>NC_137275.1:175090000-175801250 GCF_054371585.1 Giraffa tippelskirchi
TATTGAAGAGCTTTGAATAAGTAGCAGTAGCTTCCATGCTGGGATTGGTTGGGTGGAGAAATGGATGAATATAAAAAATCTGATACACATGTCTTCCAGCCAACAGCAGTCTGTAGACTATTAACAGTTCTCAAAAAAAAAAAAAAATCACATGACTATTTTACTACAATTTAAATATGATTTACTGAAGAAGATATAACCTCAAAAAGAGGTATATCAATCATTTTTAAAGAATAAGTCCTCTTCTGACCTTTCATATAACACAAAAAATGTTGAACCACTTTTTGGTGGATTTCTGGTATATTCTGGTCATAAATAAAATGCATTCAATATAAAATTTATTCTGAAAACCAGGACCAGGCTCATTTATTTGAATGTTAATTTTTTAAAAAAATATATTAATGAGAAGCAAATATAAACTTGGTTGTCATTTCCATGTACATCCCTTCCTGAGTTTTTATGCTATTGTTGTTTTAATTTTTTTGGAATCATTTTAAATGCATTCTCTCTCTATATATATATATATATGTTTGTGTGTGTGTGTGTATTATATTCAGTCATGTCAGACTCTTCTTGACACCATGTACTGTAGCCCTTGAGGCTCCTCTGTCCATGGGATCTTCCAGGCAAGAATACTGGAGTGGGTTGCCATTTCCTTCTCCTTCTCCAGGGGATCTCCCCAACCCAGGGATCGAATCCGGGTCTCCTGCATTGCAGGCAGATTCTTTACTGTCTAAGCCACCAAGGAAATATATATATATATATATCATCAAGTTAAGATGTAGACTTGAAATCTGATACACAAAGGCTGAATTACACTGAGTCAACAAAAAGTCAACTGCAGATCAAAAATGATATTCTAATTTTCAGACAATAAAAAAGACTAAGCGTCAAAGAATTGATGCCTTCAAATTGTGGTGCTGGAGCAATCTCTTGAGAGTCCCTTGGACAGCAAGGAGATCAAACCAGTCAATCCTAAAGGAATCAACCATGAATATTCATCAGATGCTGAAGCTGAAGCTCCAATACTTTGGCCACCTGATGCAAAGAGCCGACTCATTGGAAAAGACCTCGATGCTGGGAAAGACTGAAGGCAGGAGGAGAAGGAGATAACAGAGGATGAGATGGTTGGATGGCATCACTGACTCAATGGACATAAGTTTGAGCAAACTCTGGGAGATGGTAAAGGACAGGGAAGCCTGGCGTGGGGTCGCAAAGAGTCAGTCAGATACAATTGAGTGACTGAACAACAACAATTTGCAGTCCACTGGGTCCCCATTAGGCCATAAACAAATCTTAAGAAATGGGACAAACACAAACAAATAGTAAATATTAGTAAATATGGAGAGACAGTTTGGATAGTGTAATACTAAAAAGACTGAAAATGGTACTCTAGCTCCTAAATTATCTTTTTTTTTCTTTTTCTGTGATTTCACAGCCTGAACATTCTTGGGAAAAAGTTAATGTGGTAATAAGCTGCTAACAGAACAGCATTTGAGGAAAAGTATAGCAAAAGATAGCAAGTTTTCTTTGATGAAGACCGTTGTTCTTCAAATGATAGCTACCTTCAGACATCCAGAGCCTGAACTAAGGAATATTCTGCAGGTGGGGATTTTGCCTCTAGGGGGAGCTTTACTTTCTTTCCTGGGACATGTGGGCCCTCAAGAAACAGCATTACTTCATTAGGTGGCTGCTGTACTTGCTCCAGCCAAAGGGAAAGACTTCAAGAAAAGGGATCTGGGAGGGACGGAGAATACTACTTTATTTTTGAGGGAATAAAATAAATTATTTCCTAGATTTTGTTTTATTAATAAGTGCCTCTGTAAGTGCTAGCTCCTGGCATATCTGCTTTTTTCACATTTGAACAGCCTTAGTCATTAAAAGAGAAAGAGGGAGGAGAAAAATGATCAAAACATACCTTTGGCTCTATGAACTCGGATAGTGGGCTTAACCCATGAAGCTTAGTTCCAATTCTGTCTTCAAACTACTAATTTACTGCCTTGTAATTTTTAGCCACCTCTATCACCACTAACCCAATCTCACCTCCCTCCCCCTCAAAAAGAAAAGTTTCCCTTAAGTAGGACAACTTCAGTTACTCAATAAGATCGATTGTCATCTTTCTCCAGGTATTGAAAAAACAAACTTTACTTTTCAATTGTCCATCACTGTGTCTGCTTGGATAAAGGGACTGGTTACAGAAGAGTGCCAAGCCCTTCTGGTGAACTGCTGAAATCAGGGCCTCATCGTTGGCTCTCACAGCAAGCAGATCAAACCAGCTAATCCTAAAAGAAATCAAACTGAATATTCATTGGAAGGACTGATGTTGAATCTCCAATACTTTGGCCACCTGATGTGAAGAGCTGACTCACTGGAAAAGACCCTGATGCTGGGAAAGATTGAGGGCAAGAGGAGAAGGGGGCGGCAGAGGATGAGATGGTTAGATAGCGTCACTGACTCAACGGACATGAGTCTGAGCAAACTCCAGGAGATAGTGAAGGAAAGGAAGCCTGGCGTGCTGCAGTTCATGGGGTCGCAAAGAGTCAGACACTACCGAATGACTGAACAACAACAATGATGGCATGAGAGCAACACAGGGCAGGAAATGAAATCAGCAACCAAAAGGTTAACAAAAACATCCTTCACTATATTGTAGGAGTTGCATCTCCGCAACCCTTAACCTTTGCTGGTTTTATTTGCATTTAGGAGATGGTCTCCTGTTATGGAGAAGTCTGACCCCACGATCTTTCACTTGACCTTTCGTTGCTAATTCTAGCAATGTGCAATAAGACTTTCCACCAAGGGGCGGCCAAAGGTGGAACAGCCAAGTAGAAATTTCATTTCCCAACCAAGGAAACATTTCAATTTCTAGGAAATCAATTGAGTTCCTATTAAAAACAATGACACATATCTGTGCTTTCTACAAATAGGTTGCTTCCTCTTGGAAGGTAGAATGCCACCCTCCCCCAGGCCTCCAGATGAGCCCTGATTTATCCCTCCTGCACCAAAAACCATGTGAGCTGAAAGGTCAGGCAGTTAAAGATTTATGCTTTGTTTTATAAGATTGCTCAGAGAGAGTCTTTTCCCTCTCCTGTTTATTTTTTATCCTCCCCCAACCTGCCGTCCATTTTTCTGGCTAAACTAGACCATGGAAAGGGAAATGGGAAAATGTCCTGTAACATGAGCCCAGGAGCTGGCAGGATGTGTGAACTAGTGAGGGTAACCTCCTGTGGCCAGACATCACCATCCACCCAGAGAGGGGCACATGCATCACTGTACCTTGTAAATTTTTTTCAACCTCAGTTCCTAACTGGAATTTATTTGTTTTCCTAGGCAGATGGATCTGGCTCTCCCTGGGCCCTACAAAATGATCTGTCACTGTCTCCCCTGGTAACCTACAGCAGTCCATAATAAAGTCAGCTTGCCAGCTCCAGGAAACGGATGCCATATCTTAGATCATGTTAAGTCTTTTCATGTATTAGGTTCCCATCATGGGCTGCCCAGACATTTCTTTAAAGTAGACACTCCCATCTCCACCCAGGACATCTATCTGAATAGGGCACTGTAGAAGATGAAGCCTAGGTGCGTTTATCACTTGTTCACTCGCTGTTCTCTTTTAATTTCCATTCTGATCAACATAGTAACATAGAGGGAAACAACCAGTCTATAGATGATATGTGAAAATGAAGGGGAAAAAAACTTCAGTTTTTTAACCAGTATGTGTCTTATCAACTTTATTTGTTTCTTCCCAAATCTGTTTTTTCCTATTTAATGCCACCATGATCATGTGAAATCCTTCAGTGTGCTTTGACCTTTTTTCCTCCCTTATCCTCATGTGAAGTCAGTATCCATATATATTACTGACTGAACTTCACAATGTCCCCTGCCTCACTGTAGATCTCTACCATGTCTTACTGGCATTACTGGGATAAGCCTGGATCTGACCTCCCCGATTCTGCCCGTTCCCCCTAGAGTTTAGACCCTCTTCTCCACAGACCAAGAATCTCACTCCATTACACTCCTCTCTTGAGCCATCAGTGTCTACCTTTTTATTTTTCAGATAAAGTCCAAATGTTTAGAATGGCATCCCCTGTGTTTTACACACCCATCTACTGTCTTCACCCACACACCTATGGGCTTGCTCTGGTGCCCCCACACCCAGCATGGCCTTCCATATCTCTGTACATTTATTTCAATAGCTCCCTCTATCCATATTCCCTTCCTTAACTCAGAAAGAAAATTAAAGATAAACAACAACAAAAAAAGCCATTTCTTTTTTTAGGATCTACTTCAAATGCCATCTTCTCCATGAAGCATCCCTGAAGACCTCCCCTCAGTTCATCTCTCTGGCTCTCTTTATCCCCATGATCCCTCTTTTATTCATTCTGCCAGGGGAGTAAACATACCTCTGCATGATAGCAACTTGCAGTTTCCTATATTGTTTACTTGCAATCTGTGAATTTCCCCCATGTTAAACGATGAACTAAACATCAGAGCATGTCTCATTTATGTCTCTATGCCTACCAATGGACTCAGTGTTTAGCTAATGAGGCTAAAATTACTCTGATCAACTTCAGGACCATAACGAATAATTTAATTAGGGTCTGAAGTGTTTGGATTTGTGAAAGATTGGTTGAGAAGAATTATATAGCTAGAGCCTACAACATTTTCTAAAGGCTTATCCCAATCAGGTTTGGGCACTAAAATTCAGGACTTAAATTTTGACATTATACTATGTAAGTATTATATAACTATTATGTAAACATAATATAATCTTATAAGATTATAAGGCTAAAAGAGAAGTTATAGAGAGGAACCCACTTCAATCTAATTTTAGTCCAGATACCTTGTCAAGGTCAGCTGTTACTTTTTTTGGCTTCCCTATATCCACTGTGTCTTCTCTAGAGGAAGGTTCTCTGAGCTTTTTAGGGCACTTACCAGTCGTTCACTGTGTACATTCTACTTGAAAGTAGTTCTTTTGCCCCTTTCCTGCTTGCTCATTTCTGTTCCCCTCTAACCTTAAAAGAACCCACTTACAGGAATAAGATCACTAGGCAATTTAACCTAACTCTTGACTTACGCTCTCCTGAATGCATGCCATGAATTGCCTAACCTGTTGATTCTTTTCCTCTATAAAAATAAGTAAGAATGAAGAATTAAGCAGTTCTCTGTTGATGGATATTTGGGTTGCTGCATATCTTAGCAGCTGTAAATAACTACTATAAATAATTCATGTTGTAAATATGAACATTAGGGGTATGTGTGCAGTCGCTCAGTCATGTCCAACTCTTTGCAACCCCATGGACTGTAACTCACCATACTCCTCTATCCATCGAATTTCCCAGGCAAGAATACTGGAGTGGGTTGTCATTTCCTCCTCCAGGGGATCTTGTTCACCCAGTGATTGAACCCATGTCTCTTGTGTCTCCTGCCCTGGCAGGTGGATTTTTTACCATCACACCACCTGGGAAGCCCATATTGGAGTATAGCTGAATTACAATCCACAACATGTTTTTTTAAAAAAACTCATATACAACTTAATAGAAAAGCAAATAACCCAATTAAAAAATGGGGCAAGGCTCTGAATAGACATTTTTCCAAAGAAGACATACAAATGGTCAACAGGTACAGGAAAGTGTGATCAATATCATTAATCAGGGAAATGCAAATCAGAACTACACTAAATGATCACCTCACACCTGTAAGAATGGCCATTACCAGAAAGACAAGAAATAACAAGTTTTTGCAAGGACATAGAAAAAAGGGAACCCTTATGTACTGCTGGAAGGAATGCAAATTAGTACATCTACTATGGAAAACAGCATGGAGGTTCCTCAAGATATTAGAACTAGAACTACCACATGAGTCCCTAGTTTTACTTCTTTGTATTTATCCAAAGGAAACAAAGTAACTATCTTGAGAACATATCTGCCCCTCAGTGTTCAATGCAGAGTTATTTACAAAAGCTAAGACATGGAAAGGACAAGAATTTATCAAGAGATGAATGAATTTTCAAAAAATGTGGCATGCATACAGAATAGAATATTATTCAATTATGGAAAGAAGGAAATCCTGCCATTTGTGACAACATGGATGGTCTTGAGGGCATTAGACTAAGTCAAGTCAGACAGAGAAAGATAAAAACCAATACTATATGATCTCACTTATATGTGAAATCCAAAAAAAAACCAAACCCCAAGACAGAGAACAGATTCATGGTTGCCAGAGGCAGTGAGTGTAAAGGATTTGTTGTTTTTCAGTCGCTCACTCATGTCCAATCTTGTGACCCCATGGACTGCAGCACGCCAGGCTTCCCAGTCCTTCACCATCTCCTGGAGCTTACTAAAACTCATGTCCATTTAGTCGGTGGCATACATGTATGGCATTTAACCATGTTCTCCTCTGTTGTCCCCTTGTCCTCCTGCCTTCAACCTTTCCCAGCATCAAGGTCTTCCCAGTGAGTCAGCTCTTTACATCAAGTGGCCAAAGTATTGGAGCGTCAGCTTCAGTATCAGTCCTTCCAATGAATATTTGGGATTGATTTCCTTTATGATTGACCAGTTTGATCTCCTTGCAGTATGAGGGACTCCCAAGAGTCTTCTCCAACACCACATCAAAAGCATTGATTCTTTAGTGCTCGGCCTTCTTGATGGTCCAACTCTCACATCCATACATGACTACTAGAAAAACCATAGCTTTGACTAGACAGACCTTTGTTGGCAAAGTAATGTCTCTGCTTTTTAACATGCTGTCTACGTATGTCATAGCTTTTCTTCCAAGAAGCAAGTGTCTTTTAATTTCATGGCTGCAGTCACCATCTGCAGTGACTTTGGAGCCCAAGAAAATAAAGTCTGCCACTGTTTCCATTGTTTCCCCTATCTGTCATGAAGTGATGGGACCAGATGCCATGATCTTAGTTTTTTTAATGTTGAGCTTTAAGCCAACTTTTTCACTTTCCTCTTTTACCTTCAAGAGGCTCTTTAGTTCCTCTTCACTTTCTGCCATAAGGGTGGTATCATCTGCATATTTGAGGTTATTGATATATCTACCTGCTATCTTGATTCTAGCTTGTGCTTTATCTAGCCTGACATTTTGCATGCTGTACTCCTCATATAAGTTGAATGAGCAGAGTGACAATATACAGCCTTGACGTACTCCTTTCTCATTTCCTACCCAGTCCATCGTTCCATATCTGGTTCTAACTGTTGCTTCTTGACCTGCAAACTGGCTTCTCAGGAGGTAGGTAAGGCGGTCTGGTATTTCCATCTTTTTCAGAATTTTCCACAGTTTATTGTGATCCACACAGTCAAAGGCTTTGGCATAGTCAAAGAGGCAGAAATAGATATTTTTCTGGAACTCTCTTGCTTTTCCAATGATCTAGCGGATGTTGGCAATTTGATCTCTGGTACCTCTACCTTTTCTAAATCCAACTTGAACATCTGTAAGTTCATGGTTCATGTATTGTTGGAGCCTGTCTTAGAGAATTTTGAGCATTACTTTACTAGCGTGTGAGATGAGTGCAATTGTGCGGTAGTTTGAGCATTCATTGGCATTGCGTTTCTCTGGGATTGGAATGAAAACTGACCTTTTCCAGTCCTGTGGCCTCTGCTGAGTCTTCCAAATTTGCTGGCATATCGAGTGCAGCACTTTCACAGCATCATCTTTTAGGATTTGAAATAGCTCAACTGGAATTCCATCACCTCCACTAGCTTTGTTCATAGTGATGCTTTCTAAGGCCCACTTGACTTCCCATTCCAGCATGTCTGGCTCTACGTGAGTGATCACACCATCGTGATTATCTGGGTCATGAAGATCTTTTTTGTACAGTTCTTCTGTGTATTCTGGCCACCTCTTCTTAATATCTTCTGCTTCTGTTAGGTCCATACCTGTCCTTTATATCTGTCCTTTATTGAGCCCATCTTTGCATGAAATGTTCCCTTGGTATCTCAAATTTTCTTGAAGAGATCTCTAGTCTTTCCCATTCTATTGTTTTCCTCTATTTCTTTGCAGTGATCACTGAGGAAGGCTTTCTTATCTCTCCTTGCTATTCTCTGGAACTCTGCATTCAAATGGGTATATCTTTCCTTTTCTCCTATGCTTTTTGCTTCTCTTCTTTTCACCACTATTTATAAGGCCTCCTCAGACAGCCATTTTGCTTTTTTGTATTTCTTTTTCTTGGAGATGGTCTTGATCCCTGTCTCCTGTACAATGTGTCCAGAGTAGAGGATCTGATTAATGCGACATATGTGTCAAGAAATTCTTCACATTGGAGTCGGTTTTGAAGGATGAATAGAAGTTTGTCAAAGGGAGAGGAATGGGGCTTCTAGGTAGGAGAAGCAGAGACAGGACATATTATGACAGGGCAGGGATCTGGGGGCCACACTATGCCAGGTGCTTTCCTGGTCATCTTATTCAATGCTCACAAACACTGTGAAATAAGTGCTGTTAACTTCCCTGGTGGATCATATGGTAAAGCGTCTGCCTACAATGCGGGAGATCTGGGTTCAATCCCTGGGTTGCGAAGATCTCCAGGAGAAGGAAATGGCAACCCATGCCAGTATTCTTGCCTGGAAATCCCATGGATGGAGGAGCCTGTTAGGCTACAGTCCACGGGGTTGCAAAGAATCGGACACAACTGAGCGACTTCACTTTCACTTAATTTTGAGGGGAAATGATTGTATCTTCTTCATAAAATTGCTAAATGCTTTTCTAAAGAATTCAAGCTAGATAGCAAAATGCTGCAAAAATTGGGGTGGAGTGGGGTAATCATATCAAATTCTAGTACCCCAAAGGTCCAAAATTAATGTTAGCAACATCATCACGTTACACATATATAAGGAAATAGACTCTTGGAAGGCACAAACAGAATCTTGTGCACCAGGACTCAGGAGAAAGGAGCAGTGAACCACAAGAGACTTACCTGGACTTGCCTGTGAGTGTCCAGGAGCCTCCAGCGAAGGCATGGGTCAGTGGTGGCCTGCTGCAGGGTTGGGTGCACTGAGTGTAGCAATACTTGCATGGGACCTTTTGAAGGAGGTTGCCATTATCTTCATGACCTCCACATAGTTTGGCCCCAGGTAAAGAGCAGGGAGGGAACGCAGATCCACCCATCAACAGAAATTTGGATTAAAGATTTACTGAGCACGGCCCCCTACCCCCCCATCAGAACAAGACCTAGTTTCCCCCTCAGTCAGTCTCTCTCATCGGGAAGCTTCTATAAGTCTCTTACCTTCTCCATCAGAGAGCAGACAGACTGAAAACCATAATCACAGAAAACTAACCTATCTGATCACATAGACCACAGCCTTATCTAAATGAAACCATGAGCCATGCCGTGTAGGGCTACTCAAGATGGACGGGTCATAGCGGAGAGTTCTGACAAAATGTGGTCCACTGGAGAAGGGAATGGCAAACCACTTCAGTGTTCTTATCTTGAGAAACCCATGAACAGTATGAAAAGGGAAAAAGGACACTGAAAGATGAACTCCCCAGGTTGGTAGGTGCCCAATATGCTACTGGAGATCAGTGGAGAAGTAACTCCAGAAAGAATGAAGAGACAGAGTCAAAGCAAAAAGAACACCCAGTTGTGGATGTGACTGGTGACAGAAGCAAGGTCTGATGCTGTAAAGAGCAATATTGCATAGGAACCTGGAATGTTAAGTGCATGAATCAAGGCAAATTGGAAGTGGTCAAACAGAAGATGGCAAGAGTTAACATCGACATTCTAGGAATCAGCAAACTAAGATGGACTGGAATGGGTGAATTTAACTCAGATGACCGTTACATCTACTACTATGGGCAAGAACCCCTTAGAAGAAATGGAGTAGCCATCACGGTCAACAAAAGAGTCCAAAATTCAGTACTTGGATGCAATCTCAAAAACAACAGAATGATCTCTGTTCGTTTCCAAGGCAAACCATTCAATATCATGGTAATCCAAATCTGTGCCCCAACCAGTAATGCTGAAGAAGCTGAAGTTGAATGGTTCTATGAAGACCTACAAGGCCTTCTAGAACTAACACCCCAAAAAGATGTCCTTTTCATTATAGAGTACTGGAATGCAAAAATAGGAAGTCAAGATTTACCTGGAGTAACAGGCAAATTTGGCCTTGGAGTACAGAATGAAGCAGGGCAAAGGCTAACAGAATTTTGCCAAGAGAATGCACTGGTCATAGCAAACACCCTCTTCCAACAACACAAGAGAAGACTCTACACATGGACATCACCAGATGGTCAACACTTAAATCAGATTGATTATATTCTTTTTAGCCAAAGATGGAGAAGCTCTATACAGTCAGCAAAAACAAGACTGGGAGCTGACTGTGGCTCAGATCATGAACTCCTTATTGCCAAATTCAGACTTAAATTGAAGAAAGTAGGGAAAACCACTAGACCATTGAAGTATGACCTAAATTAAATCCCTTACAATTATACAGTAGAAGTGCTAATAGATTTAAGGGACTAGATCTCATAGACTGAGTGCCTGGTGAACTATGGACAGAGGTTTGTGACATTGTACAGGAGAAAAGGATCAAGACCATCCTGTCGCAGTTATCTGGGTCATTAAGACCTCTTTTGTATAGGTCTTTTACGTATTCTTGCCACCTCTTTTAAATATCTTCTGCTTCTGTTAGGTCCATACCATTTCTGTCCTTTATTGTGCCCATTTTTTCATGAAATGTTCCCTTGGTATCTCTAATTTTCTTGAAGAGATCTCTAGTCTTTCCCACTCTACTGTTTTCCTCTATTTATTTGCATTGATCACTTAGGGTCAATGCAAGTGATTGATCACTTTCTTAGGATCACTTTCTTATCTCTCCTTGCTATTCTTTGGAACGCTGCATTCAGATGGATGTATCTTTCCTTTTCTCCTTTGCCTTTCACGTCTTTTCTTTTCTCAGTTATTTGTAGGCCTCCTCAGACAATCATTTTGCCTTTTTGTATTTCTTTTTCTTAGGGATGGTTTTGATCACTGCCTCCTATACAATGTTGCAAACCTCCACCCATACTTCTTCAGGCACTCTGTCTATCAGATCTAATCCCTTGAATCTATTTGTCACTTCCACTGTATAATCATAAGGGATTTGATTAAGGTCATACTTGAATGGCCTAGTGGTTTTCTCTACTTTCTTCAATTTAAGTCTGAATTTTGCAATAAGGAGTTCATAAATTTCGCAAGAAGGGTGAAAAGGATGAAGGTCTTCAAAAGCTACAAATTTCCAGTTATAAAATAAATAACTCATAGGGATGTAATTATACAGAATTGATGATTATATTTAGTAATACTTGACTTGAAAGTTGCTATAGGAGATTGTTTTAAACCAGTCATCTTTTATGGATGTTAATTCTCCATTAGGATGTGAAAGGATTCAGGAGTGTCTGGCAAAGGTCTTGTTCAGGAATTCAGAGTGTGCCCTCTTCAGTGGTACTCGCTTGGTTACTCCTGTTTAAGTTCCTTGTAAGAATGGCAACAGTTGAAAAGTACATAAGCTGCCAGCACCATAGAAAGCCCAGCGACATTCCCTTTATTCATGCTGAGATACTTGTAATACTGGTAATAACCTTTTTGAAACACTCCAGCAATGCCTTTAGGGATGAAATCCTGCATTAGTATCCAGATTGGCAGCTCTCTTAATTTGACATCCAGGAGTTTTCTTCTCTTTCAGAGGTACAACTGATGCCATCTTGGAGTCCTGGCTGTCTGCTCCAGTATGAACTCTCCTGTGTTGAGCAAGGTTTGAGGCACAACAAAAGGCCTTCCCATATTTTCCAGAGGGTTTCTCACCACCATGAGTTATCTGATGCAGAAAAAGTGATGACTGTTTCCCAGATACAAATATTTTTCTATGGTTGATTTCAACCAATTTTACAACTTGAATCCAAATTGTCCCTTGTGGGCTTGGGTTACCTCTGCACAATCGTTTCCATGGCAACCTATTGGTTTCTCGCCATGATGGATGCCACTCACAATCTACTGGCATCAAGGAGCAGGGAAAAAACCTGAGGTGGAAATCACCTGTTCCATTGTTCCAATTTTTTATTTTCTTTGGATATGATTTACTTTCTTTGGATATATACTCGGGAGCGGAATTGCTGCATCAAAAGATAATTGTTTTTCAGTCTCTGAGGAGCTTTCATACTGTTTTCCATAGAGCCAACACCAGTTTGCATTCCCAGCAACAATGTGCCTGTGTTCCCTTTTCTCTATATCTCACCAACATTTGTCACGTGTGGTCTTTTTGATACTAGCCATTCTGATAGGTGTGAGATGATATCTCACTGTGATTTTGATTTGCATTTCTCTGATGATTAGCAATATTGAGCATATAAGCATGTTTCTGTTCGCAGTTTGTATGTCTTCTTTGGAAAAAAATGTCTATCCAGGTCTTCAGCCCATGTTCTTAAGCAAATTGCTTACTTTTTGATATTGAGTTATAGGAACTGTTCTATATTTTGGATGTTAACCTCTACCAATCTTATCACTTGCAAATATTTTCTCCTACTCGGTAGGATTTCTTTTCATTTTGTCAGTAGTTTCCTCTGCTGTGCAAAAGTTTTTGAGTTTAATTAGGTTTGTTTTTGCTTTTATTTATATGCCTCAGGAAACAGATCCAAAAAAATACATCGGTACAATTTATGTCAAAGAATGTTCTGTTGGTGTTCTCTTCTAGGGGTTTTATGGTTTCAGGTATTATATTTAGGTCGTTAAACTGTTTCGAGCTTATTTTTGTATATGATGTGAGGAAAGGTTCTAATCACATTATTTTACATGTAGCTGTCCTAGACCATTCAGGTATGACCTAAATCAACTCACTTATGATTATACAGTGGAAGTGACAAATAGATTTAAGGGACTAGATCTGATAGACAGAGTGCCTGATGAACTATGGACAGAGGTTTGTGACATTGTACAGGAGACAGGGATCAAGACCATCCCCATGGAAAAGAAATGCAAAAAAGCAAAATGGCTGTCTGAGGAGGCCTTACAAATAGCTGTGAAAAGAAGAGAAGTGAAAAGCAAAGGAGAAAAGGAAAGATATTCCCATCTAAATGCAGAGTTCCAAAGAACAGCAAGGAGAGATAAGAAAGCCTTCCTCAGTGATCAATGCAAAGAAATAGAGAAAAACAACACAATGGAAAAGACTAGAGATCTCTTCAAGAAAATTAGAGATACCAAGGGAACATTTCATGCAAAGATGCGCTTGATAAAGCACAGAAATGGTATGGACCTAACAGAAGCAGAAGATATTAAGAAGAGGTGGCAAGAATACACAGAAGAACTGTACAAAAAAGATCTTCATGACCCAGATAATCACGATGGTGTGATCACTCACCTAGAGCCAGACATGCTGGAATGGGAAGTCAAGTGGGCCTTAGAAAGCATCACTACGAACAAAGCTAGTGGAGGTGATGGAATTCCAGTTGAGCTATTTCAAATCCTAAAAGATGATGCTGTGAAAGTGCTGCACTCGATATGCCAGCAAATTTGGAAAACTCAGCAGTGGCCACAGGACTGGAAAAGGTCAGTTTTCATTTCAATCCCAAAGAAAGGCAATGCCAAAGAATGCTCAAACTACTGCACAATTGCACTCATCTCACACGCTAGTAAAGTAATGCTCAAAATTCTCCAAGCCAGGATTGAGCAGTACATGAACTGTGAACTTCAAGATGTTCAAGCTGGTTTTAGAAAAGGCAGAGGAACCAGAGATCAAATTGCCAACATCGGCTGGATCATCGAAAAAGCAAGAGAGTTCCAGAAAAACATCTATTTCTGCTTTATTGACTATGCCAAAGCCTTGACTGTGTGGATCACAAGAAACCGTCGAAAATTCTGAAAGAGATGGGAATACCAGACCATCTGACCTGTCTCTTGAGAAACCTATATGCAGGTCAGGAAGCAACAGTTAGAACTGGACATGGAACAAAAGACTGGTTCCAAATAGGAAAAGGAGTACATCAAGGCTGTATATTGTCACCCTGCTTATTTAACTTATATGCAGAGTACATCATGATAAATGCTGGGCTGGAAGAAACACAAGCTGGAATCAAGATTGCTGGGAGAAATATGAATAACCTCAGATATGCAGATGACACCAACCTTATGGTAGAAAATGAAGAAGAACTAAAGAGCCTCTGGATGAAAGTGAAAGAGGAGAGTGAAAAAGTTGGCTTAAAGCTCAATGTTCAGAAAACTAAGATCATGGCATCTGGTCCCATCACTTCATGGGAAATAGATGGGGAAACAATGGAAACAGTGTCAGGCTTTATTTCTGGGGGCTCCAAAATCACTGCAGATGGTGATTGCAGCCATGAAATTAAAAGACGCTTACTCCTTGGAAGGAAAGTTATGACCAACCTAGATAGCATATTTAAAAGCAGAGACATTACTTTGCCAACAAAAGTCCGTCTAGTCAAGGCTATGGTTTTTCCAGTGGTCATGTATGGATGTGAGAGTTGGACGGTGAAGAAAGTTGAGCGCCGCAGAATTGATGCTTTTGAACTGTGGTGTTGAGAGTCCCTTGGACTGCAAGGAGATCCGACCAGTCCATCCTAAAGGAGATCAGTCCTGGGTGTTCATTGGAAGGACTGATGTTGAAGTTGAAACTCCAATACTTTGGCCACCTCATGCGAAGAGTTGATTCATTGGAAAAGACCCTGATGCTGGGAAAGATTGGGGACAGGAGGAGAAGGGGATGACAGAGGATGAGATGGTTGGATGGCATCACCGACTTGATGGACATGGGTTTGGGTAAACTCCGGGAGTTGGTGATGGACAGGGAGGCCTGGCGTGCTGCGATTCATGGGGTCGCAAAGAGTTGGACGCAACTGAGCGACTGAACTGAACTGAAGTGTCCTGTTTTCACAGCACCACTTACAGAAGATATTATCTTTCTCCATTGTGTACTCTTGCCTCCTTTGTTGTAGAGTAATTGACCATAAATGCATGGGTTTCTCTCTGGGCCTTCTATTCTGTTCCATTAATCTATGTATCTGTTTTTGTGCCAGAATCAAACTGTTTTGATTATTGTGGCCTTGCAGTATAGTCTGACAGAGACGGCAATGGCAACCCACTCCAGTACTCTCGCCTGGAAAATCCCATGGACAGAGGAGCCTGGTAGGCTGTAGTCCATGAGGTCGCTAAGAGTCGGACATGACTGTGCAACTTCACTTTCACTTTTCACTTTCATGCATTGGAGAAGGAAATGGCAACCCACCCCAGTGTTCTTCTCTGGAGAATCCCAGGGACGGGGGAGCCTGGTGGGCTGCTGTCTATGGGGTCGCACAGAGTCGGACACGACTGAAGCGACTTAGCAGCAGCAGCAGTATAGTCTGAAGTCAAGGACCATGATACCTCCAACTTTCTTCTTTTTTCTCATTATTGGAAATTTGAGACTTTTGTGGTTCCACATAAAATATAGGCTTATTTGTTCTACTTCTGTGAAAAAATGTCATGGGTTTTTTGATAGGGATTGCATTAAATCTGTAGATTGCTTTGGGTAGAATGAATATTTTAAAAATATTAATTCTTCAATTCCCAGAACATGGATTATCTTCCCATTTCCTTGTATCTGATAGCCATTTACTTGTGTAATAGCCTACTTAGAAAAGGAGAATACTCAGATCTTTCAAGGCCTGGTAGATATAGGGTTCAAATTCAATCTAACACCATGAGATAAAAAGTTCTATCTTGGCACTCTCTCCATTAAATTAGGAGTAGAAGAGGTTCAGGTAATAAAAGTAATCAACAGAATTTTGACCCAGGTCCATCTTGTAGGGGGGATGCTGTCTGTATGAACCCACTTGATTGTCATTTCTCTGATACCCAAATGTAGAAATCAAATAAATATATTTAGCAGTTGGCAGAAACTTCTCATTGTCTCTTTAACCTATAGGATAGGAGTGGTTAGTAGTAGGAAAGCCAAGTCATAGTCCCTGAAACTGTCCCTTCCCACTCAGAAATTAGAGTAAACAAAAACAATTATCACATCACAGCACAATAACAAAATCAATGCTACACTCAAAGACTTAAAACATGCAGGAGTGGTATTCCCCGCCATATTTTCATTTCATTTATCAGTCTGGTCCCTACAAAATCTGTTGGTTCCACTGTACCAAATGTGATATCTTTATTAGAGAAAATTAACACAGCCTCCAGTACACAGTATGTGGATACTGAACCAGCATACCATAACCACAAAAATTAAAATGTGAGCGATGTACATTCACATGGGTTATATACTCACTATCATACCCTCATGTTATTTTCTCATGTTCTCTGCCATTTGATAGATTGATGGGACCTGGACTGTGGAAGAAAGAGAGATGAGTAACTCAAAAGTTACTCATCTAACATCATCTAACAAGTGGTTAGAACTTGTGTTTATATGGGATCTTAACAAAAGAGCAATAGTTTTTCTTGTTTTAGACAAGTAACAGGACAAAGGTAAAGGACTGAGTTTCTAGGGGCAGCATGCTTTGGGAAGGCAAATGTGTGGGGAAACTAATGTGAACTAAAGGCTAGTTGCATAATTTGGAGAGTCCTACGTACCACCCCTGGTCTGATAAGGGCCTAACATTTCCTTTGGTGACTAACTTCTGTTTTTCTTGATAAAGAGGAAGGGGATACCCTTATAAATTTATGCCCTGCTTTTAGGCAAGTAGTGGAATGGCAGAGAGCTTTTCTTATATTTGCCTCTTCTCAATTGCCTTCAGGTCAAAACAATCCTTTGACAAAGGGGTGTATTTTGAGATGGCATATTCTGCTTTCAACTGTCTGTATACTTTTTGGAAATTAATATTGCATTAATTGAAACTGATGAACAAAAAAGTGGCAAATGCCATGGATGCCTTGGAAAGGTACATGTAATCCAAAAAGTGGGGAAATGTCTCACATTTCCTACCACAAAGAATGAAACCCAACCCTTGATAGGGTTCTTTGGGTTTTGCGGGCTATTTTGCATTTAAGAATACTGAAACTACTGATTTACCATGTTTGGTTTGAAAGCTGTTAGCTTGATTGAGGCCTCCAAAGAGAAATTCTCCATAGCAATTCAGGCTGTGGTTTCTAGAGATGCTGACATTTGATTTCTGTGACTCAGCAGATTCCATGACTAGACAGATCAGTGGTAGAGAAAGATGTTGTATGGAAGCTTCGGCAGACCCAATAGGCTAGTCACAACAGAAATGCCTATGATTTGGAAGCAAAGTCATGCCACATGTAGTTAAAAAAAATACATTTGAATCGGTACTACTGAGATGGATGAAACTGGAGCCCATTATACAGAGTGAAGTAAGCCAGAAAGAAAAACACCAATACAGTATACTAATGCATATATATGGAATTTGAAAGATGGTAACGATAACCCTATATGCGAGACAGAATAAGAGACACAGATGCATAGAACAATTTTATGGACTCTGAGGGAGAAGGTGAGGGTGGGACGTTCTGGGAGAATAGCACTGAAACATGTATATTATCACATGTGAAACAGAACACCATTCCATGTTCGATGCATGAGACAAAGGCTCAGGGCCAGGGCAATGGGATGACCCAGAGGGATGGGATGGGGAGGGAGGTGGGTGGGGGGTCCAGGAAGGGGAACACATGTAAACCCATGGCTGATTCATGTCAATGTATGGCAAAAAACTATTACAATATTGTAAAGTAATTAGCCCCCAACTAAAATAAATAAATTTATTGAAAAAAAAAAAAAACCACTATATATGATTCAAAAAAAAGTTCTTGGAATGCTGCTACTGGGTCCTTTTAGAAACTGCATGTTTGACCTTGAGAATTAAATGTCTATATGGTCAGATCTACTTATCATGAATTGGATACTTTCAAATTGGATACAATTGGATACAATTTGGGGCAGTTTCAACAGCAATTCATTATAACATGGGTGTGGTATATCCAGAATCAGGCACAAGCTGGTCCAAAGGGCACAAATAAGGTGCATGAACAGATTGCTCATAGCCCATATTTCTCTGGGGGCTTTTCCTCAGGTCCCACTTTGACCACATAGCATTTTTTTTATGACTAAATGATGGGAAAGGAAATACACAAAGCTTGATTCACAGATGAGTCAATTAGCAAGTGAATGCAAGCAAAAAAAATGAACTGTCACTGTATCACGTCCTCACTCAGGAAAAGCACTGAAAAAATGTCAAGGGAAAAGCTTCCCACTGGGCAGAGCTTTGGACACTACAAGGGATGATACACTTGGAATATAGAGTAGACCAAGGTTAAAACCTCATGCGAAGAGTTGACTCATTGGAAAAGACCCTAATGCTGGGAAGGATTGAGGGCAGGATGAGAAGGGGACAACAGAGGATGAGATGGTTGGATAGCATCACTGACTCGATGGATATGGGTTTGGGTAAACTCCGGGAGTTGGTGATGGACAGGGAGGCCTGGTGTGCTGCAATTCATAGGGTTGCAAAGAGTTGGACATGACTGAGTGACTGAACTGAACTGAAGGTTAAAATTATACACACACTCATGAGCCAGCAGAAATAGCTTATCTGTTTGGTCAGTCAGTTCAGTTCACTTCAATCACTCAGTCATGGCCAACTCTTTGTGACCCCATGGAGTGCGGCATGCCAGGCCTCCTTGTCCATCACCAACTCCCAGAGTTTACTCAAACTCATGTCCATCAAGTTGGTGATGCCATCCAACCATCTCATCCTTTGTCATCCCCTTCTCCCCTCTCCTTCGATCTTTCCCAGCATCACGGTCTTTTCCAATGAGTCAGCTCTTCGCATCAGGTGGCCAAAGTATTGGAGTTTTACCTTCAACATCAGTCCTTCCAATGAATATTCAGGACTGATTTCCTTTAGGATGGACTGCTTGGATCTCCTTGCAGTCCAAGGGACTCTCAAGAGTCTTCTCCAACACCACAGTTCAAAAGCATAAATTCTTCAGTGCTCAACTTTCTTTATAGTCCAACTCTCACATCCATACATGACTACTGGAAAAACCATATCCTTGACTAGATGGACCTTTGTTGGTCTGTTTGGTCAATGACTTAGAAAAAAAACTAGACTAGAAAACAAGGAGGTCTTGGGGACTGGCAGGTGAATGGATCTTTGAAAGTGAGCACGAATTAAGAGCATCTTTGTATCACACATTAATGCTGAGCAGAGAGCATCTACTATAGACGAGGCATTAAAGTACCTGTCAGACAGGATGACTCAGCAAGTCTTCTAACTTTTGTCCTTCATCACCCACTATCCCTTGTACTCAGTTGGTAAAGAATCTACCTGCAGTGCAGGAGACCCAGGTTTGATCCCTGGGTCAGGAAGATCCCCTGGAGAAGGAAATGGCTACCCACTCCAGTATTATTGCCTGCAGAATTCCATGGACAGAGGAGCCTGGTGGGCTACAGTCCATGGGGTCACAAAGAGTCAGACATGACTTAGTGACTAAACCACCACCACCACATACTATCAGTGTTTCTTGCATAATGGACTCATAAAGAGCTCAATGGTGGCAGAGAGAGAGAGGATATTCATAAATCAGACAACAAGACATGTCTCTCACTAATGTTAATATAGCTCCTGCCCATCTGAACATCCTACCCAACAACAAAAGGAAACAAAACTAAGACCTCAGAAGACTACTACTCCTCAAGAAAACCAAACAGCCACTTGTAGCAAGTTGACATTATGGGACTTCTTCCCCTCTGGTAGTAGCAGTCATTCATCATTGGCCAGAATCAGCATCATATACTCCAAGTGTGGGTTTGCCTTTCCCATTCACACAGTCTTAGCCAGCACCACTATCCAAAGGTTGACAG
This sequence comes from Giraffa tippelskirchi, assembly GCF_054371585.1. Taxonomy (NCBI): domain Eukaryota; kingdom Metazoa; phylum Chordata; class Mammalia; order Artiodactyla; family Giraffidae; genus Giraffa; species Giraffa tippelskirchi. Next base: position 175,109,797 of record NC_137275.1, read on the forward strand.
TGTCTGAGCTACCAATACAGACAAATGTGTCAGAAAAACACATTTCACCTAAAAATGCTCAGCAGCAGACACAATCACTTGTTCCACTAACCCTTTTCTTACAAGCTTTCTCCCAAGTATGGCCAACCAAAATCATAAACAAGTTGCGTTCAGAAGGCATGAACTTAATATAGACAGTAAGTGAGAAAATGCAAAGAACTGATAGCAATGAATACTTGTGGTTTCCCATCTAGATGGCCTCTATTAAGCAGCATACATGTGAATTTTGGATGATGGCGATTCATGGCTGCCCTCATCTCCAGAGAACTGTCTTTGTCCAAACAGGAGAGTCTAAACATTGGTGTGACTAAAGATGTGGATAGGACATCCCTAAATTGTACTAATAGCACAAACATTTGGTAGACATACATGATTCCTTGAAATATTTGTATGATTATGTTTTATGATGATTATTGATAAAGATTAATTCATCAGAAATACATGTATATATCACCAAGTTCTCATAACTTCAGAGAAATGACACATCTCAGAGACTGTACCTGTTCCTTCTATTTTATAAGTGCCTATACACACCTAAGTGGCCACACACTTCCTTTTTGTCTTCTAATAAATGGCAACATTTTGATCTTCTCTCCTTTGTTAAGTGATTGGTTGCTGCCACCTGACACTACATTTCCAGATAATACCAGCTTATAAAAAATTATAAAAAAAAAAAAAAAAAAAACAAGTATCAATGGTGGAGTGAAATCTATGTTTTCCATGGGAAAACATGCTTTTGAGAATTGTAAACAGTATACCACATCAGAGGGCTCATCAGAACATGAGAACTGGGTGAAGTGTTTAACGCTAGGCATTAATAGCTTTTATGTCAAATAAAATCTTCCCATGGAAGGTTCTGCAGTGACAGAACATTCTGATTAAAGATGACTAGAAGACATGAAAGAAAAAATCAATAGTGCTTATAAAAGATGGTTAGTTTCAGCAGAACACACATTAAGGAGTCAGTAAGGGAGAAGCTAAGACAGTAAAACAAAATACCAGGGCTTAAAATAAATACACCTATTTCCTTCTTAGGAGAGTTACTTCTATAAAGAAGTTGGGAAGCTGCAGTGTTCCTCCTGAATGATTACCACGGCACTTTGTAAACCTTCTATTGGTCTGATTTGGGCACATCTCAATGTCCATCTGTCTGCAGGACAGATGATGTAATTCCTAATTAATACTGCTTGCAGAATAGCCGCACAAGAAACATTCTAAGCAATTGCAGAAAGAACTGACTCAGCACCCGTGGCTTTGGTTTACCTGAAGAAGGCTGGTAATAGGTGAGTGCATGCACACGCATACACACACACGCTTTATCTGCAGCCAAGGAGAACAATTAGGGTGGGCCTAGAGAGAAACCACGTTAAACATGTTTCTTCCTGACAGCACCCAAGCCCCAATAGAATTCTCATCTCTCTCCCTCCCTTTGCTCCCTCCCACCCTCCTTGCTCTCTCTTTCTCAGACACAGACACACTCACACATACAGTTTTATAATTTGATGTTCTGCATTTAAAAGACTGCGTCAATGTCTGAGGGGAATCTCTTCTGCTATACTCTGGTTTTGACTTCTGTGAATCCATCTTATGCCTGTAAACCTATCCAATGGTAATGACCCAAAGTGTGCAACAATAGGACTCCCTATGCTGAATTCTTTGTAGTCAGTTTTCTTATAACATAAGACCCATAATGGTTTTATGGCAAAGCAAGGTAGCTCTTTTAAGGAAAAGAGAAGTAACTCTAAGGAATTTTGTAGTGCAAAGTCAGACTGCTTTATATGTCATTTTGTTGAGAAAAGTGACAAACCAGAGGGTGAAGATAGAGAAATGGCTAGTGGAGGACTTGGCTAATTGAAGAGGTCTGGTCTGGTGTACACAGAGAAGAGAGGAGGCTGATATGTAATAAACACATCCCATGCCCTGTACTGGTCACTGAACAATTTCTAGGTTTTAATTTTCATGTTTTTGAGAAGACACTACAGCTCAGAGAGGTTGAGTGACTTGTCCAAAACATGCAGCTAGGAAACGGCATGTCGCTGGTTTGGCACCAGGACTATCTCTTCTTATGCATCATGTTTCATAAGGAGAAGTCTCACAGGGAGGAAATGCAACATAGCACACACCAACTGTTCCACCAGATAATTAAGACAAGACAAAGAAGTGCAAATGAACCTATTCCCTATAACCCTCTGCCTCCGGGAGGCTGGGTTGTAGGCCTGGAGGGAAAGCATGGGTGATGGGACACGCTTGCTCTGTGCTGTGGCTGCCAAAGAAAAGACCCCTGTGAAGAAAAGACTATTAACAGTCTCAGCTCCATTAAATTTAAAGCAGCTGCTAACAGTAGGAGCCTTTACATTGTCAATTATATGAATTTTCCTATTACTATGTCAGACCAAAGAGCAATTATAGTACATTCATCAAACCCTGCTTTCGCCTCTCTGGTTCTGTCCATTAATACCACAGTGTCAGGCTTTAGAAATCCTGGAAGACAAATCTGACTTGCAGACTTTAATTGTTTCAAGGATTTGTGGTCAGAAACAACACTAGGTGAGTAGTAGGGGGTCAATTACACAATTAGACAGTGATAGGCAGAGAGCAGGTGAACTCACTCAACACAGCAAATATTTATACATCAGTTCACTTCACAAAGTGCTTTGACACCCACTATTTCACTTCAAGTTTTCGTCTGTCCCGTTAACCAGTCTGGGAGGTATTTAATCATTCTGCCTCTCTTATAGTTGAAGAAATGAAGACCAGAAGTTCTCTGCTGGCATAGCCTGAGAGAAGAGTCCCAGGCAGTTCCAGCCCCGCTGAGGAAGCAGGGAAGCAGCCAAGGACCAGTCTTATCTCCTTGTGCACCATTTTGAAAAAAAGCAGTAAAATGAGAAAAATGATCCCGTGAGACAAGAGAAGTGAGAAGAGGAAGAAGGGAAAACAGGCCAGGAGTGTGGCACACGGAACTTGCTGAAATTACGGAGGATGGCTCCTAGTTGGACTAGCAGTAAATTATTCTCCCTCTTGGCTAATGGTGTGCTATGCCATAGCCCCACAAAGATAGACAAACTTCTAGAAAATGAAGGACTGAGGAGAAGGAAAGTGAATTAGTTCTCTCTAGTAAGATCTGACTTCAGAGCAAGCCTGCCTACTCTCAAAAGGCAGGTCTCCCATGGTCTCAACAGTATTAGTTTTAAAATCACAAGAGAAACTACCTCTGCCCAAGATGGTCTGTTTTAGTTCTGTGCCATGAAATATTCATCGACCACCTATGGTCCAAGTTCCTTTCTATACCCTGTAGATCCTGAAATGATTAGAAAAGTTTTCCTGTCCTTTGCAAATCTGACGTTCCTGGAAGTGACCAAAACATTGGTTGATGATTCAGTATGGCATTTTAAATGACAGAGGTGAGTTCAGGTTGCTATGGGATCATAGAGAAGAAAGAGCTCCCACACAAGCCTGGAGGAGATGTCTCAGAGCTGTCTCACATGATAGGTAAGGGCTGATTTGTTTTTGTTTTTTTTAAGGAGTAGGAAGATTTTTCCAACAGAAAGAAATAGCTTCAGATACAGATTCTGGTCTACCAGTTGGCAAGCACAGGAAGGAAGGAGACAGGGGTACTAGCCACTTGCAGTGAACAAATGTTGCTGATCTTACCCCATATACCTCAAGCAATAGGATGTGATGTCAGGAGAACCCACAATAGAGAATATTTCCCGATAGAACCGGACTCAGGCCTAGTCTTCTTCACTTCACCTTGTCATTTTCTCCCCAGTCTCTGTAGTTGCCCTAGTCTCCCTGCTGCCACTTCAGGTCCCTGGAGACACACTGACCCCTGACTTCATGGAACAAGGTGTTAGGAAACACAGTATTCTCTTAGTTTAAGTAGCATAACCATGCTCAAGGAATGAAGGGTAAAACAAATTCTTAAGTCATTTTCTAAAAAAATTACCTACATTAGGTTTACAAAACAAGTTCATCAGGTAATCTATTATTACATAACAAACTACTTGAAAATGTAAATAAGTACCCCCAAATGACTTAAAATCACCACTACATTTGTTCACAGTTTTATGGGTCAGGAATTCACAATGAACTTGGCTGGGCAGGTGGTCTCTGATCCAAGTGATGGTAGCTGGAGTGGCTGGCACTGGAGGAGCCACTTTCAAAATGGCTTCTTTACTATCTATTGGGAGACTCAGGCTATCTCCCTCCTTCTCCCTATCTCTCATCTGTCTTCTTCTCCTCCCTCTCCCTTCCCTCCTCTCTCTATCCCTTCTTCTGCTCTCTCTACATGATCTTCATTGTAAGCAGCTCCTTTGCCCCTTTTCTGGTGTTCACTCCTATTTTCCTCAGACCTTAATCATAAAGATGAAATAATTAGGTAACATTTAATCTAGTTTCTGATTTCTGCTTTACTGAATGTACGCAATGCCTTACCTAACCTGTTGATTCCTCTCCTGGATTAGGAGGAGTAAGAATGAACAATTAAGTAAAGAATGGCTGACTTTCTATCCCGAGCTTCCCCCTAGTAAATCTGCAGGCAGACCATGTGGGCAAGAGAATATGCAATCTCAGGTGGACCAGGCAAGCAACACAGCACCCCATGGAAGATCAGAAGTCAGCAGGTCAGCATGCAATGTACAAATGATGAAGAATCTGATCTCCTTAGAGTGCTTCCCTTTTTTTCCTTTAAATATTGTCATGGAAGAGCAGAATCTTCAGAGCTGGTCTCTGGATATGAGTCCACATTCTGCCTAGATTGCTGGCTTTTCTGAATAAAGCATCTTTCCCCTCTACTGACACTTACCCCTCAATTATTAGTTTTTGAGCGGCGAGTTGCTAGACCTGATTGTAATAACGTTATTCTCTAGGATTTATTCATGCAGCTTGGGACTCTTACGACATGATAGTTTCTATGTAGACTCCCTCCCTGCTTGGCAGCTGGCTTCCAAGAAAGCAGGGCAAAAGCTGCCAGTCTTCTTTTAAACACCTGACACTAGAGTGACATCATTTTGCCATATGCTGTTAGACAAAGCAGTCATAAACCATCCCAAATTCAAGGGGAGGATAAACAGATTCCTTCTCTCAATGAATGTCACAGAATTTATGTCCATCTTTAATCTGCCACAGTAACTCAATAGACACTTAGCCAATGTTTAGCTTTATTAAACCATGCAGCATTTGGAGTAATCATCCTCTGGTTTCTTATTTCTTATCAAGATGAAGCAAAAAAACACACAAAAACTTACATCCTAAGTTCCTTCTCACAAGTAGATGCTATACTTGCAACACTCTGTGTGGCGAGCTCCATAGGATGTCAAATGTAAAATTCAGCCCACACCTATACCTGTTTGTCCCATTTGGGTCTTATGTGGCAGATGGAGTACAGAGAGTGGGGACTGTGAGACCCACACATCTCCCTTCACCCACATGCCTGTAAATAATTCCTAGAATACCACTGTGATACTAATCTTCTCAGTAAACCAGAATGTAAAATGAATTTGAATCCTACTCTCTGGCAGATCAAGAGTCACTGGCAGAAAAATCCAAAAGCTAATTTTCAGTATGTCTTTAGAAGGAATTCACTATCAGAATCACCCTGAACCTTATATACAATGTGATTAGACAGAAGCAGTATTTGCCTTTAAAAAATGCTCTGAGTATGTTGTCATCATGTGAGATGTGAGAGTTGGACTATAAAGAAAGCTGAGCACTGAAGACTTGATGCTTTTGAACTGTGGTGTTGGAGAAGACTCTTGAGAGTCCCTTGGACTGCAAGGAGATCCAACCAGTCAGTCCTAAAGGAAATCAGTCCTGAATATTCATTGGAAGGACTGATGCTGAAGCTGAAGGTCCAATACTTTTGCCTCCTGATTCGAAGAACTGACTTATTGGAAAAGACCCTGATGCTGGGAAAGATTGAAGGCAGGAGGAGAAGGGGACGACAGAGGATGAAATGGTCGGGTGGCATTGCTGACTCAATGGACGTGAGTTTGAGCAAGCTCTGGGAGTTGGTGATGGACAGGGAAGCCGGGAGTGCTGCAGTCCATGGGGTCACAAAGAGTCGGACTTGACTGAGCAACTGAACTGAAGTGATGTTGTCATCATAACTAATTGATGGAGGTAAGACTAGAGCCCTGGAAATCTGACCGTCTGACTCCAAAGCCCATCTTTATACTATCTGTAATTAGCCTCCTTTTGCAATTAAAAAAAAAAAAGCATAAAAACAAGACAGGAAGGAAAAATGCCATCCTTACTGAGAAAGGATAGAAACTGCCACTGCCTTCGAATCCTTTTCAGTTGCCAAAAGTGGCCTTGACAGGTAAGTAGACAGGGTGCCTCTTAGGAACTGCTAATGAACAGAGGGCTGGGAGAGGCTAGGGAGGATTAAAGAGGAAGCAAGCTATAATATCAAGAGCTGCCTCTGGTATCTGGCTATTGCTCAGGGGCACTTAGGATGGCCCTAGGCAAATTTTCAGAGTAGGAAGCTCAAGTTTCCTCTCTCTACTCATCCTGAAGCTCCAGGGTTTATCTGCCCCCTAACCATTATCATTACTTCTCAAAAATCTAGATGCCCAGCAACCTCATGTGCCTCCCTCACCCACCAAGACATCTCTACCACCTCCCCCACCTCCATATAAAGTGGCTCCAGGAAATGTTACTGAATCCAAGCTTGCACTGCTTACCACACAACAGGCCAATAAATAAAGACATGAGTCTCTGGGACAAGGAATAGTGACTTTATTCAGAAAGCCAGCAGAACAGGAAGATGGTGGACCAGTGTCCCATAGAACCATCTTGCTTGAGTTAGAATTCAGGCATCTTTTATACTAAAAGGGAAGGGAGTAAAGTCAAACATTTCCTGGTTCTGGTCAGCCTCCAGAGGGGAGGTGCTAATTTCTTCCTTCATGCAGTTACGCATAGGTGGGCCTGCTCTGGATGTTTCCTGTGAACTAAACAAAAGGTCTTAGCTTAACACCCATTACCTAAGCAAGGCTCCCAGAAATGGGACATTGTGTGTCATTTAAGCTTATAGGCAACATCCCTTTTACTGATTAACTCGTAATAGAATACAAAAGTTCTTCCCTATTACAGTGAAAGTGGAAGTCGCTCAGTCACGTCCAACTCCTTGTGACCTCATGTACTATAGAGTCCATTGAATTCTCCAGGCCAGAATACTGGCGTGGGTAACCTTTCCCTTCTCCAGGGGATCTTCCCAACCAGGGATTAAACCCAGGTCTCCCACATTGCAGGCAGATTCTTTAACAGCTGAGCCACAAGGGAAGCCCTATTACAGAGGTGATTCCAATAGCTGACATTAACAGTCAGGTTGAGGGTTTATCAGTGAAGCTTTCCCTTCAGGAAGAACCTGCATTTTCAGCTTCTTCACTTTCTCTTTCCACTGGCATTCCTCAAACCAAGTAGTGGAGGCAGTAGTTATCTGGTCATAAATCAATCCCAAGAGATGCTTTATTTAATCAAAAGAGATTTTAATCAAAGGATTGAAAGGTAAGAGAAAAAAAGAGATGAAATAAATGGTTTCATCACGTATTATTCAGTAAACAGCTTCTGAGAACAAGTAAAATTTCAGCATGTCTTTACAAGCCTATGGCAATTGTAAGTATCTTCCACACACTAAAAACCACTTTCCTAAGCAGAAATAATTTTTAAAAATTAAACAATGCTTTATGAATTCAATTTATAACATCTATATCAAAGGTGAATAAGAATGAAGGTAAGACTGGGATGCAGGTCATCTGATCCAAATCCCATGATCTTTCTGTTCTCCTTGCAGATTTTCCTATTGCTTAGCTCTTAACTGTTTCTATGGTAACAAAAGGAACTTTTCCAGTCCTCTTTATAGTATACCAAGAACTTTCATATATATACTTTCATGTGCTTAAAGGTAATGGGGATTGGTTAAAGGATTCTATAATATTTCAGCCAGGTTAAACTGCAATGAAGAGAATTCCAAAATCTTAGTGACTGTAACCTAACAAAAATTTATTTCTCACTCATATCCAAGTTCAAAGGGGGGTCAACAGACAGGACTTTATCTTGGTAATCCTTTGGGGATGCAGGCCGAGAAAGTACCATCTTGCATACACCTTCACAGGCTCCAAGATTATTTAGAAAAGGAAGATGCTAAATGGCCCACAGGCTCTTAATGCTCTCCCATGGAAGTGATACAAGTCTCCTCCACACATTTTATAGGCCAAAGCAAGGTGCATGCTTTTTGCTTTGCATTCTGAGACTACAGGTAAGTACTAACCTACCATGTGTCTGGAAGAAGAGATGGAACCTTTGTGAACAATCAAAATTACTACCAAGTACATAAACAGAAATAGCATGAGTGAAGGTTATTCTAAACAGTAGATAATTTAATAACCGAGTTTTAATTCATTTAAACCTCATTTGCAGTCCATGGGGAGACACCAATAAAAATAAGAGGAAGCCTAGGAGCCAACATGGTTCACAATAAGAATAATATCAGGTATGAAAAATACTTCTCAAACAATCCTTAAATTAGTAACAAGGATAACTAACTGATGGTTAAACACATATAAACATTTTATCTATCATAGATTCTTGGTTTCTAAGTTAAAACAGCATCATGATTAAAACCAACAATCATGAATATTCAAAGCTTTAGACTACTATTATGAAAATTTGGTTGTAACCTTATTGTATTTCAGCTACTTTATCTCAGGATACTGAAAACTTACATTATTTAACTGTCTACAATTTACATGAAAATTTCATACTTAACATTGCCTAAAATCTGCAAAACAACCAAGCAAAGCAGGTCATCCTTATCTCCATTTCACAGATAAGGTAACTGAGTCTCTGTGATTTTACATGTTTTGCCCAAGGCCACTCATATGAAAAGAGTACCAAAGTCAAATTTTGAGTCCATTCCTTACCCATTAACCTAAGAGTAAATAAGTGAGTAAAGAAGATCTCAGATATTAAATTCTTAAAGCTGGAATGACTATAAGTCTTTCATTCCTTTTTTTAATTAATTTTTATTGAAGTATAGTTGCTTACAATGGTGTGTAGGTTTCTACTGTATGGCACAGTGAATCAGCTTCACATATACATATATCCCTTATTTTTTGGATTTCCTTCCCATTTAAGTCACCACAGAGCACTGAGCAGAGCTCCTGTGCCACACAGCAGGTTCTCATTATTTATCTATTTTATGCATAGTATCAACAGTGTATATATGTCAACCCCAATTCCATTTCTTAAGCTGTGTTCATCTAAGAACAGATATTCTTAGAATTAAAGAGAAACTGGAAATAGACTTGGGACCCTTTGGGTTAAAGAAAATAAAACATAATTCTTATAAGACTTTGGAGAACCTTTAATGTGCTATTAAAGCATTGTGAGTTTCCATGAAAGTGTGGTAGGCAGAATAGTGGCCTTCTATGATGCTTACATCTTGATCCTAAAACCTATGAATATGCTATGTTAAATGACAACAGGGTCTTTGTAGATGTGATTAAATTAAAGATCTTCTGATGGGAGAGCATCTTGGTTTATACTGGTGGATCTCTAGTAATCACAAGAGTTCTCATATGAGGAACAGGAATATGAGAGTCAGAGAAGATGTAATAATATGATGGTGAAGGCATATGATGGAGATCAAAGCAGTCCCAAGCCGTAAGTGAAGGAATGTGGGCAGACTCTACAAGCTTGAACAGATAAGGAAATAGATTTTACTCTAGAGTTTCTAGAAAGAACACAGACCTCCTGACACCTTGATTTTAGCTCAGTCATACCTGTCTTGAACTTCTGACCTCCAAAATTGTATAAGAATAAATTTTTCTGTTTTAAGCTATTAAATTTGTGGTAATTTGTCACCGTAACATTGGAAACTAGTGTCGAAGGATAGTAAGTCTTGGCTCTTAAATTTATTTGCAACTGAACATTTTATCCACTAAAATATGTACCTTTTATTCCCTAAAATATGTACCTCAAGGTATAATTGGATTATACCTTGAGGAACACTGGTATAATCCAATCCCCTGCAATTATGCTGAGGTATGGATTACTGAGATTGAGAATAAAATGTCTGATTGGGATGAAAAAAAATTAATAGAGGAGGGAGCAGTATTTGAAACGGGAGCCTGTTGAAAATAACTTCCTCACCCCTTGATTTTAATATAATAGCAAAGTTTTCAGCTTTTAACATTAAATGTTCCTGCCTCTCTCAGCTGCCTGGAGCGAAAAGGCAGTCCTTCCTCCCCATCTCCTCTCTCTTCAGCACAGACACTTTTCTTTTATGCTGCAGGCAAGAACAATTTGAAGCAGGTGACAGCAGAACTCTTCTTTTTAATGCCCTTTGCCTCAGGCACATGACTGGATCTTTCCAGACACTAGAAATGTTATGAGAAGACAGTCACCCATTCTCCCCCTGGCAAAGCCAAAACATACATTTCAATTGGATCTCAGAAATGCTGATGAGTATCAGAGGCCTGACAGGCTGCTTCTGAAGCAGGCCTCCCATGTAGTATCTTTTACCTGTGTCTTATTTGGAGTGGTCACACAGGAGAGCAGGGAAGAGGGAGGGCACAGCTCTCCAACCTCCAACCTTGCCTTTGCCTGTCAGAGATTAGAGGCAGTGGGGGTGAAAATCTGTCCTGCTAATGCAAAAAGCTCAATGCTGACTGGTTTGAAACTAGCAGAACCACAGAACTGCAAACCTCAGAGTGCAGCATTGCCGGATCCTAAGGAAGTATAAATCATCACTAGCATAGTAGAAAACTGGACCCTTAGTCTTCCCAGATTCTACAAATCATTTTTACCTCGTACCCAAGAGATGCACCCATGAGGCATTAGGATTGGAGAAAAGAGGAAAATTTCCTGGAGAGCACAACTACAGTGACGTCACTATCACTGAAGGGGCCAGCATGATTGAACTATTTTGCCAGGCCAGTAGCTTCAATCTCCCGAAGGCAATTTCAATGCTCCAGTAAACAGAAAACCAAGGCCCACTCAGTAATGTAAAATGATTGTTAATGTGAGTTCCAAAGATATTAAATATGCCTTATTCCAACATGTTAGAGGGCCATTGTTTATTTCATGTTCACAGCCTGCCCTCCTTCAGTCTGATCAACATTTGTTCATTGGGATCATTATCTTATGGGCTGGAAAACAAGGCACTGTGAAACAAGCAAGCTGCTGGCAGGCTGTGACATTTTTCTTTATCGCGTTGGAGGGCCCAAGTGATGTACAGCTGTCTTCTAAATGAAGGCTACTTGTTTGTATAGAAGGCAGGCTATGCCCGTGGGTGATGACTTAACATTTTGAGTTGTCAAATCACTTGTGATGACTGAAAACGTTCACCTTACTGTGGGGAAGATAATGAGTTGATCTTTAAGAAATACCTAGTACAAATACCACTCATCACCACTTTGTTCCAATGATTCATTCATCAAATACTTGAGAGTCTTCCCTGGGCAAGGATACAGAGATGATGAATTCCTTCCCCTCCAGGAGCTCAGGTCTTGCATGAGTATCAGTTCAGTTCAGTCGCTATATGCATATGAATATGTGGAATGGAGTTAGGATACAAAGAGCAGAGTGAACCATTCTTGGTCTCAGGAAAGGTGTCACATCGCAAGAGGCACTTGAACTAAGTAAGTCTTGAGAAAAAAAGTGAGAACTCAGAGATGGTGGCTTTCCAGACCTGGGACAGAGGCACTGAGGGTTGAAACAAGAACACCCACTGGGGGAAGTGCCAATGACTCCAAATAGCTGAATTGTGGGGTGAGGCAGGGAGAGGCAGGGGGTGTCAGGAGGTAGGCAAAAGAGGCAGGCAGAAGCTATATTAGGTGGGAGCCTTGTGTGACATGGAGAGCTTTCAGCTTCAGGCCCCATCAGGGAGAATTAAAAAGTTTACTCAGAACAACTTGAGATAACAGCCGGAGCTGAAATTGAAATAATTTCATATTTTCTTTGTTTACCCAGTATTTTCACAATCAGATTCAGGTATTTCAAATAGAAGAAATTATTTTTCAGGAAAAGGGAATTTAATACAGGGCACTGTTTACATAAATGACAGGAAAGTTAAAATAGAGACAATGAGGCAGCCTACAACTTAGCCACAAAAGAAAATGACCTTTTCTATCTATGGGTTCCTTATTTGCAGATTCAATCAACTGCAGATTGAAAAAATATATATATATTATATATTTACTTATTTTTATAAAATAAATATATATACAAAATCCAGAAAGTTCCAGAAAGAAAAACTTGAATTTGTCACACATTGGCAAATATTTGCATAGCATTTACATTGTATATTCAACTATTTACATAGGATTTACATTGTATTTGGAATTATAAGTAATTTAGAGATGACTTAAACTGTAGGAAAGGGTGTATGTAAGGTTATATGCAAATACTACACCATTTTATCTCAGGGACTTAAGCATCCTTGGATTTTGATATCCGAGGAGGGCCCCAGAACCAATCTCCTGCAGACACTGAGGGACAACTGTTACATGATATCACAGAAAGCCAGAAGCTGAGGATGTCTGGCTGGAACCAGGACCATGGTGAAGCTTCCCTTACAAGTCTAGAAGATAAAGTGATGGGCTCCCTGGCAGGTGCCAGAACAACAGAAGGGATGCACCTACTTCCAGATACCACCAGAAAGAATGAGGAAGGAGGAAATATACTATTTCCATCTCCCCTTTTCTCTGCCTTTCCCCTAGGAGTTCTCATTGATCAAACATACCTACAAACTAGTAGGCAAGAAAATGTGGAAAATGTATTCACTCATGACCCAGAGCAGTGCAGAAAAAGTACAGAGAATGAATATGAGAGAAAGCATCATATAATCTACAGAGTGCACCTTTTTTTTTTTTTTGCTAATCAGAATTCATTATATCCCCTGCTCATGTTTAACTCTCATAACAACTTTACTCTCCTTTTTCATAGAAGGTTATTTACAGAATCTACAGAGTAACTATCCTGCATAAAATGAAAATGTTCTCATCCTCTTCCCAAATTGGGAAACATAAAGACCCATCAGTCACATGCCTATATTAAAGTAAAGTGTCTCCATGTGATATGCAGCCCTCCCCTTCAGGCTATTATTAGGAACTTGATTTATGATGGAGTTACATCCCAGTAAAAACACATCGCGAGTCAAAAAAATTGAGAGTCAAAAATGAATTGAGTATACCTTACCTTCTGAACCTTAAACATGCTCAGTATGCTTACTCCCACTGTGTAGAAGCAACCCAATTTACCCTTAACCATCAGCTTTAATCACCCAGCAAAACTCAATTATCCTTTTCTGGCTATTGGATTTATGGCATGAGGAGCCCCCAAAAGCTTCACTCTAATAGAATCAGCATTGTGTTCCCTGGTGGAATCCATCCTCCTTTGAAAACTCAGATCTCTAAATGGGAATAAAGATAGGAAACAAAAATTCTCTAAATGTGCCATTAGGTGTAATAAGGAGAGAGCCCACTCCTACTTACACTTTGGTATCAAGACTTGCAAATTATAGCCATGGGAGAAAAAGTGGCATGCACTGGTCACAAGTTCAAAACAAATGCTGCACCCTAGAGAGAAGCAACTTAATTTCACACAATGTTACTTCCTCACTCCTGCTGATACCAAGTCTTCAGTTGGTAATCCACCATTTTAACAGGCCATCTACTTCTGAAATCCTAGGTGTGAGGACAGGACTAATGAATTTCATGAGCACTTCTCTTGATGTAAAATAACTTCTCCAGTTAGGAGCAATGTTATATAGAGTACCATCATGATGAATAAGATAATAAGTCCATGGATGGTGGTGCATGCAAAATATTTTAGGCATGCAATACAACTATAATCCAATTAGGGTTCATTTAATTAAGTGCTTAACCAATGATGGAAAAGGAATAAAATAGAAGTAAACTTTATTAGGTGTCTAACCCGATCCCGGTGTTGGAATGTACCATATCAGGGACTCGGGACTGGCTTTTACTGCTGATACATTAGGTATTGAGGAGCCAGATAGGAATGTCAGCCTTAATGAGGGGAAGTCCATGTTGTTTCATCCATGCAAAGCTTTCTTTCCTGCCACTAGCACCATTTTGTTGGGCAAGCATAAGAATGGTTAAGAGAATATCTGACACCCACAGAATGCACAATCTTATCCACCGTATTATTGGAAGATACTTCTCCATGGATATTCTTTGAGGAGCATTCACATGGAGCATAAACATGCTCACACTGCTAGATACAGTCTATCTATAGAACTTCTCCCAAACCTCATTGTTACTAATCTTCCAATCATGTTTGTTCGTAGTTCCTGAATAGCAAACTAAGTCATTAGACGTGAAACAAGATAGTGTAGACCCCTACCACAGGACATATATACTTCCAAGAAAGAGAGATAGCCAGATGTACTCTGAAGATGGAACTTTTCTTGACAATTTTCTTTAAGGGCGACTTCAGTGGTTCTATAACATAGCAATAATTTGAGGCTTGATTTGAACAATGATTTGAGGCTTGTTACAGCAAATTTTACAGACAGATCTGTAAGCCAGACTTGAACTCTTTTGTCTTCCATCAATTAGTAATGGAAATGCCCTATGAAACCAAATGTAGATGTTATGAGAACCTGCAACACCAGCAAATTCTCCATATCTGCGTCTTCTAAATCTCTGTAAGCCCAACCTCACATATATGTTTGGTTGATGAGGGATGATTACTGCACAGATCCAACCTTATGGCTTGGTAAGTCAGCAAGAATTTCATTCATGATGGGTGGCTTATGGGGCATACTCTTCTGGTGTCCCACAGTCAAGCAGTCATTTTTTAAAATCCAATGTTTAAGCCAGTTGCATCAGTAGAGGAAGACATGGTTTTGCTCCAAAACCTAAGCTCCTATACTGTGATTATTCTGACCAATCTGTTAGAGGCCACACTGGCATGTGCTAGAACATAAATTTCAAATAACAAGACAACTTGTATGAAAGGCTAGATCCTAGGCAAAGTCTTCCTTTTCTCTGAAAAAGTAGTGATTATATGAGATGCTCAGTAAATGAATAAGAACAATACAGGAATTATGGCTATGTTTCCTCCAAATTCCATAAAGACTCACAGCATTTACTATACCTCTTTCTTCATGGCAGCAAATGTAAGGCACAGAAACTTGTCATTCACATTAAAAGTTTTTCAATGAGATGTCAGGTCACTGGGGTTTTCCTTCTACTCTCTAGTATACAATTTTGCTATTTGCTGCTAACCAGAATCAATAAGCATATTCAATAATCAATAAGCATAAGCTTTGCTGCTCACCAGAATAATAAGCATGATATTTTGTGTGATGCACAGATCACCAGTGTCTCTGTACTATGACAGAGAAAAAATTGTGTTGGCATAGGCCTGAAGTGAGACAAGGAAGGTATACTACTGCCCCTTCCAAGTAAAACAATTGTTCTTGATAATCTGTGTTCATATGTAGGGAAAATGAAGTATATTCCAGAGCAGTAGTTGCATATGAAGATCCAGGTGTTGTGGTGACTTGCTCCAGCAAATATATCAGACCTGGAACATGCTACAGTTGGAATTACTACTGGGTGAAATTTTTAAATTCTCAAATATTTTTGAAGCTATGTCAGCTTTAATTTGGAGCAAGCAGACAAGTTAAACATGAATGAGATAGTAATCATATAGTATACTGCAAACCTTAGATGGTAACAGTCTCTAATTCCTACAGATACTGTTCTTAATTTACTCTTTCAGTTGAGAGGTGCACTTCCACAAGCTTTGATCTGACCCTTCATAACATAATAGCTCCCATTCCATGAGTCAACGAGCCAGTGTGGGTATTCAACTAGTTTCCAATATGTCTATTTTAACTCTACATTCAGGAACTGAGGAAATAACCACAGTTGGTTTCACTGTGAGATTCATGTGGGGCCAAAACTTCATTTACCATTGTATCTAGAGGCTCCTATACTGATTACTGGATCAGAGATTCATTTTGTGGTACCAGGTAGTAGCCTCAACTAAGAATCCGTGTCTAAAAATCTTCAAATTCCTGGATATTTTTCTTTGCACAGTTATTCCATTAAATAAGTTCAGATTTCTTTACAGAAAGAGATAGCAGAGACTTACAGTTTATACTTGCAGCAGTGTTTCAAAGCCCTTCTTCAAGGGATGCTGGCCTCTTGCTTAGGCTCTTGATCTGTGAACTGGCTCATGCCTGGGAAAAAGAAGAGCAGTTGTGAGACTTTCTATTGCATTTATTCAAGATAGCTTTCTGATCACCACACCAGCATTTTCTCGTCTTGTAGGTCAAGCAATTCTTTGTTGGGCTTCTACTTAATTCCTGGGGCAACTATGATTAATTAGTTGTCATCATAGATCCCTGCAGATAAAAGATCCTGAATTCCACTCAATACTTCTGTTCATTACAGTAATTATGGTCATCCTGTCTTTATTAGTAAAGTGATACTGCAACCTGATTGCAGACATCTTAAGATCTCACCTTCCTATTAAAATCAGTCACTTCAAAGACATCATCTCTTACTGTCATGTGCAGCCTGCAGAATAAAGTCACCATAGATATTTAATTATTGAAGCTCCTCTCATTAGTGCAATTACTGATGTTTTAATAAGAGTCCTTTGGATTTTCATATGAGAAATTGCCATAAGGAAAGTGAACAGGTTGCATATAATAAATGCACTCCAACATTCGCATCTCCTTATGATTTTCAATTCTTCAGCTTTAATTCCAGGAAGGCCTGGCATTTTATCATTTCTCATTGACCACTGTAAAGTCTATGCTTCAGTAGACCAATTAAACGATGCTTTAGTATAATTTTCAGCTGTTTGAGCTAACACTCAAACAAATTTATCTGGATACTTAGGTAAATACACCTATATTAATAAACATTGACCAACCTTATATTATATACTGCATTTCTTAGTCTTACTTATGTGTGGATTTCATCTCCACATGTGCTTTCCAGGCATATGCTAATAAAAATTAGCAAATATTTTGTAATTCTTTGGCTATAAAAAATATTTATTCGGGGATCAGGCTTTGCACTTCACCTGAGCTATCAATAAGAGATACTTCTGGTGAGCAAGCCTTGAGGATAATAAGCATCTCTTTTCAAGTCAACTTTTTCAGGTGGATAAATTTTAAGTTCTTTAAGGGAAGACAACCCTCATCAGACATAGTTGAATATGCTGGTAAAGGAAACTTGGGATATATTGTCATCATGGTTCTCAGATTCAACTGCATCTGTTCAAATAGCACACCTCTGTCCAAACTCTTCATTAAAGAATGAAGAGATTCATTCTTCAAAATTAATGCCTTAATACTGACATAATAAATTGGTAAGCTTGCTTTTAACTTGCAAGGTAACTCTACAAACAACACATGCTTCTGATTCTCAACAGGATTTCCCTCCTGATACAAAGAACTCTAAGAATTCCACAGCAAGCCTCTGATTCCTTGGTTGTCTCTTGAGATAAGAGTTTAAAACTCTAGACTTATCATTTTCCACTTGAAAGCAGTCCAGCACAATCAGAAACAGTGATCCCATTTTTATCGTCAAATGCAACAGCTACTTGTTTCCCCAAAGCCTAGTTTTCAATTGGCACATCATCCCAAACAAACTAGGTTATAATTTAAAGTAATTGTGATGCCACTTGATGAGACAGATTAATTATAGTATCCTATTTTCCATCTGAATGAAGTTCTGTGGTGTGTTCAAGCTAAAAGAAGCAAGCAATCGAAATTGCTCTTGAGGATCTGTTTCCCGGAACTAATCCTGATACCTCCCCCTAAAGATTGTACTGGTAAAGATCTACCCAGGAGAATATAAATCAATGTATATATTTCAAATAAAGGAACTTTAATACAGGTGAATGGTCACACATGTGCTGACAGAGCTGAGAAACTTAATAGAAGATCATGAAGCAATCCACAGGCTAGCAACAGCAGGAAAGCCGGTATTACCCTATAGAGCTATAGGAGGCATAAGTGATTTACTGAAGCCTAAAAGCCAGCAGTACTGAAGGGGGCACATACCACTGGCAAGCTGCCTGTGGGGACTGGGACCACTGAATGAAGGAAGGGTTATCTGCCAGGAGCTGGAAGTAAGAAGGAGATGCACTTTCTGCCGAAGATGCTGCCTAAGTCCACATGAAAGGACATAAAACCATAAACTCCCCCTTCCTCTTGTATTTCACCTTTTCTTCCCATTGGCTGACCCTACCTAATAGCTAGTTAGATTGCAACACACAATCATAATGGGAATATGCAGTAAATTTATCTGAGAATAAAAATATGCAATAAATTTATCTGACAACAAATAGGCAAATGACTGGCTAGCTTTTACCAGGTGGCACTAGTGGTAAAGAACCTGCCTGCCAATGCATGAGGTGTAAGAAACACAGGCTTGATCCCTGGATCAAGAAGATCCCCTGGAGGGAGGCATGGCAATTCACTCCAGTATTCTTGCCTGGAGAATCCTATGGACAGAGGAGCCTGGCACACTGCAATCCATAGGGTCCCCCAGAGTCGGATATGGAGCAATTTAGCAAGCACACAGACAATGGAAAGAATTTGCCATCATGAAATTTAGAGTTTAAGCCAGGCCAACACACAAGTAGCTAGGATTCCTTGTAACTACTTCCTGTGGAGTCCTTTTCTCTGTCATGCATATATTTCTAGCTAATCCAGGTCAGAAAGTTTGCTTTCACACAAGAAGTTTCATCAGGTACAGCAATTTAGATTAGAAAGTTAGGATTGGGTGATTGTCTATAAAGTTAACTATATGCAGCAGGTGTTGAATGCAGACTTTACCTATAACTCTTCCAATGTCATCACTATTGAAATAATTGCCACCAACCCCACTGAGATTTGTATTAATGTATAAACAGAGCATAAAGCATATTTATAAACATAACATTATACCACAAATCTGCCCTAATATTAGTATTATGGAACCTGAGTTTCAGTTTGAGTGACTCGCCTCTCTGAGATTCGGTCAAGCTTCTCTGCTGCTGCTAAGTCGCGTCAGTCGTGTCCGACTCTGCGCAACCCCATAGACGGCAGCCCACCAGGCTCCGCCGTCCCTGGGATTCTCCAGGCAAGAACACTGGAGTGGGTTGCCATTTCCTTCTCCAGTGCGTGAAAGTGAAAAGTGAAAGTGAAGTCGCTCAGTCGTGTCCAACTCCTAGTGACCCCATGGACTGCAGCCTACCAGGCTCCTCCATCCATGGGATTTTCCAAGCAAGAGTACCGGAGTGGGTTGCCATTGCCTTCTCCGCAAGCTTCTCTAAAACAGATTAAAATAATTTATAAGTCCTCTCCGTGTATGTGTTCAACAAATATTTTCCCCAGTCACCTTTGCTAACTGACTTCAGCTAACCATGAACAATAATTTATCATTTTACCCCAAGTATATTTCAAGAAGCAAATATTATATTAATCAATTAGACAAAAGTATATTAAACTGCAACTGTTCTAAGTGCTATGAAGGAGAAATACATGATTTCATGCAGGCATTTGGTCAAGTTAGAGGAGTCGATTAAAACAGTCCATGAGGAGATGATCCTTCATATGTAGGTGTTCAACAGCAAACAAGATGAGAGAAGAATTTCCAAGCATATACAAAAGCCCTGTGGTTGGAGGAATGTGACACATATTTCTGAAAGAAAGACAATGTGCCTGGAGCCAATTAAAGAGAATGGGGACATGGTACATATGGACACTACAGAGGTAGTGAGGGGCCAGATAAAATGACCCTATGGACTGTAGGCCACCAGGCTCCTCTGTCCATGAGATTCTCCAGACAAGAATACTGGAGTGGGTAGCCATTCCTTTCTCCAGGGGATCTTCCCAACGCAAGGATCAAACCCAAGTATCTGGCATTACAGGCAGATTCTTTACCATCTGAGCCACCAGGGCAGCCTCTCAAAGATCACAGGCTTGTGTTTTTATCCATAGAGCAGTGGGAAGCCATTAAAGGGTTTTAACCTGGAAAGTATCCTGTTCAGATTTGTACTATGAAGAGATCACTCTAGCTAACTGTAGAAAATGAAGTGGAAGGGAAGCAGCTACCAGGTAGCTTAGACTAGGTTATAACTGACAAAAATGATGAGTACTGGGTATATTTGAGTGAGCCTTTGGAAAGTAAAATAATAGGACTTAGTGCTGAACAGGACTGGCTTAGTGAATTAGAAGGATTTGTCAAGGATGATCCAATAACTCTTGGCTTGCTTACATCCATGGGTGAATGTTGGTGTATTCGCTGATGACATCTGCTTGAAAGAGACCAAGGTGAAAGGACAGGATACAGGTTAACTGTAGTATATTCTTGAACATATTTGACTGGGTAACTTGAGCTACTTAAGAGAAAGTGCCAAGTTGGCAGGTGGATATTCAGATGTGAAACAAAGGAATAGTCTAGACTACAATAACATATTTGGGATTCATCAGCTTAGAAATTGTAATTGAAGTTTGGGGCAAAATTTACCTTGTCTAGAAGGAGAATGGCAGGTAGAGAGAAAAGAGAACCAAAAATGAACTGTGAGTAATTCCATTAGCCAATGAGCAGGTATTAGAGGTTGAGCCCAAAACAGAAATAAGGAAAGAATGAACAGATAGGCAGCAGAGATGCTGAGAAAGTGTTGTATCACAGAACTCAAAGTTTTGAGTTTTAAGAATGAGGATATGTTGAAAGCTGCTGAAAGGGAAGAGGGGAAGTGAAAGTGTCCATTCAATTTAGTGAAATGGACAGTATTGAGGACATAAATGAGAGCAATTTTGGTGGAGCTGCTGCTGCTGCTGCTAAGTCACTTCAGTCGTGTCCAACTCTGTGCGACCCCATAGATGGCAGCCCACCAGGCTCCCCTGTCCCTGGGATTCTCCAGGCAAGAACACTGGAGTGGGTTGCCATTTCCTTCTCCAATATTTTGGTGGAGTCAGGGGATCAAATGCCAAACTGAGGTGCACTCAGAAGCAACTGGAAGAAATTTGGCTATAGAAGGGAGGAAAAGAGAATGCAATACCTGAAGGGTAATGAGGAATTTTTTAACTCTTCTTAAAAAATAAAAGATATAATTATGTTTAAGAATTAATGAAAAGTATTCAAGTTAGAAGGTAGGTTTTACCATGTAAGATAAAGAAACAAGTGCAAAGTTCTGAAGCATGCCAGAGTGGGTAAAATTCAAAACGTTAGATAGTAGGGAGATCAACATGAAGAGAAGAAAGAAGGACATGGCTGATGCAGATTTATGTTAGTTTGCTAGTTGGCTGATGCTTTATTGTTATTGAAGAGATGACAGAATTGTCTTCTGAAGGCTTTTAACTTCTCTGCAGTCAACATTTTCATTCTGGAGAGAGAGGAAAAAACGGCCTGTGGGATGAGAAGGGTTGGAAACTAAAAGGAAGCAGGAAGCAGAAAGGCAGTGGTGGTCCAGTGGCTAAGACTCCACATTTCCAATTCAGGAAGCCCAGATTCAATCCCTGGTCAAGGAACTAGATCCCACATGCCCCAACTAAGAATTCACATGCCGCAACTAAAGACCCAGCACAGTCAAATAAATAATTTTTTAAATAAAATGTTTTAAAAATGCAATCTACTCTGACAAATTTTACAGTTAGCAATCACAGCGGAATTTAGCTACCCACTGTCAAGAACCAAAGAAACTGCTGCCTGACATTTGTTAGATGTATAAGGACATCCCTGGAGTATTGTTGTCTCTGTCACAGTTGAACTTGTAGCAGAGGCACTGCCTTAATCCAAAGCCTCTACAGCCATTACAAAGCTCCTATTAAAGCTATGAAGAAAAAAAATGCTGCCACAAATTTTTCTTTTCTTAACTTTCAATTCATCTTGTATAAGTGTTTAAGAAAATTCAGTGAGAATTGTTTAAAATTCAATGTGATACAGAGCAATATGTTTGAAAAAGTGCATGGCAGGTAAAATAAAGTGCTTGAAAAACTAACATCTATATAAGTGAATCACAGGTTCACATTGATTTGTAGCTTCCAATTAGTGAAGTGACCAACTGAATTATACCAAGATTCTCCTCTCAGGCACTAATATTTGCTCCAAAGAAATGGCTTCCTTTCTAGATAACGTTACTGGCCATAGAATATTTACCATGACAATGCAACATGAAAGTGATCTTGGCAGATTTCACACCTAGAAGTGAAATTAAAGGAAATCTCCCAAACATTAAAAAAAAAAAAAAAGGAAGAAGAGTATTCCTTCCTGTCTTATCAACTGTTATAAAATTCATGAAGCCTTATCTGGCTTGGGTCTTCCATCTACTGACAAATTTGATTAAAATTAGACTTGAGAATAAGTAGTAATGGAACCGTCCAAGCGTAAGTATGCTGCCACTGAAAATTGGTTTCTAAAAAGGGCATCAATTAGAAAGGAAGTGTAGAGTGGTGAGAAATCTGCTGCCAATATTACATTTTCAACTATATAAAATATTGCAATGAAAGGCTAGTGAAATTAGGAAGACTTTTATGAACTAATGTAATTAAAAGCTAATAATTTAGGATTCAACTTATGCACAAAAAGGATATTTAATGTATTGGTTTTCTATTGCTTCTACAACTTAAAACAACACAAATTTATTATCCCACAGCTGTATGGTTTCTAAGGCTAACAAGGATTTTATTGGGTAAAGTTAATGTCAGCAGGGCTGTGTTCCTTCTGGAGGTTCTGAGGGAACAATCTGTTCCCTTGCTAGAACAATCTGTTTCTAGAGGTGGCCCACATTCCTTGGCTCATGGCCCCACCATTCAAAGCCAGCAACACAGCATCTCTCTGACTGAT
Organism: Giraffa tippelskirchi; assembly: GCF_054371585.1. Classification (NCBI taxonomy): domain Eukaryota; kingdom Metazoa; phylum Chordata; class Mammalia; order Artiodactyla; family Giraffidae; genus Giraffa; species Giraffa tippelskirchi. The sequence continues at coordinate 175,132,665 of NC_137275.1, forward strand.
TCCATCAGCACGTCTTTTTCTATGACCTCATTTCTGCCTCCCTCTTTCACTTTTAAGAACCCTGTGATTACAATGGACCCACCTGTACTATACGGGATAAACTTCTATCCCAAGATCCCTAAATTAATTACATATGCAAAGTCCCTTGTGCCATGTAAGCTACCATATTCACAGGTTCTGAAGATCAGAATGGGAGGTGAGGGGCGCATTATTCTGCCTACTACACTTGGGAAAGCAGAAAGGCATGTCTTTAAAGAAAATGTTTTATCACCAGGTTTCTCTTGTCTAAGCCTTTCATAGCCAAGGAGGAGATTTTACAATTTTAAAGGACTTTTCCCCCCATAACTGTGCAGTACATCAGATAATCAGACCACTCATTTTCAGTGACAAGAATGCTAAATAAGAAAAGGATTCCTTTGCAAAATGAAACTAACTCAGAAGATATGAATTGATTGAAAAGCTACCAGGGATACCCACAGTATGTCATCCATCTCCTTTTCAGGAAATTATAGCAGTAAAGAGAGCAGACAAAAGCTGTAAAATGGTAATAAAAATGTATTTTAATTAAATTATTCCACAATAGAGCTAAAAGGAATCTGAAAACAAGAGCTGAATATTATCCTCATGCTTCTTGAATAGCTTGTGTAAGAAATTATTTTGAGATGAGAGCTGAGATGGTTACAAACTATTTCTCCCTGGTTCTCTCTCTCTCCTCTGTGTTTTTCTAAGTCTCTTTTTCTCTTTGTCTCTGTCCCTCAATCTTCTCCCTCTTGCATCTTTTATTTTATCTTGCAGGAAGTATAATCTGAGTGAAGACTCAGATGCCTCAATCTATTACCTTTGAAAGCACAGGGAATTGGTGAACTTTGCGTCATTGTGGGTTAAAATTGGCATAAAGCAAACTGTTGCTTTATAGCTCAGCTTGTTATACCCTTAAAACTTGTCATATGCCAAGAGATACAACTGCCAGGAAAGCTAAGTCCAAGAAACAATAACTTTCACATTTTTGTCATCATAATCCAGATCTAAATTCACTTTTGAAAAAATTCATGCATTAACCAGTCACATTTTTCAAATAAAAAATTGGGGCGTGTGGTCCAACAAAGGATGTTTTATCATTTAAGTGCAAAGTCTTACAAAGTCATGAAAAATAAATTCCATTTATCTACATATTGAATAAATTTACTTTATTAAAAAAATATATATAAGAAACCAAGGCAGTCCCTGGAAAACCCAGGATGCATAGTCATCATTATTTCTACCAGGCAGTTCCAGGTGCTATTTGGTTGTAAAGCCCACGGGGTATTTTGTGCAGTGTCTGCCAATGCCTCAAAAGCTTCAGAAAAGAAGTTTTTGCAATCCATGTGAAATCATGTGAACTGAGTATTTGGCCTGCTTAATTACCCCAAGAGTCTGGTTCAGTAGTTCAGGGTCTGGCACACTAGATACCCAATAAACGTAGATTGAATAAATGAACAAACACATGAACAATCTAAGATTAGCCACATAGAAAGCAGGCCAAGTTTCATCTCTGCCAAGACTGAGTAAAAATCTCTTAAGATTCGTCTGGAGGAACAACTTCTCAGGACATCTGTCCTATAAAGGGAGGTATTTATAATGAAAAATTAATAACTGATTTCATTGAGATGTTATCAACCTGTGGTATACCCATTAAAAGGTTTTAATTCTTTGAATAAAATATTATTTGTCAAGCCTCCATTCCCCTTGGAGTCAGGCTCCCTGGGATATTTAAGTCCAATTTCATAAATTTTCAAACTAGTTTGGATGCTTTTCATTTGACAACCTTAATCTCACATTCAATTCACAGTTCTTTCCTTCTACCATCCATGATTACTTTGGCTACCTGACATGAAGAGCCAGCTCATTGGAAAAGACCTTGATGCTGAGAAAGATTGAGGGCAGGAGGAGAGGGAGGGTGACAGAAGATGAGATGGTTGTACGGCATCATCAACTCAATGGACATGAATTTGAGCAAACTCCAGGAGGTAGTGAAGAGCAGGGGAGCCTGGTGTGCTGCAGTCCATGGGATTGCAAAGACACAACTGAGTGACTGAACAATAGCAACAACTATCCATGGTAGGCTAGACAATGTTGTGTAGGCTGGGAGTAGGAGGTGGGGAAGGCATGGACGGGGTCTGGTTCTTCTCTCATGCTACTTCTCATCATCTTTGCTGTCAGTCCTCTTCTTGGATTGAGGCAAGAATGAAGGAGAAAAAGGATGGCATTCTGCAAGCAACCATATATAGTAAATCGGCTTCTCTTCCTTGTTGACGGACCACTGTCTGGCCTCATTTCCCCTTTCAGCTTCATGCTGACTTGCTCACGGGAGGCATTCATGGATCCTCAGGTGGGACCTCCAGGGGGATCTCCCTGCCTAACTCCCTGACATGGGGTTTCTATCAGTGGCTCAGCTTTTTCCTCCTCAACTCAGGTCCACCTCAGGTGACCCACGCCACATCCTCTTACCTCCTTTAACCAAAATGTGGCCCCTGGGAGAGAGTTGTGATTGAAAAAAATCTTAATATTTAGTCACCTCACTTCAGTCATATTCCACTCACACATCCTTATCATACCAAACATAGACATGCGGGCTCCACCCTAGCGTGTTCTCTTCCAACTCTGTCCCATCTCTGGCCCTTTTCTCCACGCTCAAGTGTAAGAACGGATGACCGATCAGTTCAGTTGCTCAGCGTTTTCTAACAAATCTTTCCTCATCTGTGACTTATATATGGAATGGGAGGAAAAAACAATTTAGGCACTCTCAATCCTGTGGGAAGGTCAGAGAACAAATACTTAATCCTTTGTTATGGAGGATGAAATAATTACTACTTTAAACAATTAGTACTTCCTAAAAGATGGTATCTCATCCTCTCCGCAGATCTACTTCATATTTGTGGGGTAATAGAGGGGAAAGTGGGCTCATTTCATTAAACTATTGATTTTTGCCTTCCCTGAGGAGAAGTAGTTAGATTCCTAGATTGAGATATATTGCACTTAAACTTTAAGGTTAAATAGTATCCATTATTCTTACTTGGAGCCACTGGTAGAGTGACCCCTGAAACAAAGAATCATAGTAATAGAAGGCTTACCATGTAGCCAGGGGTTTTCTTATACATAATGCCCTACACACATCAAGCCATTTTTTCTTCTCATAGCAACTCTATGAAAGAGATATTAGTAAGTCTCTTTTATAGTAAATTTGTAAAGAATATTTCAATGTAAATCACTAATGCCTCGGGTACACCACTCAGTGTTTATTAACTTGTTAGATTTTTTAAAATTCATTTGGATAAATTATACTAATTTAGAAGATATTATTATAATCACCTTACAACAGGAGATCAGTAATGATTCCCATTTACAATAACTTGCCCAATTTCACCAAATCAGTAAGTGTTAGAATTAGAACCAGGTGTTCTAATTCTAAGCCCAGTGTTCTTCCTTGATGGAGCATCATTAATGGGAAATTCTCTTTTTGTTATTATTAAAGTTCAGGCCCAGGGGTTGTTCCATTTCCGGACAACACCTGTGCCATGCACCAAGATGTATATGGAGAGCCACACACATATAAAATCATAAAATAGCAGACAAACAACTGAATTCATTCACAATGAGTTCATCCAGAAAAAACTAGATTCTGGTGAAGCTTCTCCATGAATAAAAGACTGCAGTTGTCACAACATGGGCTTCTGGTAGATACTGCAGTGGGTAGCCTTTCCCTTCTCCAGGGGATCTTCCCAACCCAGGGACCGAACCAGGCCTCCTGCACTGCAGGTGGATTCTTTACCAGCTGAGTCACAAGGGAAGCACTATCTGGTAGATAGTTTTCTGATGTTTCCACTTGGACCAGCTTGATTCAAAAGACACTGAAACTATTGTAGAGCAAGGCAACTGCAGAGGAAATCCCATGTAGTATGCAAATATATTCACCCCATGTGAAGTGTAAAAGTCAGTCACTAGTGTCCAATTCTTTGTGACTCCATGGTAGCCTGCCAGGCTCCTCTCTCTATGGAATTCTCCCAGCAAAAATACTGGAGTGGGTTACTATGCCCTCCTCCAGGGGATCTTCCAGACCCAGAGATCAAAGCCAGGTCTCCTGCAGATTCTTTACCATCTGAGCCACCACATTTAGAAACATGTTTTCCTATACCTTAAAGTCTCATGGCAACTATACCTCAGAGTAATTTTTAATCCAATAAATATTCTGCCCTTACATTTACAATTTGTAACCCAAGAAAAGGAGCACTGATTCAGGTAGTATCTGAACAACTGTGAAATATTGGTGCTGAAACAAAGACTCCCATAGAGACCCAGATTTCCATGATAAGAAGAGAAAAGTGAGTCCTAAAGGCACTGGGATTATCTCCCAATATATACAACCTTCAAATCCACCCTTCCTAATTTCTGAAATCTTCACAGCATTACATCAACCATTAGAGATTAAACTCTTTCAGTTTAACCAACTGAAAAGTCCAACAAAGGATTAATGTTTTATCCATCAGTCAGATATTGGCAGGAATCATTTCAATTAACAATTTCATCCTATCAGTTAACAGAGGCACTGGTGAAATAGACACATTTCAAAAAACTAAAGCTGGAGGGCAAAGTGGCGTTAACAAGAAGACATGCACAACAATGTTCATTGCAACCAAGTTTGTAGCAGTAAAAAACCAGAAACACTCTAGATGCCCCTGAGGAGAATACAGTATATTATGATGGACATTGCTGACAGGATATCATACAGCAGTAAATATCAACAATTGGATTAAATATATCTCAAAAATGCAATGCTTAGAGAAAAATAAGTCAAGGGAAATTTTTTTCAGTGCATTTTTGAGTCTTTAAAAAAATTACTATAAGAAATACTGCTAAAGGTTTTATACCATTACAGTGGTTAAAAACATTAGCGTATAACAAACAGCTCAATATCAAAAGCAGCTTAATATAAAAAACAACCCAATCAAAAAATGGGCAGAAGACTTGAACAGACATTTCTCCAAAGAAGACATACATGTGGTCAACAGGCACATGAGAAGATGTTCAATAGAGCTAATTATTAGAAAAATGCAAATCAAAACTACAATGAGGTATCACCTAACACCAGTAAGAGTGGTCATTATTTAAAAGTCTACAAATAGTAAATACTGGAAAGAGTATGGAGAAAAAGGAACCATCCTACACTATTGGTGGGAATATAAGTTGGTGCAGCCACTATGGGGGACAGTATTAAAGTTTCTCAAAAAACTAAAAATAAACATCATATGATCCTGCAATCCTACTCCTGGGCATATATCCAGAGAAGATTCTAATTAAAAAAGATACATGCACCCCAATGTTCATAGCAGCACTGTTTACAATAGCCAAGGAATGAAAGCAACTTAAATGTCCATCAACAGATGAATGGATAAAGAAGACGTGGTATGTACACACACACACACACGCCAGAATACCACTCAGCCATAAAAAGAATGAAATAATGTCATTTGCAGCAACATAGAGATTATCATGCTCCTAAAGTAAGTCAGACAGAGAAAGATAAACATGATATGGTATCACCTATATGTGGAATCTAAAGAAATAATACAAACTTATTTCAGTTCAGTTCAGTCGCTCAGTCGTGTCCGACTCTTTGTGACCCCATGAATTGCAGCACGCCAGGCCTCTCTGTCCATCACCAACTCCCGGAGTCTACCCAAACCCATGTCCATCGAGTCGGTGATGCCATCCAACCATCTCATCCTCTGTCGTCCCCTTCTCCTCCTGCCCCCAATCCTACCCAGCATTAGGGTCTTTTCCAATGAGTCAACTCTTCGCATGAGGTGGCCAAAGTATTGGAGTTTCAGCTTCAACATCAGTCCTTCCAATGAACACCCAGGATTGATCTCTTTTAGGATGGATTGATTGGATCTCCTTGCAGTCCAAGGGACTCTCAAGAGTCTTCTCCAAAACCACAGTTCAAAAGCATCAATTCATCAGTGCTCAACTTTCTTCACCATCCAACTCTCACATCCATACATGACCACTGGAAAAACCATAGCCTTGACTAGACGGACTTTTGTTGGCAAAGTAATGTCTCTGCTTTTCAATATGCTCTCTAGGTTGGCCATAACCTTCCTTCCAAGGAGTAGGCGTCTTTTAATTTCATGGCTGCAATCACCATCTGCAGTGATTCTGGAGCCCAAAAAAATAAAGTCTGACACTGTTTCCACTGTTTCCCCATCTATTTCCCATGAAGTGATGGGACCAGATGCCATGATCTTAGTTTTCTGAACATTGAGCTTTAAGCCAACTTTTTCACTGTCCTCTTTCACTTTCATCAAGAGGCTCTTTAGTTCTTCTTCACTTTCTGCCATAAGGGTGGTGTCATCCGCATATCTGAGGTTATTGATATTTCTCCTGGCAATCTTGATTCCAGCTTGTGTTTCTTCCAGCCCAGCCTTTCTCATGATGTACTCTGCATATAAGTTAAATAAGCAGGGTGACAATATACAGCCTTGATGTACTCCTTTTCCTATTTGGATCCAGTCTGTTGTTCCATGTCCAGTTCTAACTGTTGCTTCCTGACCTGCATATAGGTTTCTCAAGAGACAGGTCAGATGGTCTGGTATTCCCAACTCTTTCAGAATTTTCCACAGTTTATTGTGATCCACACAGTCAAAGGCTTTGGCATAGTCAATAAAGCAGAAATAGATGTTTTTCTGGGACTCTCTTGCTTTTTCGATGATCCAGTGGATATTGGCAACAAACTTATTTACACAATAGAAATAGACTCACAGATATAGAAAACAAGCTTATGGTTGCCAAAGGAGATAGTAAAAGTCACTCAGTTGTGTCCAACTCTCTGCAAACAGATGGACTGTAGCCTACCAGGCTCCTCTGTCCATGGAATTCTCCAGGCCAGCATACTGGAGTGGGTAGCCATTCTGTTCTCCGGGGGATCTTCCCAACCCAGAGATCAAACCCAGGTCTCCCGCATTGTAGGCAGATTCTTTACCATCTGAGCCACCAGGGAAGCCCAAAGGAGATAGTGGAGAGAGACAGATTAGTTTGGGGGCTTGGGATTAACATATACATACTACTATGTATAGGCTTCCCTGGTGGCTCAGACAGTAAAGCGTCTGCCTGCAATACGGAGACCCAGGTTCGATTGCTGGATCAGGAAAATCCCCTGGAGAAGGAAATGGCAACCCACTCTAGTACTCTTGCCTGGAAAATCCCATGGACAGAGGAGCCTGGTAGGTTACGGTATATGGGGTCGCAAAGAGTCAGACATGACTGAGCGACTTCACTTCACTACTATATATAAAATAGATAAACAGGGATGCACTGTATAGCACAGGGAATTATACTCAGTATCTGATAATAACCTATAATTGAAAAGAATTTGAAAAAGTACATATATATATATTTAACAGTTATATGTAAGAAAGGAATATATATAAACAACTTAGAACAGTGCTAAGTGTACACTAAGTGCTCAAAAAACACTCATCATTAATTATTTATGCCCAGATATATGTAGAAATATATGGCTCCCTTAGTGGCTCAGAGTGTAAAGAATCTGCCTGCAATGCAGGAGACCTGGGTTCAATCCCTGGGTCAGGAAGATCCCCTAGAGAAGGGAATGGCAACTCACTTCAGTATTCTTGCCTGGATAATTCCATGGATAGAAGAATCTGGTGGGCTACAGTCCATGGGGTTGCAAAGAATCAGACACAACTGAGTGACTAACATACTTCTATATGTAGAAAAGTATGATAATATCAACTGGAACTCATGATATTAGATGCCTTTATTTTGGGGGCTCCAAAATCTGCAGATGGAGACTGCAGTCATGAAATTAAAAGATGTTTGCTGCTTGGAAGAGAAGCTATGACAGACGTAGACAGTGTATTAAAAACCAGAGACATTACTTTGCTGATAAAGGTCTGTCTAGTCAGAACTATGGTTTCTCCTGTAGTCATGTATGGATGTGAGAGTTGGACCATCAAGAAGGCTGAGCGCAAGAGAATTGATGCTTTTGAACTGTGGTGTTGGAGAAGACTGTTGAGAGTCCCTTGGACTGCAAGGAGATCCAACCAGTCAATCCTAAAGGAAATCAGTCCTGAATATTCATTGGAAGGACTGATACTGAAACTCCAATACTTTGGCCACCTGATGCGAAGAACTGACTCATTGGAAAAGACCCTGATGCTGGGAAAGATTGAAGGCAGGAGGAGAAGGAGATGACAGAGGATGAAATGGTTGTATGGTATCACTGACTTGATGGACATGAGTTTGAGCAAGCTCCAAAGTTGGTGATGGACAGGGAAGCCTGTCATGCTGCAGTCCATGGGTACACAAAGAGTTGTACATGACTGAGTGACTGAACTGAACTGGACTTAGGGAGAAACAGAGAAGAGAGTTCAACTAGGAAAACATGAGAACTTCACCTTTATTCAATGTCTTTTATTAAAGCAAAATAAATATATGAAACCAAAGTACAAATGATGATGAAGAAAATGATGATGGTGATGATAATGTTAATGATGCCCATTTTAAAACCTGAATGTCAAAGAGTAGAAGCAACACAAAGGCAGACAGACCTGAGGAGGAGTCAAGACAAATGTCACAATTTTAAAATATGTCTGCCTTATTTTAATTGAGTCTCAGGCATGGGACGCCAGATTAATGAACAGAAGAAGACTTCAAGCAGAGCAGCTGGATCAGCCTAAAAGGAAACCTTCTAAGCAGGGGGGCAGAGCAAGCTGATCTGCAACTCAAAGAGTAAACAAACTTCTCAGGAAGTTAGAGGTAACAATACCAGTGCCTTCTAATTAGAGCTGATACCTAGAGAGTTTATTCAAACAAGATCAGGGCAAGTGACAGGATTTAGAGGATGCTGATATCACTCATAAGCAAACACTCAACAAGGCTATGGGGGGTTTGAAAAACACCTGGCAACAGATGTCACAGACTTCAGTCTCTGAGAGATCCTGAGGAAGAGCAGCCGTAGGGGACTGGGCAGAGGGCCAGATACTGGGATGCCATGAAATCAAGACCAGAATGGAAAGAGCTGCAACACTGACCTAATCCTGCAACACAGAGTTACAGCTCTAGAAGTCGATTTCTCCTTCACAGGTGCCAGACTGGGTCTAGAGCTTGTGGAGTTTCAGATATTATAGCACAGCTAGAAGAATCTGAAGGCAAGGGACCAGACCAGGCAATTTCCACAAGAAAGTAGCCCTGATCTGAGAGAGGCTGCTGCTCTCCTATATCCCCAGGTTCTTCTTTCCTCCCTCTCTCCGTTCCACCCTCTCTATGGTTTTCCATCCATCAGGAGGACTAACTAGCATCACAGATTTGAGGCTGTTCCAGAAATTCCTGTTTAGAAGTAGGCCAAGTAGTTTGCCTCTTTATCCTTCAATTTCCTTATTTCTATAATTGGGATTATAACACCTAATTTAAATGTTATAGAATTCATCATAGTGATACATTCAAGAGGTTTAGCCCACAGCCAGGCAGAGAAATGAAGAAGGCAATGGCAATCCACTCCACTATTCTTGCCTGGAGAATCCCATGGACAGAGGAGCCTGGTGAGCTGCTGTCCATAGGGTCACACAGAGTCAGACACGGCTGAAGCGACTTCCCTTTCACTTTTCACTTTCATGCATTGGAGAAGGAAATGGCAACCCACTCCAGTGTTCTTGCCTGGAGAATCCCAGGGACAGAGGAGCCTGGTAGGCTGCCATCTATGGGGTCGCACAGAGTCGGACACGACTGACATGACTTAGCAGCAGCAGCAAGGCAGTAACTAGCCATCTTCTTGACAGATATGATTAGGTAACTATTGTTTTGACTTTGTGGTAGGTTGCCAAAGAGCTACTCCTAGAACTGTAGCTGCCATGTTTCAGTTTTTTTATATTTGTATTTTTCTGCTATGTTTCAACCCACAGATTTAAGACCATCTTTTACTTTGTGAAGTATAGTGTGCTTTAAGTTAATAAACATGCAGGAATGAAACTGAATCAGTCCCTCCAAAAGGTGGGACTTTGGTCTTCCTTCAGAGTAACCCATAGACCATTTGTGACCAACTCACACAATGACCAGATGAATGTACCATTTCTAATCCATATACTAAATCCTGATGAAGCTTAAGCTATTAATTAATATTTTTTAATATTAGATAACAATTGAAATGGAAGTTCTAGTACTTTATCCTCATTCCCAAATGGATTACCCTGCTCATTTCATTATATGTATGCTCCTAACTCTCTTTGGAGACTACTGACATGAATGATTTACCTGAGGTAATATACACTTCAACAGCAACAAAAACGTTTTGGGAATAATAAAAATAGTCTTATGATAGTCCACTTAAAAAAAATTACCTGATAAGAATCTCACACTAAAGAAGTCCTGAACTATATAAGTAAATAAATTCTAAAAGCGTCATGTGCTTATGGGCCCATACACATGAGCAGAAGAGAAGCTGCACAGAATAATGTTGCCATGAACCCCATCATTAATGGAAAAAAGTCTTGCTGGGGTAGCAGCAATCAGAAACTTCTTTGGACATCCTCCATATACACTGTACTTAGGATGAAATATTGGTTCACCAGGCTTTGCCTTGGCCTGCTATGCAAGTCACTGTGTGATATTTACGGTGTGTCTGAATCTAATTTGCTTCTCAATACCATCCTACTCAAACCAGAATTGGTTGTACTGACTCATGATTTCCACAGTAGTAATAGTAGAATGATACACAGAGCCTCAGAAGAGAACCCACTTTTCCATTGTCATTTATTGGTTAAGTCAGTTCTGAAAAGGCTATTGCAACCACAAGCTGAATCTATTAATTGGAAAGAAGTGTTTCATTCATTAGAGTATTGCCTTGTATCATCTGGTTGATTTGAAAAATAAATTTATAGGCAACCAACCAACACTTTAAAATTCTTACTTTAAATCCTTTCCTCCAAAATATTTTATTTGTATTTTAGGGAAGCAAATGCCCTACTTTGCACATATATTCATGTTTTCCATCTCTTCCCCCACCCTTTCTGGTTTTAAATAATGAATAATATATATCTCAGTGTTCCACTTCTACTTGGAGAAATTTATGAATACCCGAAAGGACTACTGTGGCATATATTCTCCCCATTTAAAAACTATTTTCCATGTCTACAAAACTCAAATATGGTAAAGATTTATTTGTAAGTTTTTGGGGAAGCCAGGTAATATTTCTCCAGGAAGAAAGGAGCTTTGTAGGTTATTTATGAAGTGGTAATGTGTGTGTGTGTGTGTGTGTGTGTGTGTGAGAGAGAGAGAGAGAGAGTGCAGTTGTATGTGGGACCACAGTTAAATATTTTCCAGTAACTTGGAGAAAAGGGACCTTAGAAATGACTTGGCCTAATGTCACTGATGAACATAGACACAAAAATCCTCAACAAAATTCTAGCAACAGAATCCAACAACATATTAAAAAGATCATACATCATGACCAAATGGGTTTTATTCCAAGATGCAAGGATCTTTCAATATTTGCAAATCAATCAATGTGATACACCACATTAACAAATTGAAAGATAAAAACCATATGATTATCTCAAAAGATGCAGAGAAAGCCTTTTACAAAATTCAACACCCATTTATTATAAAAACTCTGTAGAAAACAGAATGAACATACCTCAGCTTAATAAAAGCCATATACAATAAACCCAAAGCAAACATTATCCTCAATGGCAAAAAACTGAAAGCATTTCCTCTAAAATCAAGAATAAGACAAGGGTGCCGACTCTCACCACTACTAACTAACTAGTTTTGGAATTCATAGCAACAGCAATCAGAGAAGAAAAAGAAGTAAAAGGAATCTAGACTGGAAAAGAAGTAAAACTCTCACTGTTTGCAGATGACGTGATCCTCTACACAGAAAATCCTAAAGATACCACCAGAAAATTACTAGAGCTAATCAATGAATACAGTAAAGTTACAGGATATAAAACTAATACACAGAAATCCCTTACACGCTTATATACTAACAATGAAAAAACAGAGAAATTAAGGAAACAATCCCATTTACCATTGTTACAAAAAAGAATAAAATACTTAGGAATAAATTTACCTAAAGAAACAGAAGACCTATATGTAGAAAACTATAAAACACTGATGACAGTGTTGTGTCAAAGATGACACAAATAGATAGAGAAATACACCATGTTCATGGATTGGAAGAATCAATATAGTGAAAATGAATATACTACCCAAAGAAATCTATAGATTCAATGCAATCCATATCAAGCTACCAACAGTAGTTTTCATAGAACTGGAACAAATAATTTCACAATTTGTACGGAAACACAAAAATTTATAATAGCCAAAGCAATTGAGAAAGAAGAATGGAACTGAAAGAATCAACCTTCCTGACTTTAGACTCTACTACAAAGCTACAGTCATCAATACAGTACGATACTGACATAAAGACAGAAATGTAGCTCAATGAAACAAAATAGAAAGTCCAGAGATAAATCCATGCACCCATGGACACCTTGGGGCTTCCCTGGTGGCTCAGACAGTAAAGAATCTGTTGGAAATGCAGGCAACCAGGGTTCAATCCCTGGGCTGGGAAGATTCCCTGGAGAAGGGAACGGCAACCCACTCCAATATTCTTGCCTGGAGAATCCCATGGACAGAGGAGTCTGGTGGGCTATAGTCCATGTGGTCACAAAGAGTCAGCCATGACTGAGTGACTAACACTTACTTACTTACTTATGGACACTTTATCTTTGACAGAAGAAGCAAAAATATACAATGGAGAAAAGACAGTCTCTTTAACAAGTGGTGCTGGGAAAACTGGTCAGCTACATGTAAAAGAATGAAACTGGAACACTTTCTAACACCATACACAAAAATAAACTCAAAATGGATTAAAGATCTAAATGTAAGACCAGAAAATATGAAACTCTTAGAGGAAAACATAGGCAGAACATTCTGTGACAAATCACAGCAAGATCCTCGATGACCCACTTCCCAGAGTAATGGAAATAAAAACAAAAATAAACAAAAGGGATCTAATTAAACTTAAAAGTTTTTGCACAATAAAGGAAACAATTAGCAAGGTGAAACAGCATCCTTTAGAATGGGAGAAAATAATAGCAAACCAAACAACTGACAAAGAATTAATCTCCAAAATACACAAGCAGCTCAAGCAGCTCAATACCAGAAAAATGAACAACCCAATCAAAGAGTGGTCAAAAGAAATAAACGGACATTTCTCCAAAGAAGACATACAAATGGCTAATAAACACATTAAAATACGCTCAACATCACTCATTATCATAGAAATGCAAATCAAAACCACAATGAAGTATCATCTCACACCCATCTGAATGACTGCCATCAAAAAGTCTACAAACAATAAATGCTGGAGAGGGTGTGGAGAAAAGGGAACCCTCTTACACTGTTTGTGGCAATGCAAACTGGTACAGCCATGATGGAGAACAGTGTGGAGATTCCTTAAAAAACTGGGAACAGAACTGCCATACAACCCAGCAATCCCACTGCTGGGCATACACACTGAGGAAACCAGAATTGAAAGAGACACATGGACCCCAGTGTTCATTGCAGCACTGTTACAATAGCTAGGATATGGAAGCAACCTAGATGTCCACTGACAGAGGAATGGATAAGGAAGTTGTGATACATATATACAATGAAATATTACTCAGCTATAAAAAGGAACACATTTGAATCTGTTCTAATAAGCTGGGTGAAACTGGAGCCTATTATACAGAGTGAAGTAAGTCAGAAAGAGAAACACCATTACTGTATATTAATGCATATATATGGTATTTAGAAAGATGGCAGTGATGATCCTATATGCAAGGCAGCAAAAGAGACACAGATATAAAGAACAGATTTTTGGGCTCTGTGGGAGAAGGCGAGGGTGGGATGATTTGAGAGAATAGCATTGAAACATGTATATTACCATAGGTAAAATAGATAACCAATCCAAGTGTGGTGCATGCAGCAGGGCACTCAAAGCTGGTATTCTGGGACAACCCAGAGGGATAGGGTGAGGAGGGGAGTGGGAGGGAGTTCAGGATGGGGGGACACATGTGCACCTATGGCTGATTCATGTTGATGTATGGCAAAACCATCACAATATTGTGAAGTAATTATCCTCCAATCAAAATTAATTATTAAAAAAAGAAATGACTTGGCCTCTTTGGATATAATTTAAGTGGCAAACTATCAGAATTAAAGGGGAAAGGGTGGAGGGGATATAAATTAGAAGTTTGGGATTAACATATCTATATTACTATATATAAAATCAATAACCAGTAAGAACCTACAGAAGAGCACAGGAACCATACTCAGTATCTTATAATAACCTATAATGGAAAGGAGTCTGAAAAAGAAATAGATTTATATACATATATATGTATGTAAGTCTATTCTTACAGATTTAGATCTATTCTATGTATTCTGCTGCTGCTGCTAAGTCGCTTCAGTCGTGTCCGACTCTGTGCGACCCCATAGATTGCAGCCCACCAGGCTCCGACATCCCTGGAATTCTCCAGGCAAGAATTCTATGTATAGATATAGATAAAACTGAATCACTTTGCTGTATGCCTGAAACTGACACACACCGTAAATCAATTATATCTCAATAAAAATTAAAAAAAAAAATGGGCTTAGTTAGTGAAGAATTTTGAATAAATGGAATCACCAAAATATATTCCTAATTCCTTTTTTTCACTGTTCAAGATGGATGTAGCCAGGCAAGTTTCTCTGGGAGGTAAATGTTTCTGTTGCAGAGAATCTATAGAGCCAATCTATAGAGCTTGATGTCTCAAGATTTTATCTAGCAGCCAATTCTATTTCTGAATCATTTTTACAGCTTTTTTGAGGCATGGTTTATACATCATGATAGATACCCATCATAAGTATACAATTGAATAATTTTACTAAATTTATATAGCTTTGTAATCATGACCACAAGCCAGTTTTAGTACATTTCCATCACCCAAAAAGTTCCCTTCTACCATGTGCAATCAATCCTCACTCACAGTCCCAGACTATCTAAATTTGCCTTCTGTCTCTACAGATTCACCTTTTCTTGAAATTTCATATAAGTGGAGTCATAAGTATATAGTATTTTGTGTTAAGGTTCTTTTTTTTTTAATATAACATCATTTTTATTTATTATTATTTTTTTAATAAATTTATTTATTTTAGTTGGGGGCTAATTACTTTACAATATTGTAGTGGTTTTTGCCATACATTGACATGAATCAGCCATGGGTTTACAGGTGTTCCCCATCCTGAACCCCCCTCCCACCTCCCTCCCCATCCCATCCCTCTGGGTCATCCCATTGCCCCAGCCCTGAGCATTTGTCTCATGCATCGAACCTGGAATGGTGTTCTGTTTCACATATGATAATATACATGTTTCAATGCTTGTGTTAAGGTTCTTTCATCTAGCATGAGGTACTTGAAATTCATCTATGTTATTGTAGATATCAGTAAATCATTTTTTAAACTAATGAATAGCATCCCCTTGTATAGCTCTTAATTTATCTATTTACCTGTTGGGGATATTTGGATTGCGTGAATAAGCTGCCATAAACAGCCAAGTCTTTAAGTGGACCTATGTCTAATTTCTCTTGAATAGATACCTAGGCATGGAACTGCCAGGTCAGATATAAGTATATGTAAGTGTACCCATTTTATATACTCAGCAGCAATGTCAGAGGATTTCAGTTTCTCTAAAACCTCACCAGCATTTAGTAGTATAAGTCTTTTGGATGACAGCCATTTTAGTGGGTGTGTAGAAGTATATTATTGTGATCTTAATTTGTATTTCTCTAATGATTAATGATATTAAACATCCTTTCAGGCACTTGTTGACAATTTGTATATCTTATTTGAGAAGTGTCTGTTCATATATATTGTCCATTTTTTAAAAAATTAGGTTGTCTTGTTGTTGAACAAGAAATACGCTATATATATTCTGGCACAATGCCTTTATCAGATATGTTTTGCAAACATTTTTTCCCAACTTGTTAGTGGTCTTTTCACTTTCATTCTTTTGAAGAATAAAAGTTTTTAAATTTGTATAAAGTCAAACTTATCAATTACTCCTTTTATTGATCTAAGCAATTATTGTCTAACTGAAGTCACAAAGATTTCGCTTGATTTCTTCCAGAAGTTTTATGATTTTAGATCTTAAATTTAGGGCTATGATTCATTTTAAGTTAACTGAGCCTAACTCCTTACCTACTAGGCACAATCATGGGAGTAAAATCACTTCAGACCAGCCACTCACGCAGGCAGGACAAAGTACAAATGCAGACTTCCTTGAGAGAACAAAACAGGCCAAACTTTTCAAACTTTGTCAGCTGTTCCACCACCCTGAGAACAGCTTGGATTTTTTTTAACCTTTACAAAATTTCCAAAATTAAGTGAAAAGTTTGATCTTTCTGTAATTTTATCTCTCTCTCTTTCTTGGATTAAGAGGTAAGGAAGTAGGCTCTTTTTTTTTTTCCTTCTTGCTTATGTATATCTAATTTTTCCAGGTAATAAAACTAGCTACTCCTTCACAGAATTGCTTTGGCACCTTTGTTGAAAGCCAATTGACCATAAATGTAAGAATGTGTCTCACTTAACATAATGCAAATCACAATATCCTCTCAGGATAACTTGACTCCTACACAAATTAGCTTTTATCTAAGGAATGCACTGCTGAGCCCAATGTGAATAGCAAAGTGTATTTCTCACTTTAAAGAAATTAAGTGGAATTTCAATTCATAAATAAGTTTTAAGTGCAGTTAACCTGAGTTTTTGAATGCACAAAGCTGAAGACCTAACAGGGATAAATTTCTCAAGGTGATTATAATCTTGGGGAGACACCTGGCAGTCAGTCAGCCTCTTCAGATATCATTTTCTAGAAACTTCCCAACTTTAATCACAAATATCTGCTGAGCTTCTTGTTTCAGTTAGTAATTTATTTTAATTGGAGGATAATTGCTTTACAATATTGTGGTGGTTTTTGCCATACATCAACTTGAGTCAGCCACGGGTGCACATGCTGAGCTTCTTTTATGTGGGAGTCATTATGAAGGATTCAAAGAAATATAAACTTTGTCAGTATTCCTCTGATATGTGCCAGTATGACCAGATTGTTCACATTCAGCCTTCATGATTAGTGGGGTCTATACCACATTGGTTATAAATATTTTGACCATCACATTGAACAAAAGATATGGTTCTCGGTCTTCCATGAGCTAGTTGGAGAGCTAAGATAGCTACATAGTTAAAATGATCAAGGTAGTAAATGGCATGTTAGAGTCAGAAGATGAAGAGAGGGAAGATCACAGAGAGATACTGGTAATGTTAGCTAAAAAACTAGAAAAAAAAAGTTTCTAAAATCAGTTTTTAGAAGAATAATATTATACAAATGTTAGGCTTTGGAGGGTTACAACGTATTGCCTCAATTATCCTAAGCAGTGATACCTGATAAAAATTAATTTAAAATAATAATTTTGACTGCCTTACTAGGTATTAGGCTATGAACAGTATTACCTAACTCTGCTAGGCTCTAGCTATAACTATGCTATGCTATGGGCTATATCATATCTAATCCTTACAACAAACCTAATTAATAGAAGACATTATTATAGCCATAGGCCTAACCTGGCCATCTTGAAATAAAAATAAGGCTACAAAAAGACAATAATATTCAAATTAAAATATTCTAACCCTGATGCCTATAATGAAAATTTTATTCTCCAAGCTTCCTCACTCTAAGGAATGACTCAGAATTCAAGGAATGATTATGTAGATTATAAATTATTTCTCCTCTTTGGCTCTTGCCTCCTGCCTTTGGCCAGGAGGGGCCTAAAATTCATTCACAGACAATAGGACCAGTCACCATGATGACTAGTCTTTGGACAGCCAATTTCATGGTCTCAGTTTCTTCCAGTGATGTCCTACCACTCTCACTGATGAAGTTCACTGTGATTTTGAATTTTCAATGTTCATCAAGATATAGGAAAGTGACTTTCCTCTTTCCATTGCCATGCTGAGTCCTGGAGCCCACTGCATAAGCAGCTTTTATTAAGCACAAGCACAAGCATGTCCCTGAGGTTGACTATGAAGACAGAAATATAAGGCACTAAGAAACTGACCAGTTTCTGTGTCAAGACGTAGATCTTTCCCAAGGCTCCACCATTCAATCCCTTGAGATTGAAGAAATTCATACTTCTCCTAGTATCAAAGACTACACAACTCTTGCTCCAGAATGAAGTACTGAGCTGACTGATAGTTGCTTTAGGAGAACATTCACTTATTACCCTATCTTCATTTTACAGCTAAGAAAACAAAGGCAAAGAGATTTAAGTGAATGGCCTAAGAGCACACATCAGCAGACATGAAATACAAACTTAATATTTTCATATTCCCAAAACTGATATTTTTTTCACTCTGTTTTATTGTCTATCAAATCCACATTAATTGCAGATAGGTCAGTTCTGGGCAGGTTGGATCTGAGGAAAGGGCAGCCTAAATGTGTTCTCTCATCCTGGCAGACAAAGCTCATCAAATAATATTTAAAAGGTACCTGGTAGACAGCTTACAAGGCCTCTTGTTCTCCCACAGTTTCTAGTCTGAAAGAATATTTGTGCAAACCAGAAGGTGAGCTGTTAGTAAATAACCTGAAGCTATTTATTAATTGGGGGTAAATAAAAATGGGAAAACTGTATGCAGGTCAGGAAGCAACAGTTAGAACTGGACATGGAACAACAGACTGGTTCCAAATAGGAAAAGGAGTGCGTCAAGGCTGTATATTGTCACCCTGCTTATTTAACTTATATGCAGAGTACCTCATGAGAAATGCTGGGCTGGAGGAAGCACAAGCTGGAATCAAGATTGCCAGGAGAAATATCAATAACCTCAGATATGCAGATGACACCACCCTTATGGAAGAAAGTGAAGAAGAACTAAAGGGCCTCTTGATGAAAGTGAAAGAGGAGAGTGAAAAAGTTGGCTTAAAGCTCAACATTCAGAAAACTAAGATCATGGCATCCAGTCCCATCACTTCATGGCAGATAGCTGTGTAAACAGTGTTAGACTTTATTTTTCTGGGCTCCAAAATCACTGCAGATGGTGACTGCGGTCATGAAATTAAAAGACGCTTACTCCTTGAAAGGAAAGTTATGACCAACCTAGACAACATATTAAAAAGCAGAGACATCACTCTGTCAACAAAGGTCCATCTAGTCAAAGCTATGGTTTTTCCAGTGGTCAGTATGGATGTGAGAGTGGGACTATAAAGAAAGCTGAGCGCAGAAGAATTGATGCTTTTGAGCTGTGGTGTTGGAGAAGACTCTTTAGAGTCCCTTGGACTGCAAGGAGATCCAACCAGTCCGTCCTAAAGGAGATCAGTCCTGAATGTTCATTGGAAGGACTGATGTTGAAGCTGAAACTCCAATACTTTGGCCACCTGATCCGAAGAGCTGACTCATTGGAAAAGACCCTGATGCTGGGAAAGATTGAGGGCAGGAGGAAAGGGGGATGACAGAGGATAAGATGGCTGGATGGCCTCACCAACTCAATGGACATGGGTTTGGGTGGACTTCGGGAGTTGGTGATGGACAGGGAGGCCTGGCGTGCTGCAGTCCATGGGGTCGCAAAAAGTTGGATACGACTGAACTGAACTGAACTGAAAAATGCAATTGAGTTTGATTCTGCAAACAAGCTCAGAGAATCCAACACACCCAGATGGTCTTGCAGGACAGGGAAAGAGAGAATGAGAAAGAGAAACATTCTGATATTACCTTCCTGCAGTAGAAAAAATTCCTACTAGGATGACAGGCACAGATTTAATGGTCGTGGTTTATCACTAACTGGTGGTTTGTCTCCTTCAGCCAGTCATTACTTCTGTATGGACCCCAGCTACCCAGCTTATCTGCCTTTAAGCTGGAGCTGAGAAGGGAGAACATGATGATATAAAAGAAACATAGAGGAAAAAATTCAAGACCAACACAACAGCACATTAAGAAACTTTGTTGAATAAATCAGTAATATAAATAACAGTGTGCAGTATTGGAAAAACAATGACCTCTGAAGTCACATCAGCTATGATAATTAAGCAAATTAATTCAAATATAACCTCTACCAGTGACTAAACTTTCGACCTTGAGCAAGTTTCTCCTCTTAGTTTCGGTTTTCTCATCTCTACACCAGGGCTCATATTGCCAAAATCAGAATAAGGGGCAGGCTGGCTACCACCCAGGGTGCTCGTGTATGGCAGTGCTGGAAGGTCAGTGGAGTAGATGGAAAACTTTGCACTAGCTGATTTGAGTTCCCAAATATGGCTCCTAGTAAAGCCTGGTGACATGTCCTTGGTTCCCTTTTAACCAAAACAGAGTCTTCTAGTAGATATTTTAAAAATAGAAAACATAATTATGTCACTCTAAATAAATAAAAAGTACATATAAATATTATGTTGGATTAGGGTATAGTGCAGTAATAATTCTGGAAGGTCGATGGCTCAAAAAATAAGGGTTTATGTCTCAGTGTTTTAGGTAGGCTGGTTGACTGTTCTTCAACCTGAACTTTTATCACCTATGAAATACATGATATTTCCAAGTTTACTACAGTAAGTAAATAAAGACAGAAGATGCGTGCTGAGTCACTTTAGTCGTGTTTGACTATGCAACCCTACGGACTGTAGCCCACCAACCTCCTCAGTCCATGGGATTCTCCAGGCAAGAATACAGGAGTGGGTTGCCATGCCCTCCTCCAGGAGATCTTCCTAACGCAGAGATCTAACCCACGCCTCCTGCATTACAGGCAGATTCTTTATCACTGAGGTACCACGGAAGCCCCTGGCATTTGCTCACATAGTCTTAAAGTGGCATTCATTATTTCTGCTCCCAGTCTCTTGGATAAAATCTTGGATAAAATCAACCTAACTGGGAAATGTAAGGAATACCTACTGGGCCTCAGATGGCATAGTATTTACCAGCTTAGGTACCTAATGTCTGAGTATAGCATCAGTATTATGCAGTGATTGTGAGAATATATTAAATAACTTACAGTAAGAACCTAGCCCAGGGTCCGGCATACACATAGTGATCAGTAATTGCTAGTCTCTTTTTCCCACCTCCAAACTCAAAGATGAGCTTTGCCAATCCTGCAGAATTAACCACAACAACCTATGTACTCCTAACTACTACAGCCAAAGCACTTTCACATCTTGCTCAGGGCACCAGAAAGAGGGAGACTGAAAATGATAACTGCATCCCCACGACAACGTGCAGCCCACCTTTCAGATCAGCAAGGTTACAAATGTATAGCATAATGTTCATATGCTGAGGGTCCTTCTATGGTTTACCCAAGTTCTAAGAAAATAGTTGAAACTCCTTAATGCAACACACTTTATAGAGTTGTTACTTCAACCTCCCTCACTTGGATCACAATGCCTCACTCACACTCACTCTCCACTCCAGCTCTGACAAATAGGCTCAGTGTCCCCAGACAACTGTTTTATGTCATGTCTCTGCATGACCAAGAGGTGATGAATTTTCCAGGAATGTCTTAAATCACTCTTCACCTGACAACTTGTGCTTTATTTAAACCTCTTCTTTTCTGAAATGCTTTCCCTGGCTTTACCAAGATGCCCCGACATGTAAGCCTCATAGCACCATCTGCATTCCTATATCACAAATTATTGAATTATAAACATTGGCCCAAGGGTCTATCTCCCCACTTTCAAGGTGGAATTTCACAGGAGGCCAGAGCTATGTTGTCTTCAATGAAGGACCTGCAGGGCATAATAAGGTGCTTGGCACATTGTAGAGACAAATAGTCATATAATCAATGAATGGCAATCTCATTTTGTGTTTTGCTTCATATATCTGATCACAATCTCTTCCTGTGCTCTGACTCCTAGATTTTCCAGCAAATTGCAACCAAAACATGCTACCTCTCTGTCAATTACTGGCTTCAGATGCTTTAGGCCACTTCTGACTTCAGCTGGGCGAAGTCCCAATCTGCATTTGATGACCAACGTTAAGGATGGACAGTGCATTGTTTGCAACCAGAAAGGCCTGGAACCAAATCCAAATCCTAGTAAGTAGGATTACTACTTACTATTTGTGTGAATTCAGGTAGAGTCTGTTAAACTCTACCACTTCATTTGCTTCACAAGGAAATTAAGACTTCTGTCTCCACACCATGGGGCTACTGTGGATATTAAAAAGGAATTCTAATTTTTTTTTATCTACTGTATTTTCATCCAAGTAGAAAAACAAAATCTATTTCCTAGAAGCCCCCTTGGGCAGGGAAGAGATTGTTTTCCCAGGAAATTTCTTTAAAAGCTGACTGAAATAACATATAAGACCAAAAGAGGCCTGAGTATGGACATCAAACTGTAAGTGACAAAAAATTGTTCCTTAAGGGCAGCAGAAAAGAAAGCAACAGGGAAGAAATGAGAGAAAGAAGAGTCAGGAATGATGGCTAACTTCCTTGTGACCCCTCAATTTTTAATTAAGTCTCAGAACATGGAGTATACATTTTAAAGTATCTAATAATTTACCCTGTCACATATTAAGTAGACTATAAACTATAGATGCAACTACCATTTAAAGTGCTGTCGTTATTATTAACCCAGATTCAGCTATCAGTCATTTCCACAGTTTTGCAGAGGGATTAGTTGAAAACTGGAAATATTGACCAGAGCTTTTGTACTATTTCTCACTCTAGGATAATTTCTCACTTACATCCTGATTTTCTTCGTTTATAGTTCTCTATCCAGGGTCTTTCATTGACTGTCATCTTCTTACGAATTTTATTGAAGTTCAGTTTGTGTACAAGAAATAGCATCCATTTAAAACATACTGTTCATGAGTTCTGACACATGTATACATCCATTCTATGTGCACGCACAAACAAAAAAACCCACACAGATACAGATCATTTGCATTAAACTCAAAGTTTCCTTGGCCCCTTTGTAGTCCATGCCTCCGTGTCCTTGCCCTATGTAAGCACCATATGACTTGTATCCCTAGAAAAATCAAGTGATCTAAATTTATAAATAGAATAGAACAGTGTGATAAACATTTGGGTTGTTTTTGTATATTGTGAATAATACTGATATGAATGTTCACATATAGATTTTTATATGGACTTGTATGCTTTCATTTTCCTTTGGTGTACATGTAAGATTGGAATGACTTAACTGATATGCTAGGTGTATATCTAACCTTTAAGAAACTTTCAGTTTTCAACAGTGGTTGTAGCATTTTATATTCACCATTAGCAACGTATGAGAATTCCAGTTGTTTCACATCCTTAACACTTGGTATTGTCAGTCCATTTAATTTCAGCCATTCTAATGAGTGCTATCTCAGTAGAGGTAGAGGTATCTCATTATCTAATCTTCATTTTCCTGATACCTAGTGGTGGTAAGTATCTTTTCTGTATATTTTCTTTTGTCTTCTATTGACTTTGCAGATCCTTGAGAATGTTCCTTACTGGTTCTATACTTATACTTTCCGTACTGTTACTCTGAGGCATCACCTTCACAGCATTAACCTTCTGAATGCTGAGAATACTCCTTTCTTATATTACCCTTCCTGGTTTAGGTGGTCTTTTGGATTTATTTTTAGATGTGTACTACTCTTTTCACCTGTGACATAAGAATTTGCCAAATTTTAACTCTTGGGGACAATGTATTTCAAAGACACATTGAGTAGATCAGCTATACTTTAGTAAGTAAATAAAAATTGAAAAAACATTGTTTCAACAGATAAAAGTTTTGCTCAGTTTAGCAGCTGATTTATATGGATGTCAATTTTATCGATTATTTTTATATAATTTCAAGGTTTCAGATTGGATTATGCTGTATTTATTTTAAAATCTGCATCTAGCTTGGGAAATCCTAGACTAATTGTTTAGCCTCTCGGCCAAGCCAATAATAGTGAACTTCTGCCTACTTCCCATGGATTTACTATCAAAATTAGGAGTTAGAAGAACTTGAACAGGCAAACAAATGTACTACAGTTAAGCGACGTTACAAGACTCAGTGATTTAGATTCTTAAAATAAAATGAATATTTAATATATTTGTCTCCAGGTGCATTAAATTTAAAAGCATCTGTTTCCCTCCATGAATTCAAAATTAAAATGACAGTAATAAGGGCAAAGAAATTCCGAAGAATGAAAATGTACCTCAGATGGCCTCTTGCTAACAAAATAAGCATTGTGATGGATGAAATCCACAACATACATCTGAGAACCTTGTTCCATTGATCTAGAGAGTTGGAGGTGTCTATTCTACTGAGTGGGACATAGGCCATGAATATTCATTTCAATGTTGTGTATCAAGACGGGAAAAAGAAAACATCTTTTTATCATAGCGTTTTCAAATATTTAATAACGAAAGGTGTTCATAAATATATATACAAATGTTTAATGAACGTATATACCTTAGTGCATTATGTATAGTTTTCAAATATGGTTTTCAAATATGAAAGTAAGTCTTTATTTAAAAACTTGCACTTGCTTCTGAAATTAAAAAAAAAATGGTTTTTGAGAATATATTTTCTAAAAAACCACAACTTAGAGAAAAGTAAAATACATTCATCTTCATTACAGAGAAAGTTAAGGTCACTCTGACCTTAGGAAGTAAGATGTCATTCAGGACCAGCAGGGTTGGATGAATCTTCACTCCCTAGCAAGATTTCTCTCTGGTAAATCTAACCACCATTTTCATCTAATTCACAAATCCTTTTTCCATTTTTCTCTTTAACTTTTGTGTTCCTATGCAGTCTACAAGTTAAGAACCTAGAGATCATGCTAATGAATACCACAATTCTGCTTTGAGAATATGTCCTGGAAAGGAATTCCTAAATGTTCAACATTAAAAATAGAGAAATCCTAATAGCATCTGTTTCTAATAATGCACTCTACACCAAGCATGCTGCAAATGGTCTATTTTGGTTATAGTTACTAAAAAAAGAACACAAATATTTTTCTATAGAACTTGTATTAAATCAGCCAGTGTTTTTAGAAACTGATGGGAAAACTGAGGTGCAGAAAAGTTATATAATTTGCTAAAGCTAACACAGCCAGTGACAAAGTCAGACTGAAAACCAAAGTCTTCTGGCTCTCATGATGAGAAAAAACTTAGTCAAATGAGAGTGTTAGAGTATGCAAACTAGAAAACTAATTGCTTGAATAATTAAGTATTATGTTGGTACAACAGTAACTGTGGTTTTTGCATTGCTGAAATTTGCTATTTGATGTGAGAATGTGAAGTTGCTCAGTCGTGTCAGACTCTTTGCGACCCCATGGACTGTAGCCTACCAGGTTCCACTGTCCATGGGATTCTCCAGGCAAGAATACTGGAGTGGGTTGCCATTCCCATTGGAATACATTCTGAAATAAATGTGATTATGTTATACATCATTTTAATGTGCATGTATCACTCTTTTTTTGCTAATGAATTATTACTTGCTGCTTATTTTATATTTATTTTAGACTATGGAAATAATAATAGACAAAAAGTAAATTCAAACGATTTCTTATTCAAATTCAAAATGGGTTGTAAAGCAGAGACAACTTGCAACATCAAAAACACATGTGACCAGGAACTGCTAACAAACATTCAATGCAGTGGTGGTTAAAGAAGCTTTGCAAAGGAGACAAGAGCTTTGAAGATGAGAAGTGCAGTGGTCAGCCATCAGAATTTGACAACTAATTGAGGGAATCACTGAAGTTGATCCTTTTACACTAAATGAGAAGTTGCCCAAAAACTCAACGTCAACCATTCTATGGTGGTTAGGCATTTGAAGCAAATCAGAAAGGTGAAAAAAGCTCATTAAGTGAGTGCCTCATGAGCTGACTGCAAATCAAAAAAAAAAAAAAATGTTGTTTTGAAGTGTTATCTTATTTTATGCAACAATGAACCATTTCTCTTTGGATTGTGACACGCAACAAAAAAGTGCAATTTATATGATAACTGGAAATGACCAGCTCAGTGGCCGAACTAAGAAGGAACTCCAAAGCATTTCCCAAAGCCAAACTTGCACCAAAAAAAGGTTATGGTCACTGTTTGGTGATCTGCTGCCCATCTGATCCACTACAGCTTTCTGAATCCCAGCGACATCATTACATCTGAGAAGCATGCTCAGCAAATCAATGAGATGCACCAAAAACTGCAATGCCTGCAGCAAGCACTGATCAACAGAAAGGACCCAATTCTTCTCCACAACAACACCTTAGCACACATCGCACAACTAATGCTTCAAAAGTTGAACAAATTGGGCTGTGAAGTTTTGCTTCATCTGCCAGTATTCACCTGACCTCTTGCCAACTGACTAGACTACCACTTCAAGAATCTTGACAATTTTCTGCAGGAAAAACACTTCCACAACCAGCAAGATGCAGAAAATGCTTTCCAGCAGTCTGTCAAATCCTGAAACATGGATTTTTATGCTACAGGAATAAACAAATTTATTTCTCATTGGCAAAAAAAATGTGGTGATTGTAATGGTTCCTATTTTGATTAATAAAGATGTGTTTGAGCCTAGGTATAATGATTTAAAATTCATGGTCGAAAATTGCAATTATGTTTGCATAAACCTAATAATTAGTGACTCTTACCTATGTCAGTGCTGTACATTGTAAGTTCCCACCTCTAGAATTTATTCAAGAAATATTCAATGTACAGGTTATATATTAATCAGCTATTACCTTTTCCTTATGTTTTCATTCAGTTGGACATGACTTAGTAACTGAACAACAACAACAAACCTTTTCCTTAAGGACTTTAGAGTGTTGTATGAAAATATTGTAGGTGTGCTTCTTCACAAATATACTAAATATTACAAAGGCAAATCATAAAAGGTGGGCAGGTGATGTGATATAGCACTTTAACCAGATCAACATTGGTGCTTAAATATATTTAAGATTATACAGGTGGAACAGTGTACAGTGAAACACAGGCAGAACATCTCCATGAGCTTCTATCCAATTCCCTGCAGAGAACCCCTGACTGACCACTAAGAATAAGCCACGCACATGCCTTCAAACCCAATGAGCCTGCAAGGTCACTGTCATATAACAAAGGCTTTCTGCTGATCTTCTTAATCCCCCTGTACATTCCATTTGCTTTCTGGTCACAACTTCTGAGCCCATAGGCCTCTAAACACACCCCTTGACATGGTCTTGCCCCCTAGTGGGACAAGACCCAGCTCCACCCACCAGTGGGGAGGGATCAGTCCCTCCAACCAGGAAGCGTGCACAAACCTCTGGATTTGCCTCACCAACTAAAAGCAGACACCAAAAGCAAGAGAAACTAAAACTCTGCAGATGGCTGCTGCTGCTGCTAAGTCACTTCAGTCGTGTTCGACTTTGTGCAACCCCATAGATGGCGGCCCACCAGGCTCCTCTGTCCCTGGGATTCTCCAGGCAAGAATACTGGAGTGGGTTGCCATTTCCTTCTCCAATGCATGCATGCATGCTAAGTTGCTTCAGTCGTGTCCGACCCTGAGCGACCCTGTGGACAGCAGCCCACCAGGCTCCTCCATCCACAAGATTCTCTAGGCAAGAATACTGGAGTGGGTTGCCATTTCCTTCTCCACTGCAGATGGCAAATGGAGACTATAAACACAGAAAGTCAGACAAAATGAGATGGAATGAAACAATATCACAGAGGAAGATAAACAGAAAAATCCTCAACAAAATACAAGCAAACTGAATGCAACAATACATTAAAAGGATTATTCACTCTGATCAATAGGGATTTATCAACAGGGATGCGAGGATTTTTCAATATCCACAAATCACTCAGTGTGCTACACCACATCACCAAATTGAAGAACAAAAACCATATGATCACCTCAATAGATGCAGAAAAATATCCTGACAAAATTAAACACCATTTATGACAAAAACCCTCCAGAAAGTGGGCACAGAGGAAATCTATCTCAACATAATAAAGGTCATATATGACAAATCTACAGCTAATATCATACTCAGTGGTGAAAAGCTGAAAACATTTCCTCTAATATCAGAAATAAGACAAGGATGTCCACTCTCACCACTTTTATTCAACATAGTTTTGGAGTCCTAGACACAGCAATCAGAAAAGAAAAATAACTGAGAAAGAAGTAAAACTGTCACTGTTTGCAGATGATACTACACATAGAAAATTGTAAAGATGTTACCAGAAAACTAATGGAGCTTATCAATGAGTCTGTTAAAGTTTTAGGAAACAAAATAAATACACAGAAAACTGTCACAATTCTATACACTAACAATGAAAGATCAGGAAGTGAAATTAGAGAAACAATTTCATTTACCACTGTATCAAAAAGAATAAAATACCTAGGAATAAACCTACCTAAGGAGGTAAAAGAACTGTACTCTGTAAACTATAAGGCACTGACCAAAGAAACTGAAGATGACACAAATAGATGGAAAGATATACTATCTTCTTAAATTGGAAGAATCAATATTGTCAAAATGACTATACTACAAAAGGCAATCTACAGACACAATGCAATTCTTATCAAATTACCAATGGCATTTTTTTTTTTTTTTTTGCAGATCTAGAGCAAAAAAAAAAACTTAATTGTAAGGAAACACAAAAGACTCCAAATAGACAAAGCAATCCTGAGAAAGA
Source organism: Giraffa tippelskirchi (assembly GCF_054371585.1). Lineage (NCBI taxonomy): Eukaryota > Metazoa > Chordata > Mammalia > Artiodactyla > Giraffidae > Giraffa > Giraffa tippelskirchi. The sequence continues at coordinate 175,161,357 of NC_137275.1, forward strand.
AAAACAGAGCTGGAGAAATCAGGCTCCCTGACTTCAGGCTATATTATAAAGCTTGAGTAATCAAAACAAAATGGTCCTGGCACAAAGACAGCTTTATTGATCAATGAAACAGGATAGAAAACCAAGAAATAAACCCACACACATATGGTCAATTAATCTACAAAAAAGGAGACAATAATATACAATGGAGAAACAACAGTCTCTTCAATAAGTGGTGCTGGGAAAACTGGACAGTTGCATGCAAAAAATGAAATGAGAACATTCTCTAACACAATATACAAAAATAAGCTCAAAATGGTCCAAAGACCTAAATGTAAGACAGATACTATAAAACTATTAGAGGAAAATAAAAGCATAACACTCTTTGACATAAATTGCAGCAATATCTTTTTTGGATCTACCCCCCTTGAGTAATGAAAATAAAAACAAAAATAAACATACAGGACCTAACTATACTTACAAGCATTTGCACAGCAAATCTTTTCCTTTGCACAGCAAAGGAAACCATAAACAAAATGAAATATTTGCAAGTGATGTGACCAATAAGGGATTAATCTCCAGAATATAAAAACAGCTCATGTAGCTCAGTAACAAAATAAAACAAACAGCCCAATAAAAAATGGGCAGAAGACCTAAATAGACATTTCACCAGAGAAGACATACAGGTGACCAAAAGGCACATGAAAATATGCTCTACATCGCTAATTATTAGATAATTGCAAATCAAAACTATAATGAGGTATCACCTCACTCTGGTGAGAGTGGCCATAATCAAAGAGTCTACAAACAATAAATGCTAGAGAGCGTGTGGAGAAAAGGGAAACTTCTTATACTGTTGGTGGGAATGTAAACTGATAGAGACACTATGGAGAACAGTATGGAGGTTCCTTAAAAAGCTAAAAATAAAACTACTATATATGATCTAACTATCCCACTCCTGGGCATATATCCAGAGAAAACCATAAGCCAAAAAAATACATGCACCCCCAGTGTTCATACAACCACTACTTACAACAACCAGGACATGGAAGCAACCTAAATGTCCATCAATAGAAGAATGGATAAAGAAGATGTGGTACATATATAGAATGGAATATTACTCAGCCACTAAAAAGAATCAAACAATGCCATTTGCAGCAACATGGATGGACCTAGAGATTATGACACTGAGTGAAGTAAGTCAGAGAACGAGAAACATCATATGATATCATTTACATGAAATCTAAAAAGATGTACAAATGAACTTATTTACAAAATAGAAACTAACTCATAAACATGGAAAACAAACTTATACTTACCAAAAGGGAAAGGTGGAGGGATAAATAAGAGTTTGGAATTAACATATACACATTAATATACATAAAAAATATAACCAACAAGGTCCTACTGTATAGCATAGGGAACTCTCCTCCATATTCTTTAATAACCTATATGAGAAAAGAACCTGAAAAAGAATGGATATAGGTATTTGTATAACTGAATCACTTTGCCGTATACCTGAAACTAACACAGCATTATAAATCAACTATACACTAATATAAAAGAAAAAAGAATTCTACAAACACATACTTAACTGATGTGGAGACTCCACATCCTATGATGCTGCAATAAACTAAGCAACTGTTCCTTGAAAGAGACACCAAGTTTTTTTCAATTTTTTTTTTTTTTTTTTTTTTTACTTCTGGTACATAACAGCATCTCTAGCACATAGTAAGTACCCAAGACATATTAATAAATAAACAAATGGATGAAGATCTCTAATATTTTCAGTGTTCTATCAATCTGAAATAACAAGAATTTCAGGTAGTCTAGATTTTGGACATCTAGAATAATTCTAAGAACTAATCTTTCTTGTAAGTTCTTGTTGATCAAGCCTCAACCAACAATTCCTATCAAACACAAGGATTCATCCTGGGAACCCAAAAGCTTCATGAATCTACCCCCAGTGAACACATGCACCAGAGTGCTAGAGAATCTACTTATAAATCCATATAGCACCATGAATGCAATGAAACTAGTGTTCACTAATGAGTCTTTTAATTTAAAAGACAATGGGCAGTAGAGATGGAGGTTAAATTTTAATAGTTTATTCATGACTCTCCAAAGGAACAGTTCGGATTATACAAAAGGTTTATTAGTCAATCTGATCTTATCATCTGCATTATCAGAAAGGAAAACAAAAAATATTGCAAAAAAGTAAGATAAATCAGGTTGTCAGTCTGTCAGTATTCACAAGAAATGGGCTTGTTTTCTCAAATAAGTCAACATGTTAAAAAAGATCCTGGGGCAATACACCAGAATTTTTTGTGGACCTCTCTCTCTGGTATAATCACTGAGACAGTTCATTGATCAGATGTCTAAGTTGAGGATTTGAATATTCTAACTCCAAAATCTAATGGTCAAGTCTGTTATATTACACAGAAATAGCTTCAGTGAGCTTTTAGCACTCTGGGTATTTTGCATGTCCTCTAGTAATTCATCATCTGTGAATCTTGAGGGATTGGCCTTGACTGGGATTTGAAGTCTAGACTATTAATGTGAGTAATGCTACAAGTGAGCAACCATGGACCTGAGAACAATCAAGCTCAGTGGTGTGAAATGTAAAGAATCAAGAAAGCAGTCATGCTCAGCTGAATGAAGTGAAGCAAAAGCACAAACAGGAGTGCAACTGGATAACAAACCTGAGGAAATGAAGAGTGACCTCCACGGTTCCAGACTGCTTCCACACAGTTTCCTTCTGCTAGGCCCAGAGAAGAAGGGCTCAAATTAAATCACACACCAGCATAAGATGTCAAGTGTCTTAGCTCCTAATTACCAGGAAAAAAAAAAAGACAAAGAAATAAGAGTCTACAAAGAGTCCCCATATTGATAAGCTATATTCCTTGTTAAAAATCAACATCTACCTATGAATAGGGTGGGTTTATTGTCTGGAGTAATAATTCGTTAGTGGGCTCACAATATTATTTAATAATCTTCACAAGGGCACAATGGTTAACACAAAATATTGCATCTTGAAGTGGTAAAATATTAATAGTAAAAGCAAAAATACTCAAAGCAAATAAAAAACAATATGACTTCCTAATTTCACTGAAATGAATGTGTTATGTATATGGCAGATTTTCTTGGCAAAAAGAATTTTTTTCTTATCACCCAACTCAAATATTAAGGATGTGGAAAAATACATTTTTTTATTTTAAAAATGACAACAGAAAATGTCTGGCCCTGACATTCACAGAAGCAATAAGTCAGGATTCTAATGCATTGCTAGCCTAATGAAAACATCAAAAGTGAAATGAAAAATATCATGTGTCTTGCCTGAGAGAAAAGTAAAGTGAAATTGTAATCAGTTGCTAAAACTTAATCAATATAATCACATTGCAAAGTTTCTAGAGAGTGTTTCTTTAGTGAAAGTTTTGAGGTCACTAAGTTGTGGGTTTCTCTGAATTACATCATCATATCCTCTCAGAAATGATGTTTATCATTGTCATCACCATAAATACAAGCCCAGTAATTAAAATATTTGTGGATATGTTGACCATTAAAAGAGTCTCATTTTCATGTTTCCCTTATATCTTAAAACAATGCCAGTTTGGTGATTCAGCATGTTGGAAAGAGGGTTATATCATATTCCTAAATGTTTGATTAGGCTATTCCATGAAGACCCATAAAGGCAAACATGTGGTCACCCCTTTCTCTGTCCTTCAGATAAAAAAGAAAAAAAAAAGTTTGTAATCCTGAGGAAGGTCATGAACCCAATTTTAATACTTCTGGTTCTCCTAGTTAAAAATGGATTTTGCTTGAGAAAAAAAGCTCCTTTCAGAAAACCAGTAATTTTCATTTATAATCTTCATATGTGGTGATGCTATCACAACAAGTAGCTTTTTGAAACAAGGTTAAAAGGAGGTGGCTTGCAAAACTTATTTCTACCTGCTCCAACAACTATAATTCTGAAATAATTCCTTTCCATGAAATTTCCTTAAACTAGCTCATGGCTTCAATGTTAACCTTCTCCAAGAAAAATCCAAGTTCAAATTTCTTCACTCCTGAAGAAGCAAAGCTCAAAGAACCAATAACAGAAGATATGGACTATTCCAGGCATAATTTGAGTATTTTTTCATTCCTATCCCTATGTTCCATCCTATCCACCAAATCTGAATACATGTGGAGGAAACATATAACTGATGAAAATCTTATGAAAGATACCATGTTGCTAGCATGGCTGGCCATGCTTAAGTTATATTTTTTAAAGATTCTCTGTGGCAGAGATAAAACAGAGTCTGCACCGGTCACAAGTTGAGTAATAGAAGGCAAATCATTTAAACTCCCAGAATCTGTGTTCTCACCTGAGAAATAAGGAAAATTCACAGAATTGTCTGAGGATTAAATTAGATAGTATAGGATACAAATTAGAAAGGCTATGTGAAGAGTCTAGAAAAAGCACTCTACATGTGATGGCTAAAGGTTAACAATTAAATGAAACAATCTAAACCACTACTTTTCCTGAGAAGTTAATAACAATTATACAACCAAGTTGAAACACTTCTCAGAGTTAAATTCATCACCTTAAATGTTCTTATAAGAAAAAACTGGAGAGACTAAAGTTATATTATGCACCCAATTAAGTAATTTATTAAAAAGAGTCAAAAGTATCTGAGAAAATAATAATAAAGGAAAATGGAGGCAGAAAGAATAAGAAAATAGAAAGAGGAAGATCCAAGAACTAGTTTTGGGGGGAAAATAAACAATATGCAAATAAAATTCTAAAAAATTATATTAGAGCACCTATCTGTGTCTATCTAGAACAAAGTAGACATTTTCCTAGGAATATAATAATTGTTAATTAATGGATTCATCAATGTATTTCAGTGCATTGATGCATATTAAAGGAGAAAAACCTATGGTCATCTGAATAGAGGCTAAAATGTTCTTCTATAACCTTCAATATTCATTCATATTAATAAAAAAAGAAGACGTGAAAAATTAGTAAAATTAAAGAGGGACTTAATTTGCTGTAAATATATCCACAGTAAGCCTACAGCAAGCATCCTACTTCATATGACATATTTAAAGCCTTTCTCACTAAATTCAGAAACAAAGCAGAAATAATGCATGCATAACTCCTTTCACACCTTCTACTGAACATTGTAATTATCCCAAACAATGCAATAAGATACAGCCAGAAGATGTAATAATTATAAGACAATGGATGCAAGGCACAAAATTATAATTATTAGTAAATGATATGGCTGGATTCATAAAAAGGTCAAGGAAAGTCACAGATAAAGGATTAAAATCAAAAGAACAAATGCAGCAAGTTAGTAGTGTACAATATCAACATTAAAAAATTTACATTTTTTCTACTAACAAAAACCAATTATATAAAAGTGTGAAAGTGAAGTCGCTCAGTCGTGTCTGACTCTTTGCGACCCCGTGGACTGTAGCCCACCAGGCTCCTCTGTTCATGGGATTTTCCAGGCAAGAATACTGGAGTGGGCTGCCATTTCCTTCTCCAGGGGATCTTCCCAACCCAGGGATCGAACCCAGGTCTCCCGCATTGCAGGCAGACGCTTTAACCTCTGAGCCACCAGGGAAGGTAATTATATAATGCAATAACAAATAAAAGCTACTTTTTAAGAGAATAAGAACTGTGAAGTATATAGCAATACATCTAATAAGAACTGCATCATCTTCCTAGAGAAAATTTTGTTTAAAGACCTAAATAGGAGACATGAATAATGTAGTGCGTATGGAAAGACTCAATGTTTTATAGATAACATTTAAGCTCAAATTAATCTCTAGAGGCAAATAGTTCTAATCAATTTAAATGACTGGAATATGAAAATACAGCTCCAAAATTCACATGGAAGAGTGCCAGATGTTAAATACATTAGTTAGTATGTACTTGGCTGCAAGTAACAGAAAACCTGCCTAAAAAAAAGTCTAAACTGTAAAGAGGCTCAGTGTACATCCCATCTATTTACAAGGCTGTTGTGTTACTCTCATATCCTGACTTCTTTATTTAATATGGTTATGTTCAAAAGAGCATAACATTTCCAGATGTTACACAAGAAGAAAGCAGACAGAGGCTGCATAGGGGTAGAAAAAATAATTCCACTATTCATCTCAAAATAAAGGGGAAATACCCAGAAGTCTTCGCATCTCACTGGACACATTTCATCACATGTTCAATCCTAAACTAATCACTGGCAAGCAGGAATGCAGTTGCCACAATTATTTAAAATAATTCTAACTGTATACCTCTCCACTTAGGATTTTAATGGTATTCAAATTCCCAGAAGTATATCATTGCCCAGAACCTGAAAATGAACTGAAGTTCTATTAGCAAAACAGAATGAATGGGGAAGATGACCACTGGGTAGGCAGTGTCTTACAAAATGTATTCAGAATATACGCAGAATCCATTCAACCAATTTAACATTTACAAACATAAGCAAAAATACAAATAGGCAATTTACAAACAAATAAGGAAATACAAATGTCAAATGAACATGAAAATATGGTCAATTTTACTAAGTGTTCATAGAAATGCAAATTAATACCATGACATGCCATCCCTTTCCATTAGATCAGGAGTTAGCATGCTCTCTGTTAAATGGATAGATATTAAATATTTTAGGCTCTGTGGCAAAGTGAAGGCTACTTTGTAGGTATGTATACAACTATTTTAAATGTAACCATTTAAATATTTTTAAACCATTACTAGTTTACAGATTTATAATAAGTGATAGTGGGTCAACTCCTCCATTAAACAAATTTTTAAAAGCTTAATAATAGCAAGTGATAATGAAATGTAAGTGAAAGAGTGCCCTGTAATTGGGAAGGTTTATTGGTGCAATGGCCATGGAGAATGATATGGTATCACTTATGAAAAATAAAAATGTTCACACCCTATAACCCAGTATTTTCACTATTTGATATTCCTCCTAGAGAAACAGTTGCACATATATACAGAAAGCATGTACAAAATGTTTACTGTATCATGATCAAGATTGCTGGGAGAAATATCAATAACCTCAGATATGCAGATGACACCACCCTTATGGCAGAAAGTGAAGAAGAACTAAAGAGCCTCTTGATGAAGGTGAAAGAGGAGAGTGAAAAAGTTGGCTTAAAGCTCAACGTTCAGAAAACTAAGATCATGGCATCTGGTCCCATCACTTCATGGGAAATAGATGGGGAAACAGTGGAAACAGTGAGAGACTTTATTTTTTTGGGCTCCAGAATCACTGCTGATGGTGATTGCAGCCATGAAATTAAAAGACGCTTACTCCTTGGAAGGAAGGTTATGGCCAACCTAGATAGCATATTTAAAAGCAGAGACATTACTTTGCCAACAAAAGTCCGTCTAGTCAAGGCTATGGTTTTTCCAGTGGTCATGTATGGATGTGAGAGTTGGACGGTGAAGAAGGCTGAGCACCGAAGAATGATGCTTTTGAACTGTGGTGTTGGAGAAGACTCTTGAGAGTCCCTTGGACTGCAAGGAGATCCAATCAGTCCATCCTAAAGGAGATCAATCCTGGGTGTTCATTGGGAGGTCTGATGTTGAGGCTGAAACTCCAATACTTTGGCCACCTCATGCGAGGGGTTGACTCATTGGAAAAGACCCTGAAGCTGGGTAGGATTGGGGGCGGGAGGAGAAGGGGACGACAGAGGATGAGATGGTTGGATGGCATCACTGACTCGATGGACATGGGTTTGGGTAGACTCCGGGAGTTGGTGATGGACAGAGAGGCCTGGCGTGCTGCAGTTCATGGGGTCGCAAAGAGTTGGACACGACTGAGCGACTGAACTGAACTGAACTGATGTACTTTATGAAACACTGGAAAAATCTAAATGCCTATCATCAGAAAATGGCTGAATAATCTAACTGGAGTATATTTGTGTTATTTTTCTAAATGTATCAGCAACTAAAAACAAAAAAACAACCAGCCCTATACAAATATGGAAAAATGCTGAAGACATACTGATAACTCTCTAAAGAAAATTATAGAACATACTAAAGAAACAAAATAATTTCATGTTAAGAATGCATAAAATAATAGTTATCTACTTTCTATAGGATAAAAAATGAGAGCCATAGGTATAGGGGATATGTTTGGAGTGAGAGGCTAAACTCATAACTCTCATTACTTTCAAGCAGTAGGAAGAGACCAGGTTCTAAGAATGCTCCCAGAGGTGCTGTATTTCTGGGGGTTTTGATATTTTATAAGAAGAAAGTATTCATACATCATTTGTTTTTAATTAAAATTTAAAAGCATATATAAAACATTTTGAGAACTGACACAGAAAAGTGAGAAAATATTCATCTATAATAAATTTAAATATCATAGCTAAAAATTCTATGTGTACATTAAAACATATATAGGTTCTGAAATATGATTTGAGAGTAAAATTCACTAAACATTTGGAATCCCAATATGCAAAGTTCAAAATTTAATGTCAATGAATGAACGGTTCTGATCTCCAAGAGTTGAACATAAGGCACTAGGGCTTTCCAACTAAGTGTATTTATTTCATACTAAAGATAATGAAGGGGCTTATGGCATGCCACCTCAAAATATGCCAGTTTGGCATGCTGAATATTTTGAACTGAGACACCTGAGAAAGAACAAACACAGGAAGAGTTTTCTGACTTGCCCTTCCTACCAAAAATAGGTCATAAAATGTCCCATGAGAAGGATGCCTTCCTTTTACCAAAAAGAACAGAGAAGAATGTCCTGTTAATCAGAAACAGGGAGCCAGTGCTAAAATGGTTCTGCATAAACAAGCCTGTTATTAGTAAAATAATCCTGATAATCCATTGGTTTTTGTCTTGCCCTCATAAATGTCTCTTAGTCACTTCCCCACAATTTGTTGCCCCTCCCAAGCCCAAATCTTTAAGATCTGGAAAATACCATTATTTTATTAACAAATAACTACTCTGTTCTCACTCTGGGGCATTTCTGGTAATGGTGATACAGCAGAAAACAAAAATATACTAAGAGGTAAACTTTCTTATGATGCAGCATTGTTTATACTATTCCCTCTTAAAGACTTTTTTTTTATTTAAACAAAATCTTGAACTTTTTATTTTGTATTGGGGTATAGCCGATTAACAATGTTATGATAATTTCAAGTGAACAGCAAAGGGAGTCAGCCATACATATACAAGAATCCATTCTCCCCCAAACCTCCCTCACCTCCAGGCTGCCACATAACATTGAGCAGAGTTCCATGTGCTATACAGTAGATCCATGTTGGTTATCCATTTTATACACAGTAGTGTGTACATGTTCATCCAAAACTGCTATGATTTTTAACTACCCTGTTCAAATATGATTAAAGCTCAGGCTGAAGGCCACAAAATAGAATCTGACCCATTATATCCTTCCCTCCACCATGGAATTCAGACTACCCTGTAGTAAACGCTTAACTAAAAAGAGAATTGCTGACAGTTTTTTCTGTTCTTGGCTTGGCTGAGTGATGCAAGGACATGGAACTGATTCCTGAAAAGTTCTTGGAAATTTATAATTTTGCATAAAGGATTTTCCTCTTGTGTACTTTTGAACTTAAAATCCATAGTACTAGTAATGTAGTCAAATGTAGGAGAGGTAACATCTCATTTAAATATTCAAATTCATATATTCCCATTTAGAAACAGTTATTAATGGACATGTACTGGAAAACATGATATAGGACTTATAAGAAGGAAATAAAAGTGATACTGTCAGGAAAAAATAGGTCACCTTACTGTGTGAAGAAGCTAAATAATATATTCCCTCCTTATCACAGAAACAAGAAAACTATAGTAGCAATAGTAAGGATTTCATTTGTCCAGGAAGAGAAAACAAATCTCATTTGATTAAAAGTAACAGTTCTGAAAAAATTATTATCTAGCCTTTCTGATAATCTCAATTCTCCAATGATAGAAAAAAAAATGACTAAGAACTACCACTCTAGGCCTAATTACAACTAGGAGAGGAGTTATTTAGTGATGGGGAAGTGATAAAAAATCTTGGAAAAAATAAATCCTGTAATCTTAGATCATAATACCTATAGTACACAATGTTGGGCAAAGCCTATAAAAATAGCCCACAGAGACAGATAGGTATATTTCAAAAATAATACCATAACTCATGGTTCCATTGTATGTGGTTCTAAGCATGATGCTTGACTCAAGATAGTCAAAAAGCCCTTACTGATGCAATTCCAGTTATGGAATGGCAAATCATCTTGAAGAAATAAAGAGGAAATGCGTTCAGTAAGCATATGTCCCAAGAATGAAAAAAAAACTAATAACTGAGGATATATATGAAACCATGGCATTATGGAATCTAAGTCCAAAGAGAGTAGACTTAAGAGTTGTTCAGTGTTAAGGACAACAAAGACTTTAAAAAATATTATTTCACAAATAAGAAGGCAAACAAGTGAGGGCCAGGAGCACTGCAAGAGACAAAAGGTGTTAAATTGAAGTTTGGTAGAAAGCAAACAGAACATCTAAATTCCTGCTTTTGTTTCTGATTTCTCTGCCAAGTACAGAACAAGCATTCCTAAGGGAATACAAAATCCAAGGGTAGTAAAGTTGTTTTTATATGAATTCAAGTCATTTGGCTTAGATGAATTGTATCCCAAGGCTCTAAGAGAACTTATAAGTGAAATCATCCTTGTTTTATGGGAAATCTTCAAGAAGGGCAAAGGAAACAGAAAACTGGAAGGAAGCCAACATCAGCCCCACCTTCAAGTGGAAAAGGATAGGTCTGGCAAACAAACCACTGGATACAAGGATGGATTGCTAAAGGAACGGGTGGTGAGTACCCAGAGGAGACAGCAGTCATAAAATGTCTAAGAATGTTTTGTCACATTCTACTTAATGTTTTGCTCTGAGATGGTTACAGGACTTGTCTAATATGAGAATGTGGGACACAAAGTTCATGGGAACTTCAGCAAGCCCACTAACAATCAGATAGTTTTCTTTTTAGATACTTTTGCATAGAATGGAGAACTATGGATTGAATGCTAGAAGAGATTATCAGATTAGTAACTGGAGGGTGTATTTTAGGCAAAAAGTAGTGATTTGGGTAATAATGAGTTGGTGTCCACCCACAAAGTAATGTTGACAAGTGTTATGGGTTTAAATGTCTGCCCCACCAAAATAAGCTGAAGTCCTATTCCTTGGTACCTAGGAATGCGACCTTATTTGGAAATAGAGTATTTGCTATCGTAATCAAGTTAAGATAAGATCATTAGAGTAGACCATAACATAATATGTCTGCTGTCCTTACGTTGTTGTTGTTCAGCCACTAAGTCAAACTTTTTTTGCAACTCCATGAACTACAGCATGCCAGGCTTCCCTGTCCTTCACTGTCTCCCAGAGTTTGATCAAACTCATCTCCGTTGAGTCAGTGATGCTACCTACCATCTCATCCTCTGCTGCTCCCTTCTCCTATTACCCTCAACCTTTCCCAGTACCAGGGTGTTTTCCAATGAGTTGGCTCTTCGCATCTGGTGGCCAAAGTACTGGAGCTTCAGCTTCAGCATGAGAAGAGTTTAATACTGAGTGAAGACAGAGACACACAGGACCAACACCATGTGATAATGGAGGCAGAGACTGAAATGCTACAGCTGCAAGGTAATGCATGCCAAAGCTTGCCTGCAAAGCAGCAGAAACTAGGATGAGGCAAGGAAGGATTCTTCTCTACCAGCTTCAGACAGAGCATGGCCCAGTAAACACGTCATTTCAGACATCTAGTACGCAGAACTGTGAGAGGATAGACTTCTGCTGCCTAGGTCACCCAGGGGGTGGTATTTTGTTACAGCATCCCTAGGAAACTAATCACAGGTATATCCCAGAATTTGGAGCCTGATTCTAACTATGTCCATTCAACATTCCAAAAAGAACTATGAAGATAGTAGACATGCTAAAAAGACTACCGAATAAACGTTGTAAGAATAAAAATGTACTTAAATAAAAATAATAATGTAACCCATTTAAGGTTGTTTCATCACCATTTAGGAGAAGGAAATGGCAACCCACTCCAGTATTCTTGCCTGGAAAATCCTATGGACAGGAGCTTGGTGGGCTACAGTCCATGGGGTCGCAAGAGTCGGACACGACTGAGCAACTAAACCTAAACCATCACCATTTAAAAATAAAACTACACAAGTACATGCAGAATTTACATTTCCAAGTTTTTTCTTACCCAGGAATTCAAGAAAAGTCATTTTCTCTCTTAATAAATTAATGATGGATCTTTCCACCATTTTAACAACCAGAACTGGCATAGAATGTTTCATTCCAAATACAGTGCATTAAAGAAGCTTGAAAAATGAGTCCCAGTTCCGAGGAAAGTGATCAAAAGAAATGATTTCAAAATCATGCCATATTACCTCCACTAAAAATAATGTAATTCTGAAATTAAATATTATTAACAAGATTTCATAATCTAGGCTCACACAAATGCATGACTACAACCACAGAATATGTAATTTCCAAATATCTGTCTGTCCTTTGAGGCAAATATTAACCTCTTTAACATACCTCCTTGACATAAAGCATACAAAATATTCTGACTCTTGGACTTAAAATGTTAAAGAACCATGGCATATTAAAGTTTTGGATTTTATCACATATCTCACTTAATCATCGTGTTCATACTATATCTTAATCTTGACAACAATCCTGTGAAATATTATCACCATCATCAACACCACCATTATTATCATCAACACCATCATGAAATCATCATCACCATTATTACACTATTACCATCACCACACCACTGTCGCTGCCACTAGACAGAGAAAGAGACTGAGGCTCAGAGTAATAATACTTGTAACTCAAAGTCACTCCGCCAACAAGTGGGTTGTTTCTACCTTTTGGCTACCATGAATAATGGTGCTATGAATACTGGTGTACAAGCATCTGTTTGAGTTCCTGCTTTTTATTTTTCCATTTATGTATCTAAGAGTGGAATTGCTGGATCATACGGTGGTTCTATGTTTAACTCTTTGAAGAACTGCCAAACTATTTTCCACAACAGCTGTACCATTTTACATTCCCGCTAGCAAAGCGCAAGGGTTTGAATTTCTCCACATCCTCTCCAACACTTCTATTTTCTGTTTTTTTTTTTTTTTTTCTTGATAATTGCTATCCTGGTGGACATGAAGTGGTATCCCACTGTGGCCACTGTCCATTTTTAATGAGGTCACTTTTCTTTTTTCAGGTCATGTTTGTTGAGTTGTAAAAGTTCTTTATATATTCTAGATATTCCTTTTAATCAAACAACATCTGTCACATACTGATAATGCCCAACATGAGACTGATACAACAGAATTCCCTACAGTGGCTTCCATTTCAACATTACCAAAGAACTACACATTTAAAGGGGAAGTCACGTGTTGGGTGAGAAGCATTTTTACTAAGTTTACTAAACACCCATGGTGTGTCCATGGTCAGCATTCAGAACGAATGCAGCCGCGGTTCCCACCGTGCCCCTGTGTGCACACTGTACGCCCACGTGTGTGAATTTTCATTTTTTAAGATCTGCTACTTTAAGAGCCCAGAAATTACTTTAAAATTTACAGTAGATTAGAAGCAGACATTTGGTTATTAATGAAGAGCTCTGAGATGGCAATTTTGTAAAACCATAGGGTGGTGGGAAATGGTGTTTTATTAAATGCTGCAAAACCTCCAGGTACAAAATGGGCAGGGGTAGGGAGAGGGGGACTGTCTCTGTGAGTGGGTAAATGACGCCTTTCCATTTCTTTATCTTAGGACGTGTCAGGGCAGTGCTAAGGATTCCCATTCAAATTCAGCAGCCGAGGACAGCCCAGATGGAATATAAATAGACGCAGCAGAAGTGGAGCAGGGTTAGTGAAGTGTGCAGTTGGCGAGATTGATGTCGATACTCTTCACTGCCAAGTGAAATGCCAATAATGCTTGTATAGCATTTTGTGAGGGCAATGGGAGTATCGATTCCTGAGCAATAATAAAGAATGAAGCCACTCTCTCAGGTATAAAAATATTGGCAACTCTTACAAAGAATTGACTCATAGGAGCCCGAGTGCTGGCCTATCTTAATACAAATAATTCAGGCTTCAGACGGATTTCAAGAGCAGCCAGGCATGGTTCTCAGGCACCGACTCTACTATTAATTTACCTGAGGCTTTCATGGGCCTCCCAGCCAATGAGTCAGTTGGTCTTAGTAGAGCAGGATCTAAATGGATTCCTGAGGTCTCACTGAAAGTTGAGAGAAAACAACAAAAATGAAGAAAGAAGGGAAGTAAAAAGAAAGACTGTAGAATTTTTACACATACATTTTTAAAGTTACAGATTCTATTGGTATTTCTTTCTGAAAATGAAGTAATGCATCCATGTGGCAACCACCTAAACAAAGAATACTATATGAGCTTTTAAACACATTTCGATTAGAGGTGCTATTTCCAAGAAGAATGTTTTATGTTATGGATTACAATAAGTCTCACATACTGAAACCAAAATGTAACATTTGCAAATGTATAGACCTATTACGTTTAATGATATCATATAGTTGGCAAGAAAACTTGCAAACATTCTAAGTTTATGTAGAACTGGAAAATTGGCTGGAGAAGAGATACAATATTCCACTCCCATAGTCACCCACTCCTAAATCAGAGTGACCTCTCAGAGAAATAAAAATAAATCATCACCACTGGGACACCTAAATGTCTTAACAGCTTTTGCAGATGGTAAAAAAGAACTTGGTCTCATATGAACTCAGTACCTGGCCTAGGGATTAGAAACCTATTTGAAACAATGAATCTTTAAAATATAGAACCATGAGCAATGGATAAATTTTTAATAACTGTATGTATATATAAGTGTATATGTGTGTATATATATATACACACTTATATATGTATGTGTGTGTGTGTATATATATATATATATATATATATATGATATATACACACTTTTAAAAACTGGTTTGGGCCCAATTATCCCTATAGGAGAAAGGTATTTTGAGAGTTAGAAAAAAAAGATTGGCCCTTAAAATTTATCCTTTCTCAGATGGTTTTGGGTTTTTCAAAAACTTGCTAATGTGCAAGTAGTTTGTATTTTTTAGTTTTGTTTGTTTTGCTTTTTTGCTACTCTGCTTGTGGTCACTCCTAAGAACACATGTGCAAAAACAACTGTACTCAAATAAAAATTAATTTTGAAAAAAGAACATGTGCAACATGAGAATTAAAATACACTGAACTGAGAAAACAATAAGCTGATAACAAGCTCAATGTGAATAATATCAGGCACTGGGAGCTAAGTCAGCTTGTGAAATAACCCACATTGACTTAAAGTGAGTTCTGCAGAAGTGCAGATTTCCCTAATATAGTTTAAAAGCCTTTGGCCAAGGCAGACTCTTTTAAATGCCCAAAGTTGTTGTCCAAGGTAAAAGAAACAGCTATTGTCCCTTGCTGCTGGTGGGAATGGTGTAATTTTCCCATAGGCAACAACTCACAAAGCTTTAACAGGTTGCTTAATACAATTCTGAAGCTGTACATATAAACATGGATTTCACAATGATTCAACCATGAGACTATTCACAGCTGTGTTATTTATAACACTGAAAAATTGAAGGAAAAATACCTGAATGTCAACAACAGGAAACTGAGCAATTTTAAGTGAAAAAGGCTTCAACACTTACTTAAAAAGGAGGAAAATCATGATTGACTCTGCAGGTTATGCACTGTCAATATTATCTCGCCTCATAAAATGAATAAACTCTTGAATGTGTTAATCCAGCCGCCCCTCACTCATGTAACTCAGAAAAGTTGACCCTCTGTCCAGTTCCAGGGAGTGATCATCCTTAGTATAAGCCAGCCAGATTTATCTCTTGACCTTTAACAACGATGAAAGAAATAAATTTCTTTACTGCTTAGGACAGTTTGACTTGAAATTTTCTGCTGTCAACAGATTATCGCATGTTTATAATAGCATAAACATATTTATGCTATAAAACATATAATAGCTAAATGCATCCTCAATAATAGTTCTTTTAATGTATTTCTTTCAATGCCAAGAATACAAAACAGTATATATCCTCTGACTCTCCTTTTGTAATCAAATGTTACACAAATAAAATCCAAAATACTGATTATCTTGCAGAGTGATAGTGATATTATACATGATTGTGTGTGTGTATGTCTATGTACTCTAAATTTACTATTTCAAATGTGTATTGTAATTGAAATAAGAAGAAAAGCAATTTTTAAAATCCCTACCATGATTAGTTAACAAATAATTTGCTGGTTATATTTGCTTATCTGGTTCTATAGCAACTAAGAGTCAGGGAT
Source organism: Giraffa tippelskirchi (assembly GCF_054371585.1). Lineage (NCBI taxonomy): Eukaryota > Metazoa > Chordata > Mammalia > Artiodactyla > Giraffidae > Giraffa > Giraffa tippelskirchi. The sequence continues at coordinate 175,177,686 of NC_137275.1, forward strand.
TTCTAGCTATATTTTAAAGAAAAAGATAATAAGGTTCAAAAATCTAATTTTGCTTCCATAGCAGCAGGTATCATTTAGAATTAGGTACCCCACTGAAGTCTTATTCTGTGCAGCAGATACTAGATGAGAAGATACATATTATCTAAAATTGAAAATATTGTCCTATTGCTATTTTTATATAATAATATAGTTTCATTATTTCATTAATTTATTAAAAACTTTTATTGAGCATCTGTTGTGTTCCAGGCAACATGCTAGCTAGGCAGAGTGATGATAAAGATGAATGAAAAATGGTCTTCTCCCTGCAGGAGCTCACAGTCAAAAGGGCAAAACAGGCATGTAAAGGTTTACATGATAATAAGATATTGCTGAAACAGAGGCATAAGAAAAGTGAGTGGAAACACGAAGAAGAAAGCGATTAGTTCTAATTATGCAACAGGGAAGACATGCAGAGACAACAGCATTAGGTCTGGGTTTTAAATAATTAGTAGAAACTACCCATGGATTGGAGGAAGTAATCCCACCAAAGAAAAAACAAAGTACGATTATATATAGGGTGTCCTGTGAAAATCCAATAGGTTGGTGTGACTGCAATATGTCAAATGTAGTGGATAATAGGAAAAGAAGTTGAAAAAATAAAATATGTATCCTTTTAATCTTTAGGCAATGGGGAACTTCCAAAGATTTCTGAAGCAAGTAAATGACATGACAATATCTCTGTCTTAAATAACATTGGAAGGCAGTCTGAAGGAAAATGTGAATGCAGAGTGTTATTTGGGGAGATACCACAATAGTCCAGGTAAGATATTTATAATGAGGATGTAAACTGGGGCAGCAATAATAGAACTGGAGATGAACACCGAAGGAAGGAAGGTATTAAAGGTAGAATTGATGGTGTATGATGACAACTGAGGTGGAGAGCAAGAACTGATGATTCCAACTTGCTAACTCTAGGACTAAGATTGTGAGGATCTTAAATCAAAAAGGAAATACAAAGGGAGATGACTTGGAAGGGGAAAAATGTAGCAAGCCTGGTTTGCAAAAGCAGTGACTGAAATTCCTGAGGGAAAAGCAGGTAAAAATGGCTCACAGAATTAGATAACATCTTTAATGATTTAGTTTCCCTCTTTCTCAAATGAAGAGCTGTATCTACAAATTATATCCAGGTTTAAAATATCATTTAAGAGGAGATATATAAAAATTCTTCTTGAACTAGTCTAAAGCAGCAGCAGGGAAAAAAGGCCATTTATTTTAGGAATGGAATGAGGAAAAATCTGCAGGGATTTATCAAAAACCAAAGCCTATGACCAGTTTGAGAATGAAGTTTGAATTTACAATACTCATTTGCTCTGTAAAACACAAGCTATAACATTAACATAACACTTTCTACAGGGCCATTGGAATGCCTGCAGTTCTGACAAAAGCAAAACCAATCTTCTCTGAAGAAACACTTTCACGTCTCAGAGTTCATGGGATTCCTCCAGAATTGTTACCCACTTGCAGAATTATAATCAATAAAAATTTACAAACTATCAAGTAAACACTATGAGGGAAAACGTAAAATAGAAGAAAAAAACAGATAAATAAGTACCCTCAAGTATTTGAAATAAAAGAATAATTGGAAAATGATTATAAAGATACACAGGTAGATAAGAGACGAATAAAAAACCTAGAACACATGAGGAAAGATTAGAACAATATAATAATGAATAGACTTGAAATAGAACTGCAATGAAGAGACTGCCATTGAAATTACCCTCACTCTCATAGATATGTCAGAGTAAGTTAAACTGTGAATTATGAAGTACAATACTGAATTATAATGGGAGTAATATCAAAATTTTGGGGAAGGAGCTAAAGTCATATTTAGCAGAATATTTATAGTCCTGGTTTGACATATTAGTAAGCAAGAAAGAATTAAATATTATCTTAGTTAAATTATCAACACAAGAAGTTCGAAAAGTAAGTAAAAAGTAAACCTAAGGAAAGTGAAAGAATTAAAGGCAAAATAGGAATTAATGAGTAGGACAAACAATAGAAAGAATCACAAAAAATATTTTTAATGAAAGCAACAACAAAAAGATAACCACTGACATAAGTAGTGTAAAGCATATACCAGTAAAACTAAAAAATATTGTCAAAAAAAGTAGAGATCTGACAAATGGAAAGACATCACATATTCATGGATAGAAAGACTCAGTATGGTTAAGATGGTAGTACTCCTCAATTAATTTTATTGTCAATTGATTTTCAACGTGTGCCAAGACAATTAAATGGGGAAGGAAAATCTTTACAACAAACGGTGCTATGAAAACTGCATATCCACATGCAAAAGAAAAAAAAGTCGGACACCCTACATCACACCATATGTAAAAATTAACTCAAATTGTAATCAAAGATCAAAATGTAGAAGCTAAAAGAACAAAATTCTTAAGGAAAAAATTATAGGCATAAATCTTCATGACCTTGAATAAGGCAATGCTTTCTTAGGTAAGACATCAAAAGCACATGCAACAAAAGAAACCATCACCCCAACCAATTTCAGAACATTTTCATCACGCGCCAAAACAACTCCATATCCATTAGCAGTCACTCCCATTTTCCCCTACCCCTTCAGGCCTAGGCATCCACCAATCTACTTTCTGTCTCTAGGACTTTACTTAATCTGGAAATTTCATATGAATAGAACCAAACAATATGTGCTGTCCTGTGCTAAGTCACATCAGGCGTGTCTGACTGTTTGCAACTCCGTGGACTGTAGCCCACCAGGCTCCTCTGTCCATGGAATTCTCCAGGCAAGAACACTGGAGTGGGTAGCCATTGTGTTCTCCAGGAGATCTTCCCAACCCAGACATTGAACCTAAGTCTCCCAAGTTTCAGGCAGATTCTTTAACATCTGAGCCATCAGGGAAGCCCAAGAATTCTGGAGTGGGTTAGCCTATCTCTTCTTCAGGGGCTCTTCTGGACCCAAGGATTGAACCAAGGTCACCTGCATTGCAGGCGGATTGAGTTTTTTGCAAAATTCGGATTCTCAGTGGTTGCAGCTGTACTGCTCAGTGACCGAGACAGCTCTCTAGTTTTGTATCTCTGTGCCCTAGATAAATGGGAGGGGAATGGAGGGGAATGAGGCACTTGCTGGACTCACACTTATGTTGGAAACCTGGACCAATACTAGAGCTAAATCTGACACTCCTTCTAAAAGTGGAGCAGTTTGAGTTAAAATCAAAGACACACCAAGAAAAAGAGGAATAATAGCTAATGTTTTCAACATACTTTGAAGGAAAAAAGCAGGTTAGAGAGGCAGGTACAGTATGGTACCAGTTAGGCAAATTACATTAATAGAGATACATGACATATTTATTAAAATATGAAAAATTGTTATCTCCAGGTACTGGGATCTAGGATGATTTTTTTTTTTACTTTTTCTTTATAATGTTTTGTATTGCTTAATTTTATTTTCAACAAGTATGTATGAGTCTTTGCAAAATAATAAAGCTATTAAAAAGTAAACTAATACAAGCCAAAGGAAAAAAAAAAAAATAGTAGCTGAAAGTAATGACCAAATGGATCATACAATGAGGAAAATACATTACGTGGCTGTTGTGAGAGAGGTTCAGAGAAAACGAATAATTTTATCTCAGCATAATTAGACCAAGTGGCTAAAATAGTGAAGCTGTATGTTTGCCAAGATCACCTCCACTTTTGGAAATTGATAATGCTGAATGGAAACCTGAAAACTTGAGTGGCATCACAATGAGATACATTCTAGTCAGAGTCTATGATGATGAGTAGAACCAGTTGTTAACAAATGAATAGAACTCTAGTAAGGTGCCAATCTCTTATGATCATTACTATTCAAGGTATATCCATTACATACCTAGCATTCCAAGTTCCTACACAATATTCAATATGTCAGCAAATCTGGAAAACTCAGCAGTGGGCACAGGACTGGAAAACGTAAGTTTTCATTCCAATCCCAAAGAAGGACAATGCCAAAAAATGTTCAAACTACCCTACAATTGTCCTCATTTCACATGCTAGTAAGATCATGCTCAAAATTCTTCAAGGTAGGCTTCAGTAGTACATGAACCAAGAACTTCCAGATGTACAAGCTGGGTTTAGAAAAGGCAGAGGAACCAGGGATCAAGTTGACAATATTCACTGAATCACAGAGAAAGCAAGGGAATTCCAGAAAAACATCTACCTCTGTCCCACTGACTACACTAAAGCCTTTGACTGTGTGGACCACAACAAACTGTGGGAAATTCTTAAAGAGATGGGAGTAACAGATTACCTTACCTATCTCCTGAGAAACATATAAACTTCTTGTATACGAGTCAAGAAGCAACAGTTAGAACCAGACTTGGAGCAACAGACTGGTTCAAAATTGGGAAAGGAGTACATCAAGGCTGTATATTGTCACCGTGCTTATTTAACTTCTATGCAGTGTGTTAGTTGCTCAGTTGTATCTGACTCTCATATGGAGATGATACCACTCTAATGGCAGAAACTGAAGAAGAACTAAAGAGCCTCTTGATGAGGGTGAAAGAGGAGAATGAAAAACCTGGCTTGAAACTCAACATTTGTAAAACTAAGATCATAGCAGCTAGTCCCATCACATCATGGCAAATCGAAGGGGAAAAAATGGGAACAGTGACAGATTTTCTTTTCTTGGGCTCCAAAATCACTGTGGACTGTGACTGCTGCCAAGAAATTAAAAGATGCTTGCTCCTTGGAAGGAAACTGATGACAAACCTAGACAGCATATTTAAAGCAGAGACGTCACTTTGCTGACAAAGATCCATGTAATAAAAGCTATGTTTTTCCAGTAGTCATGCACAGACGTGGGAGTTGGACCAAAAAGAAAGCTGAGCACCAAAGAATGGATGCTTTCAAATTGTAGTGCTGGAGAAGACCCTTGAGAGTGCTTTGGACTGTAAGGAGATCAAACCAGTCAATTCTAAAGGGAGTCAATCCTGAATATTCATTGGAAGGACTGATGCTGAAGCTCCAATACTTTGGCCACCTGATGTGAAGAACTGACTCATTGGAAAAGACCCTGATGCTTGGAAAGATTGAAGGCAAAGGGAGAAGTGAGTGGCAGAGGATGAGATAGTTAGATAGCATCACCAGTTCAAGTGACATAAATTTGAGCAAACTCCAGGAGATAGTGGAGGACAGAGGAGCCTGGCATGCTGTAGTCCATGGGGTTGCAAAGAGTTGGACACAACTTAGTGACTGAACAACAACAATAACAAAATTTATTAGAGAATTCTGTTCAGGAATCATTAAAATAGTTGAAATAGCATGAAAATATTACTTCCATGAATTTCATTTAGGTCCCTATATCTTAGTATTTTAATAAAAGTATTTCACTCACTCAAAGTTCATATAAGAAAATAGGGATATTTAACAAAATTATTTATTTCATTCTTAAGTTCCAATAAAATAGTGTGCTATTACTTCAACTACAGTCAATGAAGCTAGCATTGGGAAACATGGCAGCATGGATATAAACACAAAATACCCTTATAGAGGAAAAAAGTGCTTAATAAAACTGTGTGTGTGTGTCAGACACTCAGTCATGTCTGACTCTTTGCAACCCCATGGACTGTAGCTCTCCAGGCTCCTCTGTCCATGGGGTTTTCCAGGCAAAAATACGAGAGTGGGTTGCCATTCCCTTCTCCAGAGGATCTTCCCAACCCAGGGATTGAAACTGTGCCCCTGTGTCTCCTGCATTGGCAGGCAGATTCCTTACCATCTGAGCCACCAGGGATGCCCCCTATAAGACTGTTCATAGGCTATTATTTCATCTGTGCAAAAACAAACAGCAAATGAATAGACAGATATATAATATTACATCAGAAAATATCCTTTGGAATTCATAAGAAATTATTAACAATGCTTACTTTTGAACAATAAGATAAAGCATATGGTAGTGGCTGTTGGTAATTAGAATTCTCAATTTTATTTTGTACTTTTTGCTGCCATTCACATTTTTACAATGAGTTTATATCATTTATTCAATTGAAAGAAAAGAGGAAAGAAGGGAGGATGGAGCAGGGAGGAAAGAGGGGCAAGTGGGAGAGAAAGGGCGGGAAGGAAGGTGGGAAGTGAGGGAAGGAAGTAGATATAATTATTAAAATGAACAGAAAGTTTGAATGCAAGCAAATGGAATCTAAACTGAAGAGTTATAGGTAATAAAACATGCCTCCCTAGGAGAAAGAACCATGGACATCAAGAACAGTGTCACTTAATCTTGAGCACAACAAAAGAAACCTGTTGTTCAGTTGCTAAGTCATGTCTGACTCTTTGTGACCCCATGGACTATAGCACCAGCCTCCTCTGTCCTCCACTATCTCCTGGAGTTTGCTCAAGTTCATGTCCATTGAGTCGGTGAGGAAGCTGACCGGAACTGTCAATTATGATCAGGGGTTCATCACCAGGACACAAGGTCAGATGAGCCTAACATCTAGTCGTTATAAGATGAAGTGGCAGATCCAGATGCAGGCGTGACCAGCACTAAATGGTGAAAATTTGCCTCATAGGCAGATGGACAGATCTCCTGTCATCCATTACTACTGAACCAGCACCTCTTATTCTGGGTCTCTCATATGATAGCTAAAGGAAGAATAAAAAGTTCAAGCTTGGAACATGGGCTGCTTAGCCCAGTATGAGCGGAAAGCTGAAAATGGAAAACTGCATTATAGCCCCATTCAGGGATGATGTTGAATATCAGTTGTGAGGAGGAACCTTTCTAATGTACAGGGCTTTGGGCAGTTCGATCAGTCATCCAATTTGGCAGATAAGAGGTATAGTCTGGAGGAGAGTATATACATGAACAATTGGGCAGGCTAGCTGCTTGATCAAAGACTTGAAGAAGAAAGAGCTCAAGAAGGGGCACAGAGTATCTGTAAAGAGTACCAGGACCTGTAAGTGAGGAGAAGAAATGGGAAGATTTTTATATCACATGTTAATTCTTACTGGAGAGCATTCACTGCAGAACAGGCATTAGAAAAACAAGTACACATAATGACTTGGCCAGTAGACATCAGCCAGCCTTTGCTACTTTCTACTTTAGCGCAGTGGAGTCAATTCAACAAGCCTAATCTAGTTACTTTTATTGCTGAAAGCCCAATCTGCCAGTTATAAAGATCAAAAGTAAACCTCTCAAGGAGTCCACTCAGCCCTTTTATAGCAAAGTGATGTCATCAGATTCCTTTAATCCTAGAAAATTAATCTCTGACTAGAACTAACACAAACTTGGCATGAGTCCACTTTTCCTCTCTACAGGACCTCACTGAACACACCACTATGGATTTGCAGTGTGTTTGATCCACTGGTACAATGTCCTAAATAATATCACATGAGGTCAAAGAATCTATTTTATAGATGGGCACAAGATCATAGGATTTATCACATTCATTCATAACCCAGGAGTTTCTCCCAGTAACAGCTTATGGAAGGCACAGCTAAAGCTCCAGCTTAAAACGATACCCTGCAGGGACAGGCAGCCATCTTTCCAGATGCACTGTTAGTCGTGTACAGTCCAATCATGTCTGACTCTTTGTGACCCCATAGACTATAACCCACCAGGCTCCTCTGTCCACGGAATTCTCCAGGCAAAAATACTGGGATGGGCAGCCATTCCCTTCTCCAGGGGATCTTCCCAACCCAGGGATTGAACCTGGGTCTCCTGCATTGGCAGGCAGACTCTTTATCGTCTGAGCCACCAGGAAAACCCAAGATGCACTACTCTCTAATAAATCCACCCCTGAAGGATTGATATTTTTGGCTACAGAAGTATTTGTTGTGAGAGCTGCCTTGTGAGTTGTGGAATATTTAGCAGCATCCCTGGCTAGAAGCCAGGAACATCCCCACTGCACACTGTGACAAGCAAAATGTCTTCCAGACATTCCTATCTGTCCCTCAAGAAGACAAAATCATCCTCAGTTAAGAACCAATGCTCTAAATGAATAATTGTAATCTGTCCCTATAAGTAAAACAACACATTAATGCCAGGGACCAACTCGAGGAATCTGTGCATCCTGTGCCCACAACTCTGAGATCTACATGTTTAGAAATCTTGGCTGCCAGAGGTAGAAGATATTCACCAGAGGACACAGCAAAAATTTCCATTACATTTCAAACTATGGCTATCATCCAGTCAACCTCTTTTTTGATATAAGAAGAAAAGGCAAATAAAGGAATCAGAATCATTCTGCTAGGGTAACTGACACTGATAATCAAGGGGAGGGAGAGCTTCTGTTACACAGTAGGAACCAGAAATAATTAGTTTGGAAAAATGATCTACATGAATGTTTCTTGGTATTTCACTCCTTAATTTTGATGGAAAATGAACAACTTCTTCAGTCACAGCCTGAGAAAGAGGTGGTGACCAGGGGCTCAGACGCATGAAGAAAATGGGTTTGGGTGATTCTACCAGATTCATCACCAAGACTGCAGAACTCTGAGGATTCTACAATAAGCAGTAGAAAAGGGAGACAGTGAATACTGGCAACAGTGGTAGTTCATCATACTAACTGACCTCTTGTTACATCAAGAAAAGAGGCCAACCAAGTTATTGCAGCAACTTTGGAAAATAATGTGGAGGTTCCTCAAAAAACTAAAGATAGAATAGTCATATGATCTAGCAATCCCACTTCTGAGCATATATCCAGATAAAACTTTAATTCAAAAGATATGTGCACCCCAGTGTTCATAGCAGTACTATTTACAATAGCCAAGACATGGAAGCAGCTTAAATATTCCTCAACAGATGAATGAATAAAGAAGATGTGGTATATACATACAGTGTAATACTACTCAGCCATAAAAAAAGAATGAAATAATGCCATTTGCAGCAACATGAATGGACCTAGAGATTATCACTAAGTGAAGTAAGTCAGAAAAATACCATATGATATCACTTTAGGTGGAATCTAACATATGACACAAATTGACTTACATGTGAAACACAAATAGACTCATGCACATAGAGAACAGACTTGCATTTGCCAAGGGGGGAGGAGAGGTTGGGGAGAAATTGAGTGGGAGTTTGGGGTTAGCAGATGCCAACTAGTATGTATTGCATGGATAAACAATAAGGACCTACTAAATAGCACAGGGGACTATATTAAATATCCTTTGATAAACCATAATGGAAAAAATATATAAAAAAGGATGTATTTATATGTATATCTGAATCACTGCTGTACAGCAGAAATTAACACAATATTATAAATCAACTATCAGTTCAGTTCATTTCAGTTCAGTCGCTCAGTTGTATCCGACTCTTTGCAACCCCATGAACTGCAGCACACCAGGCCTCCCTGTACAACACCAACTCCGGAAGCCTACCCAAACTCACGTCCACTGAGTCGGTGATGCCATCCAGCCATCTCATCCTCTGTCGTCCCCTTCTCCTCCTGCCCTCAATCTTTCCCAGCATCAGGGTCTTTTCAAATGAGTCAGATCTTCGCATCAGGTGACCAAAGTATTGGAGTTTCAGCTTCTAAATCAGTCCTTCCAAAGAACACCCAGGGCTGATCTCTTTTAGGATGGAATGGTTGGATCTCCTAGCAGTCCAAGGGACTCTCAACAGTCTTCTCCAACACCACAGTTCAAAAGCATCAATTCTTCGGCGCTCAGCTTTCTTTATAGTCCAACTCTCACATCCATACATGACTACTGGGAAAACCATAGCCTTGACTAGGCAGACCTTTGTTGGCAAAGTAATATCTCTGCTTTTTAATATGCTGTCTAGGTTGGTATAACTTTCCTTTCAAGGAGTAAGCGTCTTTTAATTTCATGGCTACAATCACCATCTGCAGTGATTTTGGAGCCCCAAAAAATAAAACCTGACACTGTTTGCACTGTTTCCCCATCTATTTCCCATGAAGTGATGGGACCAGATGCCATGATCTTAGTTTTCTGAACGTTGAGCTTTAAGCCAACTTTTTCACTCTCCTCTTTCACTTTCATCAAGAAGCTCTTTGGTTCTTCTTCACTTTCTGCCATAAGTGTGGTGTCATCTGCATATCTGAGGTTACTGATATTTCTCCCAGCAATCTTGGTTCCAGCTTGTGCTTCATCCAGCCCAGCGTTTCTCATGATGTACTCTGCATATAAGTTAAATAAGCAGGGTGACAATATACAGCCTTGACGTACTCCTTTTCCTATTCTTCAATTAAAAAATAAAGTAAAAGAGGTCTACCAAAATCGCAGAAGAGTTTATCCCAAAAGTTTTAGCATTAAAAAAAAAAAAAGTAGATCCAAGCAGTGCAAGGTGTGGACTGCAATGGGTACTGTGAAGTTCTGTGGAGACTTCCCACTTGGGGATTCAAGTATTTTTTTTTTTTCCCAGCTGCTCAAAGTAGCAGCAGCTGCCAGCTCTCAGATGAGTCTCTCTTCAGGGACTGCCTGCAGCTGAAGAGAGACCCAAGACCTCGCCAGTGTCCAGTGAGTAGATGTGAAGTTTCCCAGGGAAACCAAACTGCCTGTATTCGTGTTACTGATACTCATATTGCTAACAAAACTCCGAGACATCCAGTCACTGCTCCTCAGTGACACCTCAGGATATTCAAGCTCTGGGTCTTTGTTTAGAATTCTTCCTACCACCCTGTAACATCTAACTTGAAGTTCTCTTGTTTTCTCTAACCTCCTAAGAAAAGTATTTTAAACTATTTGAAAGAATTCACTTGTCACATGCTCCAAGCTTAATGCTATTTGAGAAAAAATGTTTATAATTCTATCATTTTTTTCATGGTTACTCATCTGTTTATATTTGCCCTTTCTACAATTTGGCAATTTCCATTTTCCCAAAAAATCATTCCAGGATCTCAAACATATCTTATAGAGTTATACTTTTTTTTCTGCATCTCTGGTTATTTCATCATTTTTCCTTTTGATTTAGTGTATTGTGTTCTCTGGTTTTCTTCACTGAGCTAGCTAATGGACTGTTTATTTCATTGACTTTTCTCCTAAAGAGTCTTTTCATGATTATCAACTTTGAAATTGAGTTTTTCCTCTCTTTTTAAATTATTTTCTGCTTTCATCTTGATTATTTCCTTCTTCCACTTTCCTTTGCTTTAATTTGTTGTTCACTTTCTCATTTCCCATGCAGAACATAATTCACTTATTGTATCATTTTTTTGTTCAGCAAGATGAATATTAAAGGCTTTGCGTTCTTCTGTAATCAAAGTTTTGCCCGCATGCCATAGGTCTTGAAAGTACTATTTTCATTATGATTATTTTCTCATTACTTTGTAATTTTCTTTTTTAATTTAACTCTTTTATTTTACCCAAAAGTAATTAAACAGATGAGATTTTATAAATTAGAAAGAGGTAATGATATTTTTGTTGCTATTCATTTTATAATTTCTACGTAGGTTGTTATATGATGAGAGATACAGGATAATAATATTTCTAATTTGCTATTTTCTCATGATAAAACATTTGGTTGATAAGAATTTTTTTATCCCATTAATCACTGTTGCAATAGCATTCTTGGCTTAATTTGGCTTGTTTTTTTTTCCACTATATCTTATAATTTTATTATTTTATCTCTGGTATGACCTCTTTCTTCCTATTACTCTCCCCCCTAAATTTATAAAGCATATATTCTGTTATTAAATTTCACTTTCACATCCCCATTTCTTTTCACCAACTTGAAAAGTGAACTAGAATCAACAGACTCACATTATGAAGATAAGAAAATTACCACAATGAGACTTTTGTGAGTCCATTATAATTAACATTTTATGTGATGTAGATTCTTTCAACATTTGTAACATTTAAATTTTGTTGCACAGCAGTAATTTCAAAATTGTTTTGCTTCAGTTCTACATTTAATCAGGTTCATATAATGTTTTTCACATTTCTGTGCTTTGTTCTGATTACTCTCTTGGTTGACATGATTTTATTAACAAGTAATAGATTCAAAGGAATTCCATGTATGCTATAGTCCTTGAGTTTTCACACATTTGAAAATCTCACTGTGCCTTTCTGGAGGATGACATCTTGGTAGGGTATAATATTGTTTGATCCTGCATTTCCCCTCCCAAAATCTATAGACCTTGTTTCATTGTCTTCTGGCACTGAAGGATACTCAGCCAGCCTTATTTTCCTTTTATAAAGATAACTTTTTATCATCTTCCGGGGGTTCTTTCCTTTTCTTTGAATTGTATAAGCTTTATCAGTTTAAGTCTTCATGTCAATCATTCTTGTTGATTTTTTTTTTTCATTTTAAAACACATTGTGGCCCTAGCTACATATTCCTATCTCCCTTAATTTCAAGCTGAGAAATCATGGTTTTAGAATGTTGTCATTCACAGCTCCTGCTTATTTTCTCTTACAAATCGAATTTAGTTATTCACTCTACCTTTTGGAGGCTTATCTGGACCAGTGGATGTGAAATAACTTCTATGATATATTGTTAGGTTAAAAAAAAAAGTACAAAAGACTATATATAGTATGCTAATTTTGTACAGAATTCATATGTGTATTTGCTTGTATTTGCAAAAAGACACAACTTGAAGTTTGAATCAGAAACTAATGAATTTGATTACCTAGGGAGAGGGGGATAGGTGGGAGGGATAAGGGAAGGAGTGTATACTTGGAATTATATTAATGCTCTACATATGCAAAAACTAAATTTAAAACAAAAAATGGGAGGAACTCTAAAACTGAATGCCGAGAGAAATAAACACATCTATATTTCAAACGAAGGGGAGAAAATCTACCCAAGTACTTCTAAACAATATAATTTGACTATATACTCTATGTCTAAGGGGAAAAAACACAAAAATATATAGTAAACAATTTTTAGTAAGGTTTATTTATATCGAAATTCCAATACTACTTTGGGCATATTACAGGATTGAACAAATGAACAAGTATCTTGATATTGTTGAGAATCCCAATTCTCACAGTAAAGACAGGAATATTGAACAAGAGAAGACAACAAGGATCCCCATAGGATAGCAGTTGAGGTATCAGTATAAAATCTTGGTTTTTTTGTTTTGTTATATGCATGTATGTGTGCACTTGGATACACACACATATTTTTTTCTAGCACTGTCCACTGAAAGGACCCTTTAGCTATAAGCAAACCTACAGCTCCAAACTGGTGTTACAGACACCACTCCCCAGTAAAAAGAAGATATTAAAAAATCATGTGAAGTGGTATAAATAATTCAACAACATTTTCTCCTTCTGACTGTGGCTCTTGTAGACTAATATGAGATCTTTTCCAACTCACCCCGCCTATCCTCTAACATTATAAACAGATGAAGCACCAGCAAGGATTCTCCCATAAATCATGGCACTCGCTGACCACCCCTCCCAGGATACAGTCTTGTATCCTGAGTTACTCTCTCCTTACCCCCTCCGGCTGATGTGTTTGGATTTTGTTTTGGAGTTGTGCTCCCTAAACTGAGAGAAATTCTCTTGATAGAACATAAGAAAGAAAGGATAAGGAAATTGCATTTCTATAAAACAGCAGCAACCCAGAAGTAGTAAGCTGGTCTCTGCATTGATTTGGTTGCAGAGAACTAGGCACTTCTGAACTGAGGCTAGTCAGCGACAGATGAAAGAATCTACTTTCAGAGGACTGGACTCTTGAAAAGCTCATAAAAGGACACCACCAAGATGGTGAAGTAGAAAACCCCAACCAACATCCCCCTACAAAAATCAACAACTAGACAACTATCCATGAACAAAAGATAGCTCAGGAGTCCACTTAGGAAAGGAAAGAAGCACAGTACAAGACAAAACCTGCAAATAACCACATCAAAAGAGAAGGAAGACAGCTTCCCTTGACTGTATTATTCCATTACCCAGGCTTGCTCTGCTCAGCATCAAAGCATCAAGTGCATGCGGGCCAAGTCGCTTCAGTCATGCCTAATTTTCTGTGACCCCATGGACTGCCAGGCTCCTCTGCCCATGGGATTCTCCAGGCAAAAACACTGGAGTTAGTTGCCATGCCCTTCTGCAGGGGATCTTCCTGACCCAGGGCTTGAACCCATGTGTCTTATGTCTTTTGCACTAGCAGGCAGATTCTTTACCACTTTAGCCACCTGGGAAGCCCTCAGCATCAAGTGGGAACCCACAACTAGAAAGAGTTCTCCTCACAGGGAAAGAGAGAACAGGGTGAGTGACCAGCTTCCCAAGCCTTGTAAGGCACCACAGGAAGGACTCACTTCAGTTTCATGCCTCCCAGAGTCCAGACAAGTTGAGATGTATGAAGATGCAAAGAAACAAGGGGGTGAACAGGAGCTGCCAGTATTAACCATATAGTGTGAACAGAGACAGTTCCCAGCGACCTGCTCTTCACACCACCCCAGCAGCTCTTACCACTGAAGAAACAAATGGTCAGCACAGCACAGTTATCTCTTGTTTTTTGATAAAAGGTATCAGAAGTGGGATTGCTAAACTGTACGACAGTCTTAACTTTTAATTTCTTAACCTCCAAACTGTTTTCCATAGTGGCTGCACAAATACAAATTCCCACCAACAGTGCACAAAGTTGCGAAGAAAGCATATCTTAAAGTTCTCACAACAAGAAACATAATTATATGAAGTGATGGATATGTTAACTAACCTTATTCAGTAATCATTTTACTATATATATGTATATATATATATATCTCAAATTGTCATGTTGTACAACTTGAACTTATTCAATGTTATAGTCAATTATATTTCAATAAAGCTAGGGGAAATTTTACGAAGTATATCTTTAAATACACTTCCAATCATCATAACTGCCAAGATTATAGAAATATGTTGAAATTTCCAATTTTGGTGGTATTAAGAACTTTGGTCTCTCTGTCTTCATTAGCAATTCAGCAGAAAGTTAAAAGAGGCTGTATAAGGGACTGTTAGCCTGGTGCAGTTTTAAACTAAAAGCTGCTTTAATTCTTTTTAAAGAAGCCAGTAAAGCACTCATCTCACAGACTTGCAAAGTAATGCTCAAAATTCTCCAAGCCAGGCTTCAACAACGTGAACTGTGAACTCCCAGATGTTCAAGCTGGATTTAGAAAATTCAGAGGAACCAGGGATCAAATTGCCAACATCCATTGGATCATTGAAAAAAGAGTTCCAGAAAGACATCTACTTCTGCTTTATTGTCTATGCCAAAGCCCTTGATTGCATGGATCACAACAAACTGTGGAAAATTCTTCAAGAGATGGGGATACCAGACCACCTTACCTGTCTCCTGAGAAATCTGTATGCAGGTCAAGAAGCAACAGCTAGAACCGGACACGGAACAACAGACTGGTTCCAAATTGGGAAAGGAGTATGTCAAGGCTGTATATTGTCTGCTTATTTAATTTCTATTGCAGAATACATCATGTGAAATGCCAGGAGAAATATCAATAACCTCAGATATGCAGATGACACCACCCTTATGGCAGAAAGCGAAGAGAATATAAAGAGCCACTTGAAGAAAGTGAAAGAGGAGAGTGAAAAAGTTGGCTTAAGGCTCAACATTCAGAAAACTAAGATCATGACATCCGGTCCCATCACTTCATGACAAATAGATGGGGAAACAATAGAAACAGTAAGAGACTTTATTTTCTTGGGCTCCAAAATCACTGCAGATGGTGATTGCAGCCATGAAATTAAAAGATACTTGCTTCTTAGAAGAAAAGCTCTCACATAGCTAGACAGCATGTTAAAAAGCAGAGACATTACTTTGCCAACAAAGGTCAGTCTAGTCAAAGTTATGGTTTTTCCAGTAGTCATGTCTGGATTTGAGAGTTGGACTATAAGGAAAGCTGAGTGCCGAAGAATTGATGCTTTTGAACTGTGGTGTTGGAGAAGACTCTTGAGAGTCTCTTGGACTGCAAGGAGATCCAATCAGTCCATCCTAAAGGAAATCAGTCTTGAATATTCATTGGAAGGACTGATGCTGGAGCTGAAGCTCCAGGACTTTGGCCACCTGATGGGAAGAACTGACTCATTGGAAAAGACCCTGATGCTGGGAAAGATAGAAGGCAGGAGGAGAAGGGGATGACAGAGGATGAGATGATTGGATGGCATCACTGACTCAATGGACATGAGTTTGAGCAAGCTCTGAGAGTTGGTGATGGACAGGCAAGCCTGGTGTGCTGCAGTCCAGGGGGTCGCAAAGAGTCAGACATGACTGAGCGACTGAACTGATTCCTGATTTGTGATTCTTCATTTACAATTTCTTCATTGTATTCTTTGCTTACTATTAAGACCTGGAGATTTAGTTTGGGTTGCAAACTTCCCTGGCTTTACTAATGCTCTCTATAAATTATCTAAGATATTCTCTATATTTAGATAGAACCATTCTTTTATCCTATGAAAATGCACAACAGAAAAACAGTATGTTCTTTTACTCCTTTAGCATGACTTACTCTGTCATTCCATTTCACAACATCCTGGGGGAAGCGCAAATCTCTCTTCTTACCTGAAAGAGGGCAACTGGCATTTCTAGCTGTTTCTTCACTTTGCACTATTTTCCCAGGCCCTAAGTAAATCTGCTGGAGTTGAATCTTTCTCAAGGCACCAGCAGAAAGCTGCTGAAAGGCAGCTGCTGTCACTCTTCCGATCCTCTAATCTCATAATTTCTTCATGACCTTGTGCACACTGGGGGTCACCGAACAGCCTTCTACATCTGCAGGTGTTATTTTTGCAACTCTTCCCCAGGGCCCTCAGAACCAGAGTTGGACCTTTTCTTGGCTTCCTGCTGCTAAAAGCCAAACAAAGGCAAGTGAGAACATCATTTATAAAAGGCTCTTTAGAGAGTGTCAGGATGGGAGTAAGTATCTACAAGACATTTATCTCTGGAGGAAAACAATCTCTCAAAGCTCATACCTTGGCCTCCAACATGGATAGGTTTATAGGTAAACATGGTTTAACTATAACCTTTAGCCACCAGAGCTCCAGGCAGATTTTCATTTCCCATTCATCAGCAGCATGCATTGATTCCTGCTCTGTGGCCAGTACTTCTTCCCCAGGTGAGAAGGGAGGGCCAGGCTCATAGTCATTTGAATTGATGGAGAAGGAGCAGCAAAAAATGAGAGCCTGAAACTGTTGTTTCTACTACTGCCCTTCAGCCACACCACACTCCTGATGGATTTCTCCACTCCACTTTTCATAATTCTCTTGCAATCACAGGGAACAGAGACATGGCACAGAAAATAAAGTTATATTGCTCCGCATGTCAGCACCTATCTTCCCATTCAGTGAAAACAGTAACTGATCTCCAGCATGTTCCACCCGCCCCCAAGGGTTAAGAAAGACTTTCAGTTACCACAAACATTATTACAGTAGACATAAAGAAATTTCAGATGCATTCCTTAATTCCTATGGGATACTGCTCCCAGTTGATACACTGGCATATCATCATCACATCAAAGTCCAAAAACACCCTAGGTGCTAAGCAAATATTGAGCTGTAACCCTAATCCCTCATTTTGTTGTTCGTGTTACTCATACAGCCATGCATCCAGGACTCATGAGTGATTTATTCTTCTCCCCCTACCACATCACAACTTTTATACACATTCTTTCACTGGTGATGGTAAAGAAGAAGGCAAAATGCTCCAGGTTATTTTTCAAAAAAAAAAAAAAAACAACACTTTTTCTAAACTGTGATGAGTGAGATAATGGCATACAAAGAGATAAAAAGAAATGTACAAGTACATTGCCACAAACAAAAATGTTAGCCTGCCCTTATACAAAAAATCTCTAAAAATATCTGTCAATATATTCACAATTTTAAACTCAGCAGAAAAATTTTAAAAAAAAGATGCAAACAACCAATTCTATAGCACAAAAGCAGAATACATTGAAATTAACTTAGTTATGGGAATAAAATATTCCTCGGCCTGGAATGTCCTCTCATTAATTCAACTACCTGTAAAAACTCTTCCTTCATCAACTGAGCTGAAACAATACCAGCTCAGTAAAGTCAAGTGTGTCCTCTCCTACTGTCTTGCCAGGCACAGTTACATCGCTCTTACCTATGTGTTTTCTTGTCTATAGTACATAGCACACATCATTTTACCATGTAAGTATCTGTTCCCTGAACTGAGTTATAAAGTTTTTATAACTAAGTAAGTGGCATATGGTAGGTATTTCATGACTAGCTTATGGATTACTTGATGAACTAAATCAAAGAACACAATCTTATCTAAAATAGAAGAAATCTATTTGATTGTTCAGCCTATGTTAGAAGGCTGAGTAGTTAGAGACACAAAATTAAAAAAGTGGGTGACCGCCTTTAACAGCCAAATACTTGACATGAGAAATAGCACTAATGAATTTCACTTGGGAGAGAAACTAGTTTTGAGAGCAGGGCCCTGCCTACATAATTTTTGGGGCACAGCTCAGAGAGAAAATGTGGGGCCCCTTGTTCCAAAGCAGGAAAAAAGTGCCACTAAAAGTACTAAAATATGAAGCTTTTTCTTTTTTTCTGCAACCCTCTTTCTCTATTTATCATAGTGTTTTCCTTTGTTTTTTAATATAATTCCAAGTAAAGAAAAATTAAAAATTTTAATTATTAGAATAAAATTCACCATTTATCTTTATACTGTACAAGGCTAGTTTTATCTTTATACTGTACAAGCCTAGTTTTACATGCAGGTATAAAAGCATTCAATTCATAAGCAAAATCACCAAAATTACACAGTTTGTATTTTGCAACTTATACATGCATATGCATTTCATTCTTACCAAAACAAATGGAACAATGAACAAAAGTAACTCAACTATTTTCATTTCCACTTTTGTATTTATGGATTCTGCTAGCATGCTCTATCTTCATCTACCAATGAATAATAATTGATGAAGATTGGAAAAGACCCTAATGCTGGGTAGGATTGGGGGCCGGAGGAGAAGGGGACGACAGAGGATGAGGTGGTTGGATGGCATAACCGACTCGATGGACATGGGTTTGGGTAGACTCCGGGAGCTGGTGATGGACAGAGAGGCCTGGCGTGCTGCAATTCATGGGGTCGCAAAGAGTCGGACGCGACTGAACTGAACTGAACAGAAAAATAAGAGTTGCCCCATTGTTTCTTTTTCCCCATTATTTTCAGTGTAAGTGACTGTACACAAGAAAGCATAGGATTCCTTGGTTGTTGCTCATTCTTAGAATGCCACTGCCTTGGAACTTCTCTGGTAGTCCAGTGGCTAAGACTCCACACTCCCAATGCAGGGGGCTCCAGTTCAATCCCTGATCAGGGAACTAGATCCCACATGCCACAACTAAGAGTTTGCGTGCCACAACTAAAAGGACCCTACATGCCAGAATAAAGGTTGAAGATCCTATGTGCCTTGACCTGGTGCAGCCAAATAAATAATTGTTTTAAGATTTTTAAAAAAAAAACAAACACCATTTCCTTCTTGCTACTTTTGAAGCTTGAAGAACATGCTTCAAAAAGGAAAGCATGGTCTCTCAGGACTGTCTATGGACCCTCCCATTCCATCTTAGACATAACACACTTACTTTGTACTCTCTGTAAGTCTCCCTTGACTCCCGTGCATTGAGGGTCCACTGGAATTCTGTGCTCATGTGGCCTTGTGTACATTACACATGAATGGGGCAATAACAATGTCAGATACACATACTGGATGTATCACAGGTGCCACATTGTCTCTTATCAAACACAAATTCAAACAGAAAATTATTTAAGATGGTAATAGCAGAACATTCAGCCAAGCATGGACCCTTCCCAGCTGCACACTCCTGGACCTGACTGATTGATCCCTGCTCTTACAATATGATCTCATGGCTTACAAATGAAGTCCTTTGAAGCACCCCATTACCAGCTGACAGAAGCATGTTAATTGCCGACATTTCTATCAAAACAGACTTTCAACCTTCCTCCTCATATTCACTTTCAGGTGAAATCATCCACTCTCACTAGACTTGTTGCAGATTGCCATGTAAAGGGCTAAGCAGCATCTGGGCCATGCTGAGCATATGCATAAATCCAAAGTTCTCACTGCCCTCAGCAGACTGCCTGGCTAAGCAGAACATTTCAAACCGGAGTGCAGTGAGAAGGAGTGTGTGCCACATGAAGCCCATGCAGGGATTCTGCCTCCCTGAGCTTTGCTGAATCCTCATTGTGAGGGAGATTGCAAGCCCCAAGTTGTTAAACATGGTTATGGAAGAAATCTGGAGGTGGAAACCTCGTCAATCACTGAAAATGGCGCTTGCTCAGCTGATAATAGAACTACTGCTGCTGCCTAAGAAAGATTACTGTTAGCATTTTGGAAAAGGCAGCAGTGACCTTTCTTTCTAAGAGCCAAAGATCCAAAGTGTCTGACAGCTTTGCTGATGGATTTTTTTTCCCCTTCTTCCTCTTTCTTTTCACGCCTGGGATTCAAGAGGCATTAAAGCACTTTGCAGCCAAAGGAGCTGTCCTCATCCCCATGGAGGTTTTCACATTGCTTTCTAACACTTAGCAATTAATTAGATTATGACTGATTATTATGTACTCTTCCTGTCACTTCATTCTACCAACAGACGCTTACACCATCCTCCCAAAGAGTTATTTCTGTTTATTAATATGTTCCTCTTCACGTTTGGTGAATGCTAGACTTCAATAAAACATAATGAATAAGATGTAATACGGGTATTAATGTCAGTGAAAAGAAAGGCAAAATAACTAAGATTACTTTTTACTTCCTGAAAAAAATTACCCCAGTAAGGGTGGCTCAATTTTTGTCAGCTTTGTTGAAGCATAATTTGTGTACAGTAAAACTCACCAATTTGAAATACATATTTCAATGAGTTTTGACAAATGTGTAGCAACACCACAAGCATGGAATGGAACAAGCATGACTTCCTTCATTCTACCCACATTTTACTCCTTTGCAGTCAATAGACCTGATCGCTACCACTCTAGTTTTGCCCTTCCTCAAAGTTCATACAAATGGATTCATATAGGATGTATTCCTTTATGACTGGCCTCCTTCGCTTGGCAAAATGCATGTGTGCTTTATCCATATTATGTTAGTTTATTCCTTTTCTTTAATGAGTAGCATTGCTTATCTGGTTATACCACAGTTTGTTTATCCATGTGCCTTTTGATGACAATCTGATTTATTCCCAGTTTGGAACTATTATAAATAAAACTGCTATGAGCATTTCTGACTTGGCTTTTTGGACAGATGTATGTTTCTCTTTAGGGTAAAAATCTAGGAGAATTGCTGGATCATACGTTTAACTTTGGCTTCCCAGGTGGCGCTAGTGGTAAAGAATCTGCCTGCAATGCAGGACACCCAGGAGACAGAAGATCCATCCCTGGTTGGGAAAGATCCCCTGGAGGAGGCCATGGCAACCCACTGCAGTATTCTTGCCTGGAGAATCCCATAGACTGAGGAGCCTGGTGGGATACAGTCCATGGGGCTGCAAAGAGTCAGACAGAATTGAGTGATTAAACACACACACACACACACACACACACACACACACACGTTTAACTTTAGGGGATTCCCAGGTGGGTCAATGGTAAAGAATCCGCCTGCCAATGCATGACACCCAGGTTCGATCTCTGGGTCAGAAAGATCCCCTGGAGGAGGAAAACCAACCCACTCCAGTATTCTTGCCAGGAAAATCTCATGGACAGAGGAGCCTGGTGGGCTACAGTCAATGACGGTCATAAAAGAGTCAGACTGACTGACTGAGGACCAGGCACTCAGCATATATTTAACTTTATAAGAAACTGACACACTGTTTTCCAAAGCAATTATATCATTTTTCATTTCCACCGGGAGTGTATGAGGTTGTTACACTTCCCTACCAACACCTGGCACTGTCAGTCTTTTAGATAAAAGCCAGTCTGGTACATGTACAGAGGTATCTCATTGCATTTTTTATTGGCATTTTCTTAATGATTCATGATGCTGAGCATCCTTTTTATATATTTATTGACCATGAAATGTCTGCAAATTTTTGTCCCAGTGATTTTTTTTCACTAATCTTTCTTTTTCCTATGGAGTTGTAACACTTCTTTATATACTCTGGATATAAGATATTACCAGATGTATATTTTGCAATATTTTCTTTCAGCCAGTGCCTTGACATTTTATTTTTATTAAGAGTCTTTTGAAGAACAAAGGTTTATATTTCTGATGAAGCATAATTCACCCACTTTTCTTTTATAGTTTGTATTTTTTATGTTCAAGTTAAGAAATGTTTGCCTTATGCAAGATTAAACACATTGTATCCTATTTTTAGAATGGAACATTTGAATGGGAAAAACGAGAGATCTCTTCAAGAAAATTAAAAAGTTAAAGATACCAAAGGAACACTTCATGCAAAGATGGGCACAATAAAGGACAGAAATGGTATGACCTAACAGAAGCAGAAGATATTAACAAGAGGTGGTAAGAATACACAGAAGAACTAGACAAAAAAGGATCCTAATGACTCAGATAACCACCATGGTGTGATCCTAGAGCCAGACATCCTGGAATGCAAAGTCAAATGGGCCTTAGGAAGCACCACTATGAACAAAGCTAGTGGAGGTGAAGGAATTCCATCTGAGCTACTACAAATCCTGAAAGATGAGGCTGTTAAAGTGCTGCAATCAATATGCCAGCAAATTTGGAAAATTCAGCAGTGGCCACTGGACTGAGAAAGGTCAGTTTTCACTCCAATCCCAAAGAAAGGCAAAGCCAAAGAATGTTCAAACTACCACACAATTGCACTCATCTCATATGCTAGCAAAGTAATGCTCAAAACTCTCCAAGTGACGCTTCAACAGTACATGAACTGAGAACTTACAGATGTTCAAGCTCGATTTATAAAAGGCAGAGGAAACAGAGATCAAATTGCCAATATCTGTTGGATCATCAGATGCAAGAGAGTTCCACAAAAACATCTACTTCTGCTTTATTGACTACACCAAAGACTTTGACTGTGTGTATCACAACAAACTGTGGAAAATTCTCCAAGAGATGGGAATACCAGACCACCTGACCTGCCTCCTGAGAAATCTGTATGCAGGTCAAGAAGCAACTGCTAGAACCGGACATGGAACAACAGACTGGTTCCACATTGGAAAAGGAGTATGTCAAGGCTGTATATTGTCACCCTGCTTGTTTATCTTATATGCTGAGTATATCATGAGAAATTCTGGGCTGGATGAAGCACAAGCTAGAATCAAGATTGCTGGGAGAAATATCAATAACCTTAGATATGCAGATGACACCATCCTTATGGCAGAAAGTGAAGAAGAACTGAAGAGCCTCTTGATGAAAGTGAAAGAAGAGACTGAAAAAGTTGGCCTAAAACTCAGCATTCAGAGAACTAAGTTCATGGCATTGGGTCCCATCGCTTCATGGCAAATAGATGGGGAAACAGCAGAAACAGTAACAAACTTTATTTTCTTTGACTCCAAAATTATTGCAGATGGTGACTGCAGGCATGAAATTAAAAGACACTTGCTCCTTGGAAGAAAAGCTATGACAAACCTAGTCTAGTTCACTTTAGTCACTCAGTCGTGTCCGACTCTTTGTGACATCATGGACTGCAGCACGCCAGGCCTCCCTGTCCATCACCAACTCCTGAAGCTTTCTCAAACTCATGTCCATCGAGTCGGTGATGCCATCCAACCATCTCATCCTCTGTCATCCCCTTCTCCTCTTGCCCTCAATCTTTCCCAGCATCAGGGTCTTTCCCAGTGAGTCAGTTCTTCCCATCAGGTGGCCAAAGTCCTGGAGCTTCAGCTTCAGTATCAGTCCTTCCAATGAATATTCAAGACTGATTTCCTTTAGGATGGGCTGGTTGGATCTCCTTGCAGTCCAAGGGACTCTCAAGAGTCTTCTCTAACATCACAGCTCAAAAGCATCAATTCTTCGGTGCTCAGCTTTCTTTATGGTCCAACTCTCACATCCATACATGACTACTGGAAAAACTATAGCTTTGACTAGATGGACCTTTGTCGGCAAAGTAATGTCTCTGCTATTTAATACACTGTCTAGGTTGGTCATAGCTTTTCTTCCAAGGAACGAGTGTCTTTTAATTTCATGGCTGCAATCATCATCTGCAGTGATTTTCGAGCCCCCCCAAAAATAAAGTCTCTCACTGTTTCCATTTTTTCCCCATCTATTTGCCATGAAGTGATGGGACCAGATGCCATGATCTTAGTTTTCTAAATGTTGAGTTTTAAGCCAGCTTTTTCACTTTCCTCTTTCACTTTCTTCAAGGTGCTCTTCAGTTCCTCTTCACTTTCTGCCATAAAGGTGGTGTCAACTGCATGTCTGAGGTTATTGATATTTCTACCTGCAATCTCGATTCTAGCTTGTGCTTCAACCAGCCCAAGATTTCACATGACAAACCTAGACAGAATATTAAAAATCAGAGAATGTTTACCTTATTCTTATTATTCTGCATTTCCTTGAGTATGCAGTAAGCCAATTCCTCAGTAGTTGAGTTGATCATTTCTAAATTTCATGGGTAACTTTTACCCTCAGTAGCTAACTGCAGTGTAGATGCTGCCACATATGATGGATGACTTGATAGCTATCAAACCATCAAACATTTTTCATTGTTTCTTTTCCCAAACAAATCCTTCTCCATATTTTAGTGTATGAGGGATAATTGTACCAAATCCCACTTCAGGCACCTACTGTGTTGTGAGTTCTCCAGACCACCCTCAGGCTCAGTGACTCCATGAGTCACTGGGTCATGGGCTCATAAAATTTGTCATACTCATGGTTACAGTTTATTACAGTAAAAGGATACAGGTTAAAATCAGCAAAAGGAAGAAGACACATTGGGGAAAGTCCAGGAGAAAACATGCCCAGACATCCCTTCCAACAGAGTCAGCACAGACACACATCTACTCCCAGAAATCATGCGTGACAACACATGCAGAGTGCTGCCAACCAGGAAAACTCACCAGAACCTTGGTTAGTATTCAGAGCTTCTACTGGAGGTAACTCAAGTAGGCCAGCAGAATCTGCACATCTGATCTCAGCTTCTCAGATTCCAGCCTCCCAGAACAAAACCAGGAACTCACCACAAATAATACCATTAATACAAACTATTAGATCAAACTAATTCCACGTGGCTCAAGGTGTCAAGCATACCAAAACATTCTTATTAGACAGAGCATTTTAAGGTTTCAGAGTTTATCTCACAGAAACCAGCCGAGGATCAATTCTGAAAATAGGAACGTGTGGGGTTTGAGCAGCCTAGGCCTGTTGAGTCAATCCATTCCTACACATCTCTTAGTCAAACTGCTGAAAACTGAAGGTAAAGAAGAAATTCCTGAAAGCAGCCAGAGAAAAATGATACTTCATATAGATAACAATGATATGAATTTTCTAAGTCTTCTCATTAGATATGATGGAAGTCAGACAACAATGGAATTACATCTTTAAAATGCTGAAAGGTAATAAAAACTGCCAACCAAAAACTCTTTATCCAGTGAAATCATCTTTCAGAAAAGATAGTGAATAAAGGCATTTTGGGGAAAATGGCATCTGATAAAATTTGCTACAATATCAAAGGAAGAACTTAAGGCTGAAGGGAAATGATACTATACAGATACTTGAATATACACAAAGGAAGAACAGGCAGTATGAAGAGTAAATATGAGGGTTAACATAAAAGACATGTTTCTTTTGAGTTAAAAAAAACAAAACAATGAAGAAGCCCTGTCACAGCCAGTCAGTGAATCCTAATAGTAGTACTAGTCCTCACAGCAGACATCTGCAAAGGATTAAAAGCAGAATTTCCAAGGAACTGATATAGAATACATTGAAATGTGGGCAATTATAAATAAAAGGGATGAACAATTCGCTTACTAACACCCCTGAAGTACAACTTTCAATACCACATTGAGCAGTAACCTTCTGTAAGAGGAGGCAAACTAGGCAGGCTAACACCTGATGAATGAAAATAGAACATCTCTTCACATTGAGTATTTAGCAGAACGCACAGCAAAGCAATATCTGGCAACTTGTACAACCTGCAGTTAACCAGTAAATTCTTCCTAATGGTAATTGAAGATCCTTTAATTAATAAATCAAATTTAAGCACAAAAGCAATTCCAGCCTAGATCATTCAGAATGCAACCAATACTGTAGTAACAGGAGTCATATAATCTCATAAAAGACATATTTCAAAGACCAAAGCCTTCAAATTTTTAAGAGAACTCTTTCTCCTCTTTTTGGAGAAGGAGACTTTCTTTTATTTTATACACAATTCTAACCTTGCCCACAGCACAGTAAATGCAACAAATCAGAAGAAGAAATCGGCACCATTAGCAGCTGATAACTCTCAGGGAAAAATAGTCTTTTAGAACCTGAGCAATGAAGACATCAGAAGAACACTTGAAAAAATTCAAATTCAAATACTTGAAAAAATTCAAAGACAAAAGGAAAATTGAGGGGGGGAAAAAAGCACTTTATTAAGGGAATAAAAACACTTACAGAAAATGCTGAAATGTACCCCAAAAGAGTAAAGCTTAGAGTTTAATATTTAAATTAAAGAAATTCAAATCAAGTGTGATACATTTGAGAAAATAAAAGCCTTTACATATCTCAAATTTTGGCATTTAAGTGCATAAGCTACTGTTACTTAGGGAATGGACTCATGTGCATTTCTCCGCAGCCAGATGACCGTGTGCTACCTTAATTACATATGCCTGTTTCATTCACATGTGACACATGCATGCACTCACACAGTACACACATTCAGAAAAATTCATAGACTATGAAGCCAAGAGAAGGAAACTCATTCTCAAGTTGTAAACACCAATTCTTTTCTGGATCATGAAAACAACTTTTCCAGAAACCATGTCAAACATATCTTTGCATCACATATTGTAGAATATTTGGCAAATATCCTGCAATGAGAAAACAATAAGATATTGACTTTTTAAGGAAACTGGTTTTATTTTTAAGTTTTTTTAAATTTATTTTAGTTGGAGGCTAATTACTTTACAATATTGTGGTGGTTTTTGCCACACATTCACATGAATCAGCCATGGGTTTACATGTGTTCCCTATCCTGAACCCCCCTCTCACCTCCCTTCCCATCCCATCCCTCAGGGTCATCCCAGTGCGCCAGCCCTGAGCACCCTGTCTCATGCATCGAACCTGGGCTGGCGATCTATTTCACATATGATAATATACATGTTGCAATGCTATTCTCTCAAATCATCCCACCCTCGCCTTCTCCCACAGAGTCCCAAAGTCTGTTCTTTACATCTGTGTCTCTTTTGCTGTCTCTCATATAGGGTCATCGTTACCGTCTTTCTAAATTCCATATATATGCGTTAATACACTGTATTGGTGTTTTTCTTTCTGGCTTACTTCGTCTGAATAATAGGCTCCAGTTTCATCCACCTCATTAGAACTGATTCAAATGCATTCTTTTTAATAGCTGAGTAATATTTCATTGTGTATATGTACCACAGCTTTCTTATCTATTTGTCTGCCGATGGACATGTAGGTGGCTTCCATGTCCTGGCTATTGTAAACAGTGCTGTGATGAACATTGGGGTACACATGTCTCTTTCAGTTCTGGTTTCCTTGGTGTGTATGCCCAGTGATGGGATTATTGGGTCATATGGCAGTTCTATTTCCAGTTTTTTAAGGAATCTCCACACTGTTCTCCACAGAGGCTGTACTAGTTTGCATTCCCACCAACAGTGTAAGAGGGTTCCTTTTTCGCCCCACCCTTTCAGAATTTATTAAAACTGATTATTTTTAACATTAAGAGATCTAGCTACCATTTCAGTTTACATGGCAGAAGAAAAAATATATCAGACAACTCCAGCCACTAGAGAAATATTAATAATTGATAGCTTATAAATCTGCAAACAGCTCTTTTGCTCTTTTGTGACACGTGAGGGTACACACAGAAGTTTTTAACTAAAAGATCACTAACTGCTTACAACTAGGCTCAGAAACAAACATTTGCATATATGGGAAAACTATATTTCACAAGGGTGCCAAAGTCATCCAGTGCAGGAAAAGACAATCTTTTTAACAAGTGAAAGTGAAAGTCAGTCAGTCATGTCCAACTCTTTGTGAACCCATGGACTACAGTCCATGTAATTTTCCAGGCCAGAATATTGGAGTGGGTAGCCCTTCCCTTCTCCAGGGTATCTTCCCAACCCAGGGATTGAACCCAGGTCTCCCTCATTGCAGGCGGATTCTTTATGAACTGAGCTATCAGGGAAGCCCCTTTTTAACAAGTGGTGCTGTAAAAACTGAATATCCGCATGCAAAAGCATGAAGTAGAACTTCACATAGCCCCATATACAGAAGTTAACTCCAAATGGATCAAATACCTAAACATAAGAGCTAAAACACTTAGAAGAAGGCTTAAGGCAGATGCTTCAGAACACTGGATTTAGGGAAAAAATTTGAATATGATATCAAAGGCAGAGGCAACACAAGAAAAAACAGACAAATTGGACTTCATGGATTTTTTTTTAATTTTTTGCATTCAGAGGATATTATCAGAGTGAAAAAGTAACCCACAGAATGAGAAAACATATTTGCATATACCTGAGAAGAGATTAATAACCAGAGTATATAGAGAACGCCTAAAATCATCAGCAAAAAAAAAAAAAAGAATTCAATTCAAAAATGGGCAAAGGTCTTGAACAGACATTTCTCTAAAGAAGATAAATGAATGGAAAATAAGCACATGCATGAAAAAATGTTCAAATCACTGATCATCAGGAAAATCATACCAAAACCACAGTGAGATACCACCTCACAACAATTAGGATATCTACTTTAAAAAGAAAAACAGAAATAACAAATGTAGAGGAATTGGAACCCTTGGACATGGTTGGTAGGAATGTAAAATGAGACAGCTGCTGTGAAAACCAGTATGACAGTTTCTTAAAAAACTGAAAATATGATCTAGTGATTCCACTTCTTAGTATATATCCAAACTTGAAAGCAGAGTCTCAAAGAGATACTAATATTTGTACACCCATATTCATAGCAGCATTATTCATAATAGCTAAAACATGGAAGGAATCTAGGTGTTCACTGACAGAAGACTGAATTAAGCAAAATGTAATATTATTCAGTCATAAAAAAGAAGGAAATTCTGACATATGCTACAGCATCGATGAACCCTGAGGACTTTATGCTAATTGAAATAAGCCATCACAAAAATAACACTATATGACTCCACTTACATGAAGTACCTAAAGTAGTCAATGATGTAGAGACAGAAATTGGAATGATACCTTACAAGGGCTTGAGGGGGTGTGGAATTGGGAGTTATTGTTTAACGGCTAAAGTTTCAGTTTTGCATCACAAAAAAATGTGTAGAAATGAATGGTGGTGATGGCTGTACAACAACAGTATGAATGCACTTAATTCTGCCAAACTTGAAAATGTTCACAACAGTAAATTTTATATTACACATATTTTACAACAATAAAAAATGTTAAAAATGAAAACCTTGCTGTCTGAAACTATTTATAACCCTAATTCAGGCAGAGGTCTGTGAATTTACCGTCTCTTATTTAAATAACTCTACTTCAATGGGCTTCCCTGATAGCTGAACTGGTCAAGAATCTGCCTGAAATGCAGGAGACCCCGGTTCGATTCCCGGTTCAATTCCTGGGTAGGGAAGATCCCCAGGAGAAGGGATAGGCTACCCACTCCAATATTCTTGGGCTTCCCTTGTTGCTCAGCTGGTAAGGAATCCACCTGCAGTGGGGGAGACCTGGGTTTGATTCCTGGGTTGCAAAGATCCCCTGGAGAAGGGAAAGGCTACCCACTCCAGTATTCTGGCCTGGATAATTCCATGGACTGTATAGTCAACGGGGTCGCAAAGAGTCGGACGCGACTTTCACTTCACTCACTCACTACTTATAATTTGGCTCCAGTTGCTCCCTTTTCCTCACTCTTACTTCTACCAAATCTTTAAACTTTCATCTCTCTAGTCTCTGCACAAAATTCTCCTGGTCATGTGTGAAAAGTAGTTTATTCACACAGTGAAAAATGTTCTCAGGAATTCAGCCCTCTTTCCGGTAAGTAAGACAGATTCAATGCCGGCTTTTCAGGAAAGGGGAGGTTTATAGTTCCTCAGAGCAGCCTTTAAAAGCCTGACAATGAAAGAAAAGGCAGTCTCAGTCAACCTGTCTGACATGAGCATGATTTTTCATGCTCAAGACAGACCATGCAGGGTAAACTGAAGTATTAATTACCACCTAGGCAAAATGTATATGAAGCCAAAGAAAATCAAGGTACATTTCAGCCTTGGTCCTCAGTTTCTGGGCCTCCATGTCTATTTCTTAATGAGCAAAATTATTAATATAGAGACATATTATCTCCAACGTACAGTAAGATTTGAACAAAGTGAAACTTTCACTTCCAGATTCAGTTTCACTGAAAGTAGAGTGGGTACTGAACTCTGTCATGAGTTTCTCAGCACACCGCACTCGAGGACCTCCACAGGCAAACACAGAGACATTATTTAATAGACTAACAGAAAGCAGGAGAAGTTGGGGAGGAAAAGGAAAGAATGAAAACAAGTTTGTAAAGTTATGTGGTACTTTAAATGTATGCTCACTTCTCAATACGAGATGACATTATTGTAGGGCATTATGTCCTTTGCTCTCTTTCAAAGTATATCATGCTCAACAGCAGTTCACAAAGAAATAGAGGTGGCCAATATCCTGAAAAATGGTGCAACTTCATCTGTAGTAAGAAAATATATGAAGGAAAATAACACATCACATTTCTTCTTTCAGAATTTGCTTAATGATAATCAAATTCTGGAAAGAATATAGCAAAACAAATATTCTCTCACACTACTAGTGACAAGAGTGATTCATACTTCTGATGTAGAGCAGCAATTTAGCAGCAGATAAGAAGAACCTCAGAAATACTCTATTTGCTCACCCAAGTAGGTGTAATTCTTAAAATTTAACCCAAGGGATTAATCTGCATTATGCCCAAAGACTGATTTAAATTAAAGGGAAAAGATGACAGGATACAGGGAATCTGAATAACAGAACACAGGTAAACTTGTATATGATCAGAGCCATGGAAAAAAATTAAATTCATCAATTTTTTTCAGTTGTGCCTAGGTAAAAGTTGATTTATGTCCTATTAAGTTTCTGAGAGTTTAGTGTGACTTGATTTACTTTTTTTAAAGTGACAGTTCAGAAATGTAGGAATGTTCATAGGTTTATTGAATTATGTTATAATGCTGCTATTTGTTCATCCAAACACTTCTGAGATTTGGATAACTGAAATTTATTTATTTTGATCTTAATTTATTGGAATAAGGGCATCATTTTAGGGGGGAATGTATATACATTAAAATAAAATGAAAACATACTGTAACTAATTCATATATTTGTGGTCATTTGGCAAAAACAAGCATACAAACCAACTCCAAAATACCCATCAGTTGGTTACGTTGTCATAAAATAATGCCTTGAAAAAAATAGCTTTCTTTAGCAAGGTTATGGACTGAATTGTTATTCCCAAATTCATATGTTGAAGCCCTGATGCCTAGTACCCTGGTATGTAACTATTTGCAGATAAGACCTTTGAAGAGGTGATTAAGTTAAAATGAGGCCATTAAAGGTGGACCCAAACCAGATCCAACTGGAATCCTTAGACTAGAACACATGGAGACCACACGATGCACAGGCACAGAAGAAGGATGGGAGGACACAGCAAGAAGGCTGCCATTTGTAAGCCATGGAGAGAAGGCTTAGGAGGAACTAAACCTACCGATACTTCAGTTCTGAACTTTCATTATCTAAAACTGTGAAAATAAATTTCGTGTTTAAGTCACCACGTTTGTGGCATTTTGTTATGGCAGCCCTACCGAGCTGATACAAGGATGAATCAGACCTATCCATAGCCCAGGGAAATTTCAATCACTGAATATATATATATAATTATAACTTTAGTATCAAAAAACTTTATAACAGTGATTCTCAAGTTATCCACAGTGAAAGACATTTTTTTTTCAATTTCAAGTTCATTGCAGACCAATAATCTATATAATACAAAATCACATGCTTAGATGTTGCAACAAAGTCAAATTGCCATAAAATTTCCTAAGCATTCTCAAAAGTCTGTACTAATTTTTTCACAGACTGATAACAAATAGTATTGGACCTGCTGGTCCATGGGGCACACTTCGAGTAAAGCTGTCTTGAAGCTCATTTTGTCCAGGTCCTTTAATTTACAGCTAAGAAATCAGAGGTCTTGAGAAGTTCAACAACCAACTCAGTATCACAAAGTTTGCTAGATTTCCCGACAGTAATCGTGCTCCATTCCCGCTTTAAATAAGTCACCAAAATCCTCAATCTATTTCTTTTCAAGCTATGCTAATACTAGCCAAATTTTTCTGTTTCTTTCCTCCTAGGTATGTCCACTCCTGACATCACTAATGCTTAGGAAAATCATCTTGTTCAGAAATTGTACCTCTTATCTCAATAAGTTACCTTTTCCACCTGTGAGAGATTCTTGCCTTCTGTACAGACATCTTGTTTCCATGTACTTGAAACACATCTTATTATCAATCCTCTTGTGTAATCTTCTTTTTATTTTCTACCTTTGATTTGCCTGAGCTTTTGTACACTCTCTAAATTTATTCTGTAATCTTTTCCAGCCTCTTCTGTCCCAAATGTTTTATATCTTACATATGCCTCTTGCTCAACCTTGATTTCTCTCAGCCCTGCTCCCTCATTTACACAGTCTCTGAAAAGCCTGCTTTGTGTTTATCATTCAATGGTTTGCATAGCCCCTGGGCATATATTAATTTTTGTTCAAATGCTTGCCATTTCCTTCTGCATCCTTTACTTCCATCAACATGTCTTATTTGTTCTCAATCATCACAGCCCATATTCTTCAAAAGATTGATTCCACAGGCAGTGCTTTTTAAATATTACTCTTCAAGGTTTTAAAAATAATCTCCATGAGCATTTATTCATAACTCTAAAACTATCTCCATTTCTTGCTTGTGAGTAATAATAGTACCTGTTACCTTTTTCTAGTAGTTTTGTGTGTGTATGTGTGTAACAGTAGCTCAGTTGTGTCCAGCTCTTTGTGACCCCATGGACTATAGTCTGCCAGGCTCCTCTGTCCATGGAATTCTTCAGTCAAGAATACTGGAGTGGGTAGACATTCCCTTCTCCAGGAGATCTTCTCGACACAGGGACTGAACCCAGCTCTCTTACAATACAGGTGAATTCCTTACCCTCTGAGCCACCAGGGAAGCCTACCAGTTTTGTAGCTAACCAATTTTATGATGTTCACTAGTCACTTAAACCCTACAGGCCTCTTTCCTTATCTGTAACATGAAATGGTTGAAATAAATATTTTACAGGTCCCATCTAAAATTAAATTCTAAGGTCTAAATGTTTACTATGCCACTCATCTATCTATGAAAGAGAGAGCTCAGTCAGAACTTTTGGAATATTCTATTGATTCTCCATCATCTACCCATCTTTCAAGGTCAGTATCAGATCTCATACCTTCATTAAGTCATCCCTAATTATCTCAATGAAAATTTCTCCATATTATAATTTCTCATAAGGTCATGTCTTATATTGACCATTTAGCCTTTAAGTAGTCATTCAAGAATGTACCTAAGAATATTGTCTCATCAATGAATATTCTTTGAAGAGAATGACTATGAAATGTTACATATAACATATATATTAGGTAAAACTATATGAAATTACTTTTTGGTAAGTAAAAAACATTGTATATCAACAACTTCATTTTTCCATCACATATAAATGTTAATTAAAACTATTGAACACCAACAATTAGACATTATCCTATTGTCATATATAGTGTTTCATTTCATAGTAAATACAATCTAATGAGTTACAGATTGTTGTTTCCATTTTACAAAGAAGAGGACTGAGGATAAAGGAGTTTAAATAATTTGCCAAGATCATATAGTTCAAAATAGACAGAACCAGTATTTAGAGTTGGATCTAGTCTGACTCTAAAGTTCTTACTTCTTTCTCAAATTTTCCAGAATACAGCACAGTAGAGGTAAATATTGACCTCCATTTGGATTAGAGAACATTATTTTTAAAAAAACACAAAATCAAACCCATTTGAGTATCATTTGGTGTTTTGCAATGAAGAACAAACATTTATAGGTTGGTAATTTGGCTTCTGTGCTGACTCTCTCCAGAAATATGACCAAGATTTTAATTAAGTGAGCCAATAACCACTTTCCTATTGCTAAAGACCTTGAGAGAAACATAAATCAGTACCTCCCCTTCCGAAGAGTTAAATAATGAAACATTACTTTAAAATACTGTATACAGCAATTTAAAATGTAAGTTGGTAGGTCTGTATGTACTAACATAGGACAAAGATACATAGTACTGAGTAAAGAAAGAATTGTTGTTGAAGAACAAAATTACAATTACTCCATTTAGAGATTTAGATAAATCTATAATGTGCCTTTGCAGTAATATGAAAATATGTATATATGATTATTTACTTCTGAGTATTAAGAATAATATTTGGAAGGATATATCAAGTGTATAGCAAATGGTGCTTGCCTCTGGAAAATCAGAGTAGGAATAGGAAGTACAAGGCAAGAAAGTTTTCTGATTTTACTGTTTAGTCTTTTGTTTGCATCTTTTTAACAATTCTGTTATTCTGTCTAACAAAGGAAAAAAGGAACATTCCCTCAATCACCCAATTTAATGATGAACTATCATATCCATATGGTTCATCTAAGTTTCTTGTGTTGTAAAAAGTCCATGCTTCAACACTGACCATAACACTGAAAACTACATTTGTCTATGTGAAAACTGTTACTTAATTGGCACACTATCTTTTGTCATATGTCCTATTTCTCATTCTTATTGTGGTCATTGTAGTTTTCCATTGAACAACCAATAGTAACTCTGCCATGCTCCACATGACTTCCAAAGTGCAGAGAACAAGAGACTGACGGGAGACCCCACCAAAACCTCCCCTGGGAGCAAGACCACCTTTATTATACAGTGCGTGTTAATCTGTCCAAGGGTTTTAAAGGATAATAAGTCCTCATAACTACATTCTCTTGTGTATTTTAACAGTTGTTTTTAAAGTTTTTATGACATGTATACTCATGGCATCAACCATTTTGTGGCCTTAACAAAACATATCATGGGTTGCTCTAAACAGATAAGTAGAATCAATAACAATTCCCAGGAGAATTATCTCCCTCGCTGTCTAAAAATGTCATCTGTTGTTGTAATAAGTGAAATTTCACCAATTAGGGAGGACCAACTGCTAATAAGGGCCTTCTTTGAAAGTGAGCTGTGAACTCTCAGACATTTATGTGAAATCACTCTTCTGAGATAAATACTCTGAAAAGCTCCAACTGGCCCACGGAGTTGTTTAGTTGAGTTCCTGAAAACAGTTTAGAGTCTTAGACACCTGTGATTTAGTGAGGATGTGCTTCTCAGGAGAGCCCTACACGGGACTGACAGAAGCAGAATAAGCAACAGAAGAAAGGATTTCAAGTAATGACCAGTTATGGCCAAACCCTGCATTGCCCTGCCATAGAGCCGGGAGGAGTGGTTCTGTACTATCAGTAAGTCATCAGCACCAGCTGGAGACAGGGTCAACCCCAGAGTTCTGGGCATGGAACAGGCACTTCCCTAGAGAGGGCTGGCTGATGTTAACCCTTAGTCTTAACACTGGAAGCCGCAGGGAGTATGTGTATACTGAAAATGGGATCTGCATGTGCACCCAGAATATCTACTGCCAGAGCTTCGGTAAAGAAGAGGGAGGGAAAAAAACAGGGTAATTGTGGATTTGGGCACTAAGGAGGGCAGGAGGCAGAGACTGGACTAGGCGTTCTTCTCCTCATTAAGAAGTCACTGAAGGGTAAGGCCAAAGGGAGCTGGGAAGAGAGAAGAGTTAAAGAAAATTTTAGAGAGTTCTAAAAAGATAGTGTTACTTATTTCCTGCTGTTCAGTCACTCAGATGTGTCCAACTCTTTGCGACCCCATGGACTGGAGCACTCCAGGCTTCCCCCTCCTTCACCATCTCCCGGAGCTTGTTCAAACTATTGTCCGCTGAGTTGGTGATGCCATCTAATCATCTCATTAACTTAATTCTTAGTTAACTTGAAAATGTAAACACAGAACTTCTTTCTGTCACTGACTGGATTCTTTTTTTTTTCCCTTTTAGAAATTAAAACCTAAGAACACTAAAGACTGAAGGATACACACCTTCTGTCATCTATTTTGCAAGTATCACTGTAACAGACAACCTAGGACACCTTTGTGTAGTTAGGATTCACTAGACATTGCATATTCCTTATCCCCAGGGCTCTACCAGGCAGGAGAGAACAGTCCTGCAATTGACTGTCCTCACACTTGTGGATGCGCAGTGACCCCGCTTGAATAATGTGACATCATAAAGCACCACCTGGAAAGAACACCTCAGCCCACTAAACCTCCTGAAAAATATCTTTCCCAGAAATATACTCACTCCTTTCAGACCCCATGCTTTTCATAATGATGTCAACTTATAACAGCTTCTTGACATTAATTACCACACCATCCTGCAAGTTTAGCTCTCTGCAAAGCAGCTAAAGCTGTCAGGGAGGGTCCCATATTTTAATATCCACTTACCTTGATACCAAAGTGTCACAAAAGATACTTACTTTCAGCTCCTCCTTCCTTTTCAAACATTAGAAGGCAAGTGACCCCACCGTCAAATCCACAAATCTTGATTAATTCCTTCCACTTAAAATGTCCCAATTTCTGCCAAGGTATGTGGTCTACAGACTGACAGACTCATTAAGAGCTTATTCAAGGGCTTGATTATACAGTTTGGGAAGTTTCTTGAGCCCTGGCAGTCTGAGGTATAGAATCTCCCTCCCATCTGCCCACTGCAGTAGCCTGTCTGATACCCAAAGGTGAAGAGATTTCAGATTTCAGTTCTGAAATCAGTACAGTTCAGTACAGTCAGTTCTCAGCCTGCACACAAGTTTTAGAAGCACCAGTTTCTGCCCT
The DNA here is from genome assembly GCF_054371585.1 of Giraffa tippelskirchi. Classification (NCBI taxonomy): domain Eukaryota; kingdom Metazoa; phylum Chordata; class Mammalia; order Artiodactyla; family Giraffidae; genus Giraffa; species Giraffa tippelskirchi. Next base: position 175,214,674 of record NC_137275.1, read on the forward strand.
TAAGCATTCTCTCCAGGAGCACTGACATGCCTGCCCCATGTCACTTCTTCATAAGGGCTTCTCGGGGCTGAACAGAAGCAGAGGGCTCCATAGACAGGCCCACGAAGGAAATGCATGCTCAGAATCCTTGTCTGGAACTGTGTCCCAAGGATGTTCCTATTAGTCAAAGCCAAAGATCAAAGACAGGATAAATGTAATTCAACTGGCTATGAATTTCTAACAGGGTAAATGAGGACAGAGGCCTATAAGAGAAGCACTATATTCCTATCTACAAAGCATACCTTGTACCCCACTGACAAGCTTCCTCTTCAGTGGAAGCCAGGAAATGACCGCAATCATTTAACACTGCTAAGCTGAAGTTGCAGTCTTCCCTCCTAAGTAGTTTGGGTCCTCCATGTTTCTTTTGGGTCAGTTATTTAGAAATTGGAAAGTACTTTTCCAGTAAAACCATGTCAGTATGTTATTTAAGGTCTTAAAATAACTTGCCATCATCCTTTTAACCATGTCACTGTCGATGCTATCAAGCTTTGGGGATTAACCTTCAATCCCAACAACAAATTATTACCCACATTTTCAAATTTAAAAAAACAAACAAGCAAAAGCTGAGACATAAAGAGAGAATCTTCCCAAAATCACAGAGTTAAAAAATAAGACTAAGCTAACAGTAAAGTTAAGATTCGTCTAATCCTGTAGGAGAACTAATAACCACGATGCTCTATCCTCTCTTAAAATTAGTCCTAAAAAAATTACCCTCCCAATAGGACTAGAGTGTCCACCACATATAAGGATGTCTGATGAAAAATGAATTGATTTCCACTCTGAAATACCCAAGCCCCACATTCTTCTGATATTATCTCTAGAGTGAGAACAAAACCTCTCTTCCAAATTCTTCATAGTCCAACCTATTCCAGTCTCAGCTCAGTAGCCATCTCTTCCTATAAGACTTCTCTAATCCCCTGCTCATCAGACCAGGTTTCAGGGTCCACCTTTGTCCTTCACTGTTCTCTGGATTTACCTTGCCATGCTTACCCACTGTGTTATAAGCATCTCTCCCTTTTTTGTCTCTTCCAATGGACTGTGTGCTTCCTGATAGCAGGGGCTGTGTGCAGTTTTTTCCTTTGATCCCCAGTGACATATCTAGCAATGTGCCACCTCTAACTGACTGGTCTTAATGGGTGAATGTTCCAAGGAGCTTGGGGAAACAGATGAGTGTGGGTACTAGCATCTCCTGGAAGCCTCCTCCTCCAGGGATCCTGTTTGGTCCTAGATGGTCAGATTCCTTCTTTGCTTCTCAGGCTCAAAGATCAATCTAAATCACTCCCATTGATATCCCTATATTAGCAAGGTTTTCCCATTCCCCTCTGTACCCTGTGGAAGGGTTACTGCAGCAGAGGAAAAGAGAGCAGGAGGTGACACACTGTCTCTTAAATGTCTCCATGTCATTTGCTAGAATTAGTCACGTCACTCTGCCTCGGCACCGAGGGAGCTGGGAAGTCCAGCCTCCCCACATGCCTACAAAAGAGAGAACTGGAAATGGGTAACCAGCACTAATGAAGCCTACCATAATCCAGAACCCAGACCTTTTCTTTCTTGGTTTGTTTTGACTCTGCAACCTAATCTTTAGATTACTTTTCAGAAAGCTAGGTAGCTACCAGCTGAAGAAAGATTCTTATTTGTTGAAAACCATAGAAGCAGCATGTATCTACCTTGCCATCCTTCTTAAATAAACTACTATGATGGATATTTCCTCACAGAACTGAGAAGAAAAACCTTAAATTAAAAGACTGGAACTAGTCCTTGACTGAGGTACTGAGAGGTTACTGAGAAAACAAGTATCACAGAGTAATGAAGTGCTTGGAGTCACCTGACTAGGACAGCCACTTTAATAAAAGGAAAAAAAAAAATCATGAGTGGTTTAATCTCATATAACACTTTAGCACTTACAAAGCTTTTTTTTAAGGGGGTGGGGGCATAAGGTATGATTTTTTATTGTGATAAAATAGAAATAACATAATACTTACCATTCAGACCTTTATAAAGCATACAGTGTAGTAGCATTAAGTACCTTCAAGACATTGAACAACCCCCACCACTATCTAGTTTCAGAACTGTTTCATCAATCCAAATGGAAACCTCTGTCCATTAAACACTATACATTCCCCCTCTCCCTAGACCCTAAAAACCCCTAATCTTCTTTATATCCCTATAGATTTTCCTATTCTGGATATTTAACAGAAGTGGAAGTGATATATTAATAATATGTGGTGTTTTGCTTCTAACTTCTTTTATTTAGCATATTTTCAAGATTTATCCATGCCATATCATGTACTAGCACTTCATTTTTGTTGCTGGACAGTATTCTGTTGTATGGATATATCACAATTTATTTACTTATTTATCACCTGATGGACATTTGGGCTATTTCCTCTTTTGGGTGTTGTGAATAGACTTGCAAGGTTTTATTTGAACATCTATTTTTCTACTATCTTGGACACATATCTAAGAGTGGAATTGCTGGGTCATATGTTAACTCTATGCTTATTTGTTGAAGACTCTGTAAGCTTTTTAACATTCATTATTATATTTAATCTTCCCAGCATCTCTGTGTAATGTACTATTATCTCCATTTTACAAATGAGGGAGGTTCAAAGGCATTAAGTGAATCACCAGACTAAGCCTTGATTTGAAGTGAAGTCGCTCAGTCGTGTCCGACTTTTTGCGACCCCACAGACTGTAGCCCACCAGGCTCCTCTATCCATGGGATTTTCCAGGCGAGAGTACTGGAGTGGGTTGCCATTTCCTTCTCCAGGGTAAAAGCCTTATCAAGGGTAAAGCCTTGATTTACCCTCCTATAATAAGCATTTCATAAGACCACAGTGAAAACCAAAATGAGACAGATTTATATCTAGATATATTTTTCCTCCACTTGAAAAATATGATGAATCTTAAAATGGAACATTCCATAACAGTGATAGAATATCACAGACTCCAGGATAAGAGAAATCCTCCCTAGCTTTTCTATTCTCTTGCATGCTTCATCAGTTTAATATTTAGGTCACTGGTTTTATAGGCTTCAAGGGCTTCAAGGAGTGGGTAGAGCTCCTTGAAGCTCTACCATATAGAGCTTATATAGAAAGTTTCAGAAAATGAACAACACTTTAAATTAAAACTAGGCCTGTTGTGATTTTATATACATGAAGGTGACTCTTCCCTTTCAAAGACAGAGAAATGGTGGTGTAACTAGTTGAGTTGGGATGCACATATTTTATGTCACAAAATGACAAACACAATGATATGAGTGATAGAGGAGAGAAGTGGGGATATCAGAACTCAGGCAAGAGAACTTCCTTTTGCCTTCTTGCAGTGCAAAGACGGTGGCTGAAAACTCCTGAGTCACTTCTGAAATCTGCCATTTAAACATATGGATAGTTTGAGTGATCCAGCTCAAAACCATCCATTTCTGAACACTGTCTCCTTCTTCTCAGGGTCACAGTGGTAGTGGGCTGGGGATCTAGAAGCCAGGTATACACTTTGGGTCTCTGACTGCTGGCCTCAGTTAGCTGAAACTGAGGCAGCCTGGGCCAGTCAAATTCTCTTGCCTAGAAATTTGGAATTGTAATTCAGAAAATAGTTAAGCTCTGGATAGCCAAGACCACAACGTGAAAACTGGGCTGTGGAATAACCATTTTCAGCCCTGCAGGTAAAGGAGCAGTCTTTTAAAAAGTACACAGAGACACAGAGAGTGGACTGAACCAGTGGCACAAAAATAAAGAGATCAAGAGCAAAAGAAAGAAAGAGACAGAGGGCACTGTCCAATTTCTAGACCCACTCCCTTCCTGAAGACTTAGGATTCTGTGAGAACCCCTGCACTCTTGTCATAAACACCATTTGGTTTAAGCTAGTTGGCAGACTGGCCAGCTGTTACCAAGCCAGCCCCTTTCATTTGGGCCACACAGCCAAATTACATTCCCAGACTTCATTGCAGTTAGATGTGGTCATGTGACTGGGCCCTGAATAATAAAATGGGAGAGGAAGTGATATTCTCTGCTTTCAGAATTGTCAATAAAACCTCCCCATGTGATTCTCCACTAGCACTCTTTCCTCATAGGCCAGTTAAAAGTCAACACTAGGGACAATAGTAAAAGTCTCCTGTTGACAATGTCAGCACCTCCTTAGCCTAAGGTCCTAAAAGAATGCTTGGAGCAGCCAAGCCACTCTCACCGAGTAGACTTTACAAGCTCAAGAAAAAAAAAATTACCTTATGTTAAGATTTTACGGAGATTTCAGGCTCTAAGTGACATAATATCAAGCTTTATCTGAACAAATACAAGGCAGTTTCATTAGGTTTTTCCTAAACCTGCCATCAAAGAATCTTAAAACATCACACCTCCAGCATATCTCTTCTATTCAGTTGCTGTTTGTTAAAAAGGCTGAAGACCTTGGGACAAACACCTTGCATGCCAGGCTCTGAAGCTTGCAGCAGAGGGCAGAGGTAAAGGACTCAATCCATAGAAAGCCAAACAAGGCTAGCCCAGGTGATATCACACATACCTCTTTTTGGACAGATATCCTTTGAATGCTCTACCAGTTCTGAGAGTAATCAGCTACCCTCTCAGTCTCCCTATGGCTGTGCAAGTTTAAAGCGAGGTCTTTTCATGTAGAAACTTTGTGTTTCTATTGAAGTCAGTACTGAAACATGTTTCCTTTCCAAATGACTCAGGCAGGTTTTCAAGATGGTCCATCCAGTAACAATCTGCTCAATTACTAGAGTTCTAGAAAGGACTGACCAAAGAAAATGACTTTATCAAAGAGCTATATTGACAGCTGATGTGCCTCTAAGTGTTCTGGAAGACAGTCTTAAAAACAACAGTTCTATATGTGCAGTACATGAATTCCTATTCTATCCCTGGGACCACTAACTCCTGTGGAGAGAAAATTTAATGAATTTAGCAGGGTTATTAACTTGGGCAAACTCTGGGAGATAGTAAGGGACAGGGACCCCTGGTGTGCTACCGTCCATGGGGTCGTGAAGAGTTGGACACGACTGAGCAACTGAACAACAGCAACAACAGGGCTATTAACAAGGGGACATATAAGGCAGATCTTCTTGACATTATTTTACAAACCTAATTGGCTTTCCATACAAAAAAAAGTCTCTAGAAAAGATGTATTAAGTGCAGTAGAGCTCACTTCAAGACCAAGTGCTTGCTTTAAATGGCATGTAGTTTTTGTAATGTTTAACAGTCTTTGTTGTCTATAAGATTGAAGATGTGAGAGCTTCAATTCAGGGAAAGCAATGAAAACATCTCACTTTTAGGTAATTTTATCAGTCTTTCAAGAACAGGTGAAAACTCCAAAATGTGCGAAATATTGAACATTAGAACCCTATTTAGGCATCTGTTCCTTAGCAGTTGGGCCAAGACGCTGGGAGATTCTGAGCACATAAAATTGACCACCATCATCCCAACTGCAACAGCCCCTTTCTCAAACTCTTTGGATGTCCCACTTTACCCAAACTACACCACTTTTTTCCTCACATTAAAATTCCACACAATTTATAAGCTAAGTATATGGAATACTGAAATCTGATTGATTATATTCTTTGCAGTCAAAGATGGAGAAGCCCTATACAGTCAGCAAAAACAAGACCGGGAGCTGACTGTGGCTCAGATCATGAACTCCTTATTGCCAAATTCAGACATAAATTGAAGAAAGTAGGGAAAACCACTAGACCATTCAGGTATGACCTAAATCGAATTCATTATGATTATGCAGTGGAAATTCAAGGGATTAGATCTGATAGAGCCTGAAGAACTATGGACAGAGGTTCATGACATTGTATAGGAGGCAGTGATCAAGACCATCTGCAAGAAAAAGAAATGCAAAAAGGCAAAATGGTTATCTGAGGAGGCCTTACAAATAGTTGTGAAAAGAAGAGAAGCAAAAGGCAGAGGAGAAAAGCAAAGATGTACCCATTTGAATGCAGAGTTCCAAAGAAGAGCAAGGAGAGATAAGAAATCCTTCCTCAGTGATCAATGCAAAGAAATAGAAGAAAACAATAGAATGGGAAAGACTAGAGATCTCTTCAAGAAAATTAGAGATACCAAGGGAACATTTCATGCAAAGATGGCACAATAAAGGACAGAAATTATATGGACCTAACAGAAGCAGAAGATATTAAGAAGAGGTCACAAGAATACACAGAAGAACTACACAAAAAAGATCATCACAACCCAGATAACCACAATTGTGTGATCACTCGACTAGAGCCGGACATCCTGGAATGGGAAGTCAAGTGGGCCTCAGGAAGCATCACTACGAACAAAGCTGGTGGAAGTGATGGAATTCTAGTTGAGCTATTTCAAATCCTAAAAGATGATGCTGTTAAAGTGCTGCACTCTATATGTCAGCAAATTTGGGAAACTCAGCAGTGGCCACAGGACTGGAAAAGGTCAGTTTTCATTCCAATCCCAAAGAAAGGCAATGTCAAAGAATGCTCAAACTACCACACAATTGCACTTATCTCACATGCTAGCAAAGTGATGCTCAAAATTCTCCAAGACAGGCTTCAACAGCACATGATCCGTAAATTCCAGATGTTCAAGCTGGATTTAGAAAAGGCAGAGGAACCAGAGATCAAATTGCCAACATCCATTGGATCATCAAAAAAGTGAGAGAGTTCCAGAAAAACATCTATTTCTGCTTTATTGACTATGCCAAAGACTTTGACTGTGTGGATCACAACAAACTGTGGAAAATTCTTAAAGAGAAGGGTATACCAGACTACCTGATCTGCCTCTTGAGAAATCTGTCTGCAGGTCAAGAAGCAACAGTGAGAACTGGACATGGAACAGCAGACTGGTTCCACATCGGGCAAGGAGTTGCTTCTGCAGGACTGCAGTTGCAGTCAATCAATGACAAACAAGGAGGTCCACTCTGCCAAAGTCCTGATTCCTACTTACCAACTGCTTGTGATGAATATATCAAATGGGTGCTCAATGAATTTCTTGGTTAACAAAACTGTCAATGATGAACAGATTAGATGGCAAAGCCAGAGCAGGCATGGCATTCAAATTCCTTGCCTATGCCCTTCGCTCTTACCAACTGGGAACTTATCCTATGGCTATTCAAGTAACTTTACACTACCTGCTGCTGGTTGGAGCAAGGGGAAACAACTGATTCAAGTTGTATCAATCATGTATCAAATCTTCCTATACTCAGAACTTGGAATTGAAGTAGCCATCATAGTTGTTTAGCTGAGTGTCCTGGTCTGAAAGTAACACAAACCCAGGGGCTGCAGGTAGTTTGAAGATGGCTAGGATGGGTCTTTGGAAAATTAAATGGAAGACATGTTCTATAAAAAAGTAAAATGTGAAGTGAATTTCAGGGAAGGGGTCATATGATACCTGATCAAGGGAGGTGGAAAGTGACCAAGGCCTTCCTTGGTCACTGAAGGTTACACTTTCAGCTCCAGTTTCTCATAACCCTCAGCTGTGATTTCTGCCCTTGAATTTTATGAAACATTCCTGATCATAAACCTTCCTTCACCTAAACTGAGTGAGGAGGTTCTGATCCTTATAAACAACCAACCAAAGGATTATTCAAATTCATGAATATATTTAAATCCTTCTCCCTTTGTAGGAGGAAAAAAGATATAAAACTCTGACAGTCCACACTCTTCAGAACAGCATCATGGGCACAGACCTCTCAACCTCTGTGTCCTGCTGCTTCTCAGAGCCTAGAAAATGAAATGATTTTTCCCACGGGGATATTATGTTTACCGAGTGACACTTTCATACAAAGAGCTCTTTGAGCCCTTACAAAGACTGAGAGTCAAGAATGTTTTGAGTTTGCTGTAAATTGTATTATTGTTTTTGTGCATACTTGTTTAAAAGTATGTTTATACTTCTGTCTGAGTGTCTCATTGTAATGAGTTGTGGAGGATGTACTATAACCACTTACCTCTTATCACTCAAAGTCATTGGTATCAACCACAGAGAATACAGTAATTGTGAGTAGGCTTGGTTAAATGTGAAAATCTGGATGTATTCAGAAAAATGAAAGGGGGTTGGGAGGGCAGATCTTTCTCCTGCTGAGTTGCCTCAGGCAATAGACTTATAACTACTTGGCCGCAGCTGACTTTATCTCCAAATTAAAAAAAAAAAAAAATCTCTGAAATGAACAGAGCAGTCTAGAAACAAAATGGCCTCCAAGTGAATTCCTCCCATCACTGTAGATACAGAAGCCAAAATTCTTCTCATCAGACAGATGGCAAAGGAGATCCTTGCAAGAATAAGATCCCTAAATTATCCCACTCTTGCAATTTAGGAAACAGTAAGCTGTCTTAGAAACCCACCCCAACTATTCTTACTTTTGACTGCCTTTCACTGAGCATCCTTAAGTAATACTTCATTTAACCATCACAATGATCTTTTGAGGTAGATATTGTTATAACTCCCACCTTATCTGTAAGGAATATAAAGTTTTCATAGGTTAGGTACATTCCCCAGAATTATCCAATTACCAAGTAGCAGAACCAACACTTCATCCCAGATTCCTACCCAGTGCTCATTCAAGCACTCAGAACTTGACTATATCGTGGGTTATCTTACACCAACAGCACTGTAGCTTGTTAGAAATTCAGATTCTCAGGCCTTACTCCAGACTTTCTAAATAAGAATCTGCACTTTGACAAGATCCCTGGTGATTTGCATGCACAAGAAAGTTTCAGAAGCCCTAACTTATAAAAATCTATGTTTTAATTGCTCCTAAGGCACTACTAGCCATTAAACCTATCCCATAGTCCATTAGGGCTTCCCTGGGGCTCAGATAGTAAAGAACCCACCTGCAACACAGCAGACCCAGGTTCGATCCCTGGGTCAGGAAGATCCCATGGAGAAGGGAATGGCAACCCACTCCAGTATTCTTGCCTGAAGAATCCCATGGACAAAGGAGCCTGGCAGACTACAATCCAACGGTTCACGGAGTTGGACATAACTGAAGCTGCTAAGACGTTATGGTCCATTCTATCCTTGTGTTATGCTCAGTTGCTCAGTCATGTCTGACTCTTTGTGACCCCATGCCCTGTAGCCCACCATGCTCCTCTGTCCATGGGGATTCTCCAGGCAAGAATATTGGAGTGAGTTGCCATGTTCTCCCCTCCAGGGGATCTTTCCAACCCAGGGATCAAACCCAGGTCTCCCACACTGCAGGCAGATTCCTTACCATCTGAGTCACCAGGGAAGCACATGAATACTGGAGTGGGTAGCCTATCCCTTCTCCAAAGGATCTTCCCAACCCAGGAATCAAACTGGGGTCTCCTGCATTGCATGCAGATTCTTTACCAGCTGAGCTACCAGGGAAGCCCATTCTATCCCTGAGCCTCGTCTAAATCTTGGGCAATATATACATGACTCATCTTCTCACTCTTATTTACTGTATTAGTCATGGTTTTTCTGTATTTCCTTCTGCTTTGACATTTTGAGGTCTTGCTGACACAGGAAGGGATTACCCCTCCCAGGGTTGGCTAAATCCTAGCGAAGCAAGCACATGCCCAAGAGTATGCTCTTCAAAAGCAAACTAGCATCCAGAGGCCCTGGCCCTTACCACTTCCTCTAGCAGACCCTCAACAGGGCTCTCATATGCCAAGATACTCTCCACCCATCCTGACCACCCTAGCACCAGGTATCGGACAAGTAGGAGAAGCCAGAGTCTGTTGAGATGATTCAAACTAGCTAATCCTAAGCCTGTCTTCTCTGTCTCATCTTGCTTTTCCCATGGAAATCACCAGAAAGGCACTTGTCCATGTTTTCCTCTCACTTTCTCTGCCTCCTGACTGATTCCATGGCTTTCCCAGGTGACCCAGTGTGACATGGCATGCCTTCTGTTTCCAGGGAACTGTAAGTACACAAATTTCTTCCTTTATGACATTTCCATGTCTGCATGTGTTACCATATCTGATCAAAACAAATCTTGGACACATTTTAAAACAGGCATACCTTGGAGATTTTACAGGTTTGGTTCCAACTACTGCAATAAAGCAAATATGACAATAAAGAGGGTAATACAAGGTTATTGGTTTCTCATATAAGCATATAAAAATTAGGCCTACACTATGTGTGGTCTGTTAGGTATGCAATAGTATTTTGTCTAAAAAAAATGGGTACATTTCTTAAATAAAAAACACTTTACTGCTAAAAAATGCTAACCATCATCTAAGCCACCTTCAGTGAGCCAATAGTTTTGCAATAGCAACATCAAAAATTACTGATCACAGAACACTGTAACAACTACATTAATAATGAAAACAATTGAAATAGTGCAAGAATTAGAAAAATGTGACACAGGGATACCAAGTGAGTAAATGCTGTTGGAAAAATGGGAATAGTGTCCATCACTTTCACAAGTTTGCTTATTAGCCTTAGCAATGCTTCCTTTCTGTATCCTGATCCCTTCCAAAACCACTGATCTGCTTTCTGTTACCATAGATTAGTTGATTTTCTAGACTTTCATAAATATAAAAGAATCACAGAGCAAGTACTCTTTTTTTGTTATGGCAAAATATGCATGATCTAAATTGTACCATTTTAATTCTTTTTGACTGTACATTCACACTGTTGTGCAAATGTGTACTGTTTTTTGACTTTCTTTCATTCAGTTTGGAGATTCATTCAGGTGTGCTCACTCCTTTATCACAGAAAAGCATTCCACTGTATGGCTATACCATGATTTACTTATTCACCCATTGATGGACATTTTGATTGTTACCAGTTTGAGGCTGTTTGTAAATAAAGCTGCTATAAATATGCATGTATAAATCTTTGTAAAGATAATTTTCTATTTCTCCTGGGCAAATACCTAGGAGTGTGATGGCTGGGTCTCTTTAACTTCATAAGAAATTGCCTGTTTTGAAAAGTGGATATAGCATCTTACATTCTCACCTATGGTATATGAGAGCTCCACTTTCTAAATACCCTTGCTAATACTTGGTATGTTCAGATGTTTATTTGAGCCATTCAAATATTTGTATGGTGGCATCTCATTGTGGTTAAATCACTTGAAAACAATTTTATGCTTTCAGGTCTTGCTTTTAAGAATTATTAGGTAGGAATTTATGGTTACCAAAGGGAAAAGATATGACAGGATAAATTAGGAGTTTGGGATTAATATACACACACTACTATATATAAATTAGATAACCAACAAGGACCTATTATATAGCACAAGGAACTATATTCAATATTTCACTGCAGATGGTGATTGCAGCCATGAAATTAAAAGATGCTTACTCCTTGTAAGGAAAGTTATGACCAACCTAGACAGCATATTAAAAAGCAGAGACATTACTTTGTCAACAAAGGTCCGTCCATTCAAGGCTATGGTTTCTCCAGTAGTCATATATGGATGTGAGAGTTGGACTATAAAGAAAGCTGAGCACCAAAGAACTGATGCTTTTGAACTGTGTTGTTGGAGAAGACTCTTGAGGGTCCCTTGGACTGCAAGGAGATCCAACCAGTCCATCCTAAAAATCAGTCCTGAGTGTTCATTGGAAGGACTGATGTTGAAGCTGAAATTCCAATACTCTGGCCACCTGATGCAAAGTGCTGACTCATTTGAAAAGACCCTGATGCTGGGAAAGGTTGAGGGCAGGAGGAGAAGGGGACAACAGAGGATGAGATGGTTGGATGGCCCAATGGACATGAGTTTGAATAAACTCCGGGAGTTGGTGATGGACAGGGAGGCCTGGCGTGCTGCGGTTCATGGGGTCGCAAAGAGTCGGACACGACTGAGCAACTGAACTGAACTGAATGGTTCCCCACCACTGAGCCTTCTGAAGGCTCTATTTAAAGCCTCATATAACATGAGATTTTCCAGGGAGGTTGGTGGGAACAGATACTATTCCCAGCCTCCCAGGAGGGAGAGTAAAACTAATCCCTTTTATCCCATCTTGGCAGGAGACTGAAGACTTCAACTGATTTTTTGACCTTCTTTAGCAGTTCAGGTCAAGTAGATTCAAACCTCACTTTGGAAAGTAAGAATCACAGCCTCCAATTTTCTTGAGAATTTGACCAAAACAAAACAGATTATCTCATTTAACATGTTACTGCATTCACAATGGATAGCTTCTGCCATGTTTTGTTTGGCTGAGTTTCCATGAATAATTTCACATGACATTTCAAGGTGATGATTCTCTAGCTAATGTTGATGAACTATGTAGATCCAGTTTATTCTGGCCTGTAACTTCCCAAGGTATGTTCTTTATGCTCTTATGTGTACAGTGATTCCAAAATACATGTAAGACTTACAATTCAAACTTAGATAAAACTAGTGTAATAAAAAGTAAATCTTAAATCAGGGTAGAAGCAAAGCACAATGAAGGGCATATGCTTCTGGAGTCATTCAGGCCTGGATTTGAATCCTGGTTCTTCACTACTAGTGTGTCAAGTTGAGTCTACTTGGCTCTTCACTTAGTAGGGTGTCTGAGCTGCCAACAAAGCAAGCTGAATTCAAATGATAGAAACAGGTTCAAAATTAGCTAGTAAAATATGATGACAGAATGCAACACACTGTTTCCATATAATGTATATAATGGATTTACACATAGTGTATATAATATTGTAAGTAATTAAGATATAAAATTATAATATATTTTAAGAATTATTATATTACTCTACAGTGGAATGGCTTCTTATGATAGAGTCCACAATATGTAAGAATATGGACATACTAGAACTTTCAGATGAGAAGTTCTAGATCTGTAGGTTCAAATATAGGAGTGAACCAAAGCCACTGAAGCAGTTTCCATTCTTCTTTCTTTTAATTAAGAACAAAGGAAAGATTATTAGATAAAATGGTCACAATAAATTATCTGTCATTACTACACACACTTTGTATTTGAATATCAGGAGCATAAAATTCCTCAAGCCTTTTTTCCCCTAATGTGACTTTCCTAACAGTTTCCTTTGTTTATTTTCCCATCTATAGAATGGGAACAACAACAGTGCAGCATACTACCATTATGTAGACCCAACAAAACCCTTCTTATAAAGCACTTATCATGGTACTCCAATATTCATGCAATAGTACTTTGGATCAAGGCAAGAAAAGCTTAAAAGTTCTCTCAGTGTGATCATCATAAGTTACGGAGGTGGTGGTTTAGTTGCTAAGTCGTGTCCAACTCTTGCCATCCCATGGACTATAGTCAGGTAGGCTCCTCTGTCCATGGGATTTCCCAGGAAAGAATACAAAGTCATAGACCAGTTTAGTTGCTTCAGATAAAATAAGCACCACAGATAGTCTAGTACCTTAAAGGATGTATATCATGTTGTTAGTCTCTTAATTAAAATTCTGGAGTGATACTTGCCTATTTCAACTGAAAATGTATTTGGAAACCATTGTAAAAATTGTGGTTTAATTTGGCTTATTTTACTTTCTAATGAAAGTCTGAAAAAAAGTATTAAAAAGATCAACAACTGTCAAGAATTTTTATATTTTAAACTCTTCAGGTATAGCTGAAATCACAATTCCCCAATCAGAATCTAAGCTCCCTGAGAGTAAGGGCTACTGGTCATTATTCTCTATTATTTCTAAGTAATAAACAAATAAATAAATGTGTGGTGAGTTGACCAGATACCTTTTTTCTCCACCTTAAAATATCAGATATAAGTAGAAAAGAAACTCCGTGATTACCTAAACACATCTATATTTAAAGCTTGATTTGAAGTCATAGAAATTACTATAGTAGAACTTGCTGTTTATGCTTCAAACTAATTCCCATCCTTCTAGAAACACCTGAGTCAAATTAATATTAGCCATTTTGATCATTTTGATTCTATTCCACTTAACCATATCTTACCCATCCTTTGATGAATTGTCTATGGGGGAAGCTTCCTCAGTGTTCTCCAGCTCTTACTGATCTCCCTTGCTTCCAGGCTCCTAAAACACATGTGGTCTATTATACACTAAAGACAAACAAATGAAAAAAGTGTCTCCACTCCAGAGGTATTTCTAACACTTAAAGTAGCTACTCTTAGAAGGGAAAAGACCTAGAAGTAGAGTTTGAAACTCTAGGTTCAAACCCTGGTCTCTACCTAGAGGCTGTGGGAACTTGTTACTTAACATCTCTAAAGTTCAGTTTCCTCGTGGGTAAAACAAAGATCACATTCTAAAATTTTATCTTCCCACAGTGCCTGGAATATGATTTGTCAATTACTCCATGATTTATTGAGTGATTGATAAAATTCTGACCAATAGTAAAAATACTGCAGGCCCTGCAAAATTCCCCAGTAGAAAGCAGATGGTCAATAAAGTTGTCTTTGTGTGGCTACTGTTTCAGTATATATCACCAAGATAGAGTTTCTTTTCCTGATGCCTGTGGAGTTCAAGAGAGCTGCACATGCCCTAAGACGGTATGGAAAATTACATGTGTACACTCACATGTGCATTTCAGGGAGAGGAGAGAAGACCAAAAGTGGTGAGAACCACCATTCTCAGACAATATGAAAGAAGTGAGCAGGTAAAGGAGCAAATGGAAATAAGAAACTCAAAGTGTTGAATGAATTGGTGAGGGCTGGAGGCAAGACTGATGGTCAAAGCAACTAAGGGTTGAGTGTTAGTCTACATCTGATCTGCCCTAACTAACCCATGACTTCTCTATAATTGGTCTAACTAGTCAACTTTGCCTTGTTGTCCACAATATCCCCAGTTCCTACCACAGTACCTGCAATATAATTGGCATGTAACAATTACCCAGTAAAAAATTATTTTAGTTTTCATACCTGGAAAATGAAAAAGATTGAACAAAACTATCTTTAAGCTTCCTTCCAATTATAAAACTCTATTACATTTGAAGCTAATTATTTTATGAAAGAAAACCATTGGAATTGCCTCCCCCAACTAGCAAGGGTCAAAATTCAGAATCCCATTCAAGCATGACATTTAATAAAATGCTTCTCAGAAAGCTTTCTCCTCAGAAAGATGACTTTTATTAGTTTATTATTATTCTCTTAAGTAAGCTACAAATGTTTACTTAAGATTCCTGCTTCTTTCGGGGACTTCTGAAAAAGGACAGATAACAGATACAGTACATTAATAAATCAGTATTATTTGAAGAATTAGTCCTCTCACAACCAGGCCTTTAACAGGCTTGAATTCAAATGGCATTTCTTTCAAGCATATTTCCTTTATCAGCATTTGAAGTTTCGAAGAGCAATCAATGTCAAGGATGTAAACATTGAAATACAGGAGACCTTCAGAAATGCAATTATCATATTCTCCTATAGATAATTAACTGAAAAAAAGTTACCTCTACTGAGATCTTCCTAGAAAATATCACTGAATTGTAGGTGCTTTGAAAGCATATTAAAAAGCAGAGACATTACTTTGCCAACAAAGGTCCGTCTAGTCAAGGCTATGGTTTTTCCAGTAATCATGTATGGATGTGAGAGTTGGACTGTGAAGAAAGCTGAGCACTGAAGAATTGATGCTTTTGAACTGTGGTGTTGGAGAAGACTCTTGAGAGTCCCTTGGATGACAAGGAGATCCAACCAGTCCATCCTAAAGGAGATCAGTCCTGGGTGTTCATTGGAAGGACTGATGTTGAAGCTGAAACTCCAATACTTTGGCCACCTCATGTGAAGAGCTGACTCATTGGAAAAGACCCTGATGCTGGGAAGGATTGGGGGCAGGAGGAGAAGGGGATGACAGAGGATGAGATGGCTGGATGGCATCATTGACTTGATGGATATGAGTTTGGATAAACTCAGGAGTTGGTGATGGACAGGGAGGCCTGGCGTGCTGTGATTCATGGGGTCGCAAAGAGTCGGACACGACTGAGCGACTGAACTGAACTGAACTGAAAGATTTAGGTGTTCAAGCTACCAAGTGGGCTGCCTGAGCTTTGTGTAGCTATTCCAACAGTGGTGATGATTTTGTACTGAATGAGCTTCCCACAGGCTACCTCTTTATTCCCCTGCCCCATCCTCATACTCACATAAACTCCAAAATACTCTTTACAACACTGTTGCTCAGGACAACAGCCTATAGTAAGAAAAGAGTTCTTTCTGGTGCATGCAAAGGGGCATTAGAGGAATTAAGCCTACCAATGTCCACTTTGTACTCCTCTGAAGAAATACAAGACAGCTGAGGCAAAAAAAAGCAAAAGTAAAAGATACTACATCAAACTAAGAAGCTTCTGCAGAGCAAAGGAAACCATCAACAAAATGAAAAGGCAATCAATAGAATGGAAGAAAATATTTGTAAGTCATAAATCTGGTTAATATGTAAAATAGATAAAGAAGCCATACAACTCAACAGCAAAAAACTAAAACAAGCAAAAACAAATAACCTGACTGAAAAATGGGCAGAGAAACTGAATAGGTATTTTTCTGAGGAAAATATACATATGATCGTGAAAGGTCCATGAAAAAATACTCAATATCATTCATCAGGAAAATGCAAATCAAACTATAAAGCCCTATCACCCTATAGCTATTAGAATGGCTGCTATCAAAACATAAGGAATAACGAATGTTAATGAGGATGTGGAGAGAGGGAACGCTTGTGCACTGTTAGTGGAAATGCAAATTGGTACAACAACTATATAAAATCATATGGAGGTTCTTCAAAAAATTAAAAAAACAGGACTACCACATAATCTAAAAATTCCACTTCTAAGTATTTATCAGAAGGAAACAAAATCACTATCTTAGAAAGTTATCTGCACCCCCAAGTTCCTAGTAGCATTTAAAATAGCTATATATGAAAAACAACTTAATAGTCCATCAAGAGATAAAGAAAATGTGAGATATATATATACACACACATAAATATATTGGGTTGCCCAAAAAGTTCATTGGACTTTTTCTGTACTATCTTACAAAACCCAAATGAACTTTTTGGCCAACCCAATATATAGTGGAATATTATTCAGCCATAGAAAAGAAGGAAACCCTGCCATTTGTGACATAGATAGACTTTGAGGGCATTATGATAAGTGAAATAAGTCAGACATACTTATTATATATGGAATCTAAAAAAAAAAAAAAAGTGAACCTATGAACACAGAGAACAGATTGGTGGTTGCCAGAGGTAGGGGGTGGAGGGTGGGCAAAATAAGTGAAAGTGGTCAAAAGGTACAAATTTGGGGGTATAAGATAAATAAGTTCTGGGGACTAATGTACATCTTGGTGAATTTAGTTAATAATACTGTTTTCTATAGTTTCAAGTTGCTAATAGAGTAGGTGTTAAAATTTCTCATTACAAGAAAAAAATTATAAGTATGTGAGGTAATGGGTGTCAGCTAAACTTACTATTAATCATTTATGTGTATATATATATAGTATTCACTATGTTGTACATCTGAAACTAATGCAATGTTATATGTCAATTATATCTCAGGAAAACTTTGGGATCAAAGAACATAAAGCAGTTGAAATTGACTTTAGTACTGAAATGGTAAACATCACATCACAAAGGTGTTGCATTTGACTAAATATAAAGGCATTTCTAACAGCTATAGTTGTTCAGAAATGAAATAGGATCCCTTAAGGGTGGTCTACTCCTTGTAACCAAATTTGATCAACCAGATCCATTGGGTCTGCTATAGATGGGATTCCTTTGTAAAGTAGAGGCCTCTTTTCAGGTCTTCCAAAGCTTTGGGTTTCTTCCTTTCTCTGAATCAAGTCTTTGTTTGACAGTAATGACATGGAAATTAAACACAAAGAGACAGGAACCTCAAATAATATTTATCCTCTAAAATTTTATGCCAATATATCTACATTTAGACTGGCCTACTTTCATCCTCTATGGGACTCCTCCATGATTTAAGCATACTTGAGCCCCACAGAATGTGTCATCCTTTCCTTACTGGGCAGATGGAACAGTATCATGACATTAGTCCCATCATCTCCCCCAAAAGAAAACAAAAAAGTGTTACACGGTCCTACTAGAGCATAATAAGTCTCACTTGAGAATTTTCCCAAACTTCTCCCATAACAATTGTGTCCTCCTCTTAAGGAAGAAGGATAGTGAGCAGTATTTGTTGTCAGTTCAGTCGCTCAGTTGTATCCAACTCTTTGCAACCCCATGGACCACAGAAAGCCAGGCCTCCCTGTCCATCACCAACTCCCAGAGTTTATTCAAATTCATCTCCACTGAGTCGGTGATGCCATCCAACCATCTCATCCTCTGTCATCCCCTTCTCCTCCTGCCTTCAATCTTTCCCAGCCTCAGGGTCTTTTCAAATGAGTCAGCTCTTCACATCAGGTGGCCAAAGTATTGGAGTTTCAGCTTCAACATCAGCCCTTCCAATGAACACCCAGGACTGATCTCCTTGAGGATGGACTGGCTGGATCTCTTTGCAGTCCAAGGTACTCTCTAGAGTCTTCTCCAACACCACAGTTCTAAGGCATCAATTCTTCGGCACTCAGATTTCTTTATAGTCCAAGTCTCACATCCATATATGACTACTGGAAAAACCATAGCCTTGACAAGATGGACCGTTGTTGGCAAAGTAATGTCTCTGCTTTTTAATATGCTGTCTAGGTGGGTCATAACTTTCCTTCCAAGGAGTAAGCGTCTTTTAATTTCATGGTTGCACTCACCATCTGCAGTGATTTTGGAGCCCAGGAAAATAAAGTCAGCTACTGTTTCCACTGTTTCCCCATCTATTTGCCATGAAGTGATGGAACCAGATGCCATGATCTTAGTTTTCTAGGTGCTGAGAGAGAGCATCAGAGGGCAGACAGACTGAAACCACAGTCACAGAAAACTAGCCAGTCTAATCACAGGGACCAAAGCCTTGGCTAACTCAATGAAACTAAGCCATGCCATGTAGGGCCACCCAAGACGGACAGGTCTTGATGGAGAGTTCTGACAAAATGTGGTCCACTGGAGAAGGTAATGGCAAACCACTTCAGTATTCTTGCCTTGAGAACCCCATGAACAGTATTTGTTGAGTACCAGGCAATAGGCTAACAGGTTCACATATTTATATTTCATTCATTCATCTCATTCATAATAAGAACAACTTGAGGTAGCTTCAAGATGTCCATTAGACAAATAAATTAAGTCTGAGATCCAGAAAGTGTGAGTTAAATGCAAAAAGTTACATCACAAGTAACTACAAAAGTTGGAATTCAGATCTAGGTTTATATGGTCTGAAAAATAAGGCCTGGTTCCCTATTCCATGATTTCTCCCCTCTGAAGATCTTTGCTGATCTCCAGACCAAAAGCTTTTAAACCACTTCACACAAACAGTTGGTTATTCTACTATTAAATCACTCTAAGCAATGGTGTTTTTAACCTTCCTTGAAAAATATCCTAAAAACTTAGTGCCAGTACCTAATGTTTTCACTGAAATTCCGAATAAACTGCAATATGTGGTTTTGAGCTTCATACCTTCTCTGAATCAAGTCTTTCTTTCTTTGATTGTAATGACATGGAAATTAAACACCAAAAGACAAGAACTTCACACAGTATTTATCTTCTAAAATTTTACGCCAATATGTCTACACTTAGACTGCCCTACTTTCATCCTCTAAAGGACTCTTCTATGATCTAAGCATCCCTGAGCCCCACAGCATGTGTCATCCCTGAAAGCACATAAAATGAAGGCTAAATCTTCTCGAAGACTTTACTCTTATTTTATTCCTTAATGTGCCAAATGACTATAACATGTCTTCACAATGTCCCTCCACACCTATCTAAACTCTAGCATATAAAAATGTGCTCATAACCAGGAAACAAAGACCTGTGTTTTAAATTAAAATATGCATCTTTATTCTAACCATGAAATTATCTTTTCATTGAGCTTCACCAGAAAGAAATCATTAGAATGCAAATAAACTCAAGAAAAAATTTTTTTCTCCAAAAACTCAAGTGAAAAGATATGGTAGAGCCAGGCAGCAAATTGTTAGTGAGCATCTCTACTGCAAGAAACTCATACACATCAATCAGCTCTTGGAGTCTGTGCCCTAAGAGAGAACTGACAGGAAATTACACAAGAAGTTATGAGGCTCAAAACATGGAAGTTCTTCTTTGGGAGGAAAATCATCTTTCATTTTCAGCTGACCTGATGAAGAGAAGGGGTGGAATAAACCTGGAGACGACAATCTGCAGAAATGAGCCAGGGTTTTGGAGCAGTGCGAATGAGAACAAGATATATTTTAAAAAATTGAACATCTGCATAGAACCTGCTGAAGTTAAAATGAATGCCTCTTGTTCAGCTAATATTTCAGGAGCTCCTCCATGTTCCTCATGGGGAAAAAGGTGCCCAGATCAATAATCCAGCATCAGAGAAGCTAGTGGTAGAACAGACTACAGAGCAAGACTCACCGTCAGAGCACACTCACAGGTGGTTTTGAACATTAGACGTCTGTTCTTATACAGGCTGAAGACTCATGAATTTAACAGAACTCGTGCTGGGAATTGAGAATCTATGATAAAAGAATAGGGAATATGCAGCATTTGGTGATAATATCTTAATGATAGCCAGAAGAGGGTTTTTTCTAATTCTCAAGGCATTGAGGGGGGAAAAAAAGAATCTTGGCATCTGGCTCACACCATACCCAAAAGTTAATTTAAGAAACTGCTGTTTTTAGAAGAAAATAGAGTATTTTGTGAAAAATGAAAATTTTTTCTTGGATGGCAGAAAAAAGTACAAACCGTGAAAGCGCAAGCCGCAGACTTAAACTTAAGTGTATTCTTTCCAACGCAATGTCCAATTCAAGATCTCTGCTTCTCCATGAAGGCTTTCTTGGGAGGCAGGGGTGAGGGGTAGACACACACACACACACACACAATGATATTTCCCTTCTCTCTCAATTCTTGTTGCAATTAATGACTGAATTAATTTAAAATTATCTCACAAAGCTATCCTATTTGTTGTATTGTTATTTACTGACTGCCAGCAGTGTACTGGTAAATGTTTAGCAACTAGCACTCTAGGGGATAAGGCCCTGATATGTAACGTTTGCCAATTACTGTGGTGTAAGTAATTCCCCATGGCTGATTTCAAGGAGTCAACATAAACTGACTAGATGCAGCACTGGGAAGAGATCCGTACAGCAGGAGTGCATATGAGCCAACACAAGCTGGTTTCAGGGCATCCCTAGTTCCCTGTCTTCCCCCATTGAGTCTATAAGCAATCTCTAGTGGTATAAATGAAGTTAACATTGTTCCTTATTTGGCAAAAGTGGGTAAACACACCCAAAAGAGTAAATTCCTTAGAGGAGACTTGAGTCTAGAGCTCTATTAAAGTTTCAGAAATTAGAATGGACGTTTGCAGAATGTCTCCAACATCTGTGTCTTCTACTAGATATAGCCTCTGTTTTCTGTTTCGGTTCCATCTCTCTTTTAGTTCACAGTCTTTGGGTTAAGATCCTTGCCCAGCTAAGGGACAGATCAGGTGACCAAGACCAATTTTCATATCCTATCCTGTGGTCACAGTGATTGGTTCACAGGATTGTCATGTGATCCACTGGCAACAATAAGAAGCAGTGGCTAAAAACACTGAGATATAATTGGGCATTTGTTCCCTGGGACTTCCGCCAAAGAGAATATAAGATCTGGAGCTACTGTCATCTCCTTGTCACTGTATAGAGCCTGCAAATGATACAAATCCAATAGATAGAGAAAAACTAATGATGACAATGTTTGAGTCCTGAACTCAGAAATGCTAAGAGCAAAACTTCAGCCTTAGACCTTTTGTTTATATAAGCCAATAACTTTCCTTTTTTCAAATGTCAGTTTGTATTAGGTTTTCTCTGACATACAGCAAAAAATTTGCAAAATGATGCAGAAATGTACCCTGATTAACAAGCTCACTGTGTTAACACAACTAGAAATATTAGCAAAAATTTATAGCATGATAATACTTTTGAAAGCATTATTTTGGCATTTTCTTATAAAGTTAATATACACTTGTTGCACGTCCCAGTTTTGGTAGGTACAATGAGATCCCCACAACCATCCTGCTCCAAAGACACCTGCATCCACATCCCTGAACCAATGACTACCTTACCTTATCTGGTAAAAGGGGACTTTGAAGGAAGCTTGAAGCTGTGATTAAGTTAAGGATCTTGAGGTGGGGAGATTATCCTGGGTTATCCATGTGGGCCCAATGTAATTATAAGGAAGACAAGGATAGATTCATAGGAGATGTGACCACAGAAGCAGAGGTCAGAATGAGGCAGGACCACTGGCCAAGGAAGAGGGTTGGAGTCTATAAGCTGGAACAGGCAAGAATGTGGATTCTTCCCTACAGCCTCTGGAAGAAACACAGCCCTGCCAAACCAGTTAAGACTTTTGACCTCCAGAACTGTAAAAGAACAGATCTATGTCATTATGTTGTTTTAAGTGATTAAATTCATAGTAATTAGTTATAGCAGCAAGAGAAATCTAATAACCTAGCAATCCCAGCTTCAGATATTTTACCAAAGGGAAACGAAAACTGATACACAAAAACCTGGATGCAAATGTCTGTGGCAGATTTAATCATAATTGCAAACACTGAAAACATTACAATAAATGCTCTTCAACTGTCATATGAATAAATTAACTGGGTGGTATTCAATCCAATGAAATACTACCCATTAAAAAATAATGAGTGATAAATTGGGAGATTGGGATTGACATATACACACAACTATATATAAAGTTGATAATAAGGATCTACTGTATACCATAGGGAACTCTTCTCAATACTCTGTAATGACCTATGGGAAAAGAATGTGAAAAAAAGTAGAGGGTCTTCCCTGGTGGTCCAGTGGCTAAGACTCCACACTCCCAATGCAGGTGGCCCATGGTCAATCCCTGGTCAAGGAATTAGATCCCATATGCCATAACTGCTGCAACTAAAGATCCCGCATGCTGCAACCAAGACCTAGTACAACCAAATACTTAAAAAATAAAATAGAAAAATTTTAAAGAGTGGATATTTGTATATGTATAACCAATTCACTCTACTGTATAGCAGAAACTAACATAACATTTTAAATCAGCTATACTCCAACAAAAGCTGAAAAAAAGAAAAGAATTAACTACTGATGTATGCAACAAAAGGATGAATCATGAATGTTTTAAGTGAAGGGAGCTAAATTCAAAATGTTACACACCTTGCAATCATTTTATATGACATTTTGGAAAAGGCAATACTACGATGATAGAAAACAGAACAGTGATTGCAGTAGAGGGTGGAGAAAGGATTGATTACCACGCAATGGCAAAAAGAAATTTTAGGGGTGAAGAAACAGTTGTTTATCTACTTCATGGTAGTACTTTCACAACTCTGCATTTGTCAAAACTCATAGGTCTAGATATCAAAAAAGTGAACTTTGTTGGACACAACTTACAAAATAAATTGGTCAACGGTTCAAAAAAAAAAAAAAACAGCATCTGTATGAGAACAAGTTTCAGATGCTCACATGAAAATGCCTACTTAGAGGAGCTGCTTTTTCTATGCCCATCTCAATCACATTCAGTCAGACTTTCACATCCATCCACCTTTCTTTCCCTTCAGCCATCATTTCCACAATAACTAAACAACTATAAAAAAACGTGCTAAGCTAAAAATTCAGAGTATCAAGAGGCAAGTCCCTGTAGGACCCACTGTCTCTAGAAACTCAGTCAACAATAGTTCACTATTCCTTTAAAAACACAATGCGTAACCAAACTCTGACCCTACATTGTTCCCTGTTTTTCTGTTCCTGTTATTCCCTTATTAATTTTTAAAAAGCAGGCATTTCCACAGTTACATTGGGTTTCTGGTTTTAAGATTTCCCATCTCTGACCCTTTGTGCATCACCAGAGAAAAGCACTGGCTCTATCTTTAAAAAGAGAACTAGGGAGAAAAGAACATTCTGATAAAAATGAATACAGTAAGAAATGGGGGGCAGCAGTGGCATATTTCTAGGAAAAGTCAATAGATGCATGGAGGGCTATGGGT
This sequence comes from Giraffa tippelskirchi, assembly GCF_054371585.1. Classification (NCBI taxonomy): domain Eukaryota; kingdom Metazoa; phylum Chordata; class Mammalia; order Artiodactyla; family Giraffidae; genus Giraffa; species Giraffa tippelskirchi. The sequence continues at coordinate 175,238,618 of NC_137275.1, forward strand.
GACTCCTGGCAGGGGAGGGCAGACTTTCTCCTTTATGGCCCAACTTCATCTCATCTTATTCTATAAGAGTAGAGTGCCTCACTTCCTTTGTGGTATGAGGTCACAGATAGATAAAAACAGAGAAAAAAAAAGAAAAACAAGGAACAACAGAGTAATTTTCCCCCGGATCTCAGAAATGGAGCTCAGCATTTCTATAACACCTTAGTGGTAAATGAATTTTTTTATGAGTTCCCACTTTCTAGTACCTGGAAATGTTTCCATATTACTCCTCTCACAAATCAAGGAAGTAAAGACACTGTCTGTCTTTATCCTACTACCACATGATAAAGAACATGAAGTCTAGCAGATCCTTAGAGAATCTCAAAGTGCTCTAAGAGTGATCCAAACATAAGCCGTCTCAAGGTAAATGTGAGTTAAAGGTTTTACCTCTACCATTTCACTACTTCTTGTCTCAAAAATCCCAGAGTTCCTTTCCCTAAGTAGGTGATCTTGAAATCTCCAAATAGAGCTCACTTCCCAATTCTATAAACAAGATATTCCTTCTTCTTCCCTTCTACTCTATCAGTCCCTGTTCTTTCCCTCTAAGAAAACAAACTCACAAACAAAAAACTCATCTCCTCCCAGAATTTCCTTGCTAATTGATAACTCCCATAGCTACTTACTCAACACCTACACAATTTTACAGACAACTTATTTTTATGGTGACCTGGGAGATGGGAGGTCACAGAACTGAAAATCCTAAATTAATTCTTTCATAAAACAATTAGAAAAATCATGTCTGTGCTGTACCAAGGGAAAAAATGACCCTAAAGGAATACACAAATTATAGCAAATCTTATTATTTTAAGCAGAAATAAAACTGAATATTAGTTTAACTTGAGAAAAAAATATGTCAGGAAGGAAAAACTGTGGCACTACTCTCATGCTCACTGACTGAAAACCTGTGAATTAGACTAAGAAAAGAGACATTAACAAGAGAAAAGGCATACAATTTTTATTAATGTATTACATACACAGGAGTCCCCAGAAAAGAAGCAAAACTCAAAGAAGTGGCTAGACTTAGACACTCACATACCATTCTAACAAAGGAAAGGGAGTTTGAGCTTCAAAGGATGATACATCATGGGTAACTGGCTAGAAAATATATAGGGGAAAGTAATGGACAATGGGATTATCTTAGTGACGTTTGTTTATGGGAATTCATCTCAGGGTTGACTATCTCTGGTGATAAGAGTCCTGCTCCTCTTCTTGGTATAGGTGAAGAACACCTTCACCAAGGGAAATATATACCTTGCTTGTAGGCAGAGAACTCTTCCTGCATCCATTGATTCTCAATTGCTTTCAGCACAAATAACGTGTATGCCAAAATGGACTGTTTGGGATAGCACAGCCTGATTCTCTTTAAAAATCTTTCCAAAGTATGCTTGACCCATAGAAAATATCGGGTTGGCCAAAAAGTTTATTTGGGTTTTTTCATACCATCTTTTAAAAAAATATTTATATTTATTTGGTTGGGTCAGGTCTTAGTTGTGGCACAAGGGATCTTTTTTGCCTCACGCAGGATCCTTTGTTGTGGCACACAGACTTTCTAGGTGTGTGGTGCATGGGCTTAGTCACTCCACAGCATATGAGATCCTAGTTCCCCAACCAGGGATCAAAGCCACATCCCCCACTTTGCAAGGTAGATTCCTAACCACTGGATCACCAGGGAAGTTCCCTTTCCATACCATCTTATAGTAAAACTCTAACAAACTCTTTGCCCAACCCAATATAACTTAATCTTTTTCTACAAACAAGGTCATTACTAGGAACACCAGTTAATATGACAATATAGATTAGCGCTGACTACTTCTTCATTTTCAAAGAAACCGTGTTGGAAAGAATATAGGATTCAGAGTCATACAGACCTGAGGGGCATTCTGGAACTTCTTGTAGCTTTGCAACCCTGACTATGTTTCTTAACTCCTCTGAGGCTAATGTTTTAATCTGAAACACAGAGCTACATGTTTTCTTCCCAGTAATGCCCATCAATAGTATAAAGACATTGCTTATATCATTAAAAAAATGATGACTAGAGGACATGATATAGTGATTGATAGGTCTAGGTCACATGATCCATTTCTGTGCTGGGCCTATTAAAACATTTTAAAAATCAACAAAAACAGAAATTATTATTGTATTTTCTTCTTGATTTACTTTGGTGTCTGTTTTTTTCAAACTATTTTCCATTATTTCTTTCACTGTCCCAGTATCAGCTGCCTATTTGTGTGTTACTCTGTTGGTGCTTAAGGTAAATTATACTCTTTGTCTCACGTCTTCACTAGAGGATATGCACACGTGTCCCTGTGATGGCCTCACAATGAAGAAAGTACTTGACATCCAATGACTTTCAGTGTGACCACATGGTCTGCTCTGGCTAATGAGATACTAGCAGAATTCTACCAGCAGAGGTTTTAAATGTACTAATGCAGCTCAACATGTTTCCTTGTATTCTGAAAAGAAAAAGACCCAGGTAGCCACTAGTCCGACGAGGACAAGATAACAAGGAGCAAATGCTTTACCCATCTAGCACTTTGGAGCCAAACTCAGCTCAGGTCAGTTGAATCCAAACCAACATGCAGAGGGGTAATTTAAGAATAAATGATTTTGGATTTTGGGTTGGATTTGGGGTTGTTAACGCAACTTCATTCATGTAGCAGTACATAAATAACATCTCACTGATTATAAATTTCTCAAGAACAACAAATTATCACTACTATCATGGAAGTCTCTACCAGACTCCCCACACTAGACTTATCCCAAGACCACTTTCTTTTTTTGATGATTCTAATTGCTAGGCAATTTTTAATTACATATGAATATTTTATATTTGTGTGAAGAATAAGGATTAAAGAAGACTGTAAACTCCTCCAGGAAGTAACTACTTCAATTCCTTTCGTATTCAGGCAGCCTGAAGTACCCTATCAAGCATGGAGGTCTTTGGGCAAAGGAAGGTTAAATAATATTTGTTGATGTGACTGATGATAAGTGGTCACTGCTGTAAGGTTCTCAATCCAATGAAGAAGCCCATGAACACTGTTATTTTCCAACCATGGTAAATTCTGAATTCAGCCCCAAAAGGTGTCAGTAAAAGACCACATGCCCCCTTATCCATGGCCCCAGAAATCTCCTGTGAGTGACATGCTAGTTGTCTCACTCCTGGTTATACCCACTGGCTGTCAGGAAAATACAAATTGAAGTCAGGCTCAAAAAGTTGCACAATATAAATGATTTTAACATTCTGTTTTAGTTTAATTTCAGAAGGTTCAAAAACTTCATTTATTTCAGATTATTTTTAATATTTTGGCTCAGAGATTAATATTAAGTTTTTATCCCCTCTTTCTTTTCTTGATATTGCTTTCTCTAACCAGTCTGTATTGGTTAAAACTCTAATTAGAGAATAAAAGCATGGGTAAATTATTTTCAATATGGCTAAGACCAGACTAACTTCATAATAAAATTCTTTTTGTTAATTAATTTAAAATAATCTCAATAGTGACTTTCCTATTGACAGTGATAACACAACACTGTTGGAATTATAATGACTTTATATTTTTTCTACACAAAGGGGAAAATTAATATTTGATAATGATTTACACTTTCCTCAGATTTAACACAGACTTATGAATAATTTTTAACAATTAGATTCTCCATAGAACATAATCTTACAGCAGAGAATATCTGTGCCATGGTAAGGTGTGGGATGAACATCTACAGTGTGAGATTGCCACTCCAAATGCTTATAGAATGAAACCTATTTGAGTTTGACCAAAAAAAAAAAAAAAAATCAGGATGAATCTATCAGAAATCAACCAGCAGGTCCATAAACTATCAGAGTAGAGAATAAAGTAAATGCAGATGTTAGGATTTTTTTTTTTGGCCTAATTTGCATAAAATTTCCACCAATTTCTAGCAAGATGATTTTCATATCTTGAAGTTACAGTACCAGGAAGGAAGAAATTTAGAGGCAACAAGAAATAAAGTAATATTGAAAAGCCAACAAAGTTTTCACCTGTTTTCAAGAGTCTGTTTTGCTTTTATTAATGCATGCCCACATTTTTTCTAGTTTTCATACACATGCACTCTCCATATTTATATTTACGTAGAGAGAGAAAAAGTGCATTATATATGTCAGTTCAGTCAGAATGGTGGTTTTATAAAGATCAAAGATATTCAGATAAAGGTTTTTACATTCAAGTCATATATTATTGTAGTAAAGGAAATAAAAGGTGTTGATAAATTATTTTAATTCAAATTTTTTAGAAGATGAGCTATAAATGAGATTTTTCTATGGCTCATGGCGGGAGGAGGTTGGATTATCTGAGAGCACAGGAGAAAGATGTCAAGTATTCTTGAAATAAAAATCAGGGTCAAAATTGTTAGGTAGTTAGAATAGGAAAAAGGAATCCAGAATGGCGATGGCTAAAAGACAAAGAAGGGGACAAGCCGTGAAAATAGAACAAAGGAAGGTCTGAGGACTGGAGTGAGAACCTCAGGTAAAACAAACAGCCCTCCTGGCTAACCTAATTTACATAGGGCAGGCTCAGGGGTAGGAGAAAAAACATATAAAAAGAGAAGCCAAAATTAGGCCTCTCTTCTCTTCTCTTTGCTTCTTTTGGGTCTGCCCGCCCTCATGCCTACAGGATATATTTTCCTTTACTTAACAAATAAAACTGAACTGTAAGCAGGCTGTAACACTGGTCCGTCCATCACTTCAAATTTTTGCTGCAGCAAGACAGAACCGAGGAAATTACAAACTCCCCCAACAAAATTAAGGAGAAGGTGATATTCACTCTAGTTATAATCATGTAGAGGTCTAAAAACAGAGGTGACAGAAAGAAAACACTCCTAGCTTGCAAAAATGTCTGCAACAGAGAAATAAGATACTTACTAAAAGAAAGTTGTAAACTCATTTGTTATTCATATATCAACTCATTCTCTAAAATATTACAGGTAATTCAAATAAATGCACATAAAATTAATAAAACAATAATTAGAAGATTTATTCATTTAAAAAATAAAGGTTTTTTAATATCTCACATGTACCAGGCTAGTAGGGAAAAAAAAAATCTCTGCCTTCATGGAAGTTTACTATCTAGTGTGAGAGACTCACAATATAGAAAAATACATAAACAAATTTGTAATGCTATGAGAAATATAAAACAGGAAAAAAGAGAAAGAAGATTACTAGTGAAGGGGATAAGAATATGCTATCCCAAAATACAGCACTTTAACATATAGATTATTTTGAGCTGAAGGCAATTGAGAATCAAGAGATACAGAAAGAAGCCTTCCTAGAGCTTCCCTTATATGACAAAAAGCAGCAACTTTTGAGAAACAAGAACTGCCTGCCATAAAGCCCCTCTCCCAGGACAGTTTTACAGCCATGAATATGACTGAAAGTTGGCACCAAGAGAGTCAGACACAAACAAGTCTTACTAAAATGACCCTTATCTCTCATCAGTTTCCTCCATATACCTACCCTTCCCATAATCTGTCACCCTTGAAAGCCTGAAACTCTCTTCCTTTGTCTTGTCAAATTTTCAAAATTTATTTCTCTTTTTTACAAATAGTATATAAGCCCTCAGGTCTAGCTATCTCTTTGGTCCCCATTTCTTTTCTAGGTATGCCAACATGTCAAGTAAAAAGTTAATATTAATATTAATATTTTTTTCATATCTTTTCTGCCTTTTTGTCAGTCTAATTTGTATGGCCTCAACTGGAGACTGAAGAGAGTAGAGGAAAACTTTTTTACTCTTTCCTACACTGGGTAGGGGAAGACATGCTATTTTAGATACATTGGTCAAAGAATGCCGTTTTGAAGAGGTAGTTTTTAAGAAGAGACTTGAACTAAACAAGGAAATGGCTTTGAATATATCATGGAGTCTCAATGGATGGGGGTCTTACATGGTAGCTTAGGGCTTACAGAATGTCCTCAGAAGCCCTAGTGGAAACTGCAAAGTCTCTTAAGAATTAGCTTCAAAAGAAACATTATTTCGCTTCCACCTCATTCTAGTCGACAAGACATTAAGGCCAGCTTAGATGCAAGGGGAGAAGAATTAGTCCCCACTCCTCAATGGCAGAAGTAGCAAGAATGTGTAGCCATCCTTAATCCTTCAGAGTTGTGCAAAATTTCTAATGAGGTGACATATCTTTCAATATAGCAAAGGTCTAAATCAAGGGTCAGCAAATTATGTCTAAGCAGAAAACAGCCAGCAGGCCTAATCCAACTTTGTTTTGTAAATGAAGTTCTACTGGAACGCAGGAGTACCCATTCATTTACAAATGGCCTGACTATGGCTGCTTTTATCCTTCAAGGGCAGAGTCAAATAACTGCAGTAGACTTTATGGCCTTCAAAGATGAAAATGTTTACTATCTGACCTTTACAACAACAGTTTGCTGAGCACTGCTTTACAGGAAACTAATCATGCCACTTAGCTCTCTAGCAATTTTATTTTCAATGTCACCTACAGACCCCTAGAAATAATTAACTAGACTTTGAGTAAATCAAAGTTCGGTTTAGTTCAATTCATTAGCTCAGTCATGTCTGACTCTTTCTGACCCCATGGACTGCAGCATGCCAGGCCTCCCGGTCCATCACCAGCTCCCAGAGTTTACTCAAACTCATGTCCATCACGTTGGTGATGCCATCCAACCATCTCATCCTCTGTCATCCCCTTCTCCTCCTGCCTTCTGTCTTTCCCAGCATCAGGGTCTTTTCCAATGAGTCAGTTCTTCGCATCAGGTGGCCAAAGTCCTGGAGCTTCAGCTTCAGTATCAGTCCTTCCAATGAATATTCAGGACTGATTTCCTTTAGGATGGACTGGTTGGATCTCCTTGCAGTCCAAAGAACCCTCAAGAGTCTTCTCCAACAAAACATTTCAAAGCATCACTTCTTTGGCACTCAGCTTTCTTTATAGTCCAACTCTCACACCCATACATGACAACTGGAAAAATCATAGCCTTGACTAGACAGACTTTGTCATCAATGTCTCTGCTTTTTAATATGTTGTCTAGGTTGGTCACAGCTTTTCTTCCAAGGAGAATGTATCTTTTAATTTCATGGCTGCAGTCACCCTCTGTACTGATTTTGGAGCCCCCAAAAATAAAATCTGTGACTGTTTCCATTGTTTCCCTGTCTATTAAGTGATGGGACCAGATGTCATGATCTTAGTTTTCTGAATGTTGAGCTTTAAGCCAACTTTTCCACTCTTCTCTTTCACTTTCATCAAGAGGCTCTTTAGTTCTTCTTCGCTTTCTGCCATAAAGGTGGTGTCATCTGCATACCTGAAGTTATTGATATTTCTCCCAGCAATCTTGATTCCACCTTGTGCTTCATCCAGCCCAGCATTTCTCATGATGTACTTTGCAGGTAAGTTAAATAAGAAGGGTTATAATATACAGCCTTGATGTACTCCTTTTCCTATTTGGAACCAGTCTGTTGTTCCATGCCCAGTTATAATTGTTGCTTCCTGACCGCATACAGATTTCTCAAGAAGCAGGTCAGGTGGTCTGGTATTCCCATCGCTTTAGTAATTTTCCATAGTTTGTTGTGGTCCACACAATCAAAGGCTTTGGCATAGACAATAAAGCAGAAGTAGATGTTTTCCTGGAACTCTCTTGCTTTTTTGACGATCCAACAGATGTTGGCGATTTGATTTCTGGTTCCTCTGCCTTTTCTAAATCCAGCTTGAACATCTGGAAGTTCACGGTTCATGTACTGTTGAAGTCTGACTTGGAGACTTTTGAGCATTACTTTGCTAGCATGTGAGATGAGTGCAATTGTGTGGTAGTTTGAGCATTCTTTGGCATTGCCTTTCTTTGTGATTAGAATGAAAACTTACCTTTTCCAGTCCTGTGGCCACTGCTGAGTTTTCTAAATTTGCTGGTATATGAAGTGCAACACTTTAACAGCATCATCTTTTAGGATTTGAAATAGCTCAGCTGGGATTCCATCACATACTCTAGTTTTGTTTGTAGTGATGCTTCCTGAGGCCCACTTGATTTCCCATTCTAGGATGTCTGGCTCTAGGTGAGTGATCACACAATTGTGAGTATCTGGGTCATGAAGATCCTTTTTTGTACAGTTCTTCTGTGTATTCTTGCCACCTCTTCTTAATATCTTCTGCTTCTGTTAGGTCCATACAATTTCTGTCCTTTATTGTGCCCATCTTTGCATGAAATATTCCCCTCATATCTCTAATTTTCTTGAAGAGATCTCTGGTCTTTCCCATTCTATTGTTTTCCTCTATTTCTTTGCACTGATCACTGAGGAAGGCCTTCTTCTCTCTCCTTGCTATTCTTTAGAACTCTGCATTCAAATGGGTATATCGTCCTTTTTCTCCTTTGCTTTTCGCTTCTCTTCTTTTCACAGCTATTTCTAAGGCCTCCTCAGACAGCCATTTTGCTTCTTTGCATTTCTTTTTCTTGGGGATGGTTTTGATTCCTGTCTCCTGTACAATGTCATGAACCTCTGTCCATAGTTCATCAGGCACTCTGTCTATCAGATCTAGTCCCTTAAATCTATTTCTCACTTCCACTGCATAATCATAAGGGGTTTGATTTAGGTCCTACCTGAATGGTCTAGTGGTTTTCCCTACTTTCTTCAATTTAAGTCTGAATTTGGCAATAAGGAATTCACGATCAGAGCTACAGTCAGCTCCTGGTCTTATTTTTGCTGACTGTATAGAGCTTCTCCATCTTTGGCTAAAAAGAATATAATCAATCTGACTTCAGTATTGATCATCTGGTGATGTCCCTGTGTAGAGTCTTCTCTTGTGTTGTTGGAAGACGGTGTTTGCTATGACCAGTGCATTCTCTTGGCAAAATTCTGTTAGCCTTTGACCTGCTTCATTTTGTACTCCAAGGCCAAATTTGCCTGTTACTCTAGGCAAATTCTTGACTTCCTACTTTTGCATCCCAGTTCCCTATAATGAAAAGGACATCTTTTTTGTGTGTTGGTTCTAGAAGGTCTTGTAGGTCTTCATAGAACCATTACTTCAGCTTCTTCAACATTACTGGTCAGGGCATAGACTTGGATTACTGCGATATTGAATGGTTTGCCTTGGAAATGAACAGAGATCATTCTGTCATTTTTGAGATTGCATCCAAGTACTGCATTTTGGACTCTTTTGTTGACTATGATAGCTACTCCATTTCTTCTAAGGGATTCTTGCCCACAGTAGTAGATATAATGGTCATCCGAGTAAATTCACCCATTCCAGTCCATTTTAGTTTGCTGATTCCTAAAGTGTCGATGTTCAGTCTTGCCATCTCCTGTTTGACCACTTCCAAATGCCTTGATTCATGAACCTAACATTCCAGGTTCCTATGCAATATTGCTCTTTACAGCATCGGACTTTACTTCCATCACGTCACATCCACAACTGGGTGTTGTTTTTACTTTGGCTCCGGAGTTAAGGAAGACTTTTTAAATGAAAACTGATACCCAGCAGAAAATATGTGCCTCAATAAAGATAAATATGTTGAACCAAATCACACCAAACCAGATGCTAGCTGAGACAGAAGTGGGAATAAAGTCCTCTTCACTCCACCCACTCTGGACAGCCAATCCATTATCACCATGTCAAAGGTTAAGGAGCTGAAAAATATTCCAAGTCTTAAAGAAATAAAATGCAATTTCTTCTGCAGATTGGATATTAAACTCGTAGTAAACACTCAGGCATTTACACCCCTTTAGTGATATCCTAGAAAAGAGATCTATATCTACTTCAAGACATGTGCCGGCTCTAAAACAATGCAACATTGGCTACTATAAAATCTTAACGAGGACTTCTCTGCCAATGCAGGGGACACAGATTTGATCCCTGCCTGTGACGACCTCACATGCTATGCAGCATCTGGAGCTTTGGAGCTGGCACGCTGCAACTACTGAAGCCCATGTGGCTGGAGACTGTGCTCCCCAACAAAAGAAGCCACTGCAAAGAGAAGTCTGTGCACCTTAAAAGAAGTAGCCCCTGCAGCTAGAGAAAGCCTGAGAGCAGCAACCAAGATCCAGCTCAGCCAAAAGTAAATAAGTAAACATTTTTAAAAGAAATCAAAACATCTTAACCATTGGAGGTGTTTGCCATGATGTCTCTTTGGCATACTTCCCCATACCTGGCAAATCACCCTCACCCAGAGACAAGACTATAGCACATATTACATCAGTCCTAAAAAGTGGGGGCATCTACTGACATCAGGGTTCCAAGTTAAATGAACTAGGGCAGGATTCATGGTTTAATAAGCCAAATGAACAATATTATCTCTAAGGAAAGCAGAGGTATGTAAAATGTACAACAATAACTGCTATAAAATAAATTTTATAACAGCCATATTAGGACTGAATAGTATATAACGTCAAAAGAAATATTCTCATGAAACAAGTGTGGAGTTTCTCTAGATAAAAACATTTTTGATGTTGGAAGGCTTCTCATGTATATCTTCTCACAATTTGAGATTAAACTTGTGTGTGTAGGGGGCAGTGAGCAAGATTTTCCCTCTGCTGCATCCATTCTTGCCAGCCATTATACAAAAATCAAGGACTAACTAAAACAACTACAAAAATCTAATGAAAGTTGTTATTAAAAGTACACAGTAGTATATTTTTAAAGTATGCATTGATAAAAATTATGTATAAAAGGAATATAAATTTATATTAACATTAACAAAAAGTAACAAAGCCTTTAAAAACAGTAAGTATTTTAAATATAAATGCCAAATAATTTTAAACATAAAGCAGGAACATAAGAAGTGAGCTTAACTAATGAAATATGTTTAAGATGCCATAGATAATAAAATTCAAAGTAAGTTCAAAGTAGGCACAATATACATTCATAAATCTAGATTTCAAAGTAAGAAATTAAGAATAAGAGGGTTTGAATTATGAAATAATAAAATGAACAATTAATATAGATGATAAAAGGTAAAACTAGCAAAATAAATGGAGAAGGCAATGGCACTCCACTCCAGTACTCTTGCCTGGAAAATCCAATGGATGGAGGAGCCTGGTAGGCTGCCGTCCATGGGGTCGCGAAGAGTCGGACATGACTGAAGTGACCTAGCAGCAGCAACAAAATAAAAGACAAGCTAATGAGATTTAATAGGATAAAATATTAGGGACAAGAATTAGAAGATAACATAAATACAATTTTCAGAAAATATAGGAAAACACTAGATGTAAGTTAGCAAAGTCCTGAAATGAGCTAAGAATGGCAGATAAAGAATAAACAAAAGAGCACGGATCAGTTTGTTAGCAGTCCTCAAACCTAGGACTATGAAACGATTCTTTCTTTTTTTTAATTTATTTGTTTTTAATTGAAGCATAAGTGCTTTACAGTACAGAATTCTTTATTAAAAATAAACACCCTAAAAAGAACAACTGTCCAGAAACACACAAGTCACAAGACTCAACAGAATAGAAACACCAGCTTGTCCTGTGCAGAGCTCTCCAGGACCTGAGAGGCTGTGAGGATGACCAGAGAGAGGTGCCCTTTCCTCCTGCCTGTCATGGAGAGGGATGCCCTCTGTTCAGGCTCCAGCTCAGCCTTCAAGTGCTCCATGCATGAGCAATCGACTGGCTAATAAGGAATGCATTAAAGGTAAACAGTGGGAAGTCAGGCCAGACACACAGGGTACTACAGAACACTTTAAATGCCACACTAGATCAGTGTTTGCCAAATCTGGGCATTTGATAAAAAATATAGGTCTCATCCTAGAGATTCTAATTTCATAAATCTCGAGAAGGGGAAGGGATGGGGAAGTAAATGTTCTGTGATTGTCACTGACAACCTTTTTCAAAAAGGTTCTGACTTTTTAACAAGTCACACACACACACACACTCACCCCCAAAGTAATTTTTATATTTATCCAAGTTTAGAACATAATGATTTATGATCTTAAGACAACTGAGGCTTTTCAATATCCACGGGTCAGGTTCTAAAACATAGGTGATGAGAAAAATGCTTTGAATAATAGCAGGTCAGAGTTACACAAACCCAGTAAAAGTTGCAGCCAAGTAAGAGTGATGCTAGAAACTAGTTGCTTTCATTTGAAACTCAACTGTTTTTAATACTTTTTGCTACTGCCAAGAACCACCAAGTTTAAGAGGAAGTCATGAATATACGTGTCACTAGTGGCTTTTAAGTATCAGAATATTGCCAAAACAAACAGCAAGGGTCCTTTGATATTCATATTTCTGTGAGATCAAATGTATGCACTCCAAATCATATCTACTTCTAGCAAGACACTGAAAGGATAAAAACTAAGATGACTCAAGGTTTTTCTTCTCAACTGCTGCAGCCCACAGTGCTATGTATATATTGCTGGCACACCTAGGAAGTGATCATGTTTGTACAGCACACTGAATAAACTGCAGGGGATTTAGAAGCCTCTGCATGAATATGGTGAAAAAATCCATTACATTTTCTTACATCCAATAATTTTAAAATTAAAAAAATAAAACAGTTTCAATGTAGTATTTGTGGGGGCAGGGGATACACATTCCAATCCCTCCTAGGGAAAGGGTTTCAACACCTCCAGCAGCCAGTTCCTACAGGGATTGCCTCACCTTCTCCAAGAACACACCTATTATGTGGGGAGGCCCATATCTAATGACCAATCAAGGTAAGAGGATAAGGACCCAACCATATTGGCCCAACAGGGAACAACTCTGTGGAGCCTTGAGCACTCCAGAGCTGCCTGTGGGGAAGGGGGACTTGGCCCAGACCTTGAACTCATCATAATACAATCTCCTCTACCCAATCCTACCCTACCCACTTCTCTCCACAGGGGTGGATCCCTAATAAATACACTGTCCCCAAACTCCATTTCAGCAACTGTTTCTGAGGAACAAACCTGCAACAGTAGTCAAAATTGATGTAGGAAATTTCCAATCTTTTCAAAATGTTTAATTAAGAAACTTGAGTTTGATTTCCTTATTTCACCTTTTTGATTTCACCTTTCCTGTCATGATTTTTGGTTGAAATGACTACTTGTAATTTTTTATCAGGCTTTAATAATGAACCCTTCAAATATTTGTGAATCCCCATCTAAGAGAACATTTGTTCACACACAAGAATAAAATTTTTGAAACCAAAATTTTACCACCATCCAAAAATGCACAATGATTGAAAATCTAGTTTTCAAAAATGAATATCTTTTCATTCATTTGTATAAATAATATTGAAATAGTTCATGAAGTATTTTGTATCCAATCAAGTAATTCTTCCTAAATAACTGACAATAATGGTGAAGCTCTTATTTGTAGTGTGTGTATGCATGGTAAGTCACTTCAGTTGTGTCCAATTCTTTGTGATCCTATGGATCACAGCCTGCCAGGCTCTTCTGTTCACAGGATTCACCAGGCAAGAATACTGGAGTGGGTTGCCATGCCCTCCTCCAGGGGATCTTCCCAATCCAGGGATCACACCTGAGTCTCTGACATCTCCTGCATTGCAGGCGGGTTCTTTACCTCTAGCACCACCTGGAAAGCCCTTTATTTGTGGACTGCACACATACTGTTGGAGCTATCATCATGTACCTCAATTTGACATTACTAAGAGTGAACAGCAACTGCTGTTTACAAAGGATAAAAGTCTTTGGTGTGAAATTGGGATTCAGAGTTGACCTTGATAGCTACGTTAGTCAGAAGACCCCACCCCTCTTTAGGCTCATGAAACATGAACCCATTCATAAACTCAGACATGGCAGCTGCTCAATGATAATACCTTTTCTGAGCCGTGGTCAGAGTATCCTAGCAGAATGGCAAATGCTCAGTTTTGCCCACCATTTTTGCTACCTGTTTTCACTGCTGGGATGATGATCAGACCTCCTCACTCAATCAGTTCCCTTTAAGTCCTGGATGAGGTTGCTCAAGCTAAGTTTGCCAGAAAAAATGCAGGATACTTATGTAATGCACACACTGCATGGAACTTATTGTACTAAAAATATGCATTTGTTTTTTATATGAAATTCAAATTTAATTGGGTGTCATTTATTATTATTTGCTAAACTTACCAACTCCACTTTAAGTCCTGAAGACTGGTGAGCCCAAGACCACCCCAGCCTGGGATGGGCTAAGGAGATCAACATCTCTTCAAATACCTATAACTCATTTTCTCTGTGTATCTTTTGGGAAATGCTGTTGCTAAATTTGATGTTGTTAATTCCTTCAGTTTGCCTTCTGAAAGTTTTCTTTGCCTTTTGTGATGTATCTTTTTTTGTTTTTTAACTTCTAATATTTGACCAGTGCTTCTCTGGATTCTAATTATTTCCAGGTTGCCTAAATCAGAGATTAGTCAATGTTTTCTATAAAAGGTAGATTGGAAATATTTTAGGCACTGAGGGCCATACAGTGTCTGCTGTTAGCACACTGTCCTTGTAGGGCAAATGCAGCACTGACAGTATGTAAATTCAAGAGCACAGCTGTGTTCCAATAAAACTTTATTTACACAAAAAGGTGGTAGACCAAACTAGACCTACAGGCTGCAATGTGTCAATCCCTGCTCTAAATATCACTATACCTGGATCTGTCCCTGTCTATAATTCCACCTTTGTCAATCTCATCCAATTACATGACCCACCTACCACTTGTATTTCACAGACAGCCAAATCTGCACCTCAGACCCTCCCTTCCCTCCCAGTCTAGAGTCTTACATTCCAAAAAGAAGTAAGATGATTCTTCCTGAATGTCCTATAGACACTTTCATTCATCAAGTCCAGCTTCTTGCTGACTCTCTTGTTCCTATTCCATGTTTACATTTTTGTCAATAGAACTTTTATCCTTACAGCTAATACAGCTCAAAACTTCCACAGGAATTTGGTTTCTCCCTGCTCAAATTCCTCCAGTTGATGAATTCTGTAAATTCAGTACATTAACACCCACCGTATGTGGGTAACCTCTCCTTTCCTACCAGCAAGGGGATGCTTTCTGTACCTCTCACCCAGCCCTTGGCAGTATCATTCAAATGACTGTTAGATATCAGCATCTGCCTTTTCCAGTCAGATTTATCCAATACCATCAGACTGCCTTTCCTTAAAGTGACTCTAATTTTTCTTTTTTCATCAAAACCTTTTGAACCTTTGTAATGCTTTTGTATAAAAGTCCAGGTTCTTTTGCCTGACACCAAAGACCTCTGGGAACCAGCTTCATATTAATGATCCAACTATTTAACTTTGTGCATCATTGCTGCTGCTGCTAGTGCTAAGTCGCTTCAGTCATGTCCAACTCTGTGCGACCCCGCAGACGGCAGCCCACCAGGCTCTGCCGTCCCTGGGATTCTCCAGGCAAGAACACTGGAGTGGGTTGCCATTTCCTTCTCCAATGCGTGAAAGTGAAGTCACTCAGTCTTGTCCGACTCTTAGCGACCCAATGGACTGCAGCCCACCAGGCTCCTCCGTTCATGGGACTTTCCCAGGCAAGAGTACTGGAGTGGGGTGCCATTGCCTTCTCCATTGTGTGTCGTTAACTGTGGTAAATTCTCGAGTCATCCAAATACTTCCTAATCTGCTTAATTTCCCCATACTTTGGTTTTCCCCTGTCCTTCCCAACCAAGGGCCACCTAAAAGCCCTCCCTCACCTTCCAGCTAAGGAAATATTTCCATATTCAGAGCTCCTAACTAAAGGTAGGATATGCCTCCCTTACAGCTATTATCATTTCTTACCTCGTATCACACTTAGTTATTGCCCTGTCTTCCCTTACACACTGCTTGAAACCTGGAAACAGATTCTCTGAATATTTTTTTCTCAAGCCACTCAATTAAAAAACTTCCAGCCTTCCTCTTTTTAGATATTAAACACATACTTGAAAAATGAATAAGAAACAGAAGATTGGTGTTCTATACACAAAAGAAGATATGTAAATGTAAATGTACTGCATCTCACATTAAACTTAATGATGAAGCTGAGAGTAAGGACTCAAGAATTAAAGGGTGCTTTTTATTGCATACATATTAAGAAATAGAAAACCGAAGTATAATAGTAGTCAGGGCCAGATCAGGAACTAGAAATCACACTAGTTAATTTTAGCAAACAGAATTTAATATAAGGAATTTGACAAGGAATAAAGTTGTAACTAGATAACTAAGGGAAAAAAAAAAAAAACAAAAGAAAATCCCAACATATCAAAAAGGTGGTAATTGAAAGAAGTACCTCATCCCTAGGGCCTGTGAGGAGCAAAAGGAAGTTGACAGTGTTGAAACTTAGAAGCCTAAAAGAAGGGTTTCATGGAGCTGACAGACACTGGAAAGGGTGTACCTATTTACCTGGTGTTGAAAAAACAATTGCAAGTGGATTCAGCTGAATCTACAGACAGGAACTGCTACTGTCAGAAAGAAGAGACACTGATGAGGAAATGCTCATAGGAAGGGGAAGCAGACAGGAAAGAGCAAATGCCTTCCTCCTCGTCCAGGACTTCTAGTGCCCCCTATTGACAGAGCCTATCTTGTAGCCGCTAGCAAAACAGAAGCCTCGTTTGTGGAGTCCCAGCAATGGCACCCCACTCCAGTACTCTTGCCTGGGAAACCCCATGGACGGAGGAGCCTGGTAGGCTGCAGTCCATGGGGTTGCGAAGAGTCGGACACGACTGAGCGACTTCACTTTCACTTTTCACTTTCATGCATTGGAGAAGGAAATGGCAACCCACTCCAGTGTTCTTGCCTGGAGAATCCCAGGGACGGGGGAGCCTGGTGGGCTACTGTCTATGGAGTCGCACAGAGTCGGACACGACTGAAGCGACTTAGCAGCAGCAGCAGCAGCAGCAGCCGCCTCAACAAAACAAAGACACAGACTATAGAAAGGTGGGCTTTCAAATAAAAGGTAATAACTTTAGTGACATATGAGGAATACATAATAATAAGAACCTGTTGAAGTGTGGCACTTGTGAGCTTGAAAATGAACTCAAACAAATGAAGGTAATACGGGACAGATCTCTTGCCTATTTAAAATAAAACTTAAAGACGTCTACGTGGGGACCTGAAGGCAAGTAAGAGAAAAAAAAGATGAAAATACATTTGACCTCAAAAATCAAATAACAGCTCAAGAAAGCAACACCAAGACAAATTATCCATGATCTTGAAGAAAAAAAAGAAGGAAAATTGTCATAATTGGTAAAGTGCTGTTAATTCAAACCCCAAGGAATTCGAAAATGCCATTGTTTCACACTAGAGGTCACCCCCTGTAAGAAAATATAATTGTACCATCCTTTATTGTCCCCCTGTAGCTGTTACAATACTGGAGAACTGCTCCTAACTGCAAAGAGATTGGATTTTTATGAGAATGACATGCTAAGCAGCTTTCTAGTCAAGTAAAATACTGCATTAACAGGATTCACTTTCTTATGTTAGTGAGAAGCAGATATATTGACTGTATAGTACAGGAAAGAGTATTCAACACATGCACTCACTGACCTGTTTCTAAATACCAGCTTTAATCAGAGGTAGGTCAACACTGTTATCAAGAAACAATACTTTGTATAACACAGAGACTGATATTAGGTATGTTTTCTTTTTTTTTAATTTGGGAAAATATTGTCTCATGTCAGCAGATAGCAGACATAACATGAATCAATTAGACCAAATATTTTAACAAACGCACTAAATTTGAAGTTTATCACCTTAAATTACTTATAGCTTAGGAAACTAGACTGTCTTTGCCATTTTATGGCAAATTATAGTGATTCAAGGAAATGATATTTGTTAAAATTCTTCAGGGTGGAAGACCCTCTTTAAGCGCAGAATTCTAATTTTTAAAATCATTTTGAAAACACTAAAAATAAGCTGATCATTCATTAATAAGATTATACAATGATGTAATTTTTTTTTTTTTAACTTTTTATTTGGTATTGGGGTATAGCCAAAGTGTTGTAACAGTTTCAGGTGAACAGCAAAGGGACTCAGTCATACATACACATGTGTCCAGTTCAGTTCAGTCATTTAGTCGTGTCCGACTCTTTGTGACCCCATGAATCGCAGGACGCCAGGCCTCCCTGTCCATCACCAACTCCTGGAGTTTACCCAAACTCATGTCCATCGAGTCGGTGATGCCATCCAGCCATCTCATCCTCTGTCGTCCCCATCTCCTCCTGCCCCCAATCTTTCCCAGCATCAGGGTCTTTTCCAATGAGTCAACTCTTCGCATGAGGTGGCCAAAGTATTGGAGTTTCAGCTTCAACATCTGTCCTTCCAATGAACACCCAGGACTGATCTCCTTTAGGATGGACTGGTTGGATTTCTTTGCAGTCCAAGGGACTCTCAAGAGTCTTCTCTAACACCGCAGTTCAAAAGCATCAATTCTTCAGCACTCAGCTTTCTTTATAGTCCAAGTCTCACATCCATACATGACTACTGGAAAAACCATAGCCTAGACTAGACGAGCCTTTGTTGACAAAGTAATATCTCTGCTTTTTAATATGCTATCTAGGTTGGTCATAACTTTTCTTCCAAGGAGTAAGCGTCTTAATTTCATGGCTGCAATCACCATCTGCAGTGATCTTGGAGCCCAAAAAAACAAAGTCTGACACTGTTTCCACTGTTTCCCCATCTATTTACCATGAAGTGATGGGACCAGATGCCATGATCTTAGTTTTCTGAATGTTGAGTTTTAAGCCAACTTTTTCACTCTCCTCTTTCACTTTCATCAAGAGGCTTTTTAGTTTCTCTTCACCTTCTGCCATAAGGGTGGTGTCATTCTCCCCCAAACTTTGCTCCCATCCAGACTGCCACACAACATTGAGCAGAGCTCCACGTGCAATAGAGTAGGTTCTTGTTGGTTTTCCATTTTAAATTCCACATCATACACTGAAAATATCAACACCTTCCTTTTTTTTAAATACCTAAGTCCGGTTGTGTTTCTTGAAGACGTCAATACCAACCCTATTCTTTAAACCATCCAAAAGCCCAACTTCTCAGGTCCTCAGCTACCTCACCCACTGTGGTCTTTTCTTGTACCCCACTTCATCCACCAACTCATATGGTCACATCCTTTTCCTTCTCATCAAATAAGCACACCACCTTCAAAATTTCTACTACCACTGCTTATCCTTCCAGAGTTTTTATGATAGATATGCATATACTTATTACATTTCATTATAATTACATATACTCTCATTTTACTATTCTCTAGCCTCATTAATACATCAAATCAAATCCATCACTTCTTATGTTGGTACCCTATTGAGAGCCTGTGATTTATCATTATAATCACTCACTTGCTACTTACTCAACTCTGTTGTCCAGTTCCCCTCTAGTATTTCATCTGGGTAAATCCAAATCTTGGTTAAACCCAACTATCTCCCTAATCTATGCTTCTTTCCATAAAGCTGAATGGTATCAGGGGAAAAATACAGAACTGCACTGTCAGGTCTAAATTTGAAAATCATAACCAGAGTTACATGGAAATCATAACCAGAGAGTCAAAAAGGTCTCTAAACAACCCAAACATACTTTCAGGATATATTCACTCACCTACTTACCAAAATGGAGTTTTAATATCTTCTCTCTCCTTAAACCTCCAGCATTACTGTTTCTCTAAGACACGTATACTCTCGCTAATGATGTTACCACATATTTGACTGAGAAAATGAAGCAGCTAAAGAGAACTACTTCCTCTTACCTCACCAAGTCCATCACCTCCCTGGATCTCCTCCCATGTCTCTGGCTATCCCTCCATTATAATGGATGAAATGTGTCTTTCCTAGCACTTATACTCCACTTATACTCCAGGGCCCATCCTTTGTCTACTTCTCAAGGTATTTATTCATTTTCTGGTAATAAATTTCTCCCTCTACACAAAATCATTCCCATCAACCTATGCACCTTCTTAATTACATCACAATGACATCTACTCCTATGGACCCTGTACAACTTCCATCTAGCCCATGTTTCACCTCCAGTTTGAGTACCTTTCTGCTCATTTGCATGACAAAAAATATCAAGTGGCTTACTTATAGGCCATGCCATCTCTTCTGGACTCGTTATCTTTTCTACACAATTGATTCTTCTTGTCAAGTTTATTGGGAATCATCAAAGGACACCATGTTTCCAAATTTACTTGGTACTTCTATGTTTGTTCATCTTACTCAAATTCTTGGCAAGATTAGACACCAGTGGCTATTCAATCCTCTTTAAAATGCACCCTTAATTTTTGTGATTCCACATTTTTCTGTTTTTCTCCCTTATACACTAATCACTTCCTCTTGTCTCTTTCTGTCCCCTCCCTTCAGTTCAAACTTGAGAAGCTAGAGTGTGCCAGGGTTTCTCCTAGGCTCCACAGTTCTCCAGCTCCAGTGCTTTCTTTGGCCAGTTTTTACATAGTCCATAATTTTAAATACCACCTGTGGGAGACTATCAAATTTGTATCTCCATCACACCTCTCCGTTGAGCTCTGAACTCTATAAATTAATTAACTGTAATCCTATGACTGACATTTCCACTTGAATATCTAATCATCTTATTAATCCTAAAATGGCCAAACAGAATCTTGATTTCCTTGATTTTGTCTCCAACATTGGCAACTTTGGCACTCTCCCACCACCAGTATCTTCACCAACCACCTGGTGCTCAGATACAATATTTAGCATCATTTTGAGTCCTCTCTTCTCCTCACCCCTCCTCACTCACATGTAATCCTTTAAAATATTATGTAAGATTCATCTCCAAAATAGATTTTAAACCCACCCACTTCTTTTAATCTCTCCTGCACCAGAACTTTCAATCATGATCACCTGCATAATTGTTTTGGTCTCCTTCAAGAGAGATCATTTCCATGACTTTAGAAGCTTTGCTTTCACACACACACAAATCTAAAATATCTTTTAAAAATACAAATCCTCTCGTGTAACACAACACACTCCCAACACACACACACTCTTAAAGCCCCATCACTTATTTCCCTTTGCACTTAGAATAAAATCTAAAGTCCTTATCACCACCTACGAAAAACCAATATGACATGACCCAGTTCGACCTTTCCAGCCTTAGGACCTACCACTCTCTCCCTAGCCCATTATACCCCAGCCCGAATAGCTCTGTTTTTCTTCCTCAAACTCACAAAGCTTCCCTACCTCAAGGTTCTGTATTTGCTATTAACCTCTGCAGGGGAGACTCTGCTCCTAGATCTGTATGCTTGGCTCCTTCTCATTGCAGCTCAAGTTCCATCTTCACAGAGGCCCCATTGGTCTGCACTGTATCACTCTGCTTTCATTTCTTCATAGCACTGATCACTCTCAAGACAGAAAAATCTGTCTTGCTCATTTTCTTGTAGTTCACTTTGTTTCTTTCATCTCTCAGCTCTCTCTGGCCCAGAGACTTTGTATATATTTTTCATCACTATATTTAGGCCCTAGACTATCTAGAGAATGTCTGCATGCATGCTAAGTCACTTCAGTCATGCCTGACTCTTTGACACTTTATGGACAATAGCCCACCACGTTCCTCTGTCCATTCTTCTCCAGGCAAGAATACTGGAGTGGGATTCCATGCCCTCCTCTAGGAAATCTTTCCGACCCAGGGACTGAACCCACATCTCTTATGTCTCCTGAACTGTCAGGTGGGTTCTTTACCAACCTGGGAAGCCCATCTAGAGCATAACGGACACTAAGTAAAATCTGTGCAGAAAGTAGGAAGTTGCGAGGGAGAGATGGACAGAGGAAAGAAGAAAGAAAATAGGGTTTAATGATTTTTTTCATAAAAGTAATGATGAAACTACTTGTACAGTTTCTCTAACATCTCTTCTCAACTCCCTCAACCAAATTTCGTCTCTGCAAGTTGTTGTATAAAAAGTACAGGGTACAGCTTAGCTCAGGCATTGCTATATTAAGTTAAAACTAATCTGACAGGATCAGACCACTGGGGTTTGGTCATTCATATTCTGGATGGCTGGAACGATAATGTGCCAAACCTCCTTGGGTACTCAGTGAACCACACTCTCCACCATCTCCCTATACACTCCAGTCAATTACCCATCTGGTTTGCCTGGCTCACCCGGTTGTATTTGAATGAGGGTTTTCAGCTCAAAGTGAATGATGTGTGTCTGACCTGAAAGGCAGCCTCCAGCAGCTGTTGCATCCTGAGCCTCCCATCATCTGCAGCCCCCCTCTCCAGACAGGAGTCAGAGCCTCCCCCAAAGCAGCAGGATGGTCAAAGACAGAGGAGGAAAAGGGGGGCCCACAGCAGGAGGCGGGAGACTTGGGTTCTGCCTCCAGCTCGCTGTGTGACTTGATACAATCCCTGCACCACTCCAGGTTTCTGTTTCTCCAGCTGCAAGTGTGGGGTTCACACTAGGTAATCTCTAGGAATTCCTTCCAGTGCTAACATTCCAGACTTAAAAGCCTCCAAGTGGTAACCATTTGCTGGGCCGCAAATTCTCCAACTCAATAAGCCAATCTCCAACCTGGGATGAGTGGTGATATATTACTGCTATTTAGGGGTTTTTTTTCCAATATTTTCCCAGAACCCCATAATTACAAGGTTACCATCACCACACCCATCACCACACATAGAATCAGTGACAAGCTCTAATTACCCTGCTTTGCTGGAGGTGGAAGGAAGGCACAGAACGATTCCATGACTCACCCTCTGTTCACCAGAAGCAGTGGTCTGGCAGAGAGTAGAAATGCATGAACATCCCAGTTGTAGACCTGAGCTCAGGACAGCAAGCCACAGGGCTCTACCAAAGCATACAGATGCTTTGCTTTTTTTTTTTTTAGTTCTGGGATAGATGAAAAACACTCATGATTACATTCTTTCTGAGCAATTCACTGCTACTAGTGCTAACACAACTGGATAAAAAAAGAGTTCTATTTACTTCAACAAACCACGTAAGAACATTCTGTGTGGGCAGGCAATGAGGTATGGTGCATGGGGAGAGTGTGGACTTTAAGAGATACTTGCCTTTGTTTAGTGAGCAAATATTTTTCTAGGTATTAAGAAAGCATAAAAAGAATAAAGGTGTGTAAGAATCAATTCTACTCATAGCTCTGCAAGATACATAATTCTTTGAATCTCAGTTTTCTTATGTGTAAAATGCAATTGGTAGACTTGCCCACAATACTCTTGCAAGGATGATATGTGATGAGAAACGGCAGTTACTCCTTTTTATGGTTCCTCAATTAGTTAGCACCTTTTCCTTCACCCTCTAGAGGAAGTGAAGAGGCATTCCCTATCCATACACCGTACCATCTATGACAAAAGCCCCCTGCTATCATCATCGAAGGAAGAATGACCACAGGCTACTAACATAAGTGGTCCATCGTCCATAGGGTTACAGGACCCCTTGGGATCTCTAGTTCCATCCTCACTAATGATATGCTGGATTGTAAGAAATGAACAATTGACTATGCATCTCCACCCATAACATTAAGGCTTATTAAATTGTCCCAGGGAATATACTGGAAGGAAGAGTCTTCCAATTTATAATTAAGAAAGGGTCTCTGAAAGGTTTATACATCATCAGACATAAAATGTAGACGAAATGCTATGATTTTTAGCGAGCAGTCTTTCATGTCACACTTAAATGTCTCTAGTTCTCTGAATAAACACTTCAGCCTCTTTGTCCGTCAACTGGTCCCTGTCATGCCAGGAGCAGGGTCAAACATAGAAACCAGAGGATAAGAACAAACAGACAAAAAATAGGGAAAGAAGGCAGTTTACCAACATGGCAAATATCTTATCTCAGCTTATTTCCTTTTCTTCCCCTTCAGAGATTTGGAGAATAACATTGTCCAACATCAGGCTTCTGTTGTTAGCCAACATTGTTGAAAACAAGGGACTTCAAATGACAAACAAGAAACAAGCTTACACTTGGGTGGTCTGTGTCATTCTGTGATGCAGAAGGAGCTCAGGATGCTGAGATGGGAAAGGTGCTTTCAGGTCTGCCTCCACTGCCAGCGGCCTGCCTGATGATCTGCAGGAGATGGCACTCCTCAATGAAGTGAGACTCAGTTTCCCCAACTCTGCATAAGCCAGATAAGAGTGACCTGTCCCCTATATGCTTACAGAACTAAACTCCTGTGTATCCTGGAGTTGTACATAGAGGCTAATACAGAGTATCCACACATGCTTTATATTCACAGTGTTGAGGGCCCATAAGCCCAGAGATTTATCACTATCTTCACAGATTCTGAGATGGCATTGCTCATGTCTTCTTAGAGGTAGGAATAAGTTTTATCTCCCTGAGAAAAATATAAACTTGTGCAAGAACAATGTATTTCAACACATCTGTATCGTTAACAAGTTTCCCAGGTACTTCAGATTAGAAAAAGATCCAAGGACCACAGTTTGAGAACTTCTGGTCTATACATGCATATTCTCAAACTATTAAACAGGAAGAAAGCAAAGGGCAAGAAAAGACATCTTTACTATTTGAAAGAAACCAGTAGTAAAAATGCCACTTAAACATGATTAATCTCAAAATGTACAGGGAAACTTTTGAAAATACAGATTCCTGAACTCTGTTCCTTATCTGTGAAATCAGACCTGTATAAAGAGTGTATTAATGGCCCATATACAGGTGTATTTGCAAAGCCCCTAAGGCGATGCTGCTGATGGCCCAGGTTTTGGAAACCACTGTTAGAAAGTAAAGGCTTGGCAGCCAAGTCTGGCAAGTATGTCAGTCCCTCTCCTAAGCAGCCAGTGGAAGTCATCTCTCCCCTCACTTGTGAACATCTGTGGTGATCATCATCGCAGAGAGCGGGCTTGTTTGTTAACGGCGGGGAGGATGGGGGGGAAGAAAAGCTATTTACCTAGTTTGCAAGCCAAGGGAGAGCTTAATTAATGTCAGAGCAGATACCATTTCCTCCTCTCTCCTTGCCCTAGGAACTCACAGGGATGATGAGAGGATTTTTAATTAATGTTTGAAAAGCATTCTAAGATCCCTGGATGAGAGGCTGTGGAGAAGGGCACAACATGATTATTGTTGTTATTAATAGTAGTTGTATTAATAGAAATAATGAAGTTTTCTAAAGTGATTTTTTAGAAAACCTGTGATAGCCATCGCCAGTGTGTTTTTATGCCAAGAGTTTTTTTAGAGAATAAAAGAAAAATGGGGAAAAAATTAAAATGCTTTTTCCCCAATTTTTTTCTTACCCATTGAAAGAAAGAAAGCGTTAGTCACTCAGTCATGTCCGACTCTTTGTGATCCCATGGACTGTAGCACAACAGGCTCCTCTGTGCATGGAATTCTCCAGGCAAGAATGCTGGAGTGGGTTGCCATTTCTCCAGGGGATCTTTCCAACCCAGGGATCGAACCTGGGTCTCCCACATTCCAGGCAGACTCTTTACCAACTGAGCCACCAGAGAAGAAGAAATGGATAAAATTTTGGGGTTCTAGTACATGAACTCTATGTAAAGTTCTTATATATTTCCAAGGTAAGTTAAAATACAACTATTAATCTCTATATTACCAGTAAAGGACTGTAGAGAGACATAGTTATGATGTAAAGAAGTCATTCTGAAACGTTCTGAATTTAAGGATTATCACTTGTTAGTTGCTGACTTACCACTTACTAATTTTTCAACTTTCAGCAAGTCTCATTGTCTAAATTTCTTTATGGTAAAACTGGGAGATATCGAAATATGTTCTACTGAACTCAGACTAATGAAGATGGATGGAAATGGAAATGATAAATGTGGGAAAATTTCATGCCTGTAAGTTATACAGATGTTACTGATGATGAAAATGATGATAATGATAATGATAACAATGATTCCACTAAGAATCAAACTGTAAGAGATAGAAATGAATCTACATTACTTAAAATGGGTTTTTTAAATATATATTTTGTTATGACGTAAAATTATTCTATAAGGCTCACAATGAAAAGCAGCTTCCACCCCAGTCCTTATTCCAAGAGAGGCTCCTTTTCAAATCTTCAGCTGTTTCTTTTGATGTTTCTCTTCATACTGCTAATTAATACAGTCAAACTGTTATAACTTGCTTTGTACAAATAGGACATAATCCATTTCCTATTATAATAGATATATTAACTTTTTTTACTACCACTCTCATTTACCCTCCTCCTTTCTATGATATAGTTAATTTACCTTTGCTGAAATTAATATTTATGACTTACATCATCACTATTGCACAAATATTGTTTATTGCTAACCAACTAGTATACTACTATGCATCTCTTCTCAAATTTCCTTCTGAAATTCCTTTTTTTTCTTAGGGTTACTAATTGCTTAACATTTTAAAAAACTACTTAGATTTCTGCCTACCTTATGTTAGTTCCTTCCATATATTCTTCAAAGAAGTAAGCAGAAACAAATGAAATAGAGAGTAGAAAACCAACATAACAAAAATCAATGAAACTGAGCTGATTTTTTTTGATAAAGAAAATTACTATTACAAACTTCAGCTAGACTTAATCAAGAAAAAAGAAAACAGAATCAAATAAAATTATAAGTGAAAGAGGAGACATAACAATCGACACCACAGGAATAGGATTAAAAGAGGTTACTATGAACAATTATACACAAAACTGGTGTATAATCAGTTTGGATTATAGGTAGATAACTAGGTAGATAACCTAGAATAAAATTAATAAATTTCTAGAAATATACAACTTACTAAGAGTGGATCAGGAAGAAATAGAAAATCTGTATGTATCAATAATGACTAAGGAGAATGAATCAATAATCAAAAATATCCAACAAAGAAAAACCCAGGACTAGATGGCTTCACTTGCAAATTCTACCAAACACTTAAAATAGAGTTAATGCTAGTCCTTCTCAAACACTTTCAGAAATTGAAAAGGATGGAACACTTTCAAACCCATTTTGCAAGGCCATAATTACTCTGATACTAAAAGGCAGGTAAGGACTCTACAAGAGAAGAAAACTATAGTCAATACCCACAATGAATATAGATGGAAAACTTCTCAGCAGAATACAAACAAATCAAATTCAATATTGTATAAAAATGATCATACAGCATGAACAAGTGGGATTCAACACATGCAAATAAACAAGCATATACATTATAGAATGTAGGATAAAATTCATAAGATGCTCTCAGTAGATGAAGAAAACAAATCATTCCACGATTAAAACTCTCAACAAATTGGATATAACATACCTCAACATAATAAAGGCCATATACGACAAACCTATATATATCATATTCAATGGTGAAAAGCTGAAAGCTTTTCCTATGAGACCAGAAACAAGACAATGTGTCCACTCTCATCACTATTCAACATAGTAATGGAAATGTTAGCCAGAGCAGAGTAATTGGTAATTAGCAAGCAAAAGACAAAAAAATGGGGGAAAAAAAAACTAAAATTATATTTGTTTGCTAATGACATAATCCTATATATAGAAAATCCTAAAGATTCCATCTATTGTTAGAACAAATACACAAATTCAGTAAAGTTGTAGGATACAAAATCAACATACAAAAAATGTTGAATTTGTAACACTAACAACAAAATACCTGAAAGAGTAATAAAGAAAATGATCCTATTTACAATAGTTTCAAAAACAGTAGAATACTTAGGAATAAATTTAACCAAGGAGATGAAAGACATACACACTGAAAACTATGACACTGATAAAAGAAACTGAAGACACAAATGGAATGATATTCCTTGTTCACAGATCAGAAGAATTAATATTGTTAAAATGTGCATATAACTCAAAGCCATCCATAGATTCAATGAAATCCCTATCAAACTTTCAGTGGTATTTTTTTCACAGAAAGAGAAGACAATCTTAAAATTTGTACAGAATAAATAGCCAAATGGAAATTTGTACAGACCTCAAATAGCCAAAGCAATCTTGAGAAGGAAGAATAAATCTGAGAATACCACATTTCCTGTGGTATTCACATCAAAACTATCATAATGAAAACAATATGGTAATGGCATGAAAACAAACACATAGACCAATGGAACCAGACTGAAAGCCCAGAAACAAATCCATGTTTATAAGATCAAATAATAAAGGAGCCAAAAATACTCAACAGAGAAAAGTCTTTTCAATAAATGATGTTGAGAAAACTGAATATCCACATGCAAAAGAATAAAATTGAACTTTTGTCATGCACGACTCACAGAAATTAACTGAAAATGAATTACACACTTAAGATCTGATGTAAAATGCCTAGAAGAAAACACAGAGAAAAAGTTGCTTGATATTAATCTTGAGAACAACTTTTTGAATATGACAACAGTTTTTTTGTATATGACACAAAACCCACAAGCAACAAAAGCAAAAATAAACAGATTTTGTTTGTCTATATCAAACAAAAAAAAACTTCTGCACAGCAATACAAATCAACAAAATGAAGAAGCAACCTACAGAATGGGAGAAAATATTAACAAACCATATAGCTGACAAGGGGTTAATATTCAAAATGTATAACAAACTTATAAAACTCAACAGCACACATACATACAAATACAACGCAATTTAAAGTGGGCAGAGGTCCTGAAGACATTCAAATGGCCAATAAGTATTTGAAAAGAGGTTCTACACTGTTAATTATATGGGGATCAAAGCCATAATGATATATCACATCACATATGTTAGAATGGGTATTATCAAAATGACAAGACAACAGATGATGATGTTAAGGATATGGAGAAAAGGGAAACCTGGAGCTCTGAAGGTGAGAATGTTAACTGATGTAGCCATTATAGAAAACAGTATGTAGGTCCCTCACAAAACTAGAACTGCCATATGACCCAACAATCCATTTTGGGATATATTTCTGAAAGGAATGGAATTAAAATCTCAAGGAGATATCTTCACTCCCATGTTCCTCACAACATTATTCACAACAGCCAAGACATGGACAACCTAAGTGTTTATCAACAGATGAATGGATAAAGAAAATGTGACATATATACATATACCTATAAAGAAATATTATTCATTCATAAGAAGAAAGGAAATCCTAACACATGTGTCAACATGCATGGACCTTGAGTGGATTATGGTATGTGACATAAGTCAGACAGAGAAAGACAAATACTATGTGGCTTCCCTGGCAGTTCAGCTGGTAAAGAATCTGCTAAAGAAAAAATATTTATTTATAAGAAGGAAGAAAATCCTTCAACATGTGGCAACGTGGATGAACCTTGAGTGCATTATGGTACGTGACATAAGTCAGACAGAGAGAAAAATACTATATTAAACATTAAAAGCCAGATTCATAGAAACAGAGAGTAGAATAGTGGTTGCCAGGGCCTGGGAGCGGGGGAAAGTAGGGAGATGTTGGTCAAAAGGTATAAATTTCCAGTTGTAAGATAAATAAGTTCTGAGGGATCTAATGTAAAGCATGGTGACTATAATTAACAATACTGTATTATATACTTGAAAACTGCTAAGAGAGTAAATATTAAATGTTCTCACAACAAAAGACAACAATAATTACATTAGGTGATAGATGTGCTAACTAACCTTACTGCGGTAATTATTTTACAACATATACATGTATCATGTTATCATACTGTACACCTCAAACTCACATAATGTTATACATCTATTATCTCAAAAAAGCTGGGAGATTTTATCATGAAGCTACAGTAGTCAAGATAAACATATATCAATAGAATTGAGAGAACAGAAATAATTTCTTACATTTTTTGCAAGGCTCAATTCAATGAAGGGGAAGAGGGTGAGAACGGCACGGAAATAACTAAATATCCACATGCAAAAGAATAAAATTGTGACCTAACCTCACAAAATATACAAATATTAACTTAAAATGAATCATAGACTGAAATGGAAGAATCTCTAAGGCCACAAAACTCTTAGTCAGATCTTCAGGGTAAATCTCTTTTATCTTTGATTTGGCAACGATTTCTTGGAAATGAAAACCAAAAACACATGCAAAAAAGAAAAATTAGACAAATCAGACATTATCAAAATTAAAACATTTTGTTCAAAGCACGCTATCAATAGACTTATTGTGGTGATCATTTCTCAATATGTATAAATATTATTAAATCAATATGTTGTATACCCGAAACCACTATAATGTTATATCAGTTATATCTCAATTATTTTTTAAATCACCCTATCAAGGAAGTGAAAAGACAATCCACAGAAAATGATAAAATATTTACAAATTTTATATCTGGTAAATGTCTTGCATGCAGACTATATAAAGGACTTGGAGATCCACCATTAAAATATAAATAACCCAAGCAACGGATCTGAATAATCATTTCTCCAAGGAAGATATTCTCTCAAGGAATGTTCAACATCATTAGTTATCATGGTACTACAAATCAAAACCATAGATAGTACTTCACATTTACTAGGATTGCTAAAAGAAAAAAAAACAATAACAAGTGCTGGCAAGGATTTCATAAATTGTTCATGGAATTGTAAAATGACACCTCCACTTAGAAAACAGTTTGGCAGTTTCACAAAAAGTTAAACATAGTGCTTTCATATAACTCAGAATTCTATTCCTAGATACAAACACCCAAGAGAATTGAAAACATATGTCCACACAAAAACCTGTACATGAATGCTCATAGTAACATTACTTATAATAGCCAAAAAAATGAAAATCTTAATGCCATCAACCAATGATTGGAAAAATAAATCATCCTTATACAACAGAATATTATTCAGCCATACAAAGGAATGAAATGTTGATATGTTATTATTCACTCATTAAAAAGGAATAAAGTGATGACATAAACTATCAGTAAGTCAATGATGAACACTAAATACATTATGCTAAGTGCAAGACTAAACACATTATGCTAAGTGCAAGAAGTCAATCACAAAGGCGAAATATTGTATGATCTCATTTTTATTAAACGGCCAGATGGTAAATCCATAAGGTGAGAAATCAGGTTAGTACTTGTCAGGAGCTGAGAGAAGGAGAGAATGGGGAGTTAGTGCTAA
Source organism: Giraffa tippelskirchi (assembly GCF_054371585.1). Lineage (NCBI taxonomy): Eukaryota > Metazoa > Chordata > Mammalia > Artiodactyla > Giraffidae > Giraffa > Giraffa tippelskirchi. The sequence continues at coordinate 175,269,522 of NC_137275.1, forward strand.
TGGAAGTTTTGTTTAAAGGTGATGGAAATGTTCTAGAACCAGACAACAGTTATGGTTATAAAACCTGTTAACACAGTAATAGACCACTAAATTGTACACTTACAAGACTCACAGTTTTTCATATGCTATGACATATGTCAAAATTACTCAGAAATTATGGAGAGATTGCAATATCGTGTGTCAGTAAATGTACAGAAAAAATACTCTGTAATAAAAATTAGTTTTTTAACAGGTAAATTTGCATTATTAAAATTATTATAATAAACATTTTTTTACCCTAAAATACTATTGATGCTGAGTAAATTTGCCTTATTGAATGATATTGTTTCATTTTTGCCATCCAGACTCCTTCAGAGAACATCTGTAGAAAAAAGAATTTTCACCTTTAGCATATCCTTCTGAATTGTCTAAAAATTACACATATGTTTGTAAGTGTGTGTACTGGCAAGAACAAAATAGGAGAAACTCACATTATTAGTGTCATTATTTTCATAGTTTTTCAGGAGTTTACTGAACTAACTCATTTGTTTGGAAGTTGTATGGATATACCACTGATTTATAAAATAAATGCAATTCTTATACACAGGAATCCATGACTTCTTTTCTCTCAAACAGTTCTACATCACAGAAGAGCGCTGCTGAGGGCACAGTCTACATCTAGAGTTTGCTGCAGATATAATATGTTCTAACTAAGACTTCTGGCAGTAACTTTTTTACTCTTGATTACTGTCTAAATTCCAAAAACAAATCTAATCATATCAGCTTCACACAAAACCTTTGGGAATGAGTTTAAACTCATACTGCCAGAAACAAGAAAAGGAGGAAAAAATAGAATAGGAAATTTGAGGCACTCTCAGCACTGTAATCAGCATTCTTAAAGCTAAGTTATAAAGCTGAAACAAACTTTACCAATGAAAGTAATAAGGAGAAAGACACTACTTATGGTTACCAAGCAGTTATCATTATCAAATGCTGGCCCACCAAACGGTATCTAGTATACACTGAGAATCTGGAGGGCTATGGGTCCTTGATCTCTTCAAAACAATGACATCATCTCTCAAAGGACAGAAAGGAAATGCCACCCATAGAATTACAGCCTTTATTTAATATCCTAAAGCTAACTCAATATTACTGTGGTCATTTTGTTGTGACTACTAGTAATAACTTGCATTTTTCCCATGCTATGTTCAAAGCACTTATACATTTATTTAATTTTATTATCACAGTCATCATCTAAAGTCAGAAGAGATTAAGTATTATTAGTACCATTTTCCAGATAAATCAACTGAAATACAGATTTAACTTCTTGGCTTGACAACCTCATTTTCACAGGCCCGTATACCTTTCTCTTCTTGAGACACTTCTTTGTTAAAATACCACAAAAATATTTGGAACAAAAGCCAGTAACTAAAGCATGCATGTACAGGAGTCACTGATTAAGACTATCCCCAAGAAAAAGAAATGCAAAAAGGCAAAATGGTTTTCTAAGGAGGCCTTACAAAGAACTGAGAAAAGAAAAAAAGCTCAAGGCAAAGGAGGAAAGGAAAGATACATCTATCTGAATGTAGAGTTCCAAAGAATAGCAAGAGGAGATAAGAAAGCCTTCCTCGGTGATCAGTGCAAAGAAATAGTGGAAAACAATAGAATGGGAAAGACTAGAGATCTTAAGAAAATTAGAGAAACCAAGGGGACATTTCATGCAAAGATGGGCTCAATAAAGGACAGAAATGGTATGGACCTAACAGAAGCAGAAGATATTAAGAAGAGGTGGCAAGAATACACAGAAGAACTATACAAAAGAGATCTTCATGACCCAGATAACCACCATAGTGTGATCACTCAACTCGATTCAGACACTCAGGAATGTGAAGTCAAGTGGGCCTTAGGAAGCATCACTACAAACAAAGCTAGTGGAGGTGATGGAATCCCAGTTGAGCTTTTTCAAATCCTAAAAGATGATGCTGTAAGAGTGCTGCACTCAATATGCCAGCAAATTTGGAAAACTCAGCAGTGACCACAGGATTGGAAAAGGTCAGTTTTCATTCCAACCTCAAAAAAAAGCAATGCCAAAGAATGTTCAAACTACCACACAACTGCACTCATCTCACATGCTAGCAAAGTAAAGCTCAAAATTCTCCAGGCCAGGCTTCAACAGTACATGAACTAAAAACTTCCAGATGTTCAAGCTGGATTTAGAAAAGGCAGAGGAACTAGAGATCAAATTGCCAACATCTGTTGGATCATTGAAAAAGCAAGATAGTTCCAGAAAAACATCTACTTTTGCTTTATTGACTATGCCAAAGCCTTTGACTGTGTGAATCACAACAAACTGTGGAAAATTCTTAAAGAGATGGGAATACCAGATCACCTGACCTTACTGTTGAGAAACCTGTATGCAGGTCAAGAAGCAATAGTTAGAACCAGACATGGAACAACAGACTGGCTCCAAATTGGGAAAGGAATACTTCAAGGCTGTATGCTGTTACCCTGTTTATTTAACCTATATGCAGAGTACATCATGCAAAATGCCGGGCTGGATGAAATACAAGCTGGAATCAAGATTGCCTGGAGAAATATCAATAACTCCAATATGAAGATGACACCACCCTTATGACAGAAAGCAAAGAGGAACTAAAGAGCCTATTGATGAAACTGAAAGAGGAGACTGAAAAGGCTGGCTTAAAACTCAACATTAAGAAAAACTAAGATCATGGCTTCCGATCCCATCACTTCATGGCCAATAGATGGGGAAACAATGGAAACAGTGACAGACTTTACTTTCTTGGACTCCAAAATCACTGCAGATGGTGACTGTAGCCATGAAATTGAAAGACGCTTGCTCCTTGGAAGGAAAACTAGACAGCGTATTGAAAAGCAGAGACATTACTTTGCTGACAAAGGTCCATCTAGAAAAAAGCTATGGTTTTCTAGTAGTCATGTATGGATGTGAGAGTTGGACTAGAGAAAGCTGAGAGCCGAAGAATTGATGCTTTTGAACTGTGGTGTTGGAGAAGACTCTTGAGAGTCCCTTGGACTGCAAGGAGATCCAACCAGTCCATCCTAAAGGAAATCAGTCCTGAATATTCACTGGAAGGACTGATGCTGAAGCTGAAACTCCAATACTTTGGCCACCTGATGAGAAGAACTGACTCATTGGAAAAGACCCTGATGCTGCGAAAGATTGAAGGTGGGAAGAGAAGGGGATGACGAAGTATGAGATAGTTTGTGACATCACTGACTTGATGAACCAGAGTTTGAGTAAGCTCCACGAGTTGGTGATGGACAGGGAAGCCTGGCGTGTTGCAGTCCATGGGGTCGCAAAGACTCAGACACGACTGAGCAACTGAATGGAACTGAAAGTATGCATGATCTAATCTATTCTCTAATAAGCACACACATATTTTTCAAGCTAGCTCCTTAGAACAATTTATACCTTTTTTATAATTAATAATTTTTATAAATAGCAAAAAGATAAACAAATCTTTTACGTCAATTAGATGCTTCAATATAAGTGTCCTGAAGAATAAATATGTGACCTCTGAACGAAGTTCAAAAGAGCCAGCTACCAACTACTGAAGTAACTTGAATTAGCATTTAAGCTTGTCTCTTAGATAACATTATCTTTGTAAGGGATTCTACACCACAGATTATTTGCTCATTTCCCCAAGAAAATGGGCCTAGGATATGACAAAGTGGGACTGATGTCACATTTAATATATTTATTAAGCAATTACTCTAAAAACTTTGTTGAGAATGAGAGGGTACTTCAAGTCTCCTTTCAGGATAATTTTACTAAAGAAACAGATCAACAGTATTCAAGCATAGCATTTTTACATTTATTATTCAGTAAATATCATTTATTTCTATGTGTCAGGTTTATTGGTGTCACTAAAAATATAGTACACTAAACAAGAACTAGAAGGTCTTTGCCCTCAAGGAGTTTACATTATAGTAGACAGAAATGAAAAATAAACAAATATATATGTAAGAGAATATTGGTGAGTAGAAGCTTATACAGAGAGAACTAAAATAGGGCAATGTAAGAGAATAATTGAGCAGATATGTTTGATTGGATAGTTACCTCTGCTGAAGGTGATATTTAAACTGACATTTAAGTAACCAAGAGAAACAAATTGAACAAAGATATTGAAAGATCCCACAGTGTTCTAAAATGGAATGAACTTGTAGCTTTTCTAGAAATAGTCTTTGGGTTCTTTTTTTTTTTTTTCCCAGTTAATCTCTGCCCCCTACCATCTTTTTTTTTAACGTATAAACTAACCCTTTATTGAAAGCAATCTATGCAAAGTTATACAATTTTCTTTGGAAAATTAAAGATGGGTATATGTATGAATAAAAAAAAAAGAAAAACAAGCTTAACTTGGCAGAAAGAGAAAGAGAATCCTCCTGTGATTATAGTGGTTACCAGATGATGTCAGAGAGCGAGGTCAAAGGCAGATTACATTGGATATTTTGGTTAAACCAGAATAAGAGTTTTTTGTGTACTAATAGGAACAATGTAGCATGTTGAGAATGGTGGGTGAAATGGATGATGGTGGACAGAGGAGTATCATAGCTCAAGAACATGATACTAGCTTTCACTTACCACTCTTATTTTATCCACTATTTCGGAGGTGACTGAACTGGAGTACAAGTATACTGACCACTCTATAAATATAACAGTGGTTAAGATTTCCAGTAAAGGTAGCTCCATTAGTTCTGACTCTGATGCAACCTATTTGCTCCAAGCAAAGAGCAATAATACACAAAGGTAAAAGTAGTTACAGACATCTCAAAATCAAGATAAACATTTCTTTAATGAAAAGGAGTAAAAATAAAAAGCACTCAGCCAGGCTAAAGTCATGAGCTGTAGGCCTCTAGGTCTGAAAAAAAGGGTGACTAGCATGCAGGGAGAAGGAAATGGCAACCCACTCCAGTATTCTTGCCTGGAGTGTCCCATGGACAGGGAAGCCTGGCGGGCTACAGTCCATGGGGTCACAAAGAGTCAGACACCACTGAAGCGACTTGGCACACATGGAGCATGCAGGGAAGTGGGCTTCCCAGGTGCCACTAGTGGTAAAGAATCTGCCTGCCAATGCAGGAGACATAAGAGATAGCAGGTTCAATCCCTAGGTCAGGAAGATCCCCTGGAGAAGGAAATGGCAACCCACTCCAGTGTTCTTGCCTGGAAAATCCCACGGACAGAGGAGCCTTGTTGGCTACAGTCCATAGGGTCACAAAGAGTCAGACACAACAGAAGTGACTTAGCATGCACAGGCATGCAGGGAAAGAGACAGAAACCAGGCTATTACTTGAAGCAAGAGACTTTGGTGGGGCTGTGTCCCTTTTTGGATAAAAAATTAAAATAAATTCCCACTACTTGCCTAAAACAGTGGAGGTAGTTTTGTCCCACAGGAAACATTTGGCATTGACAGGAAGTATTCTGATTGTCAGAACTGGGGATGTAAAGATGCTACTCACATCTAGTGTATAGAGGCTGGAGATTCTGTGAAACATTCTATCACACAAACAGACACAAAAAGTCCCCCACAGCAAAGAATTATCTGGTGCAAATGGTCAATATTGCTACCATGTAAATAGTGCAGTACTGAGTGCCAAGTCTCAATTGTGAGAAATCATAGTCACTTAAAGCTGAGAGACATCAAAAATACAGGCAAAGTCTCTCAACCAAAAACTAACCAAGCACTCCAATGGCTCAGTGATCACAGCTGTGAATTCTCCAATATCACTTAGAAGCAGGAGCCACAAAATGAATAATGAGACCTGCTCATGAACTACAGTCCTAAAAGTCAATCACTAAACCCGTAGGAAGGGAAGAGTGGGAACAGAAGAGAAATGTGAAGAAATATCCATTCAAAATTAACTTTTGAACAAAACTCCAAAACGTGAAGAAATGCTAAGAAAGACAACACAACCAAAAATTAGGACATGAATGTACTTAAGTTATATATACAATCAACAGAAAAACATAATCTACTAAAAACTGTCAAATTTCAAATTTGAGTAAAGAATACTTTGCACAACCAACAAAAAACATCATCAGAAAACAGCTAAAAATTTAACAGACTTCAGACTTTTCCAAAGCAATTCTTAATACAAGGAGACTACAAAGCAATGAAGAAAAAAGTCTGAGAAAACTGGGATATATAAGACACAACAAAACTCTGGTCCAAATACAGACAAGAGAAAACATTTTTTAATGAAAAATTAAAATATATTTCAAGACTTTTCTATAGGAATTACCAAAGAATTAAATGAAAAACTGTGGCACAAGAATGAACGAGTATTGAATTCCTTTTATCATAAAATTAAAATAATCTGAAATCTATACAAAAGAGAATATAAATGGACAAAAAGAATATGTAAAGAAAGCTGATAGGGAAAGGGAAGAAGAGAGGCAGTAAATATGCATGGATTTATTCATCTCATCACCTGTTAGCAAAAGATATTCTACAGGTGTAATAAATTAAGTAATTACGGCATATTAAAGATATAAAGGTAACATTAATAAAAAATATATTCAACAGAAAAACTGCATGGCAACATAATAGAAAGAGATGAAAATGGAGAAATTAAAATTGTACTAGTTCCATCATTACTTACAGAAAGGAATCAAGTATAGTTGTTGGCTCACAAACTGGTACCCATACACAGAGTGCAAAAAGAAACCCGAGAGAGAGGCAGGCCATCCCAGACCGGTAGGTTTCAGGTTAACCAAGTAAGAGAACCCACTTACCAGGCTTGTCTTGGGTGGCAGCACCAGGAGCATGAGACAGGTTGGGGCCTGGGACCCTTTGCTGCAGTACGTCCTCCTAAACAGACATCTACTCCTCCAGCAATAGATTCAAAGAAATTATAAGGGACCAAAAATAACTGCACATATACACAGTCAGGGCAAATCGGAACAAGATAGGAAAAAGCCAAAACCCAACCGCAGGGAGGTGTGGAAGCAAAAGCAGGGTACTGAGCATGATCCCGGTGCCATGTTGTGAGCAGACTACCTAAGCCACTCCTTCCAGTCAACTCACCCATCCTCCACTACCCCCGCCAACACACACCCTATTTAAGGAACCAGCTCGCCCCAACCCCCAGGGAACCAGCAAGGACACCTGTTAGTTGTTTCCCTCCCCTCCTGCTGCACCACAGACCACCATAAAGCCTTGCCTGAACTCCTTCTCTAGCCTGCTATCAATTTCTATTGATTAAAGAGTCAAAGAACCCAGGTGGGTAACAAGTAGACACTCTACACCTGCCCACTAGAATCTTAAAGTTTATGCAGAGGGCTTAAAACAAGGTTCAGTCACCTGCACAGTCCAGATCCTCTCAACAACACAGTGCTCTCCCAAGGCTACATCTTTGAGAATAGCTCCCACGGAGGGCATAGAGAGCAAGGAGTACATTACAAGGACAGGGAAGGGGGTGAGGAACCTCCCGTTGCCCTGGTCCAGCTCTAGGGTCAACCAGAGGTCACATCCTTTTGATGACCTCCCGCAACAACAGTTCATAAAATAAAAAAGGAAATGCTGAAACAAAAATATGTTGAAGGGCCCCACAGAGAATGGGGTTTCCCAGGTGGCTCAGTGGTAAAAGAGTCCACCTGCTAATGCAGGAGACACAGGAAATGGGTTTGATCCCTGGGTTGAGGAGATCCCCTGGAGGAAGAAATGGCAACCCATTCCAATATTCTTTTCTGGAAAATTGCATGGACAGAGGAGCCGGGCTGGCTACAGTCCATATAGGTTACAAAGAGTCAGACATGACTGAGCATGCACGAAGCAGAGCCTGGGGCCTAGGGTCAGCAGCCTGCACTCCATTGCGTGGGCACCTACCTTGCCCTGCCCACCACAGCTTTAGGGGCTGTGGGCAGTGAACATCTAGATCTGTGGACAGCCATGCTCTGCTCTCCATGCATAAATTTACAGACATAAATGGATACCAAAAGGGAACAGTGTTGAAACAGTGAGAATGAGCAATTTTGCACAAGAAGCTTTGGAAGATGTTTACTGTAGTCTGCCTGAGGTTGGGACAAAGTTAAGCAAAGAGGAGTTTGGTGCTTTGGAAAGTGTGAAAGCTGCTGGTGAACTCTATTCTCCTCTATGAGGAGAAGTAACTGAATTGAATGAAGTTCTAGCAGAAAACCCAGGACTTGACAATAAATCTTGTTAGGAAGATGGTTGGCTGATCAAGACACTCAGTAATCTTTTAGAACTAGATGAACTATAGAGTGAACACATATATGAGAAATATACGAAACCTATTGAGGAGTGAAAATGGAACCCCTAAATAAGCTAGTTTGAAACCAAGAAAGCTCTGAAAATATTCATACACAGAAACATACAAATCATATGGTGAAAAGGGGAATATAGAAGTATTGACCTGAAGCAGACAAATTGCCAGATATTTCTCTAGCAACGATGGACAGCAGATAACTGTAATTCAGAGTTTGCAACCACGAGCGAATTCCTCTCAGGACAAGGGAAGAAGAACGCTTGTAGAGGAGGAAAGGAAGTTAGGAGGGCCGTTGTTAACAGAGTCCATGGCTTTTCACTGGTTGAGTCCTCTCCAGGAAAGAAGAGGAGTCTGTCTTCTTCCTATTGGGCTCGGCTATCAGTTCAGGCCATGAGAGCTCCCTCTGCTAGTCTCCCAACTCTATTTAGCTGAGGTTGCTATTTATTAATTTTTACAGAATGAATTAAACATAAGAGAGTTAAGAAAAATACAGCTCATATAAATAAACATGCTGTATGTTTTGTACATATAGTGTAAGAGTATGTTAAAAGAGGAGCACAAAGCAAGATTCAGTTCACAGCAAAATTCAAAAGTCATGCTGTCCTAACTTAGGCTTCCCTGAAAAAGCAGCCTGAAATAGGTGGTTAATTTGGGGAAGTAACCACAAGAATCAGGGATGGAGGGCAGAGAAAGGTGAAACAAGGAAGCAGTGTGTCATGAGGCTGATTACCCATGGGCAACCTGAGCATGATCCCACCAGGAGCTCTGTACAGCCATGTGAATATATCTCAGAATATACCTTTCCACCCAAGAGATGGAAAAATTTCATATCACTGTCCCCTGCCCCCATTAGTCATGAACTTTTGCCCATAATAACAACTGAGCAGGTATGTAAAAATACATAAGTTCATGTTACAGACAAGGTGAGGTAGATTACACATACAGAGAGCCAGCTGCTGCAACAACAGCTGGAGTGAAAAGTGGGCCACAAGAATGTGAGGGAGGGCACAGCTGTGTCTGATAGTCATGCCTCAAAGAAGTGGCTGTAAATAAAACAAGTTGGCAAAAGCCTTTTGGGTAAATGCACATAGAGGAAGATTTCAGACAAGGTTGAATTCACAGCAAATATTATTTAAAGGGTACACTGCACAGAGAAGATATGCAAATTACATCTTTGTAATTATAAATTATATCTTTGTAGTAAATAATACACAGCAATTTCCATAAAGAAAAGGCAACAGAAAACACAAGGAGAAAGACACAAAAGACAAGATGATAACAAAATGTTCAGGAACAACTCTGGAATCCAAAAAGAAATCAAAGTGAAATAGGCAGAATATATTTTGAACATAACAATTAAATAGAAAAAAAGAGGAAAAAGTATGAGTTATTCTTCAAAATAGTAACTGGCTCCAGTTCTTTCATCAGGAAATTCTACCAACCTTTTTTCAATTGACATATAATAGACCCATAACATTATATTAGTTTCAAGTGTGTAACATAATTCACTATTTGTATATAATGCAAATTGATCACCAAAATAAGTCTAGTTAACTCTCTTCACCACATATAGTTACACTTTTTGTTTCTTGTGAAGAGAACTTAAAGTTGAACAAACAAGAAGAGTTTGGTGCTTTGGAAAGTGTGAAAGCTGCTGGGGAACTCTCAGTAACTTTCGAATACAATACAGTATTATTACCTACAGTCACTATTCTGTGCATTACATCCCCATGACTTATTATTAAGAAACAAATAGCTCCAATAATATTTCAGCTTTTTCTAGAAAAAAGATTTTAAAAGGAAATCACCCAAATAAGTTTTATGAAGCAAGTATAACAATGGTACAAAGCTTGACAAAATAGCATGCACAAAAAGGAAACTACAAACAAATTTCATTTACAAATACTAATGCAAATATCAAAAAATATTAGCAAGCAGAATGCATCAGACTTTTTAAAAAATAATAAACTGTGGAAGAGAGAGATAAATTAAGAATATAAGGTTAATAGATACACACTACTATAAATAAAGTAAACAACAAAGACTTACTATGTAGCATAAGAAATTATATTCAGTATCTTGTAATAACACATAATGGAGAAGAATCTACAAAAGAATAAATATATATGTGTGTGTATAATCAAATCACTTTGGTGTACAGCTGAAACTAACACATTATTATAAAACAACTACACTTCAACTGAAAAAATAAATAAACCAGGACAATATGTCTTATTCAAAGAATGCAAGAATAGTTCAATACCAGAAATCTGCATGTAACTCACCACATTAACAGCTCATCAACAGAAAATCACACAAAAACTACATAGTTGCTGAAAAGGTATTACAAAGTTTAACAATATTCTTCATAAGAATTGTTTTTAAAAATAGATTCTTCTGTGTATGTGTAGGGCTTCCCTGTTAGCTCAGCTGGTAAAGAATAGGCCTAAGTTCAGTCCCTCAGTTGTGTCCGACTCTTTGTGACCCCATGGACTGCAGCATGCCAGGCTTCCCTGTCCATCACCAACTCACAGAGCTTACTCAAACTCATGTCCATTGAGTTGGTGATGCCATCCAACCATCTCATCCTCTGCCGTCACCTTCTCTTCCTGCCTTCAATCTTTCCCAGCATCAGGGTCTTTTCCAATGAGTCAGTTCTTCTCAACAGGTGGCCAAAGTATTGGAGTTTCAGCTTCAGCATCAGTCCTTCCAATGAATATTCAGGACTGATTTCCTTTAGGATGGACTGGTTGGATCTCCTTGCAGTCCAAGGGACTCTCAACAGTCTTCTCCAACACCACAGTTCAAAAGCATCAATTCTTTGGCACTCAGCTTTCTTTATAGTCCAACTCTCACATTCATACATGACTACTGGAAAAACCATAGCTTTTTTCTAGATGGACCTTTGTCAGCAAAGTAATGTCTCTGCTTTTTAATATGCTTTCTAGGTTGGTCATAGCTTTTCCTACAAGGAGAAAGCATCTTTTAATTTCATGGCTGCAGTCACCATCTGCAGTGATTTTGGAGCCCCCCAAAATAAAGTCTGTCACTGTTTCCATTGTTTCCCTGTCTATTTGCCATGAAGTGATGGGACCAGAAGCCACGATCTTAGTTTTTCTGAATGTTGAGTTTTAAGCCAGCTGTTTCAGTCTCCTCTTTCATTTTCATCAAGAGGCTCTTTAGTTCTTCACTTTCTGCCATAAGGGTGGTGTCATCTGCATATCTGAGGTTGTTGATATTTCTCCCGGAAATCTTGATTCCAGCTTGTACTTCATCCAGCCTGGCATTTCACATGATGTACTCTCTTAAAAAGTTAAATAAGCAGGGTGACAATATACAGCCTTGATGTACTCCTTTTCTGGTTTGAAACCTGTCTGTTGTTCTATGTCCAGTTCTAACCTGCTTCTTGACCTGCTCACAGGTTTCTCAGGAGGTCTGGTATTCCCATCTCTTTAAGAATTTTCCAGTTTGTTGTGATCCACACAATCAAAGGCTTTGGCATAGTCAATAAAGCAGAAATAGATGTTTGCTGGGATTCTCTTGCTTTTTCCATGATCCAATGGATGTTGGCAATTTGATCTCTGGTTCCTCTGCCTTTTCTAAATCCAGCTTGAACATCTGGAAGTTCACGGTTCACGTACTATTAAAGCCTGGCTTGGAGAATTTTGAGCATTACTTTGCTAGCGTGTAAGATGAATGCAATTGTGAGGTAGAATAGGCCTGCAATGCAGGAAACCCTGGTTTGATTCCTGGGTCGGGAAGCTTCCCTGGAGAAGGAATAGGCTACCTACTCCAGTATTCTTCCCTGGTGGCTCAGTCTGTAAAGAATCTGCCTGCAATGCAGGAGACGTGGGTTTGAACCCTGGGTTGGGAAGATTCCCTGGAGAAGGAAATGACTACCCACTCCAGTATTCTTGCCTGGAGAATTCCATGGACAGAGGAGCCTGAAGGGCTATACTGCCCATGTGGTTGCAAAGCATCTGACACAATTAAGCAACTAATACTTTAATCCCCAAAAGACAAATACCATGTAGAATCATGCTCTTGAATACGTATTAAGACTATATCAATTTTCCCTAGATTGATCTACATTTAATCCCCCTAACAATACACTTTATTTTTAACAAGTTGATTCTGATATTTATATTGAAAATATTAACAAGAAAGGAAATCCAGGAAAACTCTGAAAGAATAATGAGAGAAAATGCACTACCATATGCTAAAACCTGTAGAATTACAGAACTTACCATGAGTAGACAAATCATTCAAATAGAACTCAAAGTTCAGAATTGGACTTAAATGAAATCTTGTATATGATAAATGTAGCATTTTGTTTCAGTAGGAAAAAGGTAGATTATTCAATAAACTGTTTTGAGATGCCTGGGTTGCCTACCTGGATTCCTACTTTGCACTTATACCAAAAAATACACATATGCACACATGTACATACACACACATATGTATCTATCATATAAATCAAATATTCAAATATAAATTTTGTGCAGAGGTGCTACATGAAATTATTGGAGAATTTTTTCTATATAATTTTGGAAGAATTATAGGTAGGACACAGGTAGGACACAAAGCTCAGAGTCCTAAATGTAAAGACCAATAATTTTGATTAATAATTTGATTTGATTATCTACTTGGGAAAAAAATCATAAATTATATCCAAAAAGGGACTACATATTGAAAAATATATTCAATATTCATTATATAAAGACTTAATTTCTATTTCCTTAACATATTTTGAGTGCTCAAAATTCCATAAGGAAGTGATTTTTAAAAATACAAAGAATTTAAACAGACAAGACATAAAAATAACTCCTAAATATATGAAAATTTTTCAACTCCACTGAAGGAGATTAAAATATGCCACATTGGCATAATGATTATTTGAGCTGAAGGCAACTGAGATACACCAAACACAGGAAGAGCTTCCCACCGTCTCCCTATCTGCCAACAGGGTACATTTCTTATAAGAAAGGTGTCCTGCCTGTACCAGGTAGAGGTGAGCTCTGTGATCACCAGAGGAAAGGAATCAATACTGAGATGAGCCTACATAAATAAATCTTACCAAAATAACCCTTACCTTTGCTACATTTCCCTCATATTTCCTCATATATGTCCTAGTTTACCTCATATATTCTTTGTTTCTCTTCTACAATTTATTGGCCCTAGAAACCAAAACCCCCTTTCTTCTGTCAAGTCACTTCTCCACAATTTATCATTCTTTCTTAAAATGATATATAAGCTCCCAAATCTAACTGCTTCTTTGGGTTTTCACTTCTTTTCTGTGAAACCTCCATGCACACAAAAATATTAAAGTCAATAAAAATTGTATACCTTTTCTCCTGTTATTCTGTTCTTTTATCAATTTAATTTGCAGGTCCCAGTTACTAAACCTAAGAGAGTAGAGGGAAAGTTTCTCCTTCCCTAAACTACTCACAAGAAAAAAAAGTTATAAAAATACCATTTTTACTTATATTGACCAAGAAAAAACACACTCAATTAGTAAAAAAAAAAAAATACAAAGCAGGCAGATCCAAGTGTGAATAATTTCAATAAAAACAACTGGACCATCTCTTTTGAAATTAAAAGTGTACATGATACAAACGAAATTATGTACTAAACAGAAATAGAGACATAGAAAGCAAACTTATGATTACCAAAAGGGACGGGGTGGGGGATAAATTTGGAATACAGGATTAACAGACACACACTACTATATGTAAAATAGATAAACAACAAAGACCTACTCCATAGCACAGGAAACTATATTCAATATCTTATAATAACCTATAGTGGAAAAGAATCTGGAAAAAATAGATATGTATAACTGAATCACTTTGTAGTACACCTGAAACATTTTAAATCAACTATACTTCAATTTTTTAAAAATCTGAATAAACATATTCATTTTCCCAGCAGTCCTGCTCCTAGAAATTGTTCCTATAAATAAACTTGTACATATTCAAATTAATAGTTTTCAAGTATTCATTGAAGTAGTGTTTGTAACACAAAAATGTTTCACAGGAAGGAGGCAAAATAAATGATGGGAAAACTTTTCATACAATGGGATCAGATGCAGTCATTTTAAACAGTTATTAAGCTCAAAACTGACTGATAAGGAGTGATTCTTTGGATGCATTTTAAGCAGGAAAAAAAATCAAGGTTGTGCGTAAGGAAAAAAAGACTATATACATGTGTGCTCATATATGCATAAGCATAATATATCCCTAGAAGGATCCACTAGAACTAGCAAAAGTGGTTGCTGCCATTGAGAAGACTGAGATATCTAGGGGATATATTTTTAATTTTGAATTGTATTTAGGCATTCTCAATTCAGAAAATAAAATTTAGAATATACCATATATGCTAATGTGTATTATAAATCTTTAGGTGAGGTTTCTGAAATGTACTGAACCACAGAGCCATTTTTTTAGTGAATGTATGGTAGAAACTCTCACCCTTCCTCAAATCTGCATCAGTAAGAAATGATCTTCCCTTTCTCTTTGGCAGTCATCATATGGTTTTGCACATCGCATGTGCTGTGGCAGTACTTAGAAACTTAAGACTTGGATTATACTCACCTACATTCATGTTTGCTCCACCCCCTTTAGATCACAAGGTCCTTGAAGTCATTCCTAGTTCCTTATCCATCCTATTCATTACCAGCATTCATCATAGTGCCAAATAGAAGAATATGTTAAAGTGACACAGCCCTTACCCTTCTATTTTGCACTGGAAGGAACACTCCTGGGAGAGGGCACAGGGGCGCCACAAACGGGGACATATGGCACGGCTCAGTGAGGCATGGGCTGCCCATCCATCCAGAAGAAATCTGACTGCCCAGTCCCCTTGGTTACCCTGACTGGTCACTTGACTATTCAGCAGCCCTTGTTATTGTAATCCCTCAGAAGGCCATCTGCTCTGTTCATGTGGGAGGGCTGGCCTCAGGGAGAAGTGCTCAGCTGCCCTGCATCCTAGAATCAGGTCAATTACACCACAGCTCCTTAATTGCTCATGACGGCTTGGCCATTGTGTATGAAGCATCAGTAATTTCCAGTTCATTGTGGCTAAAGATTCTGGGCTAATGAAGGTTTCAACCTGTCCCTCAGGGTCCCTGGCACCACTCAGCCTGTACATGTTGCACAGCATGCAGGGTTCCATTTCACACCCTATCAGCCACTGAATTTCAAGCTAAAGTCTAGGGTAAAATAAAACCATACCACAAAGGACCAGGCAAAAAGAATGTCTTATAAAGATAGTGATTCATTTTCAATGAAAAGGAGCACGGAGAGCATAACCCTGACAACAGCTCTAATTAGTCCTTAGAGCAGCAAGCAGCCTGTGGCCCTGAGCACTGGTGGTGGTGGTGACTGTTGTTTCATCAGATGCATGACTGGTTCCACAGGTGATTGAGGTGAATGACTTACTGGGCTGAATTTAGGGGCTTTTGTAATATTTCAGATAAGTAAAATTATCTTTTCAAACTTCTCATTTGAGAAACTCTGGTGCTCATGCTTCACCTTGCCCTGGTATAAATGAATAATCTTGCAAACTCAGTACATTGTGGATAGTTGGGTTCCTTTCATCTGATGGTGAACAAAGAAAAAGTTGAAGGAAATTTCCCAAGTAGCACATTTGAAAAGACTGGATTTGTAACAAAAACAACCTCTTCTAGCTCTTAGAGATACTTAGAAATTTAAACGTTTCAAGTTTCTCAATTTTTCTCATGTGCTCCTCTCTCTCTCTCTCTCTCTCTCTCTCTATATATATATATATATATATATATGATTATATATAATACTCAGAATTAATTGCATACTAAAATAAATTTCCAAAAAATAAATAAATAAAATAAAATAAAATAAATTTCCAAGTTCAAGGATTCATTGATAAAGTCTTTGATAAAGGTACTAACAAACAGTGGATGTCCTGTCAACTTTACTTTCTCAGTTTTCAGACAACTGTACTTAAGAGTTCAGATTTAAATAGATGCTGCTTCCAACATGGCATCACACTAAGCCAAAATGCCAGCCTTTTGCTGTCATCTCACAATATTGTAGCTAACTATTTTAAATCCAACATTCTTTCTTGGAATTATTTCAAGGAGTTATCCAACTAAAAGTAAACTTCAAGAATATCTTGCCAAAAAACCCTTCCCTTTCAGACTAAGGAATCCAGATAGGTTAGATGTATTTCCAAGCCAAATGGCTAGACAGTGGTGGTCGCAGATCCAGCACCAGCATCCTGGGGAGGCAACTGGGGGCCTCAGGGAGCTTCCACTTGCCCAAGAGACCCCCCTGAACCCTCTTTCTTTCTCTCTCTCTACACAAGCACACAAGCAGAATTTTTAGTTTTTCATCATCAAATGAAACTGTGCCACTTGAATTAAAATAATCAAAATTTGTTCCTTCTTTTCTCCTGAATGTTACTTGGAGACTGCAATAGCATGTGTAACTCTGGAAAGTATTTCATTCAAAGGAATTTTGAAAACCCACTTCCCAGGTCTTGACACATGAAATGCAATCTAGGGTTAAAACATGTTTGGCAGAAATTTCAGATGATAGGTATAGGATCATTGGCTTAGAAAGGCTAAATGTCCTCCATTCGAGGTGAGGTTACATTTAAATTATTTTCTACAGAAAAGAAGTTATTATATCCAGATAGATATTCAGAAAGAAGAGCCCACAACACTTCCTGGTGACCCATCTCTACATCTCCCATCTATTGCAGAGAGAATTCTGAGCTAGAAGTCAGAAGATTTGAGTTTTAGCCAGTCTTGCTCCTCACTTGAAGGTAGCCCTGAACACAGAAGTTTTCTAGCCCTCATTTGTCAAGGAGAGCAGGTCCTTCCAACTCTGCCTCTCTGATTCCTTTAGTTGCATGGAAAATTGTTCCCTAATCTTGTTTTTTTTAATGATGCTTTTCAGGCTTCCTTGGTGACTCAGATGGTAAAGAATCTGCCTACAATGCAGGAGACCCAGGTTCAATCCCTGTGTTGGGAAGATCCCCTGGAGAAGGGAATGGCTACCCACTCCAGTATTCTTGCCTGGAGAATTCCATGGACAGAGGAGCCTAGTGGGCTGTAGTTGGTGAGGTCACAAAGAGTCAGACACAACTGAACAACTAACACAAACACTGGCACTCTTACAGAGAGAGTAGGTACATGTCCAAATAAATAAATAAAGGCTACAGGTTGTGACACTAAAGTAATGAATGGGTTGTGTATTTGTTTTTTAAAAAATCATTACAGCAGTTATCTTCAAGATAAGCATTCCTCCTTTTTAAGCAGCTATCTTAAGTTATTTGGCCTAAAGTCAGTTTATATGGCACACACAAAATTTTACACCATTACCTTAGAACTTCCCTTCATTTTTTTAAAAGTAATGGTTTTGCCCACATCACTCAATTTATTTGCCAGATTGGCCACAGATAACTTATGAGCTTTCCTCCAGATCAGAATACCATGAAAGATGAAGGTGTGTCATCACTGGAAGTACATCAACTAGTGGCCTCAGGCTTCAAATATAGTTATAAAAGGACAGAAAAAAATTCTTTAAGTCATAGTAGCAAGAGCTGAAGAGGAAAATAGCCTCCCAAGGAAAGGATGCTGAAAGGAACCTCGCTCACTCTAATGTGTGAATATTAATATGCTTTAAAAATCAGTAGCATGGAATAGAATAGAAAGTACAGGAATAAACCCTCACATATGAAGGGGTTCAGAATATGCCACCCCCAAATATGTCACTTGGGCATACTGATTACTTTGAGTGGAAGATGCTTGAGAAACGGTAGAGGCAAGAAGTCTCTCTGACCTTCCCTTTCTACCTAAAAGCAGATCATAAAATTTCCCATAAGAAAGGTGCTATGTCTGTACCAGGAAGAGAAGGATGTCCTTATCACCAGAGACTGGCAGCTGATGCTGAAATGGATCTGTATGAACAAACTTAAGAAAATAACAATTATCTTCCATTAGTTTCCCCATATATTTCCCAGTCACTATCCCACAATTTACTGCCTGTAACTCAAATCCCTTTGTCTTATCACATCCCTACAATCTATTGTTCTTTATTTTTAGAAGTATATATAAGCTTTTAGACCTAACAGCTTCTTTGGGTCTTCGTTTTCCTTTTAAAAACACCCATTACACAAAAAAAATATTAAATAAAATTTGTGTGCTTTCCTCCTATGAATCTGTCTTATGTCAGTTTAATTCTTAGGCACAGCCACAAAACCTAATACAGTAGAATAAAGTTCTTCCTCCCCTACACATATATGGTCAAATGATTTTCAACAAGGATACTAACACAAATGGGAAGTGGGCAGTCTTTTCAACAATTAGTGGGAAAATGAATATCCACATGTCAGAGAATGAAATTGGACATTCTTTTTATGATATGCAAAATTTAACTCAAATGGGTCAAAGACCTAAATGGAAGAGAAAAAAGCCATACAACTCCTAAAGGAAACCACAGAGAAAAGCATGACATTGGATTTGGCAATGTTTTCTTAGATATAACACCAAAATCACAGACAACAAACAAAAATAGAAAATTGAACTTACCCAGGTTAAAGCATCTGTGCATCCAAGAAAACCAAGAGAGTGAATAGGCGACTCACAGAATGGGAGAAAATATTTGCCAACCATACATTTGATGAAGAGTTACTACCTAGATTATATAAAGAATTCTTACAATTTAACAACAAGAAAATCAAACAATATGATTTTGAAAATTGGCAACAGACTTGAATAGACATTTCTCCAAAAAAGATATATAAATAGCCAATAGATACATGAAAAGATGTTTAACATTACTAATCATTAGGGAAATGCAAATCAAAACCACAACAGGATATCACTTCACATCCATTAAAATGGCTATAAAAAACAACAACAGTGAATAGCAAGTATTAGTGAGGATGTAGAGAAATCAAAATATTTGTGCATTTCTGGTGAGAATGTAAAATGCTGCAGCTATTGTGGCAAACAGTATAGTGGTTTCTCAAAAAGTTAAACACAAAATTACCATGTATACCAACAATTTCACTTCTGGGTATATACTCAAAAAAATTGACAACAGAGACTCAAAAAGATATTTATATACCGATAGTCACAGCAGCATTACTCAGAATAACCAAAAAAGTGGAAATAACACAAATGTCTATCGATAGATGGGTAAAGTGTGATATATACATGCAATGGAATATCATTCAGCCTTGAAAAGGCATGAAATTCCAATACTTGCTGCAATATAGATGCACCGTGAAGACATTATGCTAAGTGAAATAAGGACAGATATTGCATGATTTCACTTACATAAGGTACACAGAGTAGTTAAATTCATAGAAACAGAGAGTAGAATAGTGGTTACCAGGGTCAGGATGCGGGAAGAATGTTTAATGAGTAGAGAGTTTCAGCTTGGGAATGATGAAAAATTTCTGGAGATGGATACTGATGATGACTATACAACAATGTGAATGTACTTAAGCTATTAACTTATATAAATAAAATGGTTAAAATAGTAAATATTATGTCTATTTTACCACAAAAATCAGTAGCATGACTTTGAGGCACATATCTATCACAGAGGTGGCCCAGATCACCCATCGAGAAAGAACTTGCTATTCAACTGCAAGGAGTGCAGGTGACTGAGAGCTTCCTGCTGTTACCACCTTCAGGACACATCTCAGCTTTAAAACTGAGACCACATCCTTCTCAGGCAATCTCCAGCCAATGACTGAGTAAGCAGAGCCACAGGACTGGCAATTTCTGCCCAACATAAGTAATCTTAGCTCTAGAGCTCCTGTTGGGTTGGCTGAGATTTTGTGAGACCTGCAACATGGTCTTAGGCTTTCCCTGTCCAATCCTGCTTTCCCTGTCCAATCCTGCTTTCCCTGTCCAATCCTGCTTGACTCCTTTTTCTTATTTCAGTCATTAATCCCCAATGAACCTCTTGCCCTCCTCACTCTTGGTGTCTGATTCCTGAAGGATCTGAATGTCAGAGCTGTTACCAGGAGTGACCCCAGAAAGCTGGCAGTAACCTGGGATTTGGGGAACAGATCACTCACTGCCCAGCTGACAATGAGGACTTCATCCCAGCTGTTATGCAGGACACAAATAGTTTGTGGCATTACGTGGAGGTCCACTTTTCACTGGTGGTAAGTTGAGAGAATGTTCTGGTAGAGCAAAATACTCTGATGAAATGAAACATAAATAATGGTGTAAGAAGTTGCTCATTATCTCCTATTTAATAAAAATTTCAGGTTATAAATTGAATTATCCCATAATTATTTTTTAAAGTATATACATGCATATTCATAAATGCCATAAAAAATATACCAAAGGGTAATAACTGCTACATCTTAGTGTGATTATGAGTTAATTTTTTCTTCTACTGTAAATTATATTATTAGTAAAATGATAAAAATACTTTCAGATTTTTAAAAAGAAACTTCATGGTCTAAACCCAACTGTTTACAGCACTTTAGAGAATAGAATGTGTGTGTTGTTCCCATTCTCTATCCTCAAAGAGATATTTAAATGTAGTATCTCACATTAGCAAAGTGAAATTTTAATATTGAAAAAAAAGTAAGACAGTGAATTATCAAATTTGAATACTGGGTATTGAGTATTCAAAAGTGCTGGTTAGAACAAAAGAACAGGCTTCTTCAACTAGCAATTATATTATTTGTCCTTATAGTGATAACTTCCGATATATTTCTCAATATTACTCCTATATAAACAGAGAAAATGTCCTTAGGAGGTAACCAAAATATTTTGGTTGTGTTTCCATTCAAAAATGGCCCCTAGCAGATCTTAACATAGCTTCTTCTGAATTAAATGCTAAAATATCCATGTAGAAAAATGGACTACTTAAAACAAAATATGTTTTATATCTTTATGGTGTTGTTTAACATGTTGCCATATCCCCTGTGTTTATAGAAAGCTAGTAATTAGGTCTTGAGGCTTGAGCACATTCAAGTTGGATATTTTTAGTAAGAAAAGTTGTGCTGTGTACTTAATTTTCATTTCTCTTATAACTAGCAGTGTTGAGCGTCTTTTCATGTGCCTGTTAGCCATCTGTATGTCTTCTTTGGAAAAATATATGTTCATGTCTATGATGAGATGCCACCTCACACCTCAGAATGGCTAACATCAAAAAGTCTACAAATGACAAATGTTGGTAAGGATGTGGAGAAAAGGGAACCCTTATACTCTGTTGATGATATAGTAAATTGGTGCAGCACTAAGGAAAACAGTATGGAGGTTCCTAAAAAACTAAAAATAGAACTATCATATGTTCTAGCAATTTCACTCCTGAGTATATATCCAAAAAGTACCTCAAAACACTAGCTCAAAAAATACATGCATCCTAATATTCTTAGAATCATTTTTTAAAATAGCCAAGATGTGTAAGCAACACAAGTGGCCATCAACAAATGAATGGATAAAGAAGATGTGAGATAGATATATAATGGAATACTACTCAGCCATAAAAAATGAATATAATTCTGCTCTTTGCA
Organism: Giraffa tippelskirchi; assembly: GCF_054371585.1. Classification (NCBI taxonomy): domain Eukaryota; kingdom Metazoa; phylum Chordata; class Mammalia; order Artiodactyla; family Giraffidae; genus Giraffa; species Giraffa tippelskirchi. The sequence continues at coordinate 175,291,302 of NC_137275.1, forward strand.
ACTATGTCAATGGACCTGAGTGCTATGTTTAGTGAAATAAGTCAGAGAAAGACAAATACTGCACACTATCTCTTATATGTGGAATCAAAAAAATAAAACAAACAAATATATATAATGAAACAAAAACAGATACAGAAAAAAAACTAGTGTATACCAGTGGGGAGAGGCAAGAAAGGGGTGTGGGATTAAGAGATGCAAACTACTATGTATACAATAGGTAAGTCTCAAGTATATATTGTACAGCACAGGGAAATGTAGTCATATTTTGTAACAACTTTAAATGGAGAATATTTTATAAAATACTGAATCATTATGCTATACACTAATATTGTAAATCAACTATACTTCAATTTTTAAAAATTGTGCTGTAGAATCCCATCAGGAGGTACGTAAAGTTTAGTTGTCTCTTTTCTTAATGTTGAGATTGACTGGGAGTTTATGCATGTTATCAGTCATAGTCTCCCTTAAAAAGTTCTCCATCTGCTCTTTACCTAGTAGTCTTAGCAGCTATTGACAATATTATCTTTATCCATTATGTTAGGAGTTACAAGATGGCATATTTCAATTCTGTCATTCTTTCTACTTTGATAATTAATATATAAAGAAAAACTTCACTTTATCAACTATTTGGTTCCACTTAAGTGGAGTAACAGGAAAGCCAGTACAATGCTTGATTTTGAGACAAGAGCACTGCCCTCTAAATCTTCAGTCAGACTTGTCCAAGAGTACAAATGAGCCAGCTCCTAAGAATTCTCAGAACACTTGAAAGGGAATGGGTCCTGGGATAGAGAGGTGGGGGTGGGAAGGAGGGGGTTTGTCAGATGAGTAACTGGAGTTCCTGCTGAAACAGGGAACACATAATGAAACTTAATTAACTATTGTTAAAAGTGATCCAGTTACTATGCATAGGTTCAGGATGCATGGGAAAATTCAAGTTACATTAGATTTTAGCACAATGTCAGATTACTGAGGAAGAGAAAGATTATGTATTAAACTAGAATGAGACAGTTAAAACTATATTAAAACAGAGTGAGACGATTGCAAAAGTATTTCAAGTTTAAAAAGTTATATCACCCTTAACTCAAATGTTACACCAAAGAATGCCTTTTGAATTAAAGAGTTAGATATAAGAAATAAAGCAAAAGGAGCATGGGATTCTTGGTATATGTATGTATACATATGTGTATATATATATGTATATATATATATATACACACACACACACACACACACACACATATATATATCCAATTTTGTAGTAAAGTTTCTAAGGATAATTTCAAAGGAAAAAGCTACATTGGGGAAAAATTGATGTATTTGATTTCACATAAATTTTAATACACTTGTCAACTCTAGCATAAAGGGTAAATGACAACCTGGAAAAAAATTAACAAACAATATCCTCAATCTATAAGAAGCTCTTCTTGCCAAGTCAATAAGAAAATTATGAACATTAATAGTAAAAAGAAAAAATAATAAAACAAGATATATCTGTCATTCAAAATGGAGAAACACAGGCAAATTAAAACACAATAAAATTCTACCTCTTCCCTTTAAAACTGGTACCAACTTTTTCTCTTAACGTTGAAATGTACCATTAAAACCAGTACAGGAAAAAGAAAGCCCATGCTCTATAGAGGGAATCATATATCAGTATAATTTTTAAGCAAAGCAACTTGGTATCATAGATCAAGTGTCTTCAAAATATTCTTACCTTTTGAGCTAAAATAGCCTGTACTTAAAATATACTATAAATTAAGAATTTCTTGTAAATACATAAACAGAGATATACATTAAGATTTGTGTACAATGTTGTACCTGGTAGAGTGAGAGGACTGAGAAACAATTTAAATAAACAATGTACACCCATGTGGTAAAAAACTATATTTTTATTAAATATATTTCCAGAAATATCTTAAAACATGTGGAAGTCTTTCACTATATAATAATGAGAAAAAATAAAGCTCAAAATTATTTCTATAGTCAAAATCTAGTTTCACTGATACACACAATTTGAATATATATACACATATTTATTTACACATAAATATGTATAAATGTATTTTATGTTTGTATATACATACTTATATATTTATATGTTGTGTGTATGTGTGTGTATTGTGTGTGTGTGCATGAAAATAAGTGACTAATATGTTTACTAACAGTACTAAGTGTAACGATTTTTTTCCTTCTTTATAAAGTTTATTTTTTAATTGAAGTATAGTCGATTTACAACGTTGTGTTAATTTCAGGTGTACAAAGTTTTTCATTATGCTTTTCCCAATGAAACATCAGTTTATAATTCAAAATAATGACAAATATTGTGTGTTAATCCATGTGCATGGAATCTACAAAGATGGTACTGATGAACCTACTAGAAGGGCGGCAATGGAGAGGCAGACATAGAGAACAGACTTGTGGCCAGTGTGGGAGGAAGAAGTTGGGATGAACTGAGAGCGTAGCATGGAAACATACATTACCATGTGTTAAACAGGCAGCCAGTGGGAACTCGCTGTGTGACACAGGGAGCTGAACCCAGTGCCCTGGGACAGCCCAGAGGGGTGGGGTCAGGAGGGAGATGTGAGGGAAGTTCAAGAGGGCGGGGACATATGTATACCTGTGGCTGATTGATGTTGGAAAAAAGAAAAATTAGTATTAGTTTAAAAGAAACGTCTTGTGTGGTTCACTCAGCTGCTCCAACTGTGTACGTTCATTTCATCACTATCAAATTTACAAACATTTTCTATTATGTGCCAGGCACTATCAGTACTGGGATCCGTGGGAAAAGGGCCTGGCAATCATTATAATATTGAATAAGATGCTAACCTTCACCTTAGGGAAGCATACCATAGTAGAAAAAAATAGGTCTTTACAGAACTCAGTATGATGCCCTATCCTCAGAGCTCTATAATAACGAATACATACTAAGATCGGACAGCTATTACACAATCCAAACATTTTCCCTCAGTGTAAGTTCTTTCTTGGGGGGGGTGGATGGTGGGCAGCGTCATATGGTATCTAAGTTCTCTCACCAGGGATTGAACCCATGCCCACTGCATTGGCAGCATAGAGTCTTAACCACTGGGCCATCAGGGAAGTTCCTACCTCAGTAAGTTCTGATTGGATCAAATACAAGATTTGCAAGGCCAATGATCTGTGCAGTATAGATAGGTCTCCAGCAAAAAGGGAAATGTAGACAGAATGCAAAAGACTCAATGTTGTATTTAACATAAACAGTGTCATTCACTGCTATGATGCTGCTGCTGCTGCTTTTGCTGCTAAGTCGCTTCAGTCGTGTCCGACTCTGTGTGACCCCATAGACGGCAGCGCACCAGGCTCACCCATCCCTGGGATTCTCCAGGCAAGAATACTGGAGTGGGTTGCCATTTCCTTCTCCAATGCATGAAAGCGAAAAGTGAAAGTGAAGTCGCTCAGTCGTGTCTCTTAGTGACCCCATGGACTGCAGCCCGCCAGGCTCCTCCATCCATGGGATTTTCCAGGCAAGAGTACTGGAGTGGGTTGCCATTGCCTTCTCCTTGCTGCGATGCAGGACTATCTATATCATTGCTGTATGGTCCTGGTTTTCTCTTAAGTCATCCCTACATTCTTAGTGTTGAGGGTTGCAATAGTTCAAGATTTTCCCATTAAACATAAGAAACAGTCACAAGCCATGCTTGTCTTTCTCAGCCTATCTGCCCTGTTCCACATCAGGTAGCACCAATCCAAACCAACCTTGGAGGTTTTGCTTCCTGAGTTACACGGGCAGAGTTAATGGAGCTATCACTTGCTCTTATCTGCAAACAGGGAATGATGGATGACTATCTGCTAGTTGCTCCTTAGCATGCAAGAGAAAGACAAAATTTAGATTCTCCATTTCTTCACTCACCTCCTGCATTCTAGGAAGCTTTTGTCTTCTCTTCCTTCCTCATGCTAGTCACTAACATAACTAACAAGTTCCTCAGTGTCAACCCACACACACAGAATTTAACACAGTGCATCCATTCATTTATTCTACAAACATTTATTGAGAACCCATTAAGTGGCAAAGCTCTGTGTTAGAAGCTGGAGAGACAAAATGAATTAAACACACTGCTAGTACTTGAGCTCTAATGATATAGTAGGAGAGAGAGACATTAAAACAAATCATTGAAATAAAGGATTGGAGGTGTTCTAACAAAGAGAGTATACAGAGGAACAATTATAAATCCTTTTTATTGAGAACTTGCAATATAAGTACTATGATAAATATCTTACACACATTCAGTTCAGTTCAGTTCAGTCGCTCAGTCATGTCCGACTCTTTGTGACCCCGTGAATCGCAGCACGCCAGGCCTCCCTGTCCATCACCAACTCCCGGAGTTTACCCAAACTTATGTCCATCAAGTCGGTGATGCCATCCAGCCATCTCATCCTCTGTTGTCCCCTTCTCCTCCTGCTCCCAATCCTTCCCAGCATCAGGGTCTTTTTCAATGAGTCAACTCTTCGCATGAGGTGGCCAAAGTATTGGAGTTTCAGCTTCAACATCAGTCCTCCAGGGAACACCAAGGACTGATCTCCTTTAGGATGGACTGGTTGGATCCCCTTGCAGTCCAAGGGACTCTCAAGAGTCTTCTCCAACACCACAGTTCAAAAGCATCAATTCTTCGGTGCTCAGCTTTCTTTATAGTCCAACTCTCACATCCATATACGACTACTGGAAAAGCCATAGCCTTGACTAGACGGACCTTTGTTGGCAAAGTAATGTCTCTGCTTTTTAATATGCTTACACACATTAAAATCAGTCAATCCTTACAATATCCCTATGAGACAGTAAAAAGTTAAACCAACATACTTTCCTGGAACAATATTTTCCTGCTTGTGTGCTAAAAATACTAGGACCAAGCTAAAGGAAGTACTCTTTTATTCCATGAAATACTTGCTACCAGAAGGTAAGACTATGAGCCAATTAAAATACCTTATCAAGATTTAACTGTTCATCAGGGCTTGCTTTAAGATCTTGCCTCGCTATGCCTACCATCGAAAGTTATTTTATCTTCATCACTGGCCCAATACCAACCAATTCCCTGCCTTGAAAGGCTGCCCTTAAAATCATACAGCTTAGGTCCTAAAATGTCACCAATATCCTCCTCTCATTTCTCCATCTTGAGACACTACTAAAAGTCAGCGCTTACTGATTTACTCTCCCTTACTTCAGTAGACCTGATGAACTTACCTTTGCTCAATCAATAAGTTTTCCCGGGATCTTTTGAGGGATCTATGATCAGCAACTGATATTATAGTCACCATTTCACATATCTATCAAGATTTATGTGAGTCCCTGGGTCAGGAAGATCCATTGCAGTAGGAAATGGCAACCCACTCCAGTTTTCTTGCCTGGAAAATCCCATGGACAGAGGAGCCTGGCGGGCTACAGTTCACGGGATCACAAAGAGTAGGACACAACTGAACACAGAGCACGCAATCTAAGCCTCATATTTCTGTCATTTTTGAGGGATTGAAAGAAGTGATATTTTCTTGGAAAGTGACTGAAAGAAAGGCAAAGTAGAGGTACTATTTAAGCCAAATTTTAAAAGACAAATAAAATATTCATTTGATCTTCAAGAGAGGAAATGATATTTGTGTGCATAGTGATAGAGGCATGAATCTGTAAGATAGATTAAGAGAACTTAAAATTTTAGAAAATGGCTAAAGCTAACAATACAAAGTCGAGTGAAATGCTGGGAGATGAGGCTGGAAGTATAGGTGGGGCTAGATCACAAAGGATTCTACTGCCATCCTAAGAGTTTTGATTTTATCTTGTAGGCAATGGAAAAACAGCACGGCTTTTTTTAACCAAGTAATGACACAGTTATTTTTGTATTTTTATGAAGATTATCCTAGCTACAGAATGGAAGACTAAGCTGAAAGTCTTAAGACTGGAAACAACAAGACTCATTAAAAGAAACTTTCAGTAACCTAGCAGAGATTCTGGAGACCTGCAGGATGTCAGAGGGATTTATGACAGATACTGGAGCCACAGGATATTGTTAGGGAAAGAGAAGAGTTTGGGATGATTCTAGGTTTCTAGTTTAGATTAACTGATACAAAATCACACCTTTTTGAAGGTGGAAAATTCAGGGAGAAAAACTTCTTTTAAAAAAATAAAACGAATGTGTTCAGCTTTAGATGTATTTTTCAGACATACTGAGTTCTAAGTATCTATGAAGTATTTGGATACAAAGCTAGATAATTGGAGTATCTGAGAGGCCGAAAGAATAGTATCCTTTCTACCCTGAACAAGTGAAGAAATAAAATAGTGGAGCAATGCTGATAGTAGACTAAAATATCACCTTTTCTACTATACAGGCCAAGAAGGAAGCTGTGGCTTTAGGTTGGTTATCCAAATGAGCTTCCTAACAGGATTGCACAAATAGGTGGGCACATCAGCTCTATACCTGGATTGGGATCCATGAGCCAAGCCAAGAAGCTGAGAGGGAGCAGTCATAAGTAAATCAGAAAAGCCAAGAGAAAGTGATATCACAAAATCCAAAGCAGGGAAGTAAGCAGAAGGAAGGAGTATGGAGTTTTAGATACTGTACAGGTCAAGCAAGATGAAGCCTGGAAAAGTACAAGTCAAAAGGGAAATTCAGGACTTTGAGACCTGAGAGCAGGGGACTCAGGTTGAAAAGACAAGTGTTGCGATCTGCAAGGCAGTGAAGGTATTGCAAAATTCTAAGCCTCACTCCAGGGAGCTGTGGTAGAATACGTGGAAAGACTAACGCAAGAATCTTGGCTAATTCTTATACCATTTTCTCATCTATTACAGCCTCCCAAGACAGAGAATTTGGAAGAAACTATAACCACCTCTTCTTTCCTTGTTTAGTGGGTAAGACCAAGCGATTTATAACATTTGGTACCAAGTTACTTTTAAAGCTCTAAGAATCTGAGTGTAATAGTGAATGAATACTACTAGAACCCTAAAGTCCCCAGAAGTTCTTCTGAAAGAGACAGAACTTGGAGTCTCCTTTGAGAAAGATGCTATTTATAGCTGGTTCTAATCAAGACATTATCTTTGCTCCAAGACATGTCTTTGCATTGCTACTTTGGAAAAACGTTTTTATCCTGGCTTGCAAGTACCACCCAGATCAGACCCTTGGCTACTTCCTCCCTGCGTCCGTTCATCCATCCTACTTGCTAGTCCAGGAGTCAGCAAACTATGGCCAGTGGGCCAAACTGAACCTACACCTGTTTTTGTAAATAAAATTTTATTGGGACCACAGCCACGTCTATTCATTAAGGTATTGCCTACAAGTATCTGCAATGAAGACCATATGGCCCACAAAGCCAAAATATTTGCTATTCAGGCCTTTACAGAAGGCCATGAGCCTTTACAGCCTTTAGAGCTGACCCATGTGATCCAGACTATTCTTTCCCATGAATACCATTTGATTTATCTTTTTTACTCTATTCTCACTTTGTGGAATGCCCCTCAAATACTACACAACCTTCAGGAACCAGTTTCCTGAAGTGCCATGTCTTCCAGAAAACAGTTCCCTGATGCCCCTCCCTGGAGGGCCTTTCTGCTGTTTCTGAAACCCCATAATACCTAAAGTATCTGGCATGTGTTGGGAATCAATAAGTAACTGAAAGAATTAAGGAAGGGGTCTATTTTTGGATATTGTCCATTCTTTTGTTTTTAGTATGCACACATCACTAGAGCCTCTATCTAGAGGGTGGATCAGTCTGCTAAACTTCTTGAAGCATGGTATCTTGACCTGTGTAGAACATGACAAGCATTTATGAAATGAAAGGCTTAGAGGCAGGAGGATAGTAGTGCATGAACTGGCAATTAGGGGAGAGGAGCTCCCACCACTCTACATTCTGGATGCTTCTCCAAAGTGAACACAGATTCTAAAATGTTTTTAGGAACCTCATATCATTAGCTTTTATATTAATTTCTGCAATGGAAACATTGCTTTCTTTTTATTTTGCTCTCTGATATTTGAAATGGTTGAGCAGGAATCATGTGATAGAGAAGTGAGAATTGACATCTGGGAACCTGAGACTCACAAGCTAGCTAAATAGTCCAGGGAGATATGAAATATGCCATATCCTGTGGGTCAGGAGTCTAAAAATAAAGTCAAAGGACCTTTGGTTTGGATTGAGCAAAGCCTAAAAACTAAAACTAGGACCTGAATCACTATGTTTATAATTGTAAAATTTACAGAAGATAACATTTACCTTCTCAACCATTTTTAAGTGCATAGTTCGGTGTCATCAAAGACATCCACAATGTTGGACAACCATCACTACCACCCACCTTCAGAACTTTTTCTTTTTCCCAAACTGAACAATTTAAGCTCAACACTGGATCTGCACATTTTTAATCTGGATTTTCTCAGGTATTATCATGGGACAATCTATGGCCTAAGTTACCAAGTGACTTGCATTATCAGTTTATTAATGCAAGTCACTTGGTGACTCCTCCCAAGTATTAATCCAAAATATAGCTGATTGTTTAGAAACAATCTTAAAAAAATGAAATTTAGGAAAAGTAATTATTAGGCGTGCTATTATTAAATAATTATTAAGGACTCTAAGGAGATTCAGGCAGTTACAAAGAATCCACCATTTATTTCCTGGTAGGTAGGACTGGAATTAAGTATTGAAAGGAATTATAAAGAAATATATTTTATGCAAGCATCTGTTCCTTTTTCATACGAAAGGAAAAAGAAGCTACTCCCAAAACTATTCCCCGTACCCAGCTATACTCATTTCCAACAGATGTTCCCATGTGTCCAAAACAGTCCCCAGAGGGGATTCTATATCTTCCATCCAATCGTTTCCAGAAACACAATCTTCTCAGCTAACATGGCAATCGCTGCAGGGTGTCCCACAAGGGGGCCACTCTTCACCTTGTAATGTCTAACCATAGGAGTGTCTGAACAGCAAAGATTGATTTACAACCCAAGGTGTCTGGTCCCCAAGGGCCACTTGCTTCACTCTAGCCTTCAAGAATCGTATTTCACAGTTCCAGATAACCTGCTCGGGTAACAATCAAACTGAGCACCAGAACTGCTGAGGGAGCAGAAGGTCTGGTGGCCAGAGAGCTGGGATGGCCTGCTTTGAGGCGAGTAGATATCTCGGGAGGTAGCACTGACTCTGAGCCACACTTCTTGATTGACTGACAAGCATCGCTTCTGGCTCCTTGTCAACATCATCTGACAACTCCAATGTTTACCTGCACTGTAGGCTCCAGTTCTCCATCCAAAAAGGCCGCGTCTATTACTCAGAAGGCCAAATTTTGGAAGGAGCTTGTTGGAGGTGCTCCATGGTTTTCCGCATTGGGGGTAACTGGACTGGGCCTGGGCCACCAGCACCAAACCAAAGGGAGAAGAAGGGCTTCCGCCCAGCACTTGCTCCTCTCCCCCTGGGGCTGACTAGGGCCTGGGGCAGAGGCTGCATCAGATCAGCCTCTGCCTCTTACAGTGTGCCCCGTCCTCAGCACTAGCGGAGGCCAAGCTAAGGAAGTTTCTTGGGCTCTGTGAGGGAGGGCTGGGCGGGGCGGGGAGCCTGAGCTGGTGCAATTCTGGGTCCTAAGCCTTCTTTAACTCAAACAGCTTTTTATACATGTCAAAATGATTAAAGAATACAATTTATGAGATACAAACTTTAACACTAAATGAAGCAGGCAGTCTCCACTCTCAAGGGTCCAGAGAATGGCAAAATAAGGCAGAAGGCAGGAAGCTTTTATAGGATAAAGAAAGAGAAACAAGAAAGAGAAAAATATAAAATGAATAAGGAAAAAACAAGTAAGTAAAGAACCCAGAGCTGGCCTGGAGTTTGAGGATCAAATAACTGGATATTCTGGGTTTCTGGTTGTGTGGAGCATTTATAGCAGCATAGAAGTTATAAGATTCGGTTTGCAGCCATGTACCCTGGGAGAATCAGCTCCATCTTGGGCCTAGAAAGGTATTTCAACAAATATATGTGTGTGTGTGTGTGTGTGTGTGTGTGTGTGTGTGTGTGTGTGTGTGTGTGTGTGTGTGTGTGTATAACCATTTTTTATATTGGGGGAATCTACATAAGATCTATATAGCTTCCTCTTTTTAAAAGAATTCTGACATTTAAAAAAAAAAAAAATTCTCCAGTGAAAAAATAGAGATTTCTAGCACAATGGGCTTCCTTGGTAGCTCAGCTGGTAAAGAATCCGCCTGCAATGCAAGAGACCTCAGTTTGATTCCTGGATCGGGAAGATCCCCTGAAGAGGGGATAGGCTACCCACTGCAGTAGTCTTGGGCTTCCCTGGCGGCTCAGATGGTAAAGAATCTGCCTGCAATGTGGGAGACCTGGATTCGCTCCCTCGGTTGGGAAGATTCCCCTGGAGGAGGGCATGGCAACTCACTCCAATATTCTTGCCTGGAGAATCTTCAGGGACAGAGGAGGTGGGTGGGCTACAGTCCATGGGGTCGCAAAGAGTCAGACGTGACTGAGTAACTAAGCACAGCACAGCAGAGTACAAGTTCTTACAAACCAAGTGAGGGCCAAGGATTGGAATCAGTGTCTTCCTAACACCCATTGCTTCCTCTATACTCCACTGCCAGTTTCACAGTGTGCCCTTTACCTTTGAAATACAGAATGGAGAAGCCATTTAAATGCTCTGGTCTCAATTATCAATCAGTGTGAATGGCAGGAGACAATGAAATCTGAAAGAAGTCAAAAGGATCTGCCTGTGGACATCCTGAAAATCAATGATAAACCCAGATCAACCATACATAAGCCTGCCTCGGGATCCAGGGCTCTCTGCCCCTGAACTCATTCTCACCTTTCCGTGAGCCCTCCACTGCCTTTAATGTTTGTAGTTCCTCCTTATTAGAGATGTACAAGGTGAATAGTGAACTCCTGATGCTAGAATTTCCCCCAAATTAAGCCTATACCTAGGCCTTGTCAAGGAGTTCTGGGATTTCAGTACCTTCCCAGCTAGTATGTTTTTAAATGAAGGCTTGCTTTTTCCATGCAATTGAGAGGCTCAGCCCTTCAGACAGAGAATGTCTCCCCCTTGATATGCTCCTGCAGAAGCCCTGAGTTAACTGTGGATGTTCCTTGAATAATTAGTATTCAATACCATGGTCAGTTACTTGGAGCAAGGAGCATCAGATTCCTGAGAATATTGCCTCGTTTTTTTCAGAAAAGGAAAGAACTTCATATACGGTAGTTCCCAAGTTCTTTGCACTACATTATTCTCACAAGACCAAGTGCTTTTTTTTCCCCTAGATATTTGAGTGAATGTGTTAGGGGAAGCACACTGACTGAAACTGCCCACCCAGGCCGGGCACCCTAGTAACAATTTGCATGAGTTGTTTTATGACAGGAAGTCCCAGGAACACGGAACAAATAAGCCACCACCAACTGGAAGAGTTCAGGAAAGGTCAAAAGGAGACATCTGTAAGGCCATCCCTTTTGCCCTCCTCTCCTGCCTCCTCCGCCCTCTTCTTTCAACCTGGCTTCCTTTCCTCCCTTTGAAATCTTTGAAGACCTGAGATATTTTCATTTATTCTGTTAGTACTTGGATCTGACGTTCTGTATCTATAGGAGGTTTTCTGATATGTGCTGGGATTCTAATGGGAAACTTGATGACTTCACAAAAGTTAACAAAAGGACTGAATGACTCAGCAAATAGGCTTATAACTTATATGGTTTCTATCTAAAAAATTACGGGTTTGAATCTTTTTCTGAGAGTAGGGAAAACCTTCCTCTCAAACTAATTATGACAGTAATTTGGTAAAATTATATGTTATAAACAAAGCAATTATATTTTCTCTCCATCTGACTCCTCCAGAGATCGGAAACTCCTAGGTTTCCAGTAACTTGATCCGATGAGTTAGGAAGGTTATCTCACTAACAGGTACAGAAATCTCAAGGAATTTTTGAGACCTTGAAAAGGGAAGAATTCACCTAGATTTGTTAGGCAAAATCTATGATGAGCCTCTGGTGTGTTTCCCAGCCCTGTTTTATTTTAAAAGTTCAGTCCGAACCCTCTTACACTGTTGGTGGGAATGCAAACTAGTACAGCCACTATGGAGAAGAGTGTGGAGATTCCTTAAAAAACTGGGAATAGAACTGCCATATGACCCAGCAACCCCACTGCTGGGCATATACACCGAGGAAACCAGAATTGAAAGAGACGCGTGTACCCCAATGTTCATCGCAGCACTGTTTACAATAGCCAGGACATGGAAGCAACCTAGATGTCCATCAGCAGATGAATGGATAAGGAAGCTGTGGTACATATACACAATGGAATATTACTCAGCCATTAAAAAAAATACATTTGAACCGGTTCTACTGAGATGGATGAAACTGGAGCCCATTATACAGAGTGAAGTAAGCCAGAAAGAAAAACAACAATACAGTATACTAATGCATATATATGGAATCTGAAAGATGGTAACGATAACCCTATATGCGAGACAGAATAAGAGACACAGATGCATGGAACAATTTTATGGACTCTGAGGGAGAAGGTGAGGGTGGGACGTTCTGGGAGAATGGCATTGAGACATGTGTATTGTCATATGTGAAACAGAGCACCATTCCATGTTCGATGCATGTGACAAGGGCTCAGGGCCGGGGCAATGGGATGATCCAGAAGGATGAGAGGGGGAGGGAGGTGGGTGGGGGGTTCGGGAAGGGGAACACATGTAAACCCATGGCTGATTCTTGTCAATGTATGGCAAAAACTATTACAATATTGTAAAGTAATTAGCCCCCAACTAAAATAAATAAATTTATTAAAAAAAAAAAAAAAAAAAGTTCAGTCCGAGACTCTATGAATGTTTTGGCAATGCAAAAAGTATATGATCAATTATGGTTATATAAATCATCAGGCCAAAATTACTGAGAGCAGAACTATTTTGCAAACAAACTATCTTTAATTTAGTTATATTGGATAAAAATGAGGGTAATTTTAAGGAGAAAAAGATGTTTCAATAAATGTTAAAGCCCAGTTTGTTAATGGAGGTCTGCATCTAGTAAGACTCATTTCCTGGATAGATCTTTGTTGTTATGTGCTATTAATGTAAAATTTAATTGAATTTTTAAAAGAACACCATAAGTTTGTTTCTGAAGCTTATCTCAGTAATCTGTCTTTGGATGAAGATCAGATGCCTCATGAGCTGCAACCAGGACTGGAAAAAGACATAATTTAAGAAGCTGTCTCCAACCTGGATGGAAGGACCTATCAGGTACTCTTAACTGGCTCATGTGCAGTGAAATAGAAAGGAAACTGACTCTTAGATTAATTCCTACTTACAAAGGCCCCTGCACTGGACTGGTCTACAGAGAGGACAGCTGACCTGATCTCACCTTAAAATGACTCTCAAACAGAGGAGAAACTGCACTACACCAGGATGAGAAGACATCAGAGGTAGACAGCTTGCCCAAGATGCTGGGCCTGATTCATATGATCATTTATAACATTTTCTTGACTGCTTAGACCTTTGCATATAAATCAAATACTTTTCTATCATAGGCCTGATCCTATGCTAGTTTTAGAAATCAATCCAGTTGTTAGGTTTGTGGCCAGTTACTTGTGTCTAGTTCTGTGTTACCTTGGTGAATTTTTTTACTCCAAAGCTCTAACTGGTTTGCCCTGAGAAAATTTACTTAAAAAAAAACAACTATAGTCATATTCAGGTCACTATTGATATTATTAGATGGGGTTCCCTTACCTGGCCAGTTAATAATGCCTGCTCTGACTTTGATCATAAATTTGAGTTTTCTTCTATTACTCAAGCTCAATCAGAGCAACAAGCAAAGTTTCAGCAAAGGAAAAAAATCTCCCACAACTATGGGATGGATTTATATAGATAATACCAGGCTATGGTAATTTAGGTTTAAAGTCTCCTCTATGTTGGAAACAACTAAATCATACTAAGGATAATCAGTCTAGTAACACTAGAAAACTGGGCTATGTGCCTTATAGACAGTGCCAATATATAATTTCCCTGGAATATGAAGATGCACACAGAGTAGACTAAGTCAGATGACCTGGGATATACTGGGCTACATCTAATGGAAGCTCTTAGCTTAAGTCTTACTTGTGACTTTACTAATACTGCTGGCTATGTTATTTGTATGTCATCTGTTTTACAAAATTGCTGTTTCTTACACAGCCAAACGTGTGACTGGAGCCTGTGATAAAATAATCTATAGTTTCATATGAGATCAATGATGATAACCTTGTAACTCTAGATATGGGAAGAAACAACAAGAGGGAATGTTTTCCTGGACCAGGAGACTAATAAGACAGGTGATCTAGAGAATTTTGAATACTGTTTTATGGCCTAGTCCAGTAATAGCACATTGAGTTAACAAATTTTGTTGACAGGCCCATCAACAAAATCTTTGCCAGAACCTGAAAATGGACATTCTCAGCACTATTGGATTAAATGCTCATGAAATGCCCCTCTCAAAATCATGGTCAAGTTTATGATCAAAAAGGGGCTCTGCCAGCTGAAAACTGCCACTTGCCATCTACCTCTACAAAGACTAAATCATGGCCACTGCAGCTGTCAACCTTCAACACCCCTGAAAGGAGTTCATGGTGAAAATCAGGAATGAGGCACTCTGTGCTCTGGGAAAGACTGGCAGAACAGGCCTTCATATAGTTAGATCTTTTCAGGAGAAGATTTTATGAGTCTGAATTCTTGCATCTTCTCATACCTAGAAAAACACTGACATCATTAATGGTGACATCTGCTTTGGCTATTAAAGAGAACTTTACAATTAAAAGTCAAAATAGAGTAGCTATGGTTCAGACATCCTGGGAAATAACTAGGTGATACTATGGGTCTAATTTCAGACTAGACCTTGTATTGCTAAACACTTGAGTTTTCTGAGTCATGTCACCAGATATTCTAAAAACAATTTCTGCTGGCAGCTAGTAACTGCAACCTTGGTTTTTATAAAACTAGGCAAGTGGCTACCTGGCTGCAAGCCTCCCCGAAATGCCAGGTCCAGACTGGGTTTCAGACCTGTTCTTCTGAAAAGAAATGAGATTTATTTTGTCTGTTAAAATTCCAGTTGTCACTCCTCCAACTACTTCTAACTGGGTCTGTTACACCAAAACGGCAGACCAAAGGATTGAGACTTTAATCACACAATACTCAGATATATGACTTGGAAATTAGGAATACTTCCAATTCTGTGTCTATTCTCCAAGCTGAGGCAGTCCTATGCCCCATTTTGACAGGAAGCTATCACAGTAATAATTGCCCAGTTTCCTGAATTAAAACTGTGCAGGACTCCGTGGGATTCTGGAGTACAGATCTGTTCTGTGTATTCCATTTCTTGTCTGTAGTATATAGACTTCATTCAGCCTCCTTGACCTTCCCTGAGTTCCAAAGGGTAGATTCAAACAGTTGCTAATCAGGGAAGGGAGGGGATATACAAACAGAGGAGGAGCAATCAAATGGTGGTACAGCCTTGAGGCAGGGTCCTGGTTCCTACTCAAAAAATATGCGTAACAATATCTTTGAGTTCTTCTGCAGAACTAGGGCCCCCACCCAGGTGGAGGATGGTAACTTCAGGCTGAGCACAAGATTCCTGGACCACTGCTCTGTTGCCTCACCACCAACCAATCAGAACAAAGTCACACATCCTGCAGCCCTCACACCAATGTTGCCTTCTGTTTCTGGGGTCCAGTGATGACCATCATTTTAGGCCTCCTGTTTGGCCCTATTTCATCTCTGACAGGGGCCAACAGTTTCAAGCTAAATTGCTGTTTCTACGAGGGTGAATGCTGGTTTCAGGCACAGAATACCTCTATTTAGATCAGGTAAACAGAGACTTCTGCTCCGCTAGGCAGGCCTACGCCCATGGACAGCAGAAAGAAGTTACAGAAGAAAGAGACCTCTGCCCCTATTCCCAAGAAGTATCTTGAGTATGAAGTCTCTCAGGGGGGAGTTGTTAGGGGAAGCACACTGACTGAAACCACCCACCCTGGCCTGGCACCCTAGTAACTGTTTGTACGAGTTTAATGACAGGAGATCCTGGTAAGGAACATGGAACTAATAAGCCACCACCAATTGAAAGAGTTTGGGAAAAGTCAAAAAGAGACACCACGTGTCTGACCAGCTCCCAGAATCCTTCTGACTGGCATCCATCTTGGCTGAGTGATGCATGCACCACCAGGAAGGACTCTGAGTCAGAATAATTGGCTAAAGACCACCCGGAAACTAATCCCATCATCATAAAACCCAAGACTGCAAGCCACATGGCAGATCAATACTCCTGGTTTCCCTTACCCTACTTCTCTCCACCCATGTGTCCCTTCCCAATAAAATCTCTTGCTTTGTCAGCACATGTGTCTCCTCAGACAATTCATGTCCGAGTGTTAAACAAGAGTCCACTTTCGGGCCCTGAAAGGGGTCCCCCTTCCCGCAACAAATGCACTGATTGAATCAACTAGTAGGAGGTAAAATATGTTGCCCAAAACACTTTTTCTTCCATTCATATAAATGATAAAAGGAATCAAAACACCAGCACACAAAGAAACAACAAAGACTTAGGCAAGTTCTTAGATGTTTATCATTAGATAAGCTGGAGGTCACCCAGAAATTCTACGTAGTTCATGGTAGAACCCACTTTCCAGTCCTGGATCTTGCTACCAAACCCCATGACAACAGTAGGCAGGGAGACACCATATGGGACCATCTCGGATGATGTATGTTGGCCCAGTGTAGCTACCTCTGTCCCTCTCAAGTGTCCCAGTGAAGTCAGTAAGTGGCATGGGCATATCTCTTAAGGACATGTGTCCACTGGGCTTCTAACAGAGATATATAAAGCTGAGGAAGGAAGCTGGAAGTATATAGAATCTTAGCCCTTGGACAGAGCACTCAGAAAAACCCAACTGAGAGCCCAAACCTTGTGTCACTGTGCAGGATCCTGAAATCCTCAGAGATATACATAATCTAAAATCTGCGAACAATCACTAATCCAGTTCATGGCCCCACTTCCTGGGCCACCATCTAAGAGATCACCAGCTGGGCTGTCTCCTCCTTCTCTCCTTCTCACTGCACTAAACCTTTCCCATGATACTCAAAACCTTTCCAAATGAATTTGGCTCTTGTTTTAGTTTTAGTACCAATTCCCTGGGGCCTCTCACTTTGGCAAGATTCTGTTAGGTTTTTCATGTTTCAGAGTGTCGTGATTAAGAATCTTAGAGGGCAAAGGAGTGGGAGGAGCAGAGAAAGAGGAGGAGGAGGGAGGGGATGCAAGAGGGAGGAGAGAGCCAGGAGGAGGAACAGGAAGAGAAGGAGGAAGTACTGTTAACAACAGAACCACTGGGACAATCAGCCACGGGAATGATTTCAGTTTAAGCAACAAAGACTGTTTTGTTTCCTGAGAGCTCTCAACTGAGCACTGTTTAGCTGCAGCAGAAGAAAAGGATCTCCAGGGAAAGGCGGGGGTGTGGTGTTCAACTGCCTCCCTATCACCACAGGCTGTCATCTCCCAGAATCCTGGCAAAGCTGGGTTCAGTCGACTCCAGGGAGAAGAACTGAGAAGCTGCAGGTGTCTGGGCGATGCCACTGGGGTCACTCTTTCCTCTGAACCCCTCCCTGGGACGTTTACCCTCCTGGAGATCCTGCCTTCTCTCCTGGAGACACAAAATAAGACTCAGGTCACTTGGGATATTAAAAATCCTACAGTGACTACAAGGGTTGAGAAAGTAGTTAGAAGAGATGGGCTTTTAACTGCAGGACCCGGCAGCTTAGCTCCCAGATTCCTTTCGAGGTGAAGCCTAGCCATGGTCCTCTCTCCCTCTGCCTTCCTTCAAAATGAAGAACAGGGCTCACCTGAGAAATGTCACTGGAAGGGCTGCCATGAGGATCAGGGACACTCTTACCATGTCTCTGTGGCACCCATGGCAGCTCTCATTAACGCTGTGAAAGGGGCTCTGCATTTGATCCGTGAAGAAGTCTGATGTCCTCAGAAAGCAGTAAATGGCTTCCTAGAAAGACGCCTGACCACTCAGCCGTGGGAAGCCTGTTGTAAAAATTGTGTGCATTCAGTCGGGTCTCTGAAGGAACAGTAGACCCTGGTCTTGCTGACAGTCCTTCCCAGCACCCTCCACTGGAAAATTAGCACATCTCAATTTACAAAATTACCTCTAGAATGGAAGTAGGAAAATGGTCACATGAGGCTGGCCTTTCCCCCATACACCAGCGGCAGTGTTGGAAGGAAAGACACGAGATGAACAGCCCACGTACAGACCCCAGAGGGGGAAAATGAGTGTCTGGTCGTTGTGAATGGGGAAATTCTTCCTAAAAAACCTCAGACCTGGAGGTGACAGAAGGACCTGCCTTAAACTTGAGAAACCCAGAGCACTTGAGGTGGGAGACCTCTCTCCAAAGTCAGCAAAGAAATGGACATTTTCACTTCCTTTCCCGCTCCCTGCCTTTCCTCTCACTCCGTTTTGAGACCAAGTGCATTCACACCCCCAACCTGAGAGCTGACACTGCACACTGACTTTCAGTACCCCTCCCCCTGGCTTCTGGCGGGCAGAAGAGATCCTGAGCTGCCCTCTCTGGAGCACCATTCGTTACTGCTCTGAACAGGCTGGGACTTGCTTTCAAAAGGCAGCTGGGCCTGGGGACCATGTTTCACTTCTTGACACCATTAATTGGGTTATGAGTCAGAGCTGTAATGAAGACAAGTTTTGGTGTCTCCTGCAACTGTCCTGGGAAATGCACTCACACAGGCCCGAAGGCCACAGAGGGAGGGAGAGTCGGACAGATTCGCTTTGTTTATTGGGCCCGCATGGCCACAGATAAACGGTCAGTGCCAGGGGACTCCTCTGTGGACAGACCAACGGTTTTTTCTGCTGCTCCCAGAGGCCCTTAGATGTCACAGTCTTTCACCCAGAGAGGCTCATTAGTAACAGGGGGAAGTGGGAGGAGGGGGAAGCAGGAGGAGACAGAAGTAGATTCAAAACAAGCTACAGAAGGAGGCTAAAAGGATGGAATATTTTGAGAGCCAGTGATGGTAAACAGGAGGCAAGAGCTGGTCTTGCTAGAAAACCAGGCTACTTCACGTCGGGTTCGGGATCAGCTCCCCACGTGAAGGCAGCACTCGGAGTCTGCAGCAAAGAATACACCTTGAGGGTTTGATTCAAAATAAATGGCCTAGTCTTCTCAGTCTTGAAGAGGGCTATAAGTCATGCCGTACTGAGTCTGGCCAGTTAGGCTGCATAAAATGTGCAGGCTGATGAGTCCATCACAACTAATTCGAAAGGCCAATTACATTTATAGGATTGCTGACCTCTCTAATACCTCCAGGCAACTGTATCAGACTTCACTTTGTTTCCCTTCCTTTTGGGTTACACATTTGCAGCCCCAGCTGCAATCTCGCTAGGATTTATAAATCCCCTGGTCTGTTGTATTGTTTACAACTAGCCAGGCAAGAGGCTCAAGCAAGGTCCTTTGGAGAGGATGCTTTATGACATCATCTAAGGAAGTCACATCCCTGGTGGCTCAGTGGTAAAGAATCCGCCTGCAATGCAGGAAACAAGGGTTCAACCCCTGGGTCAGGAAGATTCCCTGGAGAAGGGAATGGCAACCCACTGCAATATTCTTGCTGAGAAATTCCATAGACAGAGGAGCCTGGTGGGCTACAGTCGATGGCTTCGCAAGAGTCGAACAGAACTTAGCAACTAAACAATAACAACAAAGGAAGTCACAACACCACCTACAGGCTCTCCTTTAAGTCCTCTGCTCTGGAACAATTCCATAAACCCCAGTATTGCACAAATCAAACTATAGAAAGGCACGTTGTCAGATAAAGACTTTCTGAAACAAGTACTTTGGAGCCTCTTCCTGGGCCAAGAAGGGAGACTGGCTCAATACTAGGTTATCTGCCCCTAGTCCTGGGGTTGTAGGAAAGCTACGAGCTAGAGTGGGCTGGGTAGGAAGCACAGAGAGAGAGGAAAGAGTTTGTGTCTTTGAAGGCTGATAACTTCTCTGTTCATTCTAAGTGCTCTGGAGTCAGACTGCCTACTTCCAATTCAGCTCCATTATTTGAGTCCTTGGGCAACCACTCTTTGTCTCCTTTTCCTCTTTTGTAACATTGAGAGAATGAAAGTGTCTGCCTCATGGGATACTTATTAAGGAAGGTAACACAAGTGACGTGCATAGCGTGATGTCAGGCATGAACTAATTGCTCAATACATGTTAGCTCTGATCCAAGCGCCTAACCATGTGGACTTGTTATCTCAAAGGAAAATGGAAGGTACAGGCTCTGCCCCTCAATGGAGTGGAATGTTACCCCAGATAGCCAGGTGACTTGATAATGTGGTGGCACCAACACTGACAGTTACCCCCATCTTCTCACTCAAGAGACCAGCTAGAGGCTTTCTTGCTGGAACTTTCCAAAGACAATACCAGATGAGTCACCCTGAGCAGCCTTACATTCTGCTGCCAACCCTGGAATCAGATAGTGCACTTGGGACTGGAACCTGGGCTCTGAACTGTGGTGACTCCCATAAGTACCAGTTAGGTCCTTCCTCAATTTTAGCAAGCACAGGTTGCAGAATGTGGGTTGCAGAATTTGAATGCATTATCAGGCAACAAAAGGCTAAGGATTTCCTGTTAACCTTGGTTGCTTCTTAAGCCTCCCATCTTGAGTGCTGCAATCTACCCTAATAACATGGTTATTTATCCTCAGCCTGTGCACCCTTATTCATTAACTGGCATCTATTCCACAGGAAGCTACCATCCTGGGAATTTCCAGGAATGAGGCTGAGCCCCTAAGATTACTCACTCCAGTTAAACTCTCCTATGAAATTAGTGGATGATCCTCCACCTTACCCTCACTCCATCCTACCCCAGATGGAGGTGTGATTCAGAAGCTATTGTCACCAAATGTCACGTTAAAGGTGTTTGCACCTAACTTGGTCTGAATTGTGAATATTTCTGGGCTCACTTACTCTTCAAGACAAGCCCAGCATTTCACACTGAGATTAACACTCTTTGACACAGCACACAGTGCCAGAGTGTAACATTTCAAGGGGGAAATAACTTGAAAGTGAAAAAGACTAAAAAGGCATAATTACCCAAGGCAAACTGTTTTGTTCATTCAGTGATTACAGTGGTTTTAAAGCCTTATAATTTATCATAGCTCAGAACAATTTAAATCTCAGTTGTACTCCTTTGAGAAACCAAGACACTTTCCTTTCCTTATTCCTTCTGACAGGCTATTCTTTTAACATCATCTTAGTTCTGGGATGTCATAGACTATACCTTCCCTACATCACAAGCAGAGAAGAGGAAAGCTGACAGCAACAGGATCATACCTTTGAATTAGGCCCAAATAACCGAAGAATCCAACAATTCCAAATGGGTGTAATTTCTTTCAGGTTCAAGTATCAGTTTGCTTGTTTTGCTGCTGCTAATCATCTCTTAAACAAACACTTGCTTTATCCATGTACTGTGTGCCTCATTTCACTTTCAAATTTTGTGTGTGTTTTGCTCCTAACAGCTTATTATGATCTATAATTAACAATTTTGTGGAAAGCAGAGCCACATATTGAAAAGAGCCCACATGCTACCTGAGAAGTACTTGAAATGAGAGGCCTTTGTTTTTTTCCCGAAATTTGGCAAACCTACTGCCATCTTTGCTGTGCATTGTCTTCTCCAGGAGTCCACAAGTGGACAGATAGAAAATCAAAGTAAAGATTTCAAACTCTGGCAGAATTTCAATTTGTTACCTTCAAATCTAAATAAACCAAGGGTTTTCAGATTTAGCCATAGTTTAGAATCACCTCGGAGCTTTTAAGAGAATGCTCAGACCTAACCCCAGACCAATTAAGTCAAAATCTGGGCAGGGACCCAAGCCTGAGTACTTGTGAAAATTCCCTAGTGATTATAAAGTGCAGTCAAAACTAAGTGCAGTCAAGAGTTAATCTTCTTCTGTGGCAACTGATCCAGTCTTCTTTGCAGGAGCCCAAAGAAGAAGGTAACCACCATGAGTAAGTCTTAAATGGTTAAAAACTGAATTTACTAGACTACACTGAAACTTAGGTTATTTACCAAATACCCGCAACATCTCCAGTTTAAGTAACTTGCACAAGATTCTTTTGACCTACCTCTCAGCTTATTCAAACTCACCAAGCAAGCAGCAAAGGTGCTTAAATATTTCACCCTTGGAAGCAAGTCTTTGAGATAAAGGAATGGAAAATCATTTGGGAACAGATTTCCTGGATGTATTCTGGAATGCAAGCAACCTGCATTTCGCTTGTGGTTCAACTACTTTAGAACTTTCTCTGTGAGGCTGGACAAAGTTATTAAAGACACAGCCACTGAATTCTTATGTTGAAAGGCCTGAGTATGGATTTCAACTTTCAACACAGTTTGTTAGATTGGAGGAAAACTGGCTTCTTCCATACACATCAGAGAAGTGAGGTGTGGGCTTTACCACAGTGAGCTTGTAGAACTTCTAGGCATAGGTATATTTTGTTCCTTTGTGACACGAGTTTGGAGCTCCACCAGGAGACCTTCTCTTGGATCCAGCACCAAAGGGTGCCAAATATGTCTCCTGTACTTCCCTTCACCCTCAGTATAACCCTCTCTGGAAATTGCTACGGAAATATCTCTTCTCTATTGGACTTTGTATCAACGAGTTTCATCTCATCAACCAATACCTGCACATGTACATTCAAATTCAAAATGCTAATAAGAAATTATTAAGGGATAAACTACAACTGGGGGCAACATTGTCTTCTCATATTTCTTTTCTTTATTGGACTATCATTCCTTTACAATGCTGCGTTAGTTTCTGCTGTACCATATCATGAATCAGCTATACGTTTATCCATATCCCCTCCCTCCCACCTCCCCACCCCATCCCTCTAGGTCATCACCTAGCTCGGAGCTCTGCTGATACTTCAGCTTCCCTCTAGCTATTTTACACATGGTAGTGTATATATGTCAATGCTACTCTCTCAGTTTGGCCCCTCTTCTCCGTCTTTCACTGTGTCCACAAGTCTGTTCTCTATGTCTGCACCTCTATTCCTGCTCTGCAAATAGGTCAATTAGTATCATTTTTCTAGCTTCCATATATATGGTTAATATATGATACTTGTTTTTCTCTTTCTGACTTACTTCACTCTGTCAAACAGGCTCCAGTTCATCCAAAAAAGACCCAATTTTCTTCCTTTTTATAGCTGAACAATATTCCATTGTATATATGTACCACACCTTTTCTTCTTGAGTGCTGCACTCAATATACCAGCAAATTCGGAAAACTCTACAGTGGCCACAGGACTGGAAAAGGTCAGTTTTCTTTCTAATCCCAAAGAAAGACAATGCCAAAGAATGTTCAAATTACTGCACAATGGCACTCATCACATCCGCTAGCAAAGTAATGCTCAAAATTCTCCAAGTCAGGCTTCAACAGTTCATGAACCATGAAGTTTCGATGCTCAAGCTGGATTTAGACAAAGGCAAAAGAACCAGAGATCAAATTACCTACAACCGTTGGATTCGGTGCATGAGACAAATGCTCAGGGCTGGGGCAATGGGATGACCCAGAGGGATGGGATGGGGAGGGAGGTGGGAGGGAGGTCCAGGAAGGGGAACACATGTAAACCCATGGCTGATTCATGTCAATGTATGGCAAAAACTACTACAATATTGTAAAGTAATTAGCCCCCAACTAAAATAAGTAAATTTATTTTAAAAAAAAAGAAAAGAAAAAGCAAGAGAGTTCCAGAAAAACATCTATTTCTGCTTTATTGACTGTGCCAAAGCCTTTGACTGTGTGGATCACAACAAACTGTGGGAAATTCTTAAAGGTCCAGAATGGGACCTTTTGGAATTTTCCAAAGTGCTGCTGCTGATCATGCATATTTGAAACGTCTGATACACTCCCTAACAGAATGCCAGCTCAGACAGAGCCCATAGAGGTGCATCGGAGAGATGTTTAGAAGTAGGTAAGGATTGGGGGCACCTCTTCAAGTGAACAGTGAAGTTCTGGCTGACACAGAAGCTTGTGCAATAGAAATGACCCTGCTCAGAGCATAACTGATCCCTGGGATTTGCAATTTATCACCACCACTACCCAAGTAGTTCACAGAAATATCCAGATATAAAGCTATCTTTAGCCATACTTAAGATTCTTATTTTCCAAAACCTATTCTCCACAAAATAAATGAGAACACATATGCTGTGTCAGAGAGCCTGCTCCTCAAGCAGAAACTTCCAACTAGGAGTTAAGGCGGGTACAGGTGATGGAATGGAAGGAAGAGAGAGTTGTTAAAGAAAAGATTTGTGAGAGGGTTAAATGCACAAAACATGGAGGACAGGAGACCTTCCATCTAATAACTGGCATAATACAAAAACATTTTCTAAAATGACTGGGCAGGTGGGAGAGTGCTTTGGAACTGTTCTCAGTATCTCTCATTGGTTGGTTTGCTTCACAGATTCTCCTCATGAAGAAAATACTGCAAGGCAAGAAATATTGTGACTTAAATTGCATTCATGAGATTCTCTGATAAAAAAAAAAATCAATGTGTTGGATCAATTTTTCTTAAACAAGTTCATCATACTCTAAAGTGATCAATAGGGAAAGTTTTTAGCCACTTCCCAGCCTTCCCACTTCAGTAATTGCTAGAATTTCATATCGACAGGTCATAGGACGATTTGAAGGTTGAATTGATCCATTAACCTGTGGTGCTACAAGGCTGGGTCACAACAATAATGCAGTATCCCCCAAGGGACAGGGCTGGAATCAAACAGGAGGTAAACCAGGACATTATGCATTTGACCCTGGAGGTGCCAGGCTCCTGCTTCTGTCTGTTGCCAGGGAAGGAGGAAGAGGAAGAAACAGCAGGAAGATAAAAGGACCAAGAAGAAGGGACAGCAGAGATTGGGGAGGGAGGAAACATGAAGAGGTCAGCCGCCTCTCAAATGTTGAAAGGTCCCTGTTGAAGAGGAAACGCTATGTGGCTGGGTGAACCACATATGCTGGGCAGTTACAGTCAAGAGAAAAATCAACTTGAAAGAACTCCAAATGGGAAACTAAATGGTGCTCATCAGTATCATTCTGGTCCTGAAATTTAGCTCATAGTTCTTCTTTAACATTGATGTGTGTAATTACTCGTGCCTGGGGCGAAGGAGAAAGGGAGCTTCCTAGAGTGCGGCCAAGGAAACGTGGGCAGAAAGGACAGGGAAAATGGAGACACTCTCTTCTTTTGCCAAGTGGTAAAATTATTCATCTTGTAATCACTCCTGGACAGTGGTACTGTGCATTTACACGACCCACTAGCTCAGCAGGTTATCATAATAGGGATTATAAATACAAAAAGCACCTTATAGAAATCAAGGCTTGATTCACCATAGAGTAGACCTACCATAGGGGGCCAGGTCATACTGCATTTTGCAGTACAGATTCTAACTCTGGTAACAGGAAAATAAAATCTGACAGTCAGAATGTATTCCAGTAACAGGCACTGATTTGCTTGTTACAAAGTCACAGTTAATCTATTAGTCAAAGAATTGTTCATTAACTGTCCTACACATCACTGTTACGTGGGCTTCTCAGAAACCTGTTGGAGAGCAATGTCTGTGGAAAGTAAATTTGCACTTGAGATGGAAATTGCCCACCACATGCTAGCATGGTTAGCCTTCAATTTTTATGTGGAAATTAGGTATGCCTAATTAAAACTCAAAAGACAGGATTTTACTGCTCTCAAATACAAGCATATGTAGATACCAGTAGCATGAGCATAGTTCTAAGTGACAGGCTGGCACATGTGAGCTACTGGTTTGGACCTACCAGAGGATAAACTGACTGGCCTGCTATGTCACACATTGCTCTCTGCATGAACTAGATATCCCGAAGGATGTGGGCCTCCTTGGCAGCTCATGAGTTTTTCAGTTTCCATGAAAACCTTACATAGTGAGTCCATGTGGGTATTTACTCAGTATATTTCTCAATTAGAGTCCTACATAGACCTCATGCAAATATAATTAATCTGTCCACGCTGAATAAAACAGCTGCAGTATCACCTATGTGAGTTTTACATAAGAAGTTAAACATGGGAGAAACAAAATTTAAAAAATGAAGAATGTTTCAATTATAGGTTTATTGAGTAAGTTACTAGATATTAAGTTACTAGATATTAGTAAGTTACTAAATATTATCTGCAGTTACAATATTTGCAGTTAGCAATATATTTATTTGAGAAAATCTATAGTGCATTATGGAAAATTAATATCTTCCTTCTAGAAACAACCACAGTGGCCTATAAAGGGCAGAGAGATGGTGGCAATATCAACCTGGCTTCCCATTTTGAGTGACATGGACAAGCTTGCTACCTAAAAGTCTGCTATGAGGTCAGGGGATAATTCTCACAAAGGGCAAGACAGACAGGCCACCCTCTAGGTAGGCTTCTGTGCTGCTCCTATCAAAACTACCACTGGAATGAGTGACAAATAAGACTGTCTCAGGAAATGAACCTCACACACACCCTGTCTTGAACCAGCTTTATTCAAATAACTAGGGAGGTTTCCTAAGATACTGATCCCTAAGCTCCACCTCCAAATCTAAGGTAGGCCCTGAAATCTAGACTTTTTAAAGTTCTGCAGGTAGACAGCCTAGGGTGGGAACCAGTAAGTTCCGCCTGGTTCCTTAGGTGATCTAAGTCCTTACTATGCAAAGTCATGGAAAATATATGGGGAAACAGTGGAAATAGTGAAAGACTTTATTTTAGGGGGGGCTCCAAAATCACTGCAGATGGTGATTGCAGCCATGAAATTAAAAGACGCTTACTCCTTGGAAGAAAAGCTATGGCCAACCTAGACAGCATATTAAAAAGCAGAGACATTACTTTGCCAACAAAGGTCCGCCTAGTCAAAGCTATGGTTTTTCCAGAAGTGGTGTATGGATATGAGAATTGGACTATAAAGAAAGCTGAGTGCTGAAGAATTGATGCTTTTGAACTGTGGTGTTGGGGAAGACTGTTGAGAGTCCCTTGGACTGCAAGGAGATCCAACCCCTCCATCCTAAAGGAAATCAGTCCTAAATATTCATTGGAAGGACTAATGCTGAAGCTGAAACTCCAATACTCTGGCCACCTGGTGCAAAGAACTGACTCATTGGAAAAGACCCTTATGCTGGAAAAGACTGAAGGCGGGAGGAGAAGGGGGCGACAGAGGATGAGATGGTTGGATGGCATCACCAACTCAATGGACATGAGTTTGAATAAACTCCGGGAGTTGGTGATGGACAGGGAGGCCTGGCGTGCTGCAGTCCATGGGGTCCCAAAGAGTCGGACACGACTGTGCAACTCAACTGAACTGAACTGACGTAAAGTATTTATGGACCAGCAGCATGTTAGGATCGCAGAGTCTCGGGCTCCATCTCAGACATACTGAACCAGAATATGCACTTTAACAAGATCTCCAGATATCTTATGTGGATGTTATTAATAAAATTTAAGAAGCACTTCTGAAATTTGTTTGCGTATTTATTGAGTCACTGGAAGTCATCAGCCTAGTGCTCGCTGGATTGCCACCACCTTGTTTCATGATGCAAAGAAACGCCCTCACTAAGTTACAACATGGGGTTTTGATAAACTTTAGGAAGAATGGTTTTGTAAAACTGTTGTTTAACGTATCACATATTGCTTAAGGCTGTCAAATGTCTCTTGCTCTAAAGCCCTATGGAGGAAATTATTTTTTAATTAAAAAATCTAGAAAATAACACATATTTACATGCAAAAATACAGATAAGCAAAAAAAAAAGACAAGAAAATAAAAGTGATTATAATTCCACCCTTCAAATAAACATGCATTCTAAATCTCTTTAGCTATGTCTGACTTTTTGCAACCCTATGGACTGTAGCGTGCCACGCTCCTCTCTCCATAGGATTTTCCAAGCAAGAACACTGGAGTGGGTTGCCATGCCTTCCTCCAGGGGATCTTCCTGACCCAGGGACCAAACCTGCGTCTCTCATGTCTCCTGCATTGGCAAGCAGGTTCTTTACCACTAGTGCCATCATACCATTGATATTTTGTTATAGAGTACATATTCAAACTTTAAGTGTATTAGCATAAACATTTTCACAGAATGAAAAGTAGGCATTTTCAACATGGCTTTTTATACCATCATAAGATTCTCTTCTATGAACATATATCACTGTCACATAATAGTTGTTCAGTTCAGTTCAGTCGTTCAGTCGTGTCCGACTCTTTGGGACCCCATGAATTGCAGCACGCCAGACCTCTCTGTCCATCACCAACTGCCGGAGTCTACCCAAACCCATGTTCATCGAGTCGGTGATGCCATCCAACCATCTCATCCTCTGTCGTCCCCTTCTCCTCCTGCCCCCAATCCTACCCAGCATTAGGGTCTTTTCCAATGAGTCAACCCTTCGCATGAGGTGCCCAAAGTATTGGAGTTTCAGCTTCAACATCAGACCTTCCAATGAACACCCAGGATTGATCTCTTTTAGGATGGATTGATTGGATCTCCTTGCAGTCCAAGGGACTCTCAAGAGTCTTCTCCAACACCTCAGCTCAAAAGCATCAATTCTGCAGTGCTCAGCTTTCTTCACCGTCCAACTCTCACATCCATACATGACCACTGGAAAAAACCTAGCCTTGACTAGACGGACTTTTGTTGGCAAAGTAATGTCTCTGCTTTTAAATATGCTATCTAGGTTGTCCATAACCTTCCTTCCAAGGAGTAAGCGTCTCTTAATTTCATGGCTGCAGTCACCATCAGCAGTGATTCTGGA
Source organism: Giraffa tippelskirchi (assembly GCF_054371585.1). Classification (NCBI taxonomy): domain Eukaryota; kingdom Metazoa; phylum Chordata; class Mammalia; order Artiodactyla; family Giraffidae; genus Giraffa; species Giraffa tippelskirchi. Next base: position 175,320,079 of record NC_137275.1, read on the forward strand.
GCCCAAAAAAATTAAATCTGACACTGTTTCCACTGTTTCCCCATCTATTTCCCATGAAGTGATGGGACCAGATGTCATGATCTTAGTTTCCTGAATGTTGAGCTTTAAGCCAACTTTTTCACTCTCCTCCTTCACCTTCATCAAGAGGCTCTTTAGTTCTTCTTCACTCTCTGCCATAAGGGTGGTGTCATCCACATATCTGAGGTTATTGATATTTCTCCCGGCAATCTTGATTCCAGCTTGTGTTTCTTCCAGCCCAGCCTTTCTCATGATGTACTCTGCATATAAGTTAAATAAGCAGGGTGACAATATACAGCCTTGACGTACTCTTTTTCCTATTTGGAACCAGTCTGTTGTTCCATGTCCAGTTCTAACTGTTGCTTCCTGACCTGCATACAGGTTTCTCAAGAGACAGGTCAGATGGTCTGGTATTCCCATCTCTTTCAGAATTTTCCACAGTTTATTGTGATCCACACAGTCAATTGGCATAGTCAATAAAGCAGAAATAGATGTTTTTCTGGAACTCTCTTGCTTTTTCGATGATCCAGCGGATATTGGCAATTTGATCTCTGGTTCCTCTGCCTTTTCTAAAACCAGCTTGAACATCTGGAAGTTCACGGTTCACGTATTGCTGAAGCCTGGCTTGGAGAATTTTGAGCATTACTTTACTAGCACGTGAGATGAGTGCAATTGTGCGGTAGTTTGAGCATTCTTTGGCATTGCCTTTCTTTAGGATTGGAATGAAAACTGACCTTTTCCAGTCCTGTGGCCACTGCTGAGTTTTCCAAATTTGCTGGCATATCGAGTGCAGCACTTTCACAGCATCACCTTTGAGGATTTGAAATAGCTCAACTGGAATTCCATCACCTCCACTAGCTTTGTTCGTAGTGATGCTTTTCAAGGCCCACTTGACTTCACATTCCAGGATGTCTGGCTCTAGGTGAGTGATCACACCATATAATAGTCATAGGGAATATTATAATACTATACCACTCTTCCTCAATGCTTACTTCTAGTTATTAGTACCTCTTTGCTGATATAAACAATACTGGTAATAAATAACCTGAAAATCAGCATTTGGATTTGTATGGCTCTTAAAATATTTAAAAAATATATAATATTTGAAAAAACTGGCTCATCTGAGGAAACGTTAACATTTTTCTAGATGAAAATTATAGTGAATTGAGTTTCTCTTTTTACTTTCATTGTCATGAAGCTCAAAATCAAATGTGATGCTCAGTTATATTAATTACACTAACCTAGATTTTATATAAATAGATCTATATGTACATACATTTCTTTTTTTATAGTTTTGAAAGTGTGCATCTTTAATGAGACACCTTGAATCTTCCAGTGCAGCAGGGGACTTATCAATTTAAGCAGGTAATTAGTGGATTCAAAAGAAAAATTCCAAAGCTGAGTGAGTTCCTTTTAATGCATGTCAATAAAATTATATTTAGGTTAGGAAGATAAAGCCCAACAAACATGCTGTTCTTTAAATACCACAGAAATTTTTCTCACTATTCTGCTGTCAGAGACTTATTTCTTTAGACCTTTAAGTACTCCCCTAAAAAAAAATGCTGTCCATATTAAGTGAAGGACAACATGAAATTCAAAGCAAATTGCTACAAAGGGAAGAGGTGACTATAGCAAGATTTTTCACTGCAAAAGAAGTTTAGATTCCCTCAGATTTAAATGCAAATAAGTGATGAGATTAAAAAAGGGAAAGGGGAAAAGTGACAATTACTTTATCCATTTTCAGATCCAACATATGCATTTGAGATACTGTCAGACTGATTTGGCTGCTCAGATTCAAAATGATAAAGTGGGAGGAATCAAGGAAAAGTAGACAACAGAGCAGTTCCCATAGCAACTCCAAGTGGTTCTTTGGTGACTTGACCCAAAGCCTGATCTCACCAATAACTAATTTAAGCCCAGTGGATGGAAATGAAGCCTTTTATAACATTCAGGGCCTTCTTCCTTAAAGTTCAGTTCAGTTCAGTCGCTCAATCATGTCCGACTCTTTGTGACCCCATGAATCACAGCACGCCAGGCCTCCCTGTCCATCACCAACTCCCGGAGTTTACCCAAACTCATATCCATCGAGTCGGTGATGCCATCCAACCATCTCATCCTCTGTCGTTCCCTTCTCCTCCTGCTCTCAGTCTTTCCCAACATCAGGGTCTTTTCCAATGAATCGGGTCTTCGCATCAGGTGGCCAAAGTATTGGAGTTTCAGCTTCAACATCAGTCCTTCCAATGAACACCCAGGACTGATTTCCTTTAGGATGGATGGGTTGGATCTCCTTGCAGTCCAAGGGACTCTCAACAGTCTTCTCCAACACCACAGTTCAAAAGCATCTATTCTTCAGCGCTCAGCTTTCCTTATAGTCCAACTCTCACATCCTTACATGACCACTGGACAAACCATAGCCTTGACTAGATGGACTTTTGTTGACAAATTAATGTCTCTGCTTTTTAATATACTGTCTAGGTTGATCATAACTTTCCTTCCAAGGAGTAAGCATCTTTTAATTTCATGGCTGCAATCACCATCTTCAGTGATTTTGGAGCCCCCCAAAATAAAGTCTGACACTGTTTCCACTGTTTCCCCATCTATTTGTCATGAAGTGATGGGACCAGATGCCATGATCTTCATTTTCTGAATGTTGAGTTTTAAGCCAACTTTTTCACTCTCCTCTTTCACTTTCATCAGAGACTCTTTAGTTCTTCTTCATTTTCTGCCATAAGGGTGGTGTCATCTGCATAGCTGAGATTATTGATATTTCTCCCGGCAATCTTGATTCCAGTTTGTGCTTCCTCCAGCCCAGCGTTTCTCATGATGTACTCTGCATATAAGTTAAACAAGCAGGGTGACAACATACAGCCTTGACGTACTCTTTTTCCTATTTCGAACCAGTCTGTTGTTCCATGTCCAGTTCTAACTGTTGCTTCCTTACCTTCATACAGGTTTCTCAAGAGGCAGGTCAGGTGGTCTGGTATTCCCATCTCCTTCAGAGCAGAGTTTTCCATAGTTTATTGTGATCCATACAGTCAAAGCCTTTGGCATAGTCAATGAAGCAGAAGTAGATGTTTTTCTGTAACTTTCTTGCTTTTTTGATGATCCAGCGGATGTTGGCAATTTGATCTCTGGTTCCTCTGCCTTTTCTAAAACCAGCTTGAACATCTGGAAGTTCATGGTTCACGTATTGCTGAAGCCTGGCTTGGAGAATTTTAAGCATTACTTTACTAGCGTGTGAGATGAGTGCAATTGTGTGGTAGTTTGAGCATTCTTTGGCATTGCTTGAAGTTAGTTAAAGCTAGGAAAACTTCTAACTCTTCAAGAATGATGAAAGTAGATAACCTGAAATCACAAAATAAACTTGAGACAGGCTATTTGATGTGAACCTTGAGAATATGGACCTTCTAAGCCTCAGGCCTCATGTTACCTCACCACTGAGACAGAATTCTGCTTATGGACGGAAAGCCTCTTGGAGACAGCCCTCTTCCTGTTAGAGAAAAGGGAATAAATAGCTTTCATTGGGAGAGCAATTTAACTCTGGAGCAAAGTATTTCTGTAATAAAGCTCAACCAATGGAAAGAATTAATATAAAAATAGGTAAGCAATGAGTCTATTTTCAGAGAAGTGAGAACAATTCTGCTTAGCTATCTCAGAATCAGAATTTTTGAGCTGAATGAAAATGAAACAATTCTGGAGTCCAACGGTTCTCAGTGAGTGAATCCTGATGTAGTTGACAGAATAATGGCCCCCAAGGATGTCTATGTGCTAATTCTATAACCTGTGGATATTTATGTTCCATGGTAAGGGGCTGTTAAAATTGTAGATGAAATTAGTGTTGCTATTCAGCAGACCTTAAAGAGATTATGCTTGATTATCTGGGTGGGCCCAATGTAATCACAAGGGACCTTTAACTTGCAAGGAGGAGGCAGCAGAGGAGGTCAGTCAGAGATTTTTAGGAACTACAATGTTAGCTTTCAAGATGAAAGAAGGGGCCACATGCCAAGGAATGCAGAGAGTCTCTACAAGATAGAAAAGGCAAAGAAATGGATTCTTCTCCAGAGCTTCCAGAAGGGTTGTAGCTCTGCTAACACCTTGACTTAAGGCCAGTGAGAAGTATTTCAAACTCTGACCTCCAGAACTGTAAGATAATGAATGTGTTGTGTTAAGCCACCATGTTTGTAGTGATTTGTTGCAGTAGCAGTAGGAAACTAATACATGTGGGAACTTGTTAGAAATGCAAATTCTCTGGCTCCACCCCAAACCTACTGAGTCAGAAACTCTTGGGGTAGAGCCCAATAATGAGTATTTAACAAACCATCCAGGTGATTCTGATACATGTTAAAGTCTGGGAACTACTGATCTAGTCCAACTCCTTCTGAGACACAAAATAGTGAAGTTGGATTTGCTAATGTCAACAGCCTCATTAGTGACAAAACTGAAACTAGACCTAGATCTTCTAGTTTGTATATTATTGAGTAAAGTGTATATATATATATATATACCGGAGAAGGCAATGGCACCCCACTCCAGTACTCTTGCCTGGGAAACCCCATGGACGGAGGAGCCTGGTAGGCTGCAGCCCATGGAACCGCGAAGAGTCGGATACGACTGAGCGTATATATATATTTTTTTCAGTTATTTTTATGGCCCTTGTATGAATGTACTACTATTTAGCCTAGACCTGGGTTTTCTTTGTCAATGAAATAAGACTAAGTGTGTCTAACTGACCCCTCAGAGCACCACTGTGAGCAAAAATTTAGGTAATATGTAAGTGAAAATTCTTTGAACAGAATAAACTGTTACTCAGAAGAAAGTATGTTTGCTAGGCTGATTAGTGGTAATATTACAATGGAGTTTATAGGAGACTACAATAACCAGTATCTTTGTGTGCCCAGCAAGTTATTCTATGCTTCTTGTACAAATGTAACTACTCTCTCCTTACCTTAAAATATCACCCACATATTTTGGGTGATATGACCTACCCTAGCCAAATAATACTTCATTCCTCTGCACAGCATTATAGAGAATCAGATGACCAAACAAGGGCAGACAGTGTCTGTTCCTCAGATTGTCATATGCATGGTCAGGCAACAAAGCTTTTCCCATTGTGTTTGTTAAACCCTGACATTTAGAGAAATTTTATCTGAAGAACAAAGTCAATACAGATGAGAAATGGATGGATGGATGGAGATGGTGGCAAGAGGCAGAGAAAAGCACTAGAGTCAAGTTGGTTCAAGTTCTTGAGGCCCTGGGTCCTATGCTGTAACTTCAGTCCAACGAGCTCTACCTATTTACTTCTAAGCTATGTGAGCCAATACATTCCTCTTCTTCCTTAAACTGTCTAAAATGAGTTTCTATCACTTGCAGCCCAAAGAGTTCTGAATAACATAGCATTTTTCTTCTTAAATACAATACTGTTCTTTAACATCAAAATGTTGCCTTTCACACTGATAATTCTCTTCATCAGTACTTCATAGCAGTTCCAATCTGCATTGTCATCACCCTTGGAGGCAACTCTTTCAGGATCAATTTCCAGGCATCTGGGTCTTAGCTGGAAACCCCCTCACTTGCTACATCCACTCCCTGTGCGCTCACTAGTCTTCCTTTTACTCCTCCTCCATCAAATTTCCCATGAGTCAACAGCCTAATAGCATAGCACTGAGCCTTGCCACAAGGTTTTCCACTGTTTCTTTATGACTTCTGCATAAGAACACTTTCACAATTCTCAATGACATCTATTATACAAGTGTCTGTCAAATATTCCTAGAAGAGTACTTGAGAATCTAACTCTTTTAAAGTTCCTCTGGGCCTCCTAGGTTAAGAGAAGGACTGATAAGAGTCACGACTTTCTGGTGTCTTTAGTCCAGATTTGACTCAAGCCAGATGCCACCTGCAGTGATGAGGGTACATGGGTGATTATCTACTGCATGTACAATATGAGGTTATAGTTTGTAGACTGTGCTTAATGGGCAACTGCTTGTGCAGCAGACATCAAGACAAAGCCTCTCAGCTGAAGTGGGAATAGGCTGAGTTTAGAAACAACTTTCCTAATTATAGGAAAGAAGGTATGTCCAGTGGAAGGAAAGGAAACAGAAAGGAGAAAGGAAAGAAGGAAGAAAGGAGGGAAGCCTTCCACTGGCCAAGCAAAGAAGGAAGGGAATGAGGAAGGCTGGCTCTTTAATTTGGATCCTTACTAAAAGACATCTTTACAGACATGGAACATTTTCAAGAATAATAAAGAGTTTGGCATTTTAAGGTGGACCCTAAAGAATGTTAAATTTACCAAAAATACAAAAAACCAAATAAGTCACTTATATAAAATTATGTGGTATAACACACCTACCTTCTAGACTGAAGCAAGCATTTGTCCTAAATAATAAGGCAAGATCACATCATCAGGGCTTTCCTGGTGGCTCAGATGGTAAAGAATCTGCCTGCAATGCAGGAGACCAGTTTTCGATCCCTAGATGGGGAAGATCCCCTGAAGGAGGAAATGGCTACCCACTCCAGTATTCTTGCCTGGAGAATTCCACGGACAGAGGAGCCTGGCAAGCTGCAGTCCATGGGGTCACAAAGAGTCAGACATGACTGAGTGACTAACACTCACTTCACTTTCATATCACAGAGAACTCATATTGAGCTGTCTCCCTATCTAACCCATGTCCTAGAAGGCAACAGACAACAATCTTCCCAAGTCCAGGAAGAGCATATGTCTTTTTGAGCCAACATCCACTTTCCAAACATGCTCCTTGGACCTGATGTAAAACTGCATCTACCACATGTCTGAGTTCACCTCAGCAGGCTGCCTCATCTAGAAGGCTTCTTCCATTACAAGCCTGGCTTTAAAATATGGTTTCTCAGTCCCATGGGCTAATTAAGCACTGCTGGGTCTACATCAGCCCCACTCAAGTGTGACGATTAAGCTGGCAAGAAAAAAAATCAATCATTATTAATCACTAAATCCATGTAGTGACTTTCAGAGGTGCTAAATGGGTGCAAAGGGCGATGGTGATGCTTTTCATCGAGCAACCAAATGGTTAACATGAGAGAAAGCATGCACTCCTCCTACAACAAACAGCCTGGGTGGGAACATCAGATGTACATGTGTTTACAGAACAAGAAAATCTAGTTAATGTGGTTATAAAGTGCTTATAATTTCCCACACATTGCACTCCTTCCAATTTTGGCTCGCTACTAGGGCCAAAGGGAGATACTATTGCCACCTGAATGGTACCTCTGTTAGACTTTAAGATATCTCTTTTAGAGTGAATATATATTCACTTGTAAAGTGTTTTCATTGAGCAGATTTTTTCCTTTTATTGGACTATTCCCTACAGCCCTTTGCCTTATGATGCATTGAGAGTTTATAAACGCCTTTTCCAAATACAGTCTTTACTGAAGCATTTACTGTAAAGCAGTCTGGTTTACACCAATCCCATTTAATTTACCAAAACCATCCTCCCTTTTAAGAAAGGTGGTGTAAAGCTTTCAGATTTTCATGTGGAGAACAATTAGCAGTAACATTATTATTCTTTTGTCTATTGTTACTTTGTTTTAGGTTTGTCTTCCTGTTTTTAATTCCCTTCTATTTCCTTGGCCAAGTAGGCTAATTTCAGAAGCTGTGGGAATACTTTATTGTGTCCACAATGAGAATCATTTATCAAATAAAGAATCCTATCTCTTGTTTCATCATTAGCTTAGAAGCCACTTGTCCCATGCCCTGTGATACAGTGTACAGCCAGGGTGTGCCTGTTTACCTAAAATGAAGCAAGCCCTGGTATTCTTTCTGGTGTAAAATGAGCGCAGAGACTACTTTAGGTGACAACTCACTTCATGCTGCCGCTCCCGCTACCCCAACAGAAGACAAGTGACAGCACACGGGACTCATTCGTAGGCCGGACTGAAAAGCTAACAGGAAAACAGGGCAACGGCCTTAAGCCGATGAGGCAGTTTTCGCATTTGCCTTTGGATGCTTACTCAAGTGTTTTCACTCTAAAACGCAACATGTGAACTGTCCTGTCCTTGGGTCTCTCTTTGAGGATTCTTTGCTGGAACACCTGGGAGGAGGTGTCACCACCTCCTGTCACCAACCTTCTGCACCCTGTTTCTTTTCATGCAGTGCATGAGCACTCTCCTCCATGAACCTGGGAACCACTTTAATAATAATAACAATAACAACAATAATCCTAACGTTTAAGGTCAAATTTCCTTCTCCTTTCAAAGTCAGAAGAGCACAAGGAGAAAACAAAAGACACGTTCCTTTAGTCTCCATTCCCCTTCACTCTCTGGAAGCACAAACTTTAGAGACAGAAAGCACAATAAGGAAGAAGATGCTGACTGAGATGGCGGAAGAGAAGCAACAGTGTCAAGAAGAGATGAAGAAATGGAGGCAAGAGAAGGGGGCAGAAGGGACCGGAAAACGGGCATGAAAAGAAAAGGCCTGGACAAAACATCAAAGTAAGGACTTCCTTGGTGGTCCAGTGGCTAAGATTCTGTGCTCCCAATGCAAGGGGCCTTGGTTCAATCCTTGGTCAGGGAACCAGGGTCCCACATGCCACAATGAAGACCCAGCAGAGCCAAAATAAAAACCAAGGAAGCCAAGATGGCTTGTTCACATCTCTCATCGCTCTTAGCAATGCTTCATGCCCATGCATTCCTACTGTCTGGGACTACGTGCCTTGCTCTTGGAGACTCCATCACTTTGTCATCCACTTGCCGGACTGAATTCTTATGGTCTCACTGACCCTTCTGTGTCCACACAGCCTCCATCATAGTGAAGATGCAATAAGGATTCAGTAAGTACTTACTGAAAGAAAACATAGCTAAACTTCGAGGACTGGTGGATTACTTTGTTGTTACTGTTTTGTCACTAAGTCACATCCAACTCTTTGCAACCCCATGGACTGTTACCTGCCAGGCTCCTCTGTCCATGGAATTTTCAAGACAAGAATACTGAAGTGGGTTGCCATTTCCTTCTCCAGGATATCTTCCTGACCCAGGGATCAAACCTGCATCTCCTGCATTGGCAGACAGATTCTTTACTACTGAGCCACCAGGGAAGCTCACTATGAACTTTAAAAGGTTAAATATGAGGAATTTCATGTATCTGTGACCTAAATGACAGATTTTCCTGGAAAAAGGCACAGATATTTGTCAGGCTCTTGAGTAGGCATCACGGTTGTTAAGTCTTTGGAAGGATCTTCAATTTCCACCAAGGCAAAGGTCTACCTACCCATCTGCCGAAGAAGAAAAGAAGAGAGGCAACAAAAGCTTGACTTGTGTGATAGTAGATGCTTAATTCTGGCCCAGGGCACACACACATGCTCACACACACACACACACATGAATCATCCAATTCTCACCTATTACTCTACTATATTGGATTGATGTCAGAAATTTTAAATTATGTTTTGAACATACTGGGACCACTAACACCTTAAGCTGTCAGGTATATAGTGTGAACATGTGGTTCCTAGGCCTATTTTGATAAAAAGCAGGGAAGAGAATGGTAGTAACTATCATTCTAATTGGGCGTCATAGAGTAATAGGTTAGGACTCAGATAGGAAAAGAAAAATGTCCAGATGCCCTCAGGCAAGCTGCCCAGGTGTGATCTTCTAGACTAGAAAATCACTGGCTGCTTAAACCAGACACTTACCCAAAACCTGTGAAGCTGACACTCACTCAATCACTCAGAATGGCTGCTTTAAGTTTCGTGAACAAGACGCCTCTGTGTTTCTGGCAATGCAGGTGACCAACATGAAGAGGGCCAGCTGTGTCAAAAAGCCACTTCACCATCTGAATGCATGTTCCCCATCAACAAGTTTTGCCAACAAGCTCCTCTCCCAGGGCCTAGCCTGGCACAAAGTAAGCAGATGCCAAGAGAAAGGAAGTGTAGGTAGTGGGTGAGCAAAAGCAGGAGAGAGTGATCATGGACATTGGCCAGACTGGGTTTCCTGAATGAGACACCACCAAGATCCCAGCATTTCAAAGAGGGAAAACACAGATAAAAAAACAGACACACACACGCGCGCGCACGCAGCCACACACAGAGTAAGAACAGTTCAGGACTGAGAAGAACTTCGAAGTGGGCACCAGTGGCCAGCAGCAAAGTCAACTGAAGCCTGAGATAGGAAAGCAAAGCCTCCAGAGATATACGACCAGAAGCAAATTTCTGGTCACTGGCAGCTCCAGCTCCCAGCAAGCAAAAGAACCTGTTGACTACCAAGTAGGGGGAGAGGGCAGCACAGCTGGGAAATCCAATCATGTTTTTTGTACAAATCAACCCTCTCAATGCCTGGTGAGCGCTGCAGGGTGCTGGCCACCTGCGGATGCTCAGCTAGACAAGTGTGACCCTTCATACCACATTCCTCAATAAGAGGCTCCTGTGACAAGATACCCAAGCTAGAGTGAAACACAACCTCCTGTAAGGCATCCTAGGAGAACCTGTCCCACCAGTTGTGAATCCAGCCACCCACTTCTGGAAGATAAAAGGAGAGAGGAGGTAGAGAGAGAGGACTGGTGAAAGTTTCTTTCAGAAGAAGGCTGAGCTCACAGTGACTCCCACCACAGGGGGAGCCCCACCACAGGGGAAACCCCATCATCACACAAATCAAGGGTACCATTCTGATTGTGTTCGGTGTGTTCAACATGTTCCAGAGTTCCAGAAGTTTCTGAATATACAGACTGAAATATGAATGCTGTGTCTCAGAATCATGCAAAGCCACAGCCTTGTCCCACCGCGCCACATGTCCCTGCAGGGAGCAAGAGGAGGAAGCTGCCTTCTCTCCACATGTCTAGTGAGGGAATCTGCAAGGGTTCGCTTCAGAGAGCTTCAAAATGGATTGCCTATCACTGAGACACAGAAAGAACTTGTGCTTGATTCATCCTTGAGAAAGACAAAGCAAACTATGGACCAAGGCCTGACTCCAGCCCACAGTATAAAATGGTGAGGGAGGAGGTAACTGTTTCGACAGCAAAGACAGGAGTGCATGGCCACATGGAGGCATCTGCAGCCCAGTGTTCACTACAGCAAGTGGGAGGTGGGAACCATATGTTTCATGTGGGCCAAAAATGGGTCACTTAGTACAAGCCACACAGGAATTTCTTACTGTCACTCAGGATAGAAAAGCATCAGTCCAGGCCCAGAAAGCTCTACAAGAGAGAAAAGAACCTTCAAAATTCCTGCAAAATGCCCACAACACAACCAGTGGCAACCCTTTTCAGGGCCAGAAAGCAGAAGCTACCAGCCAAGTAAGAAGTGCCCTGCTCCTTATACCTTCTCACTCCCACTCTATACACTCCCCTTGTCCCCAGTAAAACAGAAGCTGGCTCAAGGAGAAGGTAAGTCTGGAGAGAAGAGCAAGAAAGCCAAGAGCACACCCCTCCTTCTCCACTGAAGGCCTAGCTGGGAGGGATTTTAAATTGTATGAGTTTGCTGCTATATGACAAATTACCACAATCTTAGCAGCTTAAAACATCCACTTATTACCTACCAGTTCCAGAAGTCAGAAGTTCAGCATGGCTCAGCTGGGTTCTCCACATAGGGTCTTATGCAGCTGAAATCAAAGTCTCAGCCTGCTAGGTTCTTATCTTGAGGCTCTGGAAACGAATCCACTGCCAAACTCATTAGGTTGTTGGCAGAATTTAGTTCCATGTGGCTATAAGTCTAAGGTCCCCTAGGAAATGCTCTCAGCTCCTTCCAGCTCTCTGGTCCTTGCATGTGTCCCCATCTATCCTCAAACGCAACAACAACACATGGACTCCCTCTCAGGCTTAGAATCTCTTTGACTTCCCCTCTACTTCCAGCAAGAGAAAACTCTGCTTTTAAAAGGGTCATGTGCTTAGATTTGCCCCACCAGAAAAATAGCCCTTTTGCTATAAAAAGTAACACCATCATAAGAACACAAAACTCATCATATTCCCGGATCTCACCCACACTCTAAAGGAAAAGGATTATATTAATATAAGACTGAGGGTGTGCAAGTTCAAGGCGTGAAGCAGGGCACCCAAAGCTGGTGCTCTGGGACAACTCAGAGGAATATGGTTAGGAGGGAAGAGGGAGGGGGTTCAGGATTGGGGGGACACATGTATACCAGTGGTCGATTCATGTTGATGTATATATTGTAAAGCAATTATTCTCCAATTAAAATAAATTAATTTTAAAACAAGACTGAGGGTATCAGAGGTCATTCTTAGAAATCTGCTTACCACAAACAAGTTAGGTAGGAAATTTTGATTACTCTTCAGTTCTGAAGATACAAATTGTTAAAATCAAGGGTATGTTTGCAACACAAAGGAATTGCAGGACTGTCTCTTAGTGAAAAATGGACATAAAAGTTCATGGTTTCCATAGTTTTCATGGAGGGAGAAGAGATGGTATGAAGAGATTATCACCAATGAATAAATGTTAAGAACAGAGGGATAAAACATTAAGTGCTTGTTTGCATCGTTGAGTTGTACTTGTTGGATGTACAGTTTACCCCAAGATGGTAACCCTAGAGAGAGGTAGAGGTGAATCAAGACCAAATAAAGCATGCTAATAATGGTAATACCAGAGAGGATATTAAAAACAGGAATAAAGTAGAATTCCCTGCTACAAAGAGAAAATTCCAATTACTAAAAGGGAAGGTTAGGTGAATCTTTGCACTACAGGGAATAGCACAGTTATGTCAAGGGAGTCCCAGAGTGTATGCCAGGAGATTTAACCCTGGTTCCTATTCCACCCTCTCACTTGTAGTATAAACTTGGGCAAGACCCTAACTCCCTAGACCCCAGTGTCCTAACAGGAAAATATAACATGAACGTATGGAGTATGGTGGCATAAACTCTACTAGTGTAGAACCTGGAGGCCCATATGCTCTGGAAGGCCCACAGATGTGTTTTGTTTGGCCCATGCAGTGTTTTACAATATATAATACCATTTAATGCCAACATTTGGGAAAAAAACAGTAGATTTCCCATTTAAAAAAGAAAATCCAGATTTCCAGCTTCTCTCGAAAATCTGGAAGATCTGGACACACAGGGCCTGCACTCTGGTGACAATCTTCTGTGGCTTCTGCATCCAGTTCCCACCACCCTCACCAGGCGAGCTTCAGGCTCCAACCTTCTGGGAGGCCTCATCACGCCCTGCTGGATCTGCATCTTTGATCTTGCCCTAAAGCATTACACAAGTGTTGGCTGTTATTACCTGTAAAATGAGGTAACTGGAATGGATGAGCTACTTCCACTCAGAGAAGCTGTAATCCCAGTCCTTAAAATGGGTCTTCAGTCACTTTTCCCAAAAAAGGTGTAAAATGATCACCCCCAAACCCAGGTGGTCGTTGGTCCCTGTGTATGATATAAAGACCATAAAATGTGCTGAAAATCAAGTATTTGTACTGGGAGTTACAGAAAGACTTCAATAAACTGAAATGTAGTTTTCCACTGGACAACATTTAGGCACTGCCTTCTTTAAAAGCAAATAGAAGCGAAGATGAGGAAAGGACAAAGTCAGCATCCCCACTAAGAGAGACGGCAGACCTCCAAGAGAGGAGGGGATTTTAGGGAAAATAAACATTCTCCGTAAGAGAGCTAATCCCAGTGGTTCATCCCAAGAAAGGAGCCAAGAGTTTATAGTTCTTTGGGGTTTGTTTTATTTATCCCTGCCACAAGATATAAATCAATCTATTTAGATAGGGATGGTTGAGAGAACACATTTTATTGCAATGGATAATTCCCCAAGGGAGAAGGATCACTGTGTTTAACTTCTAACATTTTTTTTCTCTTTGGGTTTTGTGAAAATCCCACAAGTTTATGAAAAGTTGTCCAGATGAGGACACAGAACTTAGCAAACTATTCCCATCTTTAATTCTCATAAAAGTGGAAACACATACCCATGCTCATGCACACATACCACTAGACACCCGGAAAACTAATTGAGTGCCAAGCACTTCTGGTACCCTAAGGATATATATATATTTTGGTAGCCTGAGGCTGCCAGAAACTTTGCCTGCTGAATGAATTATAGAACAGGAAGCAGATGGGCTGTGTATATGAAACAACCACTATCTGGCATGATGTGCTGTGCAATTTGGCTGCAAAGATTAAATTGAGCTATTGAATGTTTAATACACTATGCATAACAAATACAGCCAGAGCCACAAAACAGCATAAATTACAGAATTGGTATTCACACGGCCTTTCCCAGGAATCAATACGCTGCCACCGCTCATAAGAGTCTGTTGTTTAATACACATAAAGAAGAGAAGAATTCTTCTATTAAAATGAGTTATCTGGGCTATTTACCAAAGGCAGTGATTTAGCAGTGGTAAAGTCTATGTAGTGCTGTTGAATGCAGATGATAATACTTCTTGTCCTTGTCTGCCTGTTTCATTGCGCCTATCAGTTGCTGGGGCTTCAAGTCCCTTGGGTACATTAGCAGTCAGCCCAGGAAGTGTGTTTAAGTAATGGACATAATGTTCACATTTGCTAGACCAGCCTTCTCCCTAATCATGAATTATTCTTCCCCAAGGCTCAATTGGAACATTACTTTAGAAGCAGAAGATTTAATCCTTTTCAGCTGATTGGAGGGAATGATTACAGTATTATTTTCTTGTACAGGCTGTCTCCAGTGAAGGTGCCTTTTTCTGTCCCCATCTTTAATAGGCAGCAATCTTTATTTCCCTGGAGGGAAATGGCAATGAATTTGAAATGGGATAAATCTTCAGGAATGCAAGGTGCTGAAGCGGTAGATCACTGCTGGTTAGTTAATTAGTTTAGCCCTCACTTGTTTCATCTCCAAGACAGAACACCTTGTAACAAGGGGAACCAGTGGGTGGATGGGTGGGCGGGTGGGTGGGAAGATGGGTGGAGTGGGAGAGCTGAGGAACCAGCTGTAGGCAAATAATCAGATGCCTTAAAGCAACAATGCCCCCATGAATTTCCTTCTGTGCAAATGCTTGGTTTTGAATCTTTGAGTTCCACTTGCTACCATCATTAAAATAAGCAGTGCTTGCTTTACTCTGACCAGCCTGACTTTTAAGGACAATCCAAGTCACCAAAAGGAACTGCATCTTTACCTAGCAGAGATGGTTAAAGCAGAGTCAGGCAGACAGGGTACAAGAGGAGGCTGAAGAAGACTGGAGCTGTCGCCCTGTAATGATATTTATATACAGGGCTGGCCCCAGACTAAGTCCTGGGAGGAAAAAAAAAATTATGTTTGAACATTCCTGGTGAGTGCTCTTTAAGCCCTGCTGCACTGAGAAGCAATAAATAACAACCGAGTCAGTTTTGGTTTTTTTTTTTTTTAATTTTCATGATTAATGTTTCCAGAGAGGGGAAAAAATGTGGCTTCAAAATTAATTATCTTGGGCTGGAAGATCTAAGCCTCAGACATGTTATTTTCCTGCCCCTACCCCTTCTGAGGGAAAGTCCATGCTATGTAACCTTCCATTGCTGAGCAATTCCTGAAGTGTGGTTTTCTGGGGAACCCATACCACTTTCCCTTCACCCACCACCAATTTTCTGTTTCCTTTTATATAAATAACAAAGAAAGAGATCCAACCTAAAGAGATCAACAGAATCATAACAAAGTCCTTGACAGCTAACACGTTTTGAGTCTGATTTAAAGCAGGAAGCCCCCATGTCTAGTTGCTTGTGATTTATTTAGAATAAAACAAGGTCATGCTGCCTTGGCCCTGATTATAAATATATTACATTTAAGTGATGAATGCAGCATTCATAAGGAGCAGGAGATCAAGGGTGCCTGAGGCTGGCACTTTCAATCTCCCCTCAGCCTCAAGTCCAAGATTTCAAATAAACATGCTGTTAAGTGAATGCTACAGGACCCACATAGGGAGCAGTGGGATGGTTTTGTTCCTGAGGTGGAAAATAATGGGAGAGGAGAGGCTGTGTCAGAGCTCTTCAGAAGATGCAAAGAAAACCTTTTTCTGTAGGCTTTACCCAGGCTCCTTGGGTCCCTCCACCCACCAATTCTATTATTATTCTAAGCCACCATGAAAGGCAGGAAAGGTCACAGATCTTTGAATCAGAGGGAAAGATGGTGTGATGTGCCTGTTTTCTGTGGACATGCTCAGTCTTTGAATTCCTTCCTCTTCCATGAACAGTCACACCGCTCCTTGCCACTCCCACAGATCCTATGATAGGGTTGGTGTAGGAACTCCACAAGGAGTCGCTTGGGTCAGCACTCTTGTCTTTAAAAGGGCAGAAAGTTGTTTTAAGGACACACCACTGGGAAACAGCCCATCTGAGACGGTGACCTGTAGGAGCCAGTGCCACGTCTATCTACAGGCCATAAGCTGCCTACCTTCTTGTCACCTTGTTTAAGCCAGCCCTGGATTCTGCCCCCAGGCACCCCAAACTCCTCTGAATCCAAAAGACCCCAAGCCTTGGTAAAGGACCACCGAAATCCCTCTCTTTCCTCTATCATATCTTTTAAGTGATCAACCAAATTAATACTGACTGAGCACCTACTGACTGGCCTCTCTCAAAGGCTGAGCTCCAGCAGAATGGCCCTTCTTGTTCCAGATCACTTTAGTTGTTGTCTGACCCACTTTTTCTTTTCATTTTACTTCCATCACCTTCTGGTTCAAAAAAATAGTATTTCTCCCCAAACTGACATTTACCTATAAAATGTTATGTTTCTATTCTCCTGTGGCAGGAAATGGGAATGATCATCATATGCTACATAATAATGGAAAGAGCAAGTGCTGACAGTTTTTGCCTTTTCTGCCTCTCCTTCTCCTTCCTGAGATAACAAAATTCAGACAAATGAGCAAAGCTGCAGATAGGAAGAGGTGCAGGGAAACAGAGCTAAGGAGTCAGTAGAAATGGATCCTAGTCCCAGCTGCCAATGAAATGACTTATCCGACCTTGGTGAAGCCAGTCAAGCCCCTCAGAGCCTTGGGACTCTTCATGTGAAATATTAGGGGTTAGACATAGGTCCCTGACTGTTCTATATCTCTATGGTCCTGCTTGCCCCGAAAACATTAATTGGATTTTACATCATTTGGTTTCATTTCTGGACATTTACAATTCTCTGAGTAATGGGTAACATTCACAGCCCAATTACTTTCCCAAGCTCATCGAAATTTAATTTGCTGCATGCAGTGACACACAGCCTGAGTTTGACTAGGAAGTCAGCAAAGCCACTCCAGTGATTTACACAAGGCTCCCTGACTACAAAATTTACCACCAGGAATGTCTAATGAAAGTTTTTCTCATGTAAACATATAGCTTTCACATCAACTGGAGTAGGAGCAGATGAGCTTCCTGAGACAGAATGTACTAGACAATACTCTCCTTTTCACATAATGAGCTCAGAAAATTCTGCACTGAAATGAAGGGTCTTGGAGTTATTATAATGATTCATAAATGAGAACTCTATCTGTTTCAGGACTTCACAATGCTATTTGCATGTTAAAAACACCTGACCCCTGGAGGCTGCATTTCTTCTACGGCAGCTCTAAAAATACTATGACCTCCACATTTACATTTAAATACTGATACCTGTGCATTTTTACTCTCCATCTACTGGAAGGTTTTGGTGAGGAGGGCATTTTGACAAAAATTAATGTGACTTTCAGAGGCAAGAAATATTATTAGAATTTAGAAGTCACTGATGTAACTTAAATCGCTGGATCTAAAGCATTTTCTTCTTCCTGTCACTGTTTTTAAAACCATACATCTGTGCTGCCCAAAGTGGCAGGCACAAGTCACATGTGATTGTTGAACATTTGAAATGAAGTGAATCCAAGCTGAGATGTGCCTTAAGTGTAAAATACACAACAGATTGCAAAGATTTTGCATGAAGAAAAAAGGTAAACTATTTCAGTAATCATTTTATACATCTATGTACAGATGACTTTTTGAAATTATAAAAGTTAGGATATCTTGAGTTAAATAAAATAGATTATTGAAATTAATTTTACCTGTATCTTTCTAGTTTTTTAAGGCTTCTAGAAAAGTTTAAACAGGTTGCTCACATATTCCTACTGAACAGCTCTGCTCCAAATGTCTCATAGTTTGGTATCATGCTTCATACACCTAGGATATACACCTTAACTTAATCTGCAAATTTTTTCTAAGGGTTTACAAAGTGCCATGCTCTCTGCCTGACAGAAGGAACTGGAAAATGAAATGATAATTCTTAAGGATCTAACATTTTAGAAGAGGAAGTAGAAGTAAAGAAGCTTAAAATCTACTTGATACTCACTACTTCCCAAGCAAGACCCTGACTTAACTTAGGAATGTTCACATAAAAGATGAACATTCAGTCTCCTTTGTAGCTCTGGAACCGTTATGATTGAATCTCAGGCCTAGTTTTTATTTCTTGGTCTGGATCCAGATTTGGTGGAGCCTGAAGCTTTAAGGCCAATTTGCCTGTTACTCCAGGTGTTTCTTGACTTCCTACTTTTGCATTCCAGTCCCCTTTGATGAAAAGGACATCTTTTTTGGGTGTTAGTTCTAAAAGGTCTCGTAGGTCTTCATAGAACTGTTCAGCTTCAGCTTCTTCAGTGTTACTGGTTGGGCCATAGGCTTGGATTACCGTGTTATTGAATGGTTTGCCTTGGAAACGAACAGAGATCATTCTGTCGTTTTTGAGACTGCATCCAAGTACTGAATTTTGGACTCTTTTGTTGACCATGATGGCTACTCTATTTCTTCTAAGGGATTCCTGCCCATGGTAGTAGATATAATGGTCATCTGAGTTAAATTCACCCATTCCAGTCCATCTTAGTTTGCTGACTTCTAGAATGTCAGCACTCACTCTTGCCATCTCCCATTTGACCACTTCCAATTTGCCTTGATTCATGGACCTAACATTCCAGGTTCCTATGCAATATTGTGCTTTACAGCATCGGACCTTGCTTCTATCACCAGTCACATCCACAACTGAGTATTGTTTTCCTTTGCCTCCGTCTCTTCATTCTTTCTGGAGTTATTTCTCCACTGATCTCCAGTAGCATATTGGACACCTACCGACCTGGGGAGTTCCTCTTTCAGTATCCTATCATTTTGCCTTTTCATACTGTTCATGGGGTTCTCAAGGCAAGAATACTGAAGTAGTTTGTCATTCCCTTCTCCAGTGGACCACGTTCTGTCAGACCTCTCCACCATGACCTGTCTGTCTTGGGTGGCCCCACGTGGCATGGTTTAGTTTCATTGAGTTAGACAAGGCTGTGGTCCATGTGATCAGATTGGCTAGTTTTCGGTGATTATGGTTTCAGTGTGTCTGCCCTCTGATGCCCTCTCACAACACCTACTGTCTTACTTGGGTTTCTCTTACCTTGGACGAGGGTTATCTCCTCTTGGCCGCCACCCCTGACCTCGGACATGGGATAGCTCCTCTCAAAGCAACAGTTAGAACTGGACATGGAACAATAGACTGGTTCCAAATAGGAAAAGGAGTACGTCAAGGCTGTATATTGTCACCCTGCTTATTTAACTTATATGCAGAGTACATCATGAGAAACGCTGGGCTGGAGGAAGCACAAGCTGGAATCAAAATTGCCAGGAGAAATATCAATAACCTCAGATATGCAGATGACACCACGCTTATGGCAGAAAGTGAAGAACTAAAGAGCCTCTTGATGAAAGTGAAAGAGGAGAGTGAAAAAGTTGGCTTAAAGCTCAACATTCAGAAAATGAAGATCATGCATCTGGTCCCTTCACTTCATGGGAAATAGATGGGGAAACAGTGGAAACAGTGTAAGACTTTATTTTTTTGGCCTCCAAAATCACTGAAGATGGTGACTGCAGCCATGAAATTAAAAGATGCTTACTCCTTGGAAGGAAAGTTATGACCAACCTAGATAGTGTATTAAAAAACAGAGACATTACTTTGCCAACATAGGTCTGTCTAGTCAAGGCTATGGTTTTTCCAGTAGTCATGTATGGATGTGAGAGTTGGACTGTGAAGAAAGCTAAGCGCTGAAGAATTGATGCTTTTGAACTGTGGTGTTGGAGAAGACTCTTGAGAGTCCCTTGGACTGCAAGAAGATCCCACCAGTCCATCCTAAAGGAGATCAGCCCTGGGTGTTCATTGGAAGTACTGATATTGAAGCTGAAACTCCAATACTTTGGCCACCTGATGCAAAGAGCTGACTCATTTGAAAAGACCCTGATGCTGGGAAGGATTGGGGGCAGGAGGAGAAGGGGACGACAGAGGATGAGATGGCTGGATGGCATCACCAACTCGATGGATATGAGTTTGGGTAAACTCTGGGAGTTGGTGATGGACAGGGAGGCCTGGTGTGCTGCGATTCATGGAGTTGCAAAGAGTCGGACACGACTGAGTGACTGAACTGAACTGAACTGAAGCTTAAGGAAGCCAGCTTTAGTTTTTGGTTTTTTTTTTTAAAGGGGGGGGCGGGATACAAAATGGTAACAAAATGATTGAGAGATGGCTCCCTCCAGAAGATCACTGACTCAGGTCATGTGGGATGACTAGGCACTTGGTTAGGAGGGTGGGTTAGCTTTCCCTGTACAGGAAAGAGCATAGGTAAAGGTACTTCAGGCAAGAGCGTAGAAGGTGCCAATAATGTAAAGAAGTGAGGCTCAACAGAACAGGGCTGGGGACACATTACGTGGGGGCCTGCGTTCCAGGCAAGGGCATGCCAGTTTCATCCTTGAATACAGTAACTGGGAACTACTGAAAGATCTGGAATGACATAATGACACACTTCTGATTCAGCACATGTACCCACCTCTCCACAGAAGGAAGCATTTCCAATTTGAGGAATCACACCAGACTGTTCCAATGTTTAACATATCTCGACGGTCAACCCCCAATCCCGTGTGCCTAGATTACAGAATGCCCTTTCCCCTAAAATGTCCAAGGAGTTCTCTGGGTTGGCTGGTGTTCACTAAGTCAGTGTTATCTCCCACCTACCCACTAACTCTAGATCTCAGGCACTGTCCTCCAAAACCCAGGAGGGGCTGCTGCTTACGAGCACCGCATTCCAATCCAGAGACCTGGTGTGGCAGTTAGTGCTGGGAAACCTAAGAGTTTTTATATAGCAAAGATTTGGAACCTGAACAAACAGGATTGTCCCAGGGGCCTGAAAATGAAGGCATGACAACATTCCACTTGGGGTGACCTCAGCCAATGACACCCCGGACCTAATGTGGCCTGGCACCTCAGGACACCATGTCTCAGACTTCCTCATGCAGCCAGTCTCCAAATCCCAACCTGCCACCCAAGGGATTTGCTTAGGTAAGTCCTGGACCCCCTGTGGTCAGACACAAAAGCATTGTTTTCTGTTGATGACCTAGTGTGGGATGGAGGCCATCCTATCAGTCTCTCTTCTTTATGCACTTTGAGTGGCCTCTGTGGGGGTCACCTCAGTTATTGCCTAACTGGCAAACCATAGCTTTGAACTTAGTTATGAACATTGTGAACCCATGTGCTACTTAAGCTAACTGACTTGCCCATTTTCCACAGACTTCTAGGTCCACCTACCACTAGGTCCTCTGGCAAAAGTAAATAAATTGAACTTCTATCTTGTCAAATACACAACTACTGTGGGAGTCACAGAACAACCTGGAACTCAATAAATGTACCCTCAAATTGCTTTGGAGATGGCAATGGCAACCCACTCCTATACTCTTGACTGGAAAATCCCATGGACAGAGGAGTCTGGTAGGCTACAGTCCATGGGGTTGCTACAAGTCGGACATGGCTGGGCAACTTCACTTTCACTTTTCACTTTCCTGCATTGGAGAAGGAAATGGCGACCCACTCCAGTGTTCTTGCCTGGAGAATCCCAGGGACGGGGGAGCCTGGCAGGCTGCAGTCTGTGGGGTCGCACAGAGTCAGACACGACTGAAGTGACTTAGCGGCAGCAGCAAATTGCTCACTTTGTCCTATTTCTAAAGTAAATCCCCACTGTAGACCTCTGTGCGTGCTTGCTCAATTGTGCCCAACTCTTTGCGACCCCACAGACTGCAGCCCACAAGGCTCCTCTATCCATGGGATTTTTCCGGAAAGAATACTGGAGTGGGTTGCATTTCCTCCTCCAAGGGATCTTCCTGACCCAGGGATCCAACCTGTAGCTTCAGAGACTCCTGCATTGGTATGTGGATTCTTTACCACTGAGCCACCTAGGAATCCCACTGCAGAGCTCTATAGGACAGTAAATACCCCTGACTCCTCCAGGCCCTGAAAGGAGGTCTGATTACACTTGGGCACTCAGCCTGGAATCCTAATGTACTGTCTACCTTTTACTTCATGATCAAGAAACTGAAGCTCTTTTCAACACAGGAATATTGAAGAGCGAGTGTAATACGAGTGACTGAACAGAGCTAAATTCCAATGTTGAAAGCAATGCATTTACCTTAATTGAGGCCCAAACACCTGTGAACATCTTCAAGAAGGTTGGAAGTCATGCTTGTAACTATTCACCTAAATGCAAGACTTAAAATGTCCTATAGGGTTTTATGGACCAAACTGTGGCCCCTAAAATTCATATGTTGAAGCCCTAATCTCCAATGTGACTGTATTTAGAGATAGGACCTTTAAAGAGGTATTAAGATTAAATGAGGTCATAAGTATGGCCCTAATCCAAGAGAACTGGTGTCCACATATGGAGAGGAAGAGACACCAGAGATGACCGTGCACCAAGAAAAGGTCAATTAAGCACAGAGCAAGAAGGGAGCCATCTGCAAGCTAAGAAGAGAGGCCTCAGGAGAAACCAAACCTACCAACACCTTGATCTCAGAATTCTAGCCTCCAGAAGTGTGAGAAAATTAAATTCTGTTGTTTGAACCTCCCAGTCTGTGGGATTTTGTTATTGCATCTCCTAGCAAACTAGTATGTAGGATATCTGAACAGAAGAAATACAAGTTAATTTAGCCTGTTTTCCAGTTTGAAGAAAGAAACTCAGTTTACTTTTTCTCCAAAAGAAGTCTGATTTGATGATAAGGTGATACAGTGAGGAGGTGGTAGAGGAACTTTTGAATGTTTTCTACCTGCCAGGAACTACTCTAAATGCCATGCATACATTGAACCATTTGACCCTCCTGAGACTAAAGGTAGATGTTATTACCCTCCAAGTTTAGCTGAGGAGAGGGAGGGTCAGATGACTAACACCGGTGTGAGATATAAGAACATGAAACCACTGTGTATGAGATCCAGACAGGAGGTACAAGACGAAAAGTCAAAAAGAGAACTAGAATTCACACCTGAGGCCTTGCCTCTTGTTGACATTTGGCTCTTCTTGTAGGGGGCTCTGTCACTCTGGTGGTGTAACCACTTTTCATTATTTGCATTATATGTGTATAACCCCAGTGTAATGGTATTAAAAATGTGCTCCCTGGGAGGCACCATAAATCCCCCAAAAAGAGATTTCCTGAACACACTCAATGCAAGCCACCTTTCACCCTTAGAAACTTTAATTACACCATTCTGTCTGACTTTCTATGACCTCTTATTCCTAGATCTTGTTTGTATGTTCATTTAGATTTGAAGATGAATTCTTCCAATGGTTATCACACCAAGAAACATGTAAAAATCATAGGAAGTCAACATTTCAAGTGTTCATTTTACATGTTATCGATTGTTTTTTCACACCATGCTATTTGCAAAATAAATATCACATAACTCTGTTATGTTATTTTTCTAATCTACTATCAGTCAGTTCCAAAGGACTAGTGCTTGAGCAACAGAAAGCTTATCTTTTTAGCACACATAAACCCAAAATTTAGTTCCTAAATTTTTACAACTCAGTATTCTAAAAGAGATACCTTTGAGGATCAAACTTTAAAGTAAATTCACAGCCTCTTGCTCTCCTAAAACAAAAGCAACACACATATGCCATGCAAGGATTAGAAATTTGTGCTGTCACAGGCACTTAAATGTAGAGTTTAAGTCCAAGTTATGTAGGGGAAATGAATTTTCATTTTAGGTTTACCATGTAAGTTTTTCTTTGTTTCCAATGAACATCATATTCTTTTAAACTTACAAGTGTTGCTTCTGGAAATCTACCCCCCCAACACACACACACCCACAAATCAGAGAGAGTGAGGCTGAAAACAACAATTTCAATACTGGCTACATGTGAACACACAGAGAACAAATGAAACAACAACAATAAAACACAGATGAGCCAGAAGAATTGTATATATTGAGGGGATGTGTCCAGATACGCTCATCACTAGGGAGAGACTCAGAGGCTCCAGAAGAGAGCACCCCAATTCAAAAATGGGACTTAAGTTTAAAAGGCTCCGAAATTGGATTTTGTGAATATCCTGGGCAGAGATTCGTTTCTCAAAAACAAAAGAACATAACTCAAATTCATGAGAGACTTATGTAACAGCCAGTTTGTTGCTCAGCATATTCTTCCCTGTGGAGAAATCTACATGCGAAGCCAAGCTCTGATGAAGAGATTGAACAATTTACATGTGCTCTGGCATCAGAATATGGCTTCTGCATCTAGGAAGCCCTGAGGCCATTCTCTTAGGTAGGGTTGGGTTCACATGGACAAAGTTTTCTCCAATTTCGTACAGTTTTCTCAACAGCAGCTTGAGGAACTTTAATGTAGACAAACGGTTTTTTCTATCTCTGTGCTGGTTAGAGCTCAGAGGTGCCGCCACACTTCTAACTCCCAGCATTCGGAGAGCAGGATGCCATGTAATGGTATCCCCTTTAATAGAGGAGTTTTCATTTAGACTTTTATAAGTTATTGCCTATTTAAAATCTGGTTTACCATAATGTGATTCTTTTTTTTTTAAGATCACTTAAGGCAGTGGCTCAGCAGTCCCTCAGATCTGTCTTTTGCTTCAACCATGTTTGAAGGAATCAACCCACGGACTCCCTTTCTTCCAGCCTCTGACCACCCTCCAAACTTTTCTCCAGGCACAACCTTTGTAAGCAACCACTCAGCTCTCCTTGGCCTCCAGGACTAACCAACACCATTTTTTGAATTTAACTAAATTTAACTGAACTTACTGTCAACCATGAGCTCCCGTATTTGTCGTAATTATTCCACCGCGGTGGAGGCTGCCATCCATCACTGGTTCAACATGCATCTGTGGGCACTTCCCTCTCTCTGGGCTTCTATTTCAGCAGCAACAATGTGGCTCTGGATGGTGTGGGCTTAATATTTTCTGCTGAGGAGAAGTTCAAGGGCACCAAGAGTCTCTGGAAAATGCAAAATCAATGTTGCAGCTGTGCCCTTTTCCAGGACATGCAGAAGCTTCTCAAGATGAGTGGGGTAAAACCCGGGATGCTATGAAGCCGCTATTCTCAGGGAGAAGAATCTGAGGCAGCCCCTTCTGGATCTGCCTGCCCTGGTTCTGCCATGCAGACTCCCACCTCCATGACTTTCTGGAGAGCCGGGTCCTGGAGGATCAGGTGAAACTCATCAAGAAGATGGGAGACCACCTGACCCACTTCCGCAGGCTGGTGGCCCGCAGGGCTGGGCTGGGCCAGTCTCTCTCTGAAAGGCTCACCCTTAAGACTGACCAGGAGCCTCCAAATACCAGAGGGCTCTGAGGAGCCCCTCTGGCATCAGGGCTTCTGCCTGAAGCCCCTCTCTGCAGCCACAAGACAGCTTGTACTACCCTGGAGCCCTCTTCCATGACTTAAATATATAAAACTGTGTATTCTGCTTTGTACACTGATTTCTCCCTCAGTTTCAAAAGATCAAGATATATCAAGCATTAGAACAAGAAACTCTTATGTAAGAATATTATTGAAAATACAGCATAACAGATTATAGACAATGCAGAAGTAAACTCGGAGGTGCCTGGGCTTGAGGAAAGAGATAGATGGGCCCCTGGGCTAGCACACCTGGTTTTTGTCAAGTGGAGTAAAATTCAAGCTTTGTTCTCACAGTTCAGTTCAGTTCAGTCACTCAGTCATGTCTGACTCTTTGCAACCCCAAGAACCGCAGCACACCAGGCCTCCCTGTCCATCACCAATGCCCGGAGTTCACCCAAACCCATGTCTGTTGAGTCGGCAATGCCATCCAGCCATCTCATCCTCTGTCATCCCCTTCTCCTCCTGCCCTCAATCTTTCCCAGCATCAGGGTCTTTTCAAATGAGTCAGCTCTTCACATCAGGTGGCCAAAGTATTGGAGTTTCAGCTTCAACGTCAGTACTTCCAATGAACACCCAGGGCTGATCTCCTTTAGGATGGACTTGTTGGATCTCCTTGCAGTCCAAGGGACTCTCAAGAGTCTTCTCCAACACCACAGTTCAAAAGCATCAATTCATCAGCGCTCAGCTTTCTTTATAGTCCAACACTCACATCCATACATGACCACTGGAAAAACCATAGCCTTGACTAGACAGACCTTTGTTGGCAAAGTAATGTCTCTGTTTTTTAATACACTATCTAGGTTGGTCATAACTTTCCTTCCAAGGAGTAAGCATCTTTTAATTTCATGGCTACAGTCACCATCTGCAGTGATTTTGGAGCCCAAAAGAATAAAATCTGTCACTGTTTCCACTGTTTCACCATCTATCTGCCATGAAGTGATGGGACTGGATGCCATGATCTTAGTTTTCTGAATGTTGAGCTTTAAGCCAACTTTTTCACTCTCCTCTTTCACTTTCATCAAGAGGCTCTTTAGTTCTTCTTCACTTTCTGCTATAAGGGTGGTGTCATCTGCATATCTGAGGTTATTGATATTTCTCCCGGCAATCTTGATTCCAGCTTGTGCTTCCTCCAGCCCAGCGTTTCTCATGATGTACTCTGCATATAAGTTAAATAAGCAGGGTGACAATACACAGCTTTGACGTACTCCTTTTCTTATTTGGAACCAGTCTATTGTTCCATGTCCAGTTCTAACTCTTGTTTCCTGACCTGCATACAGGTTTCTCAAGAGGCAGGTCAGGTGGTCTGGTGTTCCCATCTCTTTCAGAATTTTCCACAGTTTATTGCGATCCACACAGTCAAAGGCTTTGGCATAGTCAATAAAGCAGAAATAGAAATTTTTCTGAAACTCTCTTGCTTTTTCGATGATCCAGTGGATGTTGGCAATTTGATCTCTGGTTCCTCTGCCTTTTCTAAAACCAGCTTGAACATCTGGAAGTTCACGGTTCACGTATTGCTGAAGCTTGACTTAGAGAATTTTAAGCATTACTTTACTAGTGTGTGAGATGAGTGCAATTGTGTGGTATTTTGAGCATTCTTTGGCATTGCCTTTCTTTGGGATTGAAATCTCACACAGACTCTCTAAGGACAAAGCTAGTGGCAAAAGCTGAGCTCTGGTCTGAAGAATTGATGCTTTTGAACTGTGGTGTTGGAGAAGGCTCTTGAGAGTCCATTGGACTGCAAGGAGATGCAACCAGTCAATCCTAAATGAAATAAACCTTGAATATTCATTGGAAGGACTGATGCTGAAGCTGAAACTCCAATACTTTGGCCACCTGATGCGAAGAACTGACTCACTGGAAAAGACCCTGATTCTGGGCAAGATTGAAAGCAGGAGGAGAAAGGGACAACACGGGATGAGATGGTTGGATGGCATCACCGACTTGATGGACATGAGTTTTAGCAAGATGGACAGGGAAGTCAGTGATAGACAGGAAAGCCTGGCATGCTGCAGTTCATGGGGTTGCAAAGAGTCAGACACGACTGAGTGACTAAACTGAACTGAAACTAAAGAGATTAAGGTTAAGACCTCCTGAGGTAAAGATTTCCTTTTCTGCACATGCACAGGAAGGCTTCTTGGGGATCAAAAAGAGATGGGGTCCCACCCCTTAATGAGTGTGGACATGCACCTATAGCCCTCTATGGTACAATCCATCTTAGAAAAAAGTTGCACATGCATCTTGGGGAGGGTCCTAGGACCAGTCACATGTGGAGAAAGAAACAAGGTAATTGGCCAAATGTAAACGTAAGATCCAGAAGGGCTCTCCTATAGAAGTGATGTAAACTACCTCTTTACTACACTACTCATTCAGGACGCCCACAATCCTTTCTGGGTGTGTATCTCTACCTTGCATCTCACATAAATAAACAGTTTCTCTGTGTATTCTCCCATGCATTGTGCTGTGTCTCTAATAATAAACTGTGTACCTGTTTTGCAGTTTTTGCCTCCTTGAAACATTCTTGGTTTCAGACAGGGTAAGAATCAGGAAACTTTGCTTCTAGCCTCTAGCCCACGGTGGACTGGTGGCTAGGTTCAATCCTTGGACAGGGAAATAAGATCCCGCTTCAAGACTACTGTCCCTCCAAAAACAGGCTCAAATTCAGGGTTCCCTTTTACGAGCTATTCCATCGTCACATCCTTAAAGCGAGGTTAAGGATATCTAAAGTGTAAGGTCATTTTTAGAGTTAAAATGTAATATGTTTGGCATAAGCAGATACTCAATAAATAGTAGCTATCATTGCTGTCATTTTTGAAACATTTCATTTTTTGAGCATTTGCTTTCCCTTCTGCAAAACAAATCCATATCCCTTCAATTAAATGAGGTTTAACAAGATATCTTCCTAACCCACAACATGTACAAATAGATTAGGGGAATGTCTATATTCTCAACTTTTTTCTGAAGGATACTACTGTCTTTTGCCTGGAAACTGGGTGAGGTAAAAAGAAAGAACCAATCACTTGAACTGCTGTTTTAAAGAGAGAACTGGAGAGAAACCAGGCTTCATCTTAACCAGGACATGGAGGTCAAGACTAAAAAGTGTATCATTAAAGTGGAATTACCACAAAGTTCAGAGGTTGGTTTCATTCCACTTCTCAATTCTTTCTATTCTCTCTGTTTGCTCTCAAACTTGGAGAAGGCAATGGCACCCCACTCCAGTACTCTTGCCTGGAAAATCCCATGGACAGAGGAGCCTGGTAGGCTACAGTCCATGGGGTCACTAAGAGTCGGACATGACTGAGCAACTTCACTTTCACTTTTCCCTTTCATGCACTGGAGAAGGAAATGGCAACCCACTCCAGTATTCTTGCCTGGAGAATCCCAGGGACGGCGGAGCCTGGTGGGCTGCCACCTATGGGGTCGCACAGAATCAGACACGACTAAAGCGACTTAGCAGCAGCTCTCAAACTTATATGTGTTTTTAGCAAATGCTCTTTTTAATGAAATTCTTGGATGTAATGTACAGCTTGGTGACTGTAGTTGATAATGCTGCATTCTACATTTGAAGGCTACTGAGAGAGTAGATCTTAAAAGTTCTCATCCCAAGAAAAAATTATCTGTAATTTTCTATGGTGATGGATTAACTAGGCTTACTGTGATGATCATTTCACAATATACACATATACCAAATTATTATGTGGGACATCTGAAACTAATATAATCTTATATGTCAATTATATCTCCATAAAAAATTCTTGATGCCCCCCCAACAGAAGAGGACCTTAGCATGGCTTTAACTCAAACAGCCTCTGACTCTCACTGTGTTATTGAAGGGCTGAAGGACATGGGTGGAGGGGGTAGGAGGGAAAACAGTCAACCTTAATTTGCACTGAATATCATACTTTCCTCTTTTATTTGTCTCCTACTTTTTCCTTTTTGATTCTTACTGAAGTAAACCTCTCAGTAGGTCTTTCTGCAGAAAGAATAACAAATAAACAATAAACTGAATAATAAATTCTTCGTCTTTGCATGTCTACATTGTCTGTATTTTGCACCCATGCCTGACCAATATTTTACCTGGGAATGGAATCCCAGTTTGCTTCCTCGTAGGACACTACAAAAATTATTTAATTGATATCTGGCATCTACTTTTTGCTGTGAGAAGCCTATTATCAGTAAAATTACCTAGAAAAGAATAAAAACCTGGCTTCTTTTTTCTGGTAGTTTATAGATGTGCTAGGTATGGACTTGTTTTTCAAATCCTGCTTGCAACTTAATGTTGCTTGTTATATTTGAGGAACCATGTCTTTCTTCAACTCTGAAAAAAAAAATTCAGCCATCATCTCTTAAAATATTAAACCTGCACCATTCTCTCTAACCTCTCCTAGAATGCTTATTAATGTTAGAGCTTTTAATTTTTCCCTCCATGCCTCTTAATTTTTCTTCCATTTTCCTATCTCTTTGTCTCTGAACTGCATTCTGGGTGATTTTGCTAGTTCACAATTCAGAAAAGTCTTTTCTTGAGAGATCTAGTAACTGATTAACCTATTTATTGAATTTTTCAGTTCAGTTCAGTCACTTAGTCCTGTCCGACTCTTTGCGACCCTATGGATTGCAGCATGCCAGGCTTCCCCATCCATCACCAACTCCCAGAGCTTATTCAAACTCATGTCCATCGTGTCGGTGATGCCATCCAACCAACTTATCCTCTGTCGTCCCCTTCTCCCGTCTTCAATCCTTCAAAGCATCAGGGTCTTTTCCAATGGGTCAGTTCTTCAAATCAGGTGGCCAAATTATTGGAGTTTCAGTTTCAGCATCAGTCCTTCCAATGAATATTCAGGGTTGATTTCCTTTAGGATTGACTGGTTGGATCTCTTTGCAGTCCAGGGAACTCTCAGGAGTCTTCTCCAAAACCCCAGTTCAAAAGCATCAATTCTTTGGCACTCAGCTTTCTTTATAGTCCAACTCTTACATCCATACATGACTCCTGGAAAAACCACAGCTTTCACTAGATGGACCTTTGTCGGCAAAGTAGTGTCTCTGCTTTTCAATATGCTGTCTAGGTTGGTCATAGGTTTTCTTCCAAGGAGAAAGTATCTTTTAATTTCATGGCTGCACTCACAATCTACAGTGATTTTGGAGCCCTCCAAAATAAAGTCTGTCACAGTTTCCATTGTTTCCCCATCTATTTGCCATCAAACGATGGGACTGGGTGCCATGATCTTAGTTTTCTGAATGTTGAGTTTTAAGCAAACTTTTTCACTCTCCTCTTTCACTTTCATCAAGAGGCTCTCTAGTTCTTCGCTTTCTGCCATAAGGGTGGTGTCATCTGCATATCTGAGGCTATTGATATTTCTCCAAGCAATCTTGATTCCAGCTTGTGCTTCATCCAACCCAGCATTTCTCATAATGTACTCTGCATATAAGTTAAATAAGCAGGGTGATAATATGCAGCCTTAACGTACTCCTTTCCCAATTTGGAACCAGTCTGTTCCATGTCCAGTGCTAACTGTTGTTTCTTGACCTGCATACAGATTTCTCAGGAAACAGGTCAGGTGGTCTGGTATGCCCATCACCCTCAAAATTTTCCATAGTTTATTGTAATCCACACAGTCAAAGGCTTTGGCATAGTCAATAAAGCAAAAGTAGATGTTTTTGGAACTCTCTTGCTTTTTTGATGATCCAGCCGATGTTGGTATTTTGATCTCTGGTACCTCTACCTTTTCTAAATCCAGCTTGAACATCTTGGAAGTTCACAGTTCACGTACTGTTGAAGCCTGGCTTGGAGAATTTTGAGCATTACTTTGCTAGCGTGTGAAATGAGTGCAATTGTGCAGTAGTTTCCACATTCTTTGGCATTGCCTTTCTTTGGGATTAGAATGAAAACTGACATTTTCCAGTCCTGTGGCCACTGCTGAGTTTTCCAGATTTGCTGGCATATTGAGTGCAGCACTTTCACAGTATCATCTTTTAGGATTTGAAATAGCTCAACTGGAATTCCATCACCTCCACTAGCTTTGTTCGTAGTGATGTTTCCAAGGCCCACTTGACTTTGCATTCCAGGATGTCTGGCTCTAGGTGAGTGATCACACCATCGTGGTTATCTGGGTCATGAAGATTTTTTTTGTATAGTTCTTCTGTGTATTCTTGCCCCCTCTTCTTAATATCTTCTGCTTCTGTTAGGTCCATATCATTTCTGTCCTTTATTGTGCTCATTTTTGCATGAAATGTTCCCTTCATATCTCTAATTTTCTTGAAGAGATCTCTAGTCTTTCCCAGTCTTTCCCAGAAATATCGTTCCTCTATTTCTTTGCATTGATCGCTGAGGAAGGCTTTCTTATCTCTCCTTGCTATTCTCTGGAACTCTGCATTCAGATAGGTATATCTTTCCTTTTCTCTTTTGCCTTTAGCTTTCCTTCTTTTCTCAGCTATTTGTAAGGCTTCCTCAGACAACTGTTTTGCCCTTTTGCATTTCTTTTTTCTTGGGGATGGCCTTGATCACTGCCTCCTATACAATGAGTTATTGAGCTTTACTTTTCTGAATCTAAGCATTATGCAAAAAAGTATAGTTTTAACCCAGTTCTCTGACTATCCCAAAGAGATGAAAATGCATATTCTTATGCAAATGTTCTTTTTGTGGTAGATGTTTCTGGAGATGTTCCTGATTCATATTCTGTATAAATAGATCTCGCCATTTCAATCCTATCATAGTGACATATTGGACACTTGTGATAAAATGAAGAAACATCTCTAATATACATCTCTATATTTTTCCAGTTAATTGTCTATCCTGTTTTAAAGCATACTTATTTTTAAAGTGTCAAAATGTACTAATCCATACTGCAATTGTTTGGAAAACTTCATGAACACATATATTTCAGCAAGAAAAGACACTTGATGCCAGCCAAATTCTCTTTTTCCGTCACTATAAATGGCTTTCCTATTTTCAACAGTTTTTCAAAATTGAAGTCATATCTAAGCTGACAACTTCTTTGGCAAGTCTCAGCTAGATGTAATTTGAAACAGTCAAGGAAGCAAAGCCTAAACAATAAGGTTTTTAATGGGAATGGTGACAGATCCTTAACTACTGTCATACTGTGTCTGACACCAGAAGACTTGAGAGGAAATTTGTTAAATAAATACTCACAGTTAAAGAAATACACCTGCATTTAGAGTATGTGTTCTGTGTCATGAAAATATGTAAGATCTGAGAATTCAGTGATATTAAGCACGTAACAAAAACATATCTGAAAAATGCCCTCAAGGGATTTCTCTAACCTTCAGAATAATCTTTGTCTATAGGTAGCATCCAAAAGTCATTAAAAGGTCACAAGAGATACAAAAAAAATCAAAGATCTCCTCCTTTTAGCTTCAGCTTAAGTCTATAAGATTGTTTACTTACTAAGGGAGAAGAAAGTTCTAATGTGACTTTTTAATCACTATTGCCTACACAAACATATACACATACAATGAGACTTTTCCAGTATCAACACTATTTTGATATACATGTATTATGTTGTCAGGGTTGTTGTTTTTCAGTTGCTCACCCGTGTCTGACCCTTTGTGACCCATGGACTGTAGCACACCAGGCTTCTCTGTCCTTCACTATTTCCCAGTTTGCTCAAACTCATGTCCATAGAGTCAGTGATGCCATCCAACCATCTCCTCCTTTGTCATCCTCTTCTCCTCCTGCCTTCAGTCTGTCCCAGCATCAGGGTCTTCTCAAATGACCCAGCTCTTCACATCAGGTGGCCAAAGTATTGGAGCTTTAGCTTCAGCATCAGTCCTTCCAATGAATATTCAAGACTGATTTCCTTTAGGATGGACTGGTTTGATCTCCTTGCAGTCCAAGGGACTCTCAAGAGTCTTCTCCATCACCACAGTTTGAAAGCATCAGTTCTTTAGTATCAGCTTTCTTTATGGTCCAACTCTCATATCCATACATGACTACTGGAAAAACCATAGCTTTGACTATACAGACCTTTGTCTACAAAGTGACATCTCTGCTTTTTAATATGCTGTCTAGGTTGATCACAGCTTGTCTTCCAAAGAGCATCTTTTAATTTCATGGCTGCAGTCACCATCTACAGTGATTTTGGAGCCCCAAAAAATAAAATCTGCCACTGCTCCCACTTTTTCCCCATCTATTTGCCATGAAGTGATGAGATCGGATGCCAAGGTCTTCATTTTTTGAATGTTGAGTTTTAAGCCAGCTTTTTCACTCTTGTCTTTCACTTTCATCAAGAGACTCTTTAGTTTCTCTTCACTTTCTGCCATAAGGGTGCTGTCATCTGCATATCTGAGGTTATTGATATTTCTCCCAGCAATTTTGATTCTAGTTTATGATTCATCCAACCTGGCATTTCACATGATGAACGCCACATAGACGTTAAATAAACAGAGTTACGATATACAGCCTTGATGTACTCCTTTCCCAAGTTTGAACCAGTCCATTGTTCCATTTCCAGTTCTAACTGTTGCTTCTTGATCTGTATACAGGTTTCTCAAGAGGCAGGTCAGGTGGTCTGGTATTCCCATCTCTTTAAGAATTTTCCACAGTTTGTTGTGATCCACACAGTCAAAGGTTTTAGTGTAGTCAGTAAAGCAGGAGTAGATGGTTTTCTAGAATCCCCTTTTTTTCCCCATGATTCAGTGGATGTTGGCAATTTGATCTCTGGTTCCTCTGCCTTTTCTAAACCCTGCTTGTACATCTGGAAGTTCTTGGATCACGTATTGTTGAAGCCTAGCTTGAAGGATTTTGACTATTGCTAGCATGTGTGTGAATGTGCTGTTATTTCAGTCATGTTCAATTCTTTGAGACCCTATGGATTGTAGCCCGCCAGGCTCCTCTGTCCATGGGATTCTCTAGGCAAGAATACTGGAGTCGGTTGCCATGCCTTCCTTCAGGAGATCTTCCTGACCCAGGGATCAAACCATTGTCTCCTGTGTCTCCTGTATTTCAGGTGGATTCTTTACTGCTGAGCCACCAGGAAAGCCCCTGCTAGCATGTGAAATGAGCACAATTGTATGGTATTTTGAACATTCTTTGGCACTGCCCTTCTTTGGAATGGGAATGAAAACTGATGTTTTTCAGTGCTGTGGCCACTGCTGAGTTTTCCAAATTTGCTGGCATATTGAGTGTAGCACTTTAACAGCATCATCTTTTAGAATTTGAAATAGCTTAGTTGGAATTCCGTCACCTCCACTAACTTTGTTCACAGTAATGCTTCCTAAGGCCCACTTGACTTCGCAGTCCAGGATGTCTGAGTCTAGGTGACTGACCATAACATCATGGATATCCAGGTCATTCAGACCTTTTTGTATAGTTTTCCTCTGTGTTCTTGCCACCTCTTCTTAATCTCTTCTGCTTCTGTTAGGTCCTTGCTATTTCTGTCCTATATTATGCCAGTCTGTGCATGAAATATTCATGCACAGAATTGGATCTTGATAGATCCAATTTTGTTGAAAAGATCTCTAGTTTTTCCCATTCTATTGTTTTCCTCTATTTCTTTGCATTGTTCATGTAAGAAGGCTCTCTTATCTCTCCTTGCTATTCTTTGGAACTTTGCATTCAGTTGGGTATCTTGCCCTTTCCCTTTCTCTTCTCTTAGTTATTTTTAAGGCCTCCTTAAACAATCATTTTGCCTTCTTCTTTCATTTCTTTCTCTTTGTGAACCTTGTGTTTTAGAAACACCACAAATTTGGGGCTTTCCTTAGAAAACTAAACTAAATCACCAGGAAAACTGAAAAGAATCTATACTTGACAGTTGATTTATAACAATTTTCTCTACTTAAATTGCCTAAGCTTAGTGTCAGATAAAAATTACTATCTTTGTTTAGGCTTTTGATGTCTCAACAGGTAAAACACCTATTCTGATGTGTAAAACTCTTTAATTTAAATGAACATTACTAGGCAACACGAAGAAAAATTAAGTCTGTGTTTTTGTTGTTGCTGTTTAGTCACTTAGTCATGTCCAACTCTTTTGCGAACCCATGGACTGTAGCTTGCCTGGCTCTCTCTGTCCATGGGATCTTCCAGGCAAGAACACTGGAATGAGTTGCCATTTCCTCCTCCAGGGGCTCTTCCCATCACCTGGATCACACCCAAGTCTCCTACATTGGAAGGTGAATTCTTTACCACTGATCCACCAGGGAAGTCTATATTTTAGGACACAGCTAAACCATCTCATCCTCTGTCATCCCCTTCTCCTCCTGCCCCCAATCCTTCCCAGCATTAGGGTCTTTTCCAATGAGTCAACCCTTCACATGAGGTGGCCAAAGTATTGGAGTTTCAGCTTCAACATCAGTTCTTCCAATGAACACCCAGGACTGATCTCCTTCAGGATGGACTGGTTGGATCTCCTTGCAGTCCAAGGGATTCTCAACAGTCTTCTTCAACACCACAGTTCAAAAGCATCAATTTTTCGGTGCTCAGCTTTCTTCACCATCCAACTCTCACATCCATACATGACCACTGGAAAAACCATAGCCTTGACTAGATGGACCTTTGTTGGCAGAGTAATGTCTCTGCTTTTAAATATGCTATCTAGGTTGGTCATAACCTTCCTTCCAAGGAGTAAGTGTCTTTTAATTTCATGGCTGCAATCACCATCTGCAGTGATTTTGGAGCCCCAAAAATAAAGTCTGACACTGTTTCCACGATTTCACCATCTATTTCCCATGAAGTGATAGGACCAGATGCCATGATCTTAGTTTTCTGAATGTTGAGCTTTAAGCCAACTTTTTCACTCTCCTCTTTCACCTTCATCAAGAGGGTCTTAAGTTCTTCTTTACTTTCTGCCATAAGGGTAGTGTCATCTGCATATCTGAGGTTATTGATATTACTCCCGGCAATCTTGATTCCAGCTTGTGTTTCTTCCAGCCCAGAGTTTCTCATGATGTACTCTGCATATAAGTCAAATAAGCAGGGTGACAATATACAGCCTTGACGTACTCCTTTTCCTATTTGGGACCAGTCTGTTGTTCCATGTCCAGTTCTAACTGTTGCTTTCTGACCTGCATACAGGTTTCTCAAGAGACAGGTCAGATGGTCTGATATTCCCATCTCTTTTGGAATTTTCCAATTTATTGTGATCCACACAGTCAAAGGCTTTGGCATAGTCAATAAAGCAGAAATAGATGTTTTTCTGGAACTCTCTTGCTTTTTCAATGATCCAGCAGATGTTGGCAATTTGATCTCTGGTTCCTCTATCCTTTCTAAAACCAGCTTGAACATCTGGAAGTTCATAGTTCACGTATTGCTGAAGCCTGGCTTGGAGAATTTTGAGCATTACTTTACTAGTGTGTGAGATGAGTGCAATTGTGTGGTAGTTTGAGCATTCTTTGGCATTGCCTTTCTTTGGGATTGGAATGAAAACTGACCTTTTCCAGTCCTGTGGCCACTGCTGAATTTTCCAGATTTGCTGGCATATCAAGTTGACTCATTGGAAAAGACCCTATTGCTGGGACGGATTGGGGACAGGAGGAGAAGGGGATGACAGAGGATAAGATGGTTGGATAGCATCACTGACTCGATGGACATGGGTTTGGGTAAACTCCAGGAGTTGGTGATGGACAGGGAGGCCTGGCGTGCTGCGATTCATGGGGTCACAAAGAGTCGGACATGACTGAGCGACTGAACTGAACTGAACTGAACTGAAACCCTCCAAACCCAATGAATATCTGCACAGCTATCATAGAGAAGAGGAAACCAGCAGGTGATTCTCAGAAGTTGTGGCTTGATTATAACTCTCTTCTCCCCCAGTATCAACTTCAATTGATCCCCCTCTCCTGCACTGAATAGCTGCTCAGCCCTACAGGCTACCAGGAGCAGAGAAACTCCTGAGTTCTGTGGAAGTCCTATAGAAGAGAAAGGTGCAAGATTGTCTCTGCCTTATACTGGTAAAGCACCTGAGACTAGAACTGGAGCTGAGTGTCGTAAACTCGTGGACTCCAGGGAGACCACTGAACTGCAGACATCTATGTATTCCCAGACAAAGTCAAGATCAACCACAGGAAACAGCCTGATTCCCTGATCCTTAAAAGGCCAAGAAGGAGCACACGATGGATTCAGTTCTTTTTTTCCTTGACCCTGGCAAAACATAAGGAACCTAAGAAATTAAAAATAGAATTACCATATGTAATTTATATATAATATATATTACATATATAATTCTAAATCTATATATGTTGATTAAATAATAATACCATGTCGGTTACCAACAATCCTACTTCCTAGGTGTATATCTAAAGGAAATGAAATCACTATCTACATTTTCACATTCACTGAATAATTTTTCATTATATCCAAGACATGGAAACAATCTGTCTTTCAACAGATGAATAGATAAATAAAATGTGACATATATCTTTCACATCACACACACACACACACACACAAACATACACATAAACGAATATTATTCAGTCTTAGAAAAGAAAGAAATCTTGCCATTTGCAACAAATGGATGGACCAGGAGGGCCTTATGCTAAGTGAAATAAGCAAGATAAAGAAAGACAAAAATTGCGTGTTGTCACATATGTAGAATCTAAAAATAAATAAAATAAAATTCAAATTCACAGCAAATGGTGGTTGCTAGGGGCTGATGACTTGGGAAAATTGGGAAAGATTGACAAAAGGGTATAAAGTTTCAGTTATAAAATGAATAAGGTCAGTGATGACATGATGACTACAGTTGATAAAATTTAAGCTTTCTCACACACACACACACACACACACACACACACACACACAAAGGAACTATGTAAGGAGATGGATATATTAATTAACTTGATGAGGGATATGTTAATTAACTCTTCACAATGTACACATTCATCACCATGTTGTGTACTTTAAATATATTACAATTTTATTTGTCAATTATACCCAATAAGGCTGGAAAAAAGTTAACTAAATATCAAATAAATGAAAATAAAGAAAAATCAGGAGTAACATATTAATATCTGGGAAGTTAAAGTATAATATTTGCTCGAAAGAAGACAACATATTTGTTGAGGTATTTTAGTGTTACACATCTACTAGAAAAAATTAAAAAGGACTAAAATTAATAAACTGAATGTACTGGGTATATACATGTAGCATATATATGATATATATGTAATAATTTTTTAGGGAGAAAGCCTTATATTTCTCAAATATTGCAATTTGGTTTTTTTTAATACCATCTTTGACTGTTCACCAATACAATTAGAAACTAATGATGTTAAATGATCAAAAAAGTCTTGCATATCTGAAATTTTAAAACACACTTCTAAATAAGCCCTGGAATGAGAACAAAATCAAAGGTGAAATTTCAAACTATCTGGAAAACAATGTAAAGGAAAACAGCCCATACAAATACCATTGAGAGAAAGCAAAAGAACTACTCAGAAGAAAACACTGACTCAAAATTACCACAAAATAAGAACAAAAAGGAATTTAATATTCATCTTGAAACACTAAAAACAAAGTTAATAAAAAGGAAGTTATACAAGTCTAATTAAGGAAAAAGAAAAAGTGTTGTAATTATTAATATTATAAATTCAAAAACTGATTCTTAGAAAAGTAAAAGTTGCTCTGTCATGTTCAACACTTTGCAACCCTATGGATCCTGGAGCCTCTGTCCATGGAATTATCCAGGCAAAAATACTGGAGTGGGTAGCCAATCCTTTCTCCAGGGAATCTTTCCTACCCAGGGACTGAACCCGGATCTCCCACATTGCAGACAGATTCTTTACTGATTCTTAGAAAGAACTTATCAAATAAAGAAGTCCTTCATGAGTCTAAATAAGGGAGAATAAGAGAGAAGAAAAAAACAAGTTTAGTAATGGGAAAGGAAACATAATCACAGATACAGAATAGATTAAAAGAATTATAAGACAATATTGTAGATAACGATTTGGTAACAAATTTGAAAATCTAGAGGAGATGATGTGAAAACTTTAATAAAATAGATTACCACATAAGAAATTTAAAAAGTGATTACTAACTCACCATTGAAAAAACCAACCGGAACACACAGGCTTACAGCTCAGTTTTACTTAGCTTTAAAAAAAAAAAAAAAAATCTTAAACCCTAGTAGCATAGTTTAATAACTTTTTAAATTTTTTTAAATTAATTTTTATTGGAACATAGTTGATTTACAATGTTGTGTTAGTTCCTGCTGCACAGTAAAGTGAATAAGCTGTATATATATCCACTCCTTTTTAGATTCTTTTCCAATATAGGTCATTACAGAGTAATGAGTAGAGTTCCCTGTGCTACACAGTAGGTTCTTATTAGTTATTTATTTTATACATCAGTTCAGTTCAGTCCAGTTGCTCAGTCATGTCTGACTCTTTGCAACCCCATGGACTGCAGCATGCCAGGCTTCCCTATCCATCACCAACTCCTGGAACTTGCTCAAACTCAAGTCCATAGAATCAGTGATGCCATTCAACCATCTCATCCTCTGTCTACCCCTTCTCCTGCCTTCAATCTTTCCCAGCAGTAAGGTCTTTTTCCAGTGAGTCAGTTCTTCATATCAGGTGATCAAAGTATTAGAGTTTCAGCTTCAACCTCAGTCCTTCCAATGAATATTCAGGACTGATTTCCTTTAGGATGGACTGGTTGGATCTCCTTGCAGTCCAAGGGACTCTTGGACTTTATACATATTGGTGTGTATATGTCAATCCAAATTTCTTGATTTATTCCTCTCCCTACCTTTCCCCCTCGGTAACCATAACAAACTGTAATAAATTTAAAAGAATGGAAATCACATGAACTATTTCTCCAAAAATAATGAATTGAATTAGAAATCAATAGAAACATTTTTTAAATATCTCCAAACACCTGGAAATTAAACAACATACTTCTAAAAGTCTATGAAGAAGTCTCAATATAAATTAGAAAACATTTTGAATGAAACGAAAATGAAAATATCACACATCCCAAATAAATGAAATAGTGCTTTTTAAGAAATTTATAGCAATAAATTTTTACATTGGTAAAAATGATTTCTAATCAATAATATAAATGTTCACCTTAAGAAACTAGGAAAAATGAGAGAGCAAAAGAAATCCTACACAAGTAGAGAAATAAATGAAATTATAATAAAGGTAAGAGAAAAATCAATAAAATTGAGAGCAGAGAAACAATAGAGAAATTTAATGAAACCAAAATTAATTGCTTAAAAACATTATTAAAAGGGATAAATCTCCAGAGTAAGATTGACAAAAACAATTTTTTCAAAGATACAAATCACCAGTATCAGAAAGGTAAGAGAGGATATCACTACAGACCCTGCAGACATTAACAGGATAATAAGAGAATACTACAAATAATACTAGACACATACATTTGACAACACCAAATGGTGACAACACCAGACCACTTTTTCAAAATCCACAAATTACCAAAATTTGAACAAGGAAAAAATAAATAATCGGAATAGTTCTTATATTAGTTGACTAGGGCTATCATAAGCCATAAATTGAGCAGCTTAAAGAGTAGAGACTTACTGTCTCACAGTTCTGGAGGCTACAAATGCAAGTGTTAACAGGGTTGGTTCTTTCTGAAGGCTCTGAGAGAGAATCTGTTATATGCTTTCCTCTAGCTTCTGGTGATTCACTGGCAATCTTTTGCATTCCTTGGTTTTGTCATCATCTTATCTCTGCGTTCATCTTCATGTTATGTTCTCCCTGTATGTATATGTATGTTCAAATTTCCTTTTTGTTATATTAGATTAGTCATATTAGATAAGGGGCCCACTCTACTCCCCTATGACCTCACCCTGCTTCTAAACAATTCTGAGGTACTAAGAGATAGGACCTCAAAGTATGAGTTTTGGAAAGGATACAGTTCAACCCCTAACAGTTCTATTAAGGAAACCAAATTAGTTTAAAACCTTCTGGAAAAGGAAAAAGAAGTCTCCAGTAACTGATGGTTTCATTGGTGAATTCTATGAAACATTCAAAGAGAAAAATAATCCAATTCTGAATAAGCTCTTCAAGAAACACTTCCCATCTATGTTATGAAATGAGCATTGTGCTGATCCCAAAACCAGACAAAAAAGTACAAAAAAGAAACTATAAACAAACAGATCAATATCTCTCCTAAATTTAGATACAAAAATGCTCAGCAAAGTGTGAACAGATTCAATGTGTCAATATACATTA
Organism: Giraffa tippelskirchi; assembly: GCF_054371585.1. Lineage (NCBI taxonomy): Eukaryota > Metazoa > Chordata > Mammalia > Artiodactyla > Giraffidae > Giraffa > Giraffa tippelskirchi. Next base: position 175,361,793 of record NC_137275.1, read on the forward strand.
AAAATGTCACACAACCAAGTGAGATTTATCCCAGAAATGCTACTTACCCCAGAAATATTCAATATTTGAAAATATTTGAAAATCAACCAATGTAATCCACCATATTTATAGCCTGATTTTTAAAAATATGATCATATCAGTTATACAGAAAAAAAAAATCATTTGATAAAAACTAACATCCATTCATATACATGATTAAAAAAAAAAAAACAACCTCTCAGTAAACTAGGAATAGAAAGAAAATTCCTCAAACTGGACAATGGGCATTTACTAAAAAAAAAAAAATTCATAGCTAAAATCACGTTTAATTATGAGAGGCTGAATAGTTTCCCATAGATTCAGAACAAGGCAGACATCCATTCTCGCCACTCCTGTTTAACACTGTACTAGAGACCTAGTCAATGCAGTAAGACACCAAAAAGAATAAAAGACACACACATTGAAAAGGAATAAATAAAAATATCCTTATTCCCAGATATCATAGTTTTCACATAGTTGTCTATGGGGAAAATCTCAAGAAATCTATAACTAAAACTCTTAGGAACTAACAACTGAGTTTAGCAAGATTGCAAGATACAAGGTCAACAAATACACCAGACAAAACAAAATAAATCTAGCAAACAAAAAAAAAATCGATGTTCTATATATTAGCTAGCAATGGACAACTGGAAACAAATTTTTTAAATACCACTTAAAATAGCTATAAAAATGAAATACATAAATCTAAATCTAAAAAAAAATGCATAGGATTTGTATGATAAAGCTGAAAAATCCTAATTGAAAAAAATGAAAGAAGACCTAAATAAATGGAAATACATACTACATTCATGGATTGGAAGATTCAGTATAGTAATCCACCATAGATTCAATACAATTCCATAAAAAACTCAGTCATTTTTTCTTGTAGATATAGGTAACTGATTCTAAATTTTATATAGAAAGGCAATGGAGCTAGAAGAGACAAACATTTTTGCAAATGAACAAAGTTAAAAGAATCGTACTATCAATTTTAAGACAGGCTATAAAACCACATTAGCCAAAACACCGTATACTCACAAAGAGATAGAGAAATGGATCAACGGACTAGATAGTGTAACAACAGACATACAAGTATGGCCAACTGATTTTGACCAAGGTACAAAGCCAACAGAATTAAGAAAAGATAGTTTTTTGATCAAATAACATTGGAAAAATTGGACATCCATATGCAATAAAGTAAACCTCAACCTAATACAAAATTTATACTTCATACAAAATATACTCAGATTGAGTCATAGATCCATTAGACTATGGATCTTAATGTAAGGCATAAAACTATAAGACTTTTAGAAGAAAACATAGAAAATCTTCATGATCTGGAGTTAGGAAAAGAGCTCTTTGTTATGACACCAAAAGTACAGTCCACAAAATTAAAAGTTGATGAACAAAATTTCATCAAAATTAAAACTTTTGCTTTTTGAAAGACACTGTTAGGAGACTGAAAAGACAAGCCACAAATTGGGAGAAAATATTTGCAAATCACTTACCTAAAAAGAACTTTTAACAACAATATACAAAGAACATTCAAAACTCAACAATCAGAAAACAACCCAATTTAAAAATGGGCAAAAGACTGGAGCAGACACTTCACCAAAGAGGATATATGGATGACAAATAAGCTCACAAAAAGATGTTTAACATAATTAGTCATTAGAGAAATGCAAATTTAAATTATAGCAAAATGCCACTGCACATCTATTAGAATGGCCAAAATTAAAATTACTGAGAATACAGAGACTACATACATAAATATGTAAACATATAATTTAAGAAGTTTTTAGAAATGGATAAATAATGTTAAAATTTCCAGGGAATTAATAAATCCTAGAAAATAGTCAAAATTTTTAAATAGAATAATGGCAGAGAGACTTGCCCTGCTTGATATCAGATGATTCTATTAAGCCAACAATGATTAAGTCAACATAGTATTGGGCTGGGAATAGACAAAAGATCATTGGCACAGAATAAAGAATCCAAATTTATGCCAACATATTTGAAAATTTAATCGGCCAAATATACTATTTTAACTCAATGAAAAAGGAGATTTTTTTTTGTTTTTTGAATATGAATTTTATTAAAAACTTAAGGACAAAAAAATAAGACACAATTCTACAACAAAATATAGCTATATACAGCTATAAACAGGCTTTATAATCTAGGTAGAAGAAAACCTTTTAACGAAGATTGGACATTAGAAAACTATAAAAAATAAAAACAAAACATCCATTTGGCTCCATGTTTTCAAATGTATAGAAAAAGAGAGCAAAACATCTATTAAATAAACAATCCATGTGGAAAAATACGTGCAATGAAGGAAATAGAACATTTGTATCTATAATGTATTTACTGTCTTCCAAATTTCCAATATGGAAAAACAACCCAATAGAAATATGGGTAAGATAGAGAGCATAGGCAATTCAGAGAAAACAATACCAAGAAACATATTAAAACAAACTCACAGCCCAGAAAATTCAAATTAAAATAACAAGGAGATAATAGACAGGCAAAAATGAAAAAGTCTGATAATGCATATTGCTTCCTGGGATAAGTGCGTCCCATGTGGCTGGTGAGAATATGCATAAAATATTAAAGCCTTTGGGGAAAACAACCTGGCAATATCAATATTTAAATTAAGAATCCTCATGTATTTCAACAACACCAAGCCACTCCTAGGGATCTATCCTATGTAAATGAAAGTACCATTAACCACAGAAAATATGAGGAAATACAAGCAGGACTGTTTGCTGCAACACTATACTATCTACAAGCAGGAAACACAGTGAACACCAAGCCACAGAGGAACGACTGGAGCACTTTGGTATGTCCATATCACAAAGAAGCCGCTAAAAAGAAATATCTGGTGATTTTACAAAGTAAAATCCAGGAAAGTATATATAATATAATTATTCTAAAATAAAGAGAAATACTGACCCAAAACTGTCTATGTGCAATATTTATTAATGATTATATGAGCATATGTGTTAGTATGTTGTATAATATTTCTCTATAATCATATAATCACATAATCACACAAGAGGACACACATACAAGGTCAATAGCTTGGGCTCTTAGAGGATGTAGGGAGTGATATGAGTAAAATCATGGCAGAGGAAGAATAGAGGGAGAGGGAAGCCAAGCCGAAAAGAAAAAATATAAAAAGCTGCAAAAAAAGAAAAAAAGGAGGAGACTCAAATGTATATGGTAATGTCACATTTATGCATTTATGTAAAATATTATATGTATATAAGCAGTAAAAAAAAAATTCAATTAAAATAAAAGTAGCAAGCAAGAAGAGGAATCGGATGCATTTAACACAGGGAACAACCACATTACCAAACAGGGATATTGCTAAAGTTTCATATCAAGTATTTTACTTGAAACTTGGATTCCATCTGCCCAAACATACATACGCACATATTCCCATACAATTCTGTTTTACCCTATAATGTCCCTTGACCATATAGTAGCATGAGCTCTGTAGAGCCTATTCAACAGGAAATTTGAGTTCCCTCTAGGAAAATCAGGGAAGCCTTGTCCAGTTGCAGCAGCAAGTGTGATCACAGGTAGACCCATTCCATACATTCCTGCCTCCAAGGAATCAGAAGTGAGAGCAGGGCCGGTGTTTTGCAAACTCTAGGGAAAACCATTCACCTGTATTCTATAGGAATGTTGCCTTCTGGAGTTGTGCAGTATAGTCCTGGCTAGGAATTTTCCTAGTTGCAACCTAATGATAGAAATTCTTGGGACCAGAAGTAGGGATTCCCAAACAGATGGTGGTGAAGGGACTGAGAGATGAGAGGTTTGAATTAGGACAAAGGTCTAGAGCAGCAGAGTGAGATGAGATGGAGTAGGTGCAGGAAGAGAAAAGGCTAGACGAGCGTGTGCAAATCATGACATGATAAGTTTGGTAAATCAAGAGCCAACTCTATACAGTTTTTGATGAGAACATGAAATTTAAATACCAGCATGAAGCAATAGTCCATACCTATGTCTTCACTTCCCTCTTCCAACAACACAAGAGAAGACTCTAGACATGGGCATCACCAAATGGCCAACACCGAAATCAAACAGATTATATTCTTTGCAGCCAAAGATGGAGAAGCAATATACAGTCAGCAAAAACAAGACCAGGAGCGGACTGTGGCTCAGATCATGAACTCCTTATTGCCAAATTCAGACTTAAATTTAAGAAAGTGGGGAAAACCACTAGACAATTCAGGTAAGACCTAAATCAAATACCTTATGATTATACAGTGGAAGTGAGAAATAGACTTAAGGGACTAGATCTGATAGACAGAGTGCCTGATGAACTATGGACAGGGGTTCATGACATTGTACAGGAGACAGGGATCAAGACCATCCCCCAAAAAAAGAAATGGAAAAGACAAAATGGCTGTCTGAGGAGGCCTTACAAATAGCTGTGAAAAGAAGAGAAGTAAGGCAAATGGGAAAAGGAAAGATATACCCATTTGAATGCAGGGTTCCAAAAAATAGCAAAGAGAGATAAGAAAGCCTTCCTCAGCGATCAATGCAAAGAAATAGAGGAAAACAATAGAATGTGAAAGACTAGAGATCTCTTCAAGAAAATTAGAGATACCAAGGGAACATTTCATGCAAAGATGGGCTCAATAAAGGACGGAAATGGTAGGGCCCTAACAGAAGCAGAAGATATTAAGAGGAGGTGGCAAGAATACACAGAAGAACTGTACAAAAAAGATCTTCACGACCCAGATGATCAGGATGGTGTGATCACTCACCTAGAGCCAGACATCCTGGAATGTGAAGTCAAGTGGGCCTTAGAAAGCATCACTACGAACAAAGCTAGTGGGAGTGATGGAATTCTAGTTCAGCTATTTCAAATCCTGAAAGATGATGCTGTGAAAGTGCTGCACTCAATGCCAGCAAATTTGAAAAACTCAGCAGTGGCCACAGGACTGGAAAACGTCAGTTTTCATTCCAATCCCAAAGAAAGGCAATGCCAAAGAATGCTCAAACTACCAAGCAATCGCACTCATCTCACACGCTAGTAAAGTAATGCTCAAAATTCTCCAAGCCAGGCTTCAGTGATATATGAACTGTGAACTTCCAGATGTTCAAGCTGGTTTTAGTAAAGGCTGAGGAACCAGAGATCAAATTGCCAACATCCACTGGATCGTTGAAAAAGCAAGAGAATTCCAGAAAAACATCTATTTCTGCTTTATTGACTATGCCAAAGCCTTTGACTGCGTGGATCACAATAAACTGTGGAATATTCTAAAGGAGATGGGAATACCAGACCACTTGACTTGCTTCTTGAGAAACCTGTATGCAGGTCAGGAAGAAACAGTTAGAAGTGGACATAGAACAACAGACTGGTTCCAAATAGGAAAAGGAGTATGTCAAGGCTGTATATTGTCACCCTGCTTATTTAACTTATATGCAGAGCACATCATGAGAAATGCTGGGCTGGAGGAAGCACAAGCTGGAATCAAGATTGCCAGGAGAAATATCAATAATCTCAGATATGCAGATGACACCACTTTTATGGCAGAAAGTGAAGAAGAACTCAAGAGCCTCTTGATGAAAGTGAGAGAGGAGAGTGAAACAGTTGGCCTAAAGCTCAACATTCAGAAAACTAAGATCATGGCATCCGGTCCCATCACTTCATGACAAATAGATGGGGAAACTGGAAACAGTGGCTGATTTTATTTTTCTGGGCTCCAAAATCACTGCAGATGGTGAGTGCAGCCATGAAATTAAAAAATGCTTACTCCTTGGAAGGAAAGTTATGACCAATCTAGATAGCATATTAAAAAGCAGAGACATTACTTTGTCAACAAAGGTCCATCTAGTCAAGGCTATGGTTTTTCCAGTGGTCATGTATGGATGTGAGAGCTGGACTATAAAGAAAGCTGAATGCTGAAAAATTAATGTTTTTGAACTGTGGTGTTGGAGAAGACTCTTGAGAGTCCCTTGGACTGCAAGGAGATCCAACCAGTCCATCCTAAAGGAGATCAGTCCTGAGTGTTCATTGGAGGGACTGATGTTGAAGCTGAAACTCCAATACTTTGGCCACCTGATGTGAAGAGCTGACTCATTTGAAAAGACTCTGATGCTGGGAGAGATTGAGGGCAGGAAGAGAAGGGGACGACAGAGGATGAGATGGCTGGATGGCATCACTGACTCGATGGAAATGAGTTTGGGTAGACTCCTAGAGTCGACGATGGACAGGGAGGCCTGGCATGCTGTGGTTCATGGGGTCGCAGAGTCAGACACGACTGAGCGACTGAACTGAACTGAAATGGTGTCTTCACTTAATATTTAGTTCTCAAATTCAAAATCCTAATCATTAACCAGACAAGTAAATAGTGAAGATGTGAGAACAAGGAAAAAATTTTAAAGCTGGCTGTTACTATTTAGTCTCTATTGTGACCTAGGTTATAGTTTTAAGAGTCATCTTTGAAGTCACTTTTATATTTTAGTAACTTATTGGAACGATACCCAACTATGGATGTGACTGGTGACAGATGCAAAGTCCGATGCTGTAAAGAGCAATATTGCATAGGAACCTGGAATGTTAGGTCCATGAATCAAGGCAAATTGGAAGTGGTCAAACAGGAGATGGCAAGAGTGAACGTCGACATTCTAGGAATCAGCGAACTAAGATGGACTGGAATGGGTGAATTTAACTCAGATGACCATTATATCTACTACTGTGGGCAAGAATCCCATAGAAGAAATGGAGTAGCCATCATGGTCAACAAAAGAGTCCGAAATGCAGTACTTGGATGCAGTCTCAAAAACGATAGAATGATCTCTGTTCGTTTCCAAGGCAAACCATTCAATATCACGGTAATCCAAGTCTATGCCCCAACCAGTAATGCCGAAGAAGCTGAAGTTGAACGATTCTATGAAGACCTACAAGACCTTTTAGAACTAACACCCAAAAAAGATGTCCTTTTCATTATAGGGGACTGGAATGCAAAAGTAGGAAGTCAAGAAACACCTGGTGTAATAGGCAAGTTTGGCCTTGGAGTACAGAATGAAGCAGGGCAAAGGCTAATAGAGTTTTGCCATGAGAATGCACTGGTAATAGCAAACACCCTATTCCAACAACACAAGAGAAGACTCTACACGTGGACATCACCAGATGGTCAACACCGAAATCAGATTGATTATATTCTTTGCAGCCAAAGATGGAGAAGCTCTATACAGTCAGCAAAAACAAGACCAGGAGCAGACTGTGGCTTGAATCATGAACTGCTTATTGCCAAATTCAGACTTAAATTGAAGAAAGTAGGGAAAACCACTAGACCATTCAGGTATGACCTAGATCAAATCCCTTATGAGTATACCGTGGACGTGACAAATAGATTTAAGGGTCTAGACCTGATAGACAGAGTGCCTGATGAACTATGGACAGAGGTTCGTGACATTGTACAGGAGACAGGGATCAAGAAAATCCCCATGGAAAAGAAATGCAAAAAAGCAAAATGGCTGTCTGAGGAGGCCTTACAGATAGCTTGGAAGAGAAGAGAAGCAAAAAGCAAAGGAGAAAAGGAAAGATATTCCCATCTGAATGTAGAGTTCCAAAGAATAGCAAGGAGAGATAAGAAAGCCTTCCTCAGCGATCAGTGCAAAGAAATAGAGGAAAACAATAGATTGGGAAAGACTAGAGATCTCTTCAAGAAAATTAGAGATACCAAAGGAACATTTCATGCAAAGATGGGCTCGATAAAGGACAGAAATGGTATGGACCTAACAGAAGCAGAAGATATTAAGAAGAGGTGGCAAGAATACACAGAAGAACTGTACAAAAAATATCTTCACAACCCAGATAATCACGATGGTGTGATCACTCACCTAGAGCCAGACATCCTGGAATGTGAAGTCAAGTGGGCCTTAGAAAGCATCACTATGAACAAAGCTAGTGGAGGTGATGGAATTCCAGTTGAGCTATCTCAAATCCTCAAAGGTGATGCTGTGAAAGTGCTGCACTCGCTATGCCAGCAAATTTGGAAAACTCAGCAGTGGCCACAGGACTGGAAGAGGTCAATCGTTGTTCCAATTCCAAAGAAAGGCAATGCCAAAGAATGCTCAAACTACCGCACAATTGCACTCATCTCACATGCTAGTAAAGTAAAGCTCAAAATTCTCCAAGCCAGGCTTCAGCAATACGTGAACCATGAACTTCCAGATGTTCAAGCTGGTTTTAGTAAAGGCAGAGGAACCAGAGAACAAATTGCCAATATCTGCTGGATCATCGAAAAAGCAAGAGAGTTCCAGAAAAACATCTATTTCTGCTTTATTGACTATGCCAAAGCCTTTGACTGTGTGGATCACAATATACTTTGGAAAATTCTGAAAGAGATGGGAATACCAGACCATCTGACCTGTCTCTTGAGAAACCTGTATGCAGGTCAGGAAGCAACAGTTAGAACTGGACATGGAACAACAGACTGGTTCCAAATAGGAAAAGGAGTACGTCAAGGCTGTATATTGTCACCCTGCTTATTTAACTTATATGCAGAGTACATCATGAGAAACGCTGGGCTGGAAGAAACACAAGCTGGAATCAAGATTGCCGGGAGAAATATCAATAACCTCAGATATGCGGATGACACCACCCTTATGGCAGAAAGTGAAGAAGAACTAAAGAGCCTCTTGATGAAGGTGAAAGAGGAGAGTGAAAAAGTTGGCTTAAAGCTCAGTGTTCAGAAAACTAAGATCATGGCATCTGGTCCCATCACTTCATGGGAAATAGATGGGGAAACAGTGGAAACAGTGTCAGACTTCATTTTTTTGGGCTCCAAAATCACTGCAGATGGTGATTGCAGCCATGAAATTAAAAGACGCTTACTCCTTGGAAGGAAGGTTATGACCAACCTAGATAGCATATTTAAAAGCAGAGACATTACTTTGCCAACAAAAGTCCATCTAGTCAAGGCTATGGTTTTTCCAGTGGTCATGTATGGATGTGAGAGTTGGACGGTGAAGAAAGCTGAGCGCCGAAGAATTGATGCTTTTGAACTGTGGTGTTGGAGAAGACTCTTGAGAGTCCCTTGGACTGCAAGGAGATCCAATCAATCCATCCTAAAAGAGATCAATCCTGGGTGTTCATTGGAAGGTCTGATGTTGAAGCTGAAACTCCAATACTTTGGGCACCTCATGCGAAGGGTTGACTCATTGGAAAGGACCCTAATGCTGGGTAGGATTGGGGTCGGGAGGAGAAGGGGACGACAGAGGATGAGATGGTTGAATGGCATCACCGACTCGATGGACATGGGTTTGGGTGGACTCCGGGAGTTGGTGATGGACAGAGAGGCCTGGCGTGCTGCGATTCATGGGGTCGCAAAGAGTCGGACACGACTGAGCGACTGAACTGAACTGGATGCTTCACTCATTCGATCATATCCAAATATTTTCCTCTTGCCGATGGAAACGTAGTCTGTAATTACAGCTTACCACAAGCCACCCAATTCTCCAGTGTTTATTCAGTTGTGTTGTAAAAGCAGAAGGCAATGTCTGTGGTCTGATATCTACCCTCATCCACAAAGTCTGAAAGCCTCCAAACATAATTGGGAGCCAAGACCACACCAGAACCTTTTTTTAACATATACATTCCACCTTTCACTGTCTGCCTCGCCCTTCTCTTCCTTCTCTAACATGAACTCTTTCACACAGACACAATATTATATAATAAAACCTTGACTTACAAGGTTTTCAAGAGTATTCATGTTCAACATAGTTTCCACGGTGATTCCTCTCATGGAATGTAATTGCTAAGCTCTGTCTAAGCCCAGCTGACCCACACGACAAGCCTAGACTCCCATCAGTGCAGAACATCCTGTGGCCTAAGCAGGCAGTCATGTCACCTTCAGTGAAACTGAGACCATCAGGCTGAGCTCCTCTCGTATCAAGGGGTTTAAAGGAAGGCTCATGATTCTATGTTGACAGCAAGGTTTGCACATCAGCCAACAGTCTGACCTAAAAGAAGGAGAACTCGAGTATGAGCCAAAGGTTATTTACAGCCTTCTAGCACTCTAAAGGCAGCCTGGCAAGGACTGCTGGTAGAGTAATGGACATTTTCACTTGTTTCTGATTCTGTCCAACCAGCAGATGAGTCACATAGCTGCAGCCAAAATTACCTGATTATATTTCCCCCTTGACACAAGTTAATCTGGACAGTGACAGCAGAAGGGGCCAAGAGAGGGAATGATTCAAATATCCAGTTGCCAAGGAGAGTGTGCTAAGGGACGTAATGAGTGAGAGGAGTCGGTGGTTGAGTCAGCCCCTCCTGAGTCGGCGGAGAAAAACAAGTGGTTTGTAGTTACAACTCCCTTTCTTTGAGCTAGCTAGGATGGTCTGGTTCCACAGTTAAGAAACTTTTGGCTAACTTCCATCTAAAAAAACTCTATCGGCACAACCAGTTGATTTGGCTGTCAAAATGGAAATGTCTTGGCTGGTATGTTGGTTGAAAGTTTATTATTATGGCTTCAGAGGAGGCAGAAATGAACAAAGTTCACAAATGTTCTCCTAATATACACTGTCAGAGATCATCAGTTTTAATTCCTCTAAGAAACTTCTTTCACCCCAAGTTCTATCTATTCCTCACTAAGTAATTCTTATGAAATCTTCTTGAAAAACTGCTTATTTTGGAAATTGTCATTGTCTGATTTAAGCTGATTATTTATATAGACTATAGACTTTAAATTTTGAAAGGTAGAGGGGGCAATTAGCCCCTACCAAGAAAACAATTAAAAGTCAAAAATACCCTGATCCCCAGAGAAGCACAAGTTACACACTACAAGCAACTGTAATACTCTCTTACTTGGGAAATTATCAAGTGTTGCTTCATAAATGTATTTAAGAACCACAAGGGTTTTTCAGTTGGTCAGGACATTTTCCTATTTAAACATTGATTTAGAAACCTTGCCAAGTAAACCAGGAAATCAAGAGAGCAAAATTATGCAGCACATAAAGAAAGCAGCTGCATTTCTCCAACCCTAGTAATTTAACCAGTCATTTATTTAAACAAAAATGAAGAGGGGGAAAAAAGGAGAAGCAAATCTGGCAGCACTAATCTCATTTCATTACCCCGGCAAGCCAAAATATCAGTCATCAAACACATTTGATAGAAAACATTTGTCCATTGTGTTGGTGTTCTTAAAAAGTAAAACCTACAATATAGTATAGGAATTTAATATCAAATTACATTTGAAGGGCCATTTCAGTAATTAAGTGAGAAAATGATATCAAGCAGACACCTTTCAGCTTAAAAGCATGCCCCAGGCAAAATTCCCCAGCACTGAGAAAGATCAAAACTGTCAAAAGATTTGGGAACCGCACATATACACATACACACAAAGGCCAGGGCAGAGAATGTGCTCCTTCAACAGTGAAATACAATATATAAGAAGATGCACATTACAAGACACAGACAAAGGAAGCAGGTTGTCTTCCTCAAATTTAGCATACAATAAGAAAATTGAGATAGAGAGACATCTCTGCCTAAAGATTTATTGTATGACTTTCATGTTGCTTTGGGATTGAGTATTGCCCTCATGTTTAAGATTTCAAATTACACAGATGAACTCTCTTGTGGATATTTACACAGTCTCTTGTTTAAGCCCAAGTGGGAACTAGCTAAAAACTGGGCAGAAAGTGTAATTGGCATCATCATACTCGCCTCAGTTGATGTTATCCCTTCATCTAAATTTTTGCAAATGACAGAAATGTGCACAAGTATCAGGTTTGATTCTTCAATAAACTTTTGGAACATAAGTGAACAGAAGAGATAATTTCTTAAATTATTGCTATGTAAGTAGCTACCTATTCATCCAAAATCTGGCCAGGTTACATAGACAGGACATTTACGACTTGAAGAGGAAGCAGAAGATTAAATACAAAACTTAAATGATCCAGAAAAATGTTACAAAGAATAGAACTTTCTGGATTTTTAGTTCATCTCTTTTGGTTTCAGAGAAGGCTACAACTAATTAACTTTCATTTTAGAGACTTCTAAAGAAATGCAAAAAGGCCATCAATTCAGAAATACTGAATGATCCCTATATTAGTTTGGTAGCATAATCATAACAAAGCGAGACAAATTGGGAGGCTTAAACAACAGAAATTTATTTAAGCCTTCTCATAAACAAAGCTTCACTTTGGAGCTTTTGTTCTGAGGTCGAAAGCTCCGAAGTGAAGGTGTCAACAGGATTACCTTTTTCTGAGAACCTCTCTTGACTTATATAGATGGCCATCTTCTTCCAGTGTCCTTATACAACTGTTCCTCTGTGTGTACCTCTGTCTAATATCCTCTTCTTATAAAGAAACCAGTCATATTGGATTAAGGGTCACCCATATGATCTCATTAATTAACTCTTTAAAAGTCCTATCACCAAATACGCAGTCACATTCTGAGCTACTGGGGGTCAGCACTTCAACACATGAATTTAAAAGGACACAATGTATCCCATAACAATCCTCTTACTGAAAACAACTGAAAAAAATGCAGAAGGAAATTTTTTTGTAAAATGTTTTCATCTATTAATGATCTGGAAAGTAAGAAATATTCAAGAGTCAAAAGCTAAGTGAAGAACAATCTAGAGCTATAAGCCTATCACTGACACTGGCTTCAAATGAGTTCATTTGCCTAATACAGGTGATTTTGACCTTTGGTTCTCAAGGTCTTCAGGTCACTGAGAATAGAAGATATGTCTAAGGGCTAATGTAAGGGGTTTTATGGGAATTGCTAACTTCCTACCACTTCTAAAACTGAAACCCTATGAAGAAATCTAAAATCACTTCCCAAGGGACTACAAGAAAAATGCCTGTACCAACCAATATTTTTAAATACTCAAAAAGAAGGATTAAAATCTGATTAAGAAGCTGTTTTAAACTACCAAGATTTAAAGAAACAAAAATAACCTCTCAAAATGAAAAATATAATCATTGAAATTAAAAATACAAAGGATAAATTTAACAGGAGATCAGATGCAACTAAAGAGAGAATTACAAAACTGGAAAATATTTCTCAAAAATATTATCAGAATGCAATGCAGAAATAAAGAAACAGAAAATATGAAAAAAATATTTAAGAGATGGAGAATAAAATTATAATTTATAATATATATCAAACTGGCATTTTGGCATCCAGATAGAGACGGAAGTAAAAGCAGGGCTGAGGCAATACTTGAATGCTAAGAATATTCCAAAACTGACCAATAAAAATAACATCTACAGATTTTAAAAGTCCAATAAAACCCAACCAAGGTAAATGAAAATAAATCTACACCAAACCTCATCATAGTAAGTGTAGAATACTACCACCACAAAGCCAAAAACAAAGAAGCAAAAAATATACACTTTTAAGTATATTGACAGGAAAAGTGTATTGACATACACTTTAAAGTATGTTGACAGGAAAAAGAAATCTTTTCTTCAAAGGAATTACAACTTGATTGAAAGTTGATTTCTCAACAGCAATACTGAAGCAAAGAGATAAATGGGACAATATTTCCAAGGTATTGAAAGAAAATAATTGTCACCTAGAATTTTATAGCATCAGGAATGGAACCTGTGACTCATTTCAACACAACACAGGAAATCTTACCTGGCCTGAACATGGACTGCATTGAGAGATTGATTGCTTTATAAGAAGGAAGTTGAAATATAGACTTTTCGAGACAAATAAAAATAGAGAGTTTTCCAAAAGCATATGCTCTTTAAAAGAAATTCTAGCAGATATTCAAGTGGAAGGAAAGATATTACAAGTTGAAAGTCTGAGATGGTAGAAGGAACGAAGAGCACAGAAGGCAAAAACAAACAAACAAAAAAAACATAGAAAGAGCCAAATACATGGATAAATTCTGATCAAATGCTGACTACTTAGGGATTCCCTTATAGCTCAGCTGGTAAAGAATCTGCCTGCAATGCAGGAGACCCCGGTTCAATTCGTGAGTCAGGAAGATCTGCTGGAAAAGGGATGGGCTACCCACTCCAGTATTCTTGGGCTTCCCTAGTGGCTCAGCTGGTAAATAATTTGTCTGCAGTGTGAGAGACCTGGGTTGGGAAGATTTCCTGGAGAAGGGAAAGGCTACCCACTCCAGTATTCTGGCCTGGAGAATTCCATGGACTATATAGTAGCAAAGAGTCAGACATGACTGAGCAGCTTTCACTTCACTTAACACAATAATAATAGTAATGTGTTGTGAGTTAGAAAATGAAAATTTTCTTTCTTTTTTGCTTTCAATAAACTGAGCATGGACATGCCCACTACCCCTGCTTTGTCCCTGCAGCTGAACAACAGCATAGAGGTGATGGAAAAACAAAGGAGAGGAAATCTGGATCCAATTTAGTGACTATTTAGTCTGCATTTAGTGACTTGTATGGTCTAGACCTCTTACTACAGACTGGTATGAGAGAAAAAGTGACATCCAATGTCTTCAAATCATTGTATTATTTTAAGTAGACTGTACCCAACTCTAAATTTAATGTTTATGTTCTAATCATTTAATTTTGATCACCCGTTACTGACATATAATACTACTTATTAATATTCTCTTCTTCCTTCCTACTTTATGGTAAGAACACTTAACATGAGAGGTATCTTCTTTAAGTGCACAACCAAGTATTGTTAATTATAGGCACACTATTGTAAAATGTTTCTCTAGAATTTATCACAAAACTGAAACTTTAAACTCATTGAATGGCAACTCTCCATTTCCCCTTCCCCACTGCCTCTGGTAACCACCATTCTATTTTCTGCTGTGATGAATCTGACTACTTTAGCTATAACTTATAAAAACAGAATCATTAAGCATCTGTCCTTTAGTGACTGACATTTCACTTAGCATAATATCCTCCATGTTTAGTCATGTTAGCATTCTGCAGAATTTCCTTCTCTTTTAAGGCTGAATGACATTCCATTGCATGTATGTACCACAATATATTGTAAAATATTTTATAGAAGCCAGAAAATGTATATACCTAGTAGCATAAACTCATTTTTAAAAAATAAATGGGAGGTCCACAAAATGAGATAAACAAATATTTTACCATGATGAGAAATTTTCATGTTATTCTCTCAAGCATGCAATAAATATTAATAAATAAATAAGGATTCAGATAATTTTATCAATAATCAATAAGTTTGAATTAATGGACATATTTAGAACATTATCACCAAAAATGGTGTAATACACATACTGTTCAAGTGTATATAGAAAATGAATATTTTAGCACTTCCAGTTAAAATCGTTAATTTTTAAATTTCCTTTTATTTCTTTCCTTTACCTTGTCAGTGTTTATATATTTTGAAATTATGTATTGCTACATTTTACTGTTTAGCATTTTTATATTATACATATGTCCATTCCATAAAATATTCATCCCCTGAAAATAAACTGTCTCAAATGGGCTAATAGTCATTTCAAGTCAGCTGAACCTTTAGGTGAATTAAGTAAGATTGAACTGAGTTTCTGTTATTCTTCTTGATCCTCAACAAACTGTTCATGACTGCTTCATGATTATTGTTTATCTGTGCTGTATCTTATTTTTCCCCTTCTCTCAATCCTCATCCTCTGCCACAATAATATAGCAGCTATAGAATTTATACCACTCGCACTGGTATCAAATCTCTGACTTCAGCATCTTGATTGAACCATCAAGATGATTCAATTAGTCTCTAACCATCAATTAGCCTCTCATTCATGTATCCATTTCAGCTGCAGTGTCCCTTTCACAAGAGGTTCAAGAGTTCCAGTGAGCTTAGAGTCAGGGCTTAAACTTAGAATCGGGGCTTAAACAGGCAAGCCTCCATCAATTAACAAAAGCGAAATCAGGTTTTATTATTTACCTCATTACTTTTCTTAATCTAAAGATTATGTTAATTATGCTTAAAACACATATTAAAACATTGAACCTTATATTTAAATTTTTTAAGATATGTTAAAGGTCAAAATGTCATTACAGAGCTATGTATATAACTGGTAGTGATATAAAATGATATATGAGAAGATATCCTGAAAATTTTTGAGAAACTGGCATAACAAGTACATGCCAGGCCTCATTGTCTTGTCAAAGTTCTCACACTTGCTTCTATGGTCAAACTTCAACTATTGAGGCAGACTAGCTAAGATATCCGGAGAAGGCAACAGCACCCCACTCCAGTACTCTTGCCTGGAAAATCCCATGGAATGGAGGAGCCTGGTAGGCTGCAGTCCATGGTGTTGCGAAGAGTTGGAAAAGACTGAGCGACTTCAGTTTCACTTTTCACTTTCATGCATTGGAGAAGGAAATGGCAACCCACTCCAGTATTCTTTCCTGGAGAATCCCAAGGACGGTGGAGCCTGGTGAGCTGCCATCTATGGGGTCGCACAGAGTTGGACACAATTGAAGCGACTTAGCAGTAGCAGCTAAGATATCAGACTCTAATAATAATTTATTCATCATGATAACTGGGATTGGTTTTAGATTTAAAGGTGAGTCACATAAGAAATATAGATATGCTGATGAGATTTCAAAGAGATTCACTGATTAAAAAGAAGGAAGACATAGAGCATTGACATTCACCAAGTATTAACAACTTGTTATAACACACTATAGAGTCATCTAGTTCTACAGGAATAATTCCTTCTACAACCATAGAAAGACTTTTTTCCTTTGACAAATTCATTCAAGCTAAGAAACAGTTTGAATTAATAGAGAATGTATTCCTCCTCCAGATCATGACTAAATATGAAAAGGAAAGTGAGGAACAAATTGTACATGTTGAATTTCTTATTGACTTGGTTAAAAGCTTTATAAATTTTTAAATTTATATTAACATTTTAACTAGCATAATTAGACACTTAAAAATACATGTTCCTGTTTTAAGATGATTTTATTTTTTACCAAAGATATTTAAAATAATTTATATGTTAATTATATTACTTTCATTTCTTCCGAGAAAGAATTAACTTGCTGTCCCATCACAGTCATTTAGAAACACAGTAAAATATTTGAACAACTGTTTTCAGGCATAACAACAGACAACAAAGGAAACTGATTCCTCAGTGAAGGGAAACAAGCTAAACAATCTCCAAGACTATCCCTGGCTTACTTCCTGAAGGAATTCTCTAGGCTGCAGTGCCCAGATGGGTAATTCAGAGCCCAGCAAGTCTTCTTGAGTTAGGAAACACAGATAAGAGTTCAGGGAAGTTTCAAGACAGAATACTAAATAAGAAGAAGCTACACAGACAAAGACCCACTCCAGTATTCTTGCCTGGAGAATCCCAGGGACGGAGGAGCCTGGTGGGCTGCCATCTATGGGGTCACACAGAGTCGGACACGACTGCAGTGACTTAGCAGCAGCAGCATCAACACAGACAAAAAGCTCTGGAGACCTGCTGAGAGATCCCTGCTAGTCTTTGCCTGAATACCGATCCATGCAAATGTTGGATAAAACTTCATGAGGCCTCAGGAAGAACCACTGTAAATTAGTAAGCTCAGCAGTTCCCACAGCTAAAACAAGGTGGAGAACAGCTGGCATCTCACTAGCCAGACAAATAGTGAATTAAAAAGCAGAGACATCACTTTGCTGACAAAGGTCCATATAGTCAAAGCTATGGATGTGAGGGTTGAACCGTAAAGAAGGCTGAGTGCCAAAGGACTGATGCTTTTGAATTGTGGTGCTGGAAAAGATTCTTGAGAGTCCCTTGGACTGCAAGGAGATTAAACCAGTCAATCCTAAAGGAAATCAACCCCAGATGTTCATTGGAAGGACTGCTGCTGAAGCTGAAGCTCCAATACTTTGGCCACTTGATGTAAAGAGCCAACTCACTGGGAAGACCCTGATGCTAGGAAAGAGTGAAGGCCAAAGGAGAAGGGAGTGGCAGAGGATAAGATGGTAAGATAGTATCACGAACTCAATGGACATGAATTTGAGTAAAATCTGAGAGATAGCGGAGGACAGAGGAGCCTGGCATGCTACAGTCCATGGGGTTACAAAGAGTCAGACACAACTTAGTGACTAAACAACAACACCACCAGTCAGAAGAGAGAGACTTCATTGTAGGTGAGGCCTAAGGTAGAGTCCTGAGGAAGTTCCTTACTATTGGAGTTATTGTCCTTTGAGTAAAGACTACCCTGGGGACTTCCCTGGTGGTCCAGTTGTTAAGAATCTGTCTTGCAATGCAGGGGACATGTGTTTGATTCCTGGTGGGGAAACTGAGATCCCACATGTCTCAGAGCAACTAAACCTGCACGTGAAAACTACTGAGCCTGAGCTCTCTGGAGCCGGTGCCACAGCTAGAGAGTTGATACACCACAATGAAAGATCCTGTATGATGCAATTAAGACCTGATGCAACCAAATAAATAAATATTAAAAAAAAAAAATACTCTGTAACTATTATAAATGATGGACAGGGAAGCCTGGTGTGCTACAGCCCATGGGGTTGCAAAGAGTCAGACACAACTGAGCGACTGAACTGAACTATTATAAAACTTAAAAAGAAAGCTTCAAAAAGACAGAACTGATTCCAAGTTATATGCAGTCATATACCAGAACAAAGTCCAACACTCTTAAAAGACATTCAACAAAATTACCCATTCAACAAGGTAAATGTCACTAATGGTCATCATCCAATAAAAAATTACTAGGATTATTGAAGTCCTTCCATATAGAAATGTGAGGCAATAGAAATGGAGCCCCCACCCACCCCTGCCTGCCTGAAGAGATGTTAATCAACCATAAAATAACTTTTTAAAAATAACTAAGCTTATTTAAAACGCAAGAAGATACAACCTTTATTCAGGAGAAAAGTCAGTCGATAGAAATAGACCAAGAAATGATAGAAATAATGCAATCAGCAGATAAAGTCCTTAGGACTTATTTTTAAAATCTCATAAATAAGTGCAAAGATGTCAAAATATGGGAGGGAAAAGCAATGAAATACAAGTTATTTGGAGTTTTTGATTATTGTGATTACAGTACAACTTACCAAAAATGTCCACAATAGCCTTGTACATTAGATATCATTATTCAATCTACTCACATTCTCCTACAAAAACATCTCTTTGATTCCCCATTACCTTCAAAATAAAACCCAAATTATAGGCCATTGTGTCCGAAAGAATGCTCTAGATCAGAAGTCATCAACCTTTTCTGTTAAGAACCAGAGAGTAGTGATTTTGGCTTTGCAAACCATATAATATCTGTTGTAACAACTCAACTCTTCTCTCACAGTGTGAAAATAAGCATAAACAATATGTAAACAGATGGGTATGGCTAGATTTGACCATCCGGGTGCCCTTTGTTGGCCCGTGTTCAAGAGTGTCCAATATAAAAGCTACTAGCCACACATGGCTATTTCAATTGAAATTCAAATTACTTAAAATTAAACTAAGCAAAATTAAAACTCCATTTCCTAAACTGACATGTGGCAAACGTGAACAGAACAGATTTAGAACATTTTCATCATCACAGAGAGTTCTATTGGACAACGCTACTCTAGAAACTCCACGCAAAAGAATTATTTGGTATGCGTTGTAAAGGCAAATTTCACCTTTCTAGACATGCTGAACTACACTCTTTCTGTCCCTGAAGGTATAATCCATATTTCTGCAGAATGAATCATTGTTGTTGTTCCATCACTAAGTTGTGTCTGACTCTTTGCCACCTGATGGACTGTAGCACACCAGGGTTCTCTGTCCTTCACCATCTCCCAGAGTTTGCTCAAATTCATGTCCATTGAGTCAGTGATGCTATCTCACCATCTCATCCTCTGCCGCCCTCTTCTCCTTTTACCTGCAATCTTTCCCAGCATCACAGTCTTATCCAATGAGTCGGCTCTTTGCATTGTGTCGTCAAAGGATTAGAGGTTCGGCATCAGTCTTTCCAAAGAATATTCAGCATTAATTTCCTTTAGGATTGACTGGTTTGATTTCCTTGCTGTCCAGGGGCACTCTCAAGACTCTTCTCAGCATGATTAGAAGGCATCAATTTTTTGGCACTCAGCCTTCTTTATGGTCCAACTCTCACACCCATAACTACTGGAAAAACTATAGCATTGATTATACAGACCTTTGTCAGCAAAGTGATGTCTTTGTTTTTTAATATGCTGTCTAGGTTTGTCATAGTTTTCTTTCCAAGGAGTAAACATCTTTTAATTTCATGGCAGCAGTCACAGTGATGAGTCATATGTACTAAATATGGAGAACTTCCATATGAAAGGATGAAGTCCTTAACATTATCTCACTACAGGCTTAAAGTTTTAATTCTAACTATTTTTATGACTTTTGATTATTCCTCTTGTATTCTGGCCTATTATTTTTACCAAGTCAGCTATGTCACATGTTACAACTGAACCACATGAATTAGCATGAATCATTACAGTAATGAGACAAATAGAAGAAAGACTTATTACTCTGAAGAAACCTGATCAATGACCTCTTACAAAATGCATGTAAAATTCTCTTCTTTTCTAAGGTAAATTAATAGAAAAAATCTGTCTCAAGTTGAGCAAATATGGTAGACCCTGCTTTCTCCACTTAAAGTCTCTCCTTCTTTGGGTGTGTCTTTTAGTAAGTGAACAAATAATCCTACTCAGTATAAATTTGAAAAGTATGTGTGTTAGTCGCTTAGTCGTGTCTGACTCTTTGCAACCCCACAGACCATAGCCCAACAGGCTCCTCTGTCCATGGGATTCTCCAGGCAAGAATACTGGAGTGCCTTGCCATTCCTTCTCCAGAGGATCTTCCCGACCCAGGGATTGGACCCTGGTCTCCTACATTGCCGGCAGATTCTTTACCGTTTGAGCTATAGGTAAGTATTTATTTTTACTCATCACCCTTTTAATTGCCTGGATATTATGCTGTATTGGGTAGAGCACAGCTACTGGTCAGGAGTCAACTTTGGATTTCATAGGCAGCTTTGTGAACTTGGTTGGGCTCTTCCACATGTCTGGGGCTTCAATCGGACAACTGGGAATACTCAACTTTATCCTACGTGTCTTATGATCCATCAGGCTACTTATCTATGGTGGAGGCAGAAAAGCAAGAGACAGCAAGCTCAGTCTCAAAAATTTCTGTATTTTTCATCCTAGCATCCCATTTTAGCCAGGCCCAGAGTCAGTGTAGGAGGAACTACAAAGATATAGGACAAACAGCATGATAGAGGGACGCCGTTAACTGGGGCCGTGCAGTCCTCTACCACACTTCATAAATCTTAGCACTTCCTTTTTTTGGACTAAACTCATTTTCATTGTTTCATAATCACTAGAGTTTTTAATTTGACAAATGTTTCTCTCTTGAAATGCATTACCCTTGTATCATTGAGCTGCCTGTGTCTAGTTTTAAATAATTCAAATTCTGTGTCTGCTATTAATAGTAACTGAGAGATTTCTGTTTTCCTACATTCTCACTCAATTCTACATGAAATGGATTAACCTCTGATTCAACATGCCACTTTCCAATTCTTAAATTGCCTTTCCCCAAGAAAACCTGAGAGTATCATGGACAATCCAAAATAATCAAAGATTATATGATTTTTCAGTAATTGTCCAAGTAATTAAAAGTCAATTTGGCATTTTCCTAAGGTCTAAAAGTATTTTCTAATATAGTAGTGAGCTTATCTGCCACCTTCATCTTTAAAACTGTACTGTAACATCTCATTAGTTTATAAATCCTTACAATGAAACAAGAATAACTCCATTTTTATTAGCTATTCCTATTGGATTATATGGGCTTCCGAGGTGGTGCAGTGGTAAAGAATCTGCCTGCCAATGCAGAAGATGCAAGTGATGTGGATTTGATCCCAAGGTCAGGAAGATCCCCTGGAGAAGGAAATGGCAACCCACTCCAGTATTCTTGTCTGGAAAATCCCATAGACAGAAGAAGCCTGGCAGGCTACAGTCCATGAGGTTGCAAGCTGTAGTCATAACTGGGTGACTAAGCACACACACATATGATCATACATAAAGCATTTGAGGCATGCTTTTGGCATAGATAGAAAAAACCTTCAAAGTTTCTTTTTTTTTTTTTCTATTCTAAGCGAATACCCATCAAGTATCCGTAAATGTTATATTCAGTTCAGTTCAGTTCAGTCACTCAGTCATATCCGACTCTTTGTGACCCTATGAATTGCAGCACACCAGGCCTCCCTGTCCATCACCAACTCCCAGAGTCTACCGAAACCCATGTCCATTGAGTCAGTGAGGCCATCCAGCCATCTCATCCTCTGTCGTCCCCTTCTCCTCCTGCCCCCAATCCTTCCCAGCATTAGGGTCTTTTCCAATGAGTCAACTCTTCACATGAGGTGGCCAAAGTATTGGAGTTTCAGCTTCAACATCAGTCCTTCCGATGAACACCCAGGATTGATCTCCTTTAGGATGGACTGGTTGGATCTCCTTGCAGTCCAAGGGACTCTCAAGAGTCTTCTCCAACACCACAGTTCAAAAGCATCAATTCTTCGGCGCTCAGCTTTCTTTATAGTCCAACTCTCATATCCATACATGACCACTGGAAAAACCATAGCCTTGACTAGAAGGACCTTTGTTGGCAGAGTAATGTCTCTGCTTTTAAATATGCTATCTAGGTTGGTCATAACCTTCCTTCCAAGGAGTAAGCCTCTTTTAATTTCATGGCTGCAATCACCATCAGCAGTGATTTTGGAGCCCCCAAAAATAAAGTCTGACACTGTTTCCACTGTTTCCCCATCTATTTCCCATGAAGTGATGGGACCAGATGCCATGATCATAGTTT
This sequence comes from Giraffa tippelskirchi, assembly GCF_054371585.1. NCBI lineage: Eukaryota > Metazoa > Chordata > Mammalia > Artiodactyla > Giraffidae > Giraffa > Giraffa tippelskirchi. The sequence goes on from NC_137275.1 coordinate 175,384,556, forward strand.
TCTGAACGTTGAGCTTTAAGCCAACTTTTTCACTCAGAGACCCTAAACACAAAAATTCATCTAAGGCAAATCATTGTTTTGTTTTCTGCATTCAAAGACTCTGAATCTAAATGATGAATTGAGTAGAGAAAAGAGAATATTAGAAGTGATATTTGTCATAATATTTTCAAATCTTTAATTATCATCACAGGGCAATTTTCTTATCTTGGAAATTTCTACCCAGGCTCAACACACTCAGTCACTCAAACCACAGAGTGAACGATGCTGTGCTTGGGGAGATGCTGATACAACACAGTTATCTGTGAATCAGAAGTTTCATTAGAGTGCAGCCTCAGTTTTATTCAATTCACTGAAATATGCTTCCATTATGCCTTTGTTTCTGCTCAACACGTTAACATTATACACACAAAAAGTTACAAGTTTCTTTAAACTGGATATGAATCCTCATATTCTCCCTAAAATTTCATCTTCTGTTTTCCTGATTAGGTTATACATTTTAGTTGAAAGGCCTCAATAGTCCTCTAAAGCAGTGTCTCTCAATCTTTAATGTACATACCCATCACTTAGGGTTACATTTTACAAATGCAACTTCTGATTCAGTCAGTCTGATACAAGACATGAAATTCTGCACTTCTACTAATCTCCCAAGTGGTGTTGACTCTGCAGTTCCATGAACCCCACTCTGAGTAGCAAGTACTAGTCATAAGGGCTTTTATCCCCCTATGGAGGCATTCCTCCTTCTCCCAAGATGATTCAGCCACTCTCAAACCCTTTTACTGTGTCATTTGAAGGATTCTAAATATGAGATCTACAAATTCTCTCCATTCTAAACCCTCACTGAGTGTGCTTTTAATCTTCTTATAAAACATTTAGAATAATGCTTGATACATCTTTACTACTCCATAAACGTGAGTAACTGAAACCTGACCATTCCTTAAACACTTTGCTCTTAAGTAGAAACTTTTACTTTCATAATACATACATCTTGGTCACAAGAGATTTCGTTGTTCTTTTTGCTCCCTGGGGCCACTTTCAAACAATTTCTCTTTTTTTGTCCTCCATCAAAAACAAGTGAATAAATAAAACAAACTAACAACAACAACAAAAAGAAAACAGCTCTTTGAAGCCTGTACCATCTAACTCTACTATCGAGTACTCCACCTTGAAGTTTCCATCAGAAAACATCCTCTCATTCCCCTAGCTCTCAACCACTACACCTGGTATCACCCTCAGTCACTTCCACATCTATGTGGATGAATCAGATGATACTCTGACCTCAGTTTCTTGAGTTTTGCACTTAAAACAGTATTATCCTTCACTCCTCTTCAACCACCCATTCCATGAACAGATCTTAGATCTTTTCATCCCCACCTTCAAAGCATCCATGTCAAATATCCATACTATGTCCACTATAAACAGTACTTCTACCTCACCTGCTCAAAAACCCTCTGGCCACAATTCTTTGACCTCACCACAACCTCTAGTTCATTGAAATGTTGTATACATAAAATAAGTATGCATATATATATATATATATATATACACACACAAACACACACACATAATATGTGTGTATATATATATACAGTGAAGGTTTTTATATAATGAAATTATATGTATTTTATATAATGAAAATTTCTTGTATTCTTGCTTCAAGTAATTCTATTTTTTAGATCTATCTGTTCCTTCTAAGTAACACAAATAGTGATATAGAATCGACCATAGTCAAGAACAAATGTGACCTACCTGAGGTTGAAACTTGAGATCCATAGATGTGAATACGATATCATTTATAAACAATTGTATCTTTAATTATGTACTTTTTAAGGGAAAATGACCACAGATTTCAAATTCACAAAATGATCAGGAAAATTAAATAGTTTAAGAATTAGTGACCCATGCTACTTTTTCAGGCACAAAGGAAGTTCCTGAGGGGAAAATGAGGTAAACATGTCAGGCAGGAAAAGCTACCTTTTCAGGAGAGTGAAGGGATGAGATTCTCTTGAAAGCAGGAATCTTCCTAAATTTCTTTCCAATCCTAAATTTCACAGTGGATAGGCCCACTGAATTCAATCTCTGCTGCTATGAAAAGCCTTTACCTGAGTAAATACATGGGGCCAGAAAGATGTATGAAAAATGCAGCTTTCTTTGTTTTTTTCTTTTTTTTCTTTGCGATCACTTCTTTTATTGTAGACATAAATGGAAGCAAACGAACTCTCTATGAAGATAGGGTATGCATGGCTTCTTTTTGAAACTTTGGTTTCTTTTAAGGATGAAATTATTTTATGGGCATTGAAAATACATTAAGCCCATAGAAAGCACAGCACAATTTCATGAAAATGCAGACATGTATAATTTATAAATCATCACTTTTGTGTCATGATTCAAAATTCTAATCTTTTTATGAGCACATGTGTTGTAAAAGATCTCTGATGATAAAAACTAGAGGAATTAAAGCCCTATTTTTGGATTATCTTGACATAATAGTTCTACTACTATGAAAAATTAAGTTCCATATTGACTGTGCATAAAATGCTTGACAGCCACTTACAGGCAGCTCTTGAAATCACTTCCAAATAAATACACTCTTCTGTACAGGTAAAACAATATCCAATACTTGCTTGCCTTCAATGGACTTTCATTTGTTTCCTTTTGTAAGGAGCAAGGGCTCTTGATTAAAAAGCACATACCTATTTAAATAATTCTAGCCAAATTATGCAGGACTTCATTTCATATCTAAGAGGAGTTCAACCTTAAATGCTAAGAGGAAATTGTTCCTTTAAAGAGAGAGATTATTTCAAAAAACAGACATGATTATAGAACCTGATGGAAGAGCTTCCTCTTTTATATGTGATTGGTTGATAATTTGTATTTAATGCCTCCAAAATTATTTTTGCCTTCAGGAAAAATAGGACAGACATTCTTTTCTCAATTCTCTAATTTTGAGATTAAAAAGATAAAACATGCAGGCTGTCATATATGAGGCACTACTGTCAAACCAAAACTTAACACAAAATGGAAATTATTGGTTAGCTGATACTAGGATATCATTATTTTAGGTAAAGTAAGTGTGAATTCAGGCAAGTTACAGAATAATATAAATAATATTTTTATTAAGTCCAAAATTTCAAAAACATTTGCTTTCTTTAGTTTTCCAAGTAGTCATAAAAGCAATTTAGAGACTGGGCTTTAAAATGAAAGGACCTAAGTTCAAATTCTAAAGGGTAATGGGACCAATAATTTATCTTGAACTATGAGCTCTTCCAAACTCCAAATTCATATCCAACTGTCTACTCCACAACTTAACTTGGATATCTAACAAGCATCTCAGATTTAACATGTCAAAAGTCAAACAACTGGTATTTTTCCCCCAAATCTGCTCCTCCCGCAGTCTTCCCCATCTCAGTAAATAACACCTCCAGCCTTTAAGTAACTCAAGACAAAAAAACGAAACAGTTAAAATTACCCTCTTTTTTCTTACATATAGCCTTCAGACAATAGACTACATAGGCCCTACACTCAAATACACACAGAATCTGACCGATTCAATTACCTCCACCATTCCCATGGTGATTGCAGGAATCATCATCTTATGCCCAAGTTATTGCAATAGGCTCTGAACTCCTCTCTCTGCTTCTACCTTTAGTTTCTTCAGTTATTCTCCACATACCATAGCAGCCAGAGTGATCCTTTTGGCATGTATAAATTAAATCATCCAATGGCTGCTGATCACATTCACTCCTTACAATGGCCTTCGAAGATCCTGCTCCCTCCCTTCCTTTTGCAAAGGAAATAGGGCTCACCAAAAAGCCTACTGCTCCACTACATTCCTCAAACTCCCTAGAATTCGGTGAGGCCAAAATATAGGACAGTTATGGAACAATACTCTACCTGCCTACTCCACTTCTGTAACCATCAAGGTGTCTACACATTCCAAATAGCACCACTACAAAATGACAAGGGATCATCAGCTTAGATCCATGAGAAATGATGTGGAATACAGTCCTTGTCAACCCAAGATGGAAACAGCACAAAATAAGCTTTCATTTCATTAATCCAATAGAATTTGAAGTTAAAGATGCTATGGAAACTTAACCTAGCAATGATTTCATTCATTCACTTTGTGTAGCCACATCAGCCTTCATGACATTCTCTGAATATATTGAATACTCTCCCCACTTGGGGACTGGCTAATCTATCTACTTGCAGTGTTCTTTCTCTAAGTCTCAAGCTCTTTACTCAGTGCAGGATTATTCAGATTTTCCATTTCTTCTTGAGTCAGTTTCAATAGTCTGCATCTTTCTATGAATCTATCCATCTCATCTAGGTTATCTAATTTGTTGATAAAAATTGTTTATAGTACTCCTAGAATCCTTGGTACTCTGTCAAATTGTACACTTGAAATGTGTGTGTGCTAAGTCACTTCAGTCGTGTCTGACTCTTTGGGACCCTATGGACTATATAGCTCGTCAGGTTCCTCTGTCTGTGGAATTCTCCAGGTAAGAATACTGGACGGGTTGCCATGCCCTCCTCCAGGGGATCTTCCCAACCCAGGGATTAAAACCCACATCTCTTACGTCTTCTGCATTGACAGGCCGGTTCTTTACCACTAGTACACCTGGGAGGCCCACACTTGAAATAGTTAAATATAAATATCATGTCATGTAAATTTTACCACAATTAAAAATATATATGGAGGAGATATTGCTAGTCACATAAACCTGCCAATGACTGATTCATCGGAAGACAATCTACAAGTTCCTGGGGAGGAAGAGCATAGGGTAAGAGCTAAGGAGATACTACTTTAGGCCAAGGAATTCAAGAGCATCTGATAATTTAGATAATTTCAGCTTTGATATTCCATTTGTCCTTTCCAGTTTTTCATAGTTTCAAGGGTGATAAGAATTGATCCAAGTTATAACTGATCCTTTATTTATTAAACTACTTACAAATGGTCTAAATCCTACCTTGGCTTAAGTCTTAAGGGAATATTGAAGCATTTTAGGCAAAAGTTTAGAAGAATCCCTCTGAACTCATCTGAGTTATGCTACAAATGTGTTGCCTCTATCCACAAAGTCTTTTTCCCATAGTAATTCTAGAACCACAGCTAATTCTCCAACTATTTTTTAATCATATATAATATGTGTATTATCCATAAATCCAGATCAGCTATCATTTGATTGTGTGAGGAGGAATTGTCTGAAACTTTTACAAAAATATTTATGCAGTACATTGTTTCTGGCAGTCCCATTTGCAGAGTAAATCTCTAGTACACGTACAAGGAGTGAATCACAGAGAAGAAAAAAAAAATATTCTGATAATGATCCCAAGGTAGCAGAGACATAGGAAAGGCTTAGAATTGTTATAAATTCACACTACTTGAGTAGTTTCAATACTCTAAGAGGACTGATGGTCTATGATAGTAGGAATAATAACAGAATACAACCAAATCAACAAGAAACTATAGTGTTGTTCAGTTATATTTCTGGGTCATGCTCCTTGTGAATTCAAAAGGACAGGAAATTGTTAGGTACTAAGTATCCTTACTTCATCTTGACATCCCATAACCAGAACATGTTCCAGTCATTCTAATACCTCCTTATCCTTAAGTATTCAAAATTCATCTGTTTTTATGTCCCATTATCCTGGGGCCATAACTTAGCTCTTTTAAGAGCTAATAATAGCTGATAATGCTATAAATTGATTTCCTTCAGAGGGCATCTCTCCTTGCCGGAACCCAAATTAATGACTAATGATGGGAACTTAAGACACCGAGGCAGCCTAGAGAAGCTTTTCAGTGTTGTCTACCACTCCAGAATTTACTGTCAGTAAGATGCGGAAGGAAGTGATAACCCACTCCAGTATTCTTGCCTGAGAAATCCCATGGACAGAGGAGCCTGGTGGGCTACAGTCCACGGGGTCACCGAGAGTCAGACACGACTGAGCGACTGCACACACATGCAAGATGGGGATGCCCAGAGCCTGTTCCAGGCTGTCTGCCCCCTTTTCCACAGCCTCTCTTATGATGAGGAAGGTAATAGGCTCTCAGGCCAATCTGGGGTTGAGGGGAGAGGCTTGTCTGTACAGAGATACATATTTGGAAGTCAAGTAAAACTAGTTCTCAAAAGTGTCCCCAACCATCAGACCAGGTGTCAATCACCTGCCTGCTGCTGCTGCTACTAAGTCGCTTCAGTCGTGTCCGACTCTGTGCGACCCCATAGACGGCAGCCCACCAGGCTCCGCCATCCCTGGGATTCTCCAGGCAAGAATACTGGAGTGAGTTGCCATTTCCTTCTCCAGTGCATGAAAGGGAAAAGTGAAAGTGAAGTCACTCAGTTGTGTCCGACTCTTAGCGACCTCATGGACTTTAGCCTACCAGGCTCCTCCATCCATGGGATTTTCCAGGCAAGAGTACTGGAGTGGGGTGACATTGCCTTCTAATCACCTGCCTAAGAGCAACCTAAATGATGCAGAAGCCAGACTAAGTTGTTTTAGGCACCACTGAGAAGTGAGATGAGACACTAAATTATTCCTTCAAGAAGTCTTTCATGATAAGATGTGATATCTCGAAAGAGTAAAACAAGGGTGGTAGTGACTATTGTCACATTTGTTTTTAAAAAGAGAGTAGTTTAAATTATTATAGTGTGCATGCTTGGGTACTAAGTTGCTTCAGTTGTGTCTGAATCTTTGCAACCCTATGGACTGTAGCCCTCCAGGCTCCTGAGTCCATAAGATTACCCAGGCAAGAATACTGGAGTGGGTTGCCAGGCCCTCTTCCAGGGGAATCTTCCTGTCCCAGGAATTGAACCTGAGTCTCTTATGTCTCCTGCATTGGCAAGCAGGCTCTTTCCCACTTGTGCCACCTGAGAAGCCCCCAAATTATTGTAGACTGAGGGGGAAAAAAGTCATCTAAGAGTTTCCAAAAAATGATCGAGCAAACAATTGATTAAGCAAGATCTCAAAGAGGTAAGCATACTCTATTAAATGATGGAGAGAAACGGCAGTCACAATCAGGAATCAATAGAGATAATAATCTGTTATATAAGCAGATTCCACAATGAATAGTTCCTTAATTTAATGTAATCTCAAATTTTTCATCCATGATATTCACAACCACTCAAAACCACCATGGATTTAAGAACACCCTCTAGTTTCTTCTCTTACACTTCTAATAGTAATAATAAAACTGAAATTCTATAACTATGTATTATGTTAAGTGCTTTGTATTCATTGACTCATTTTTTCACCACAATAACACTGTATTAAACATTATCTATAGAAGAAAATATCAAGGTTCTCAGAGGTAAATAACTTGTTCAAAAGACAGGTGGAAAGTGAAGTGATTGGGAATCAGTTGTAAGTATATAATCTAAAGACCCATACTCTTCAGCACTTTTCCACACAGCATCAGAAACAAGTGGGGGTGAATATCTGTCATTTATTCATTTTTCTCATATTCTTTCCTTTCAGAAGCTCTCTCCCAGTGTATTTGATTATGGTGGGACTGACTATATGAGATGTCTTTTCTCTGCTAAAGCATCAGGCACATGGCACATGGCACATGACCTAAGCTGACCAACAGGCCCCTTAAAGTGGTATATGACTCAAGCTGAGCCAATCTGACAGCTCTCAAGGACTACTCAGCTGGCATATGAAGGAAAACTATGTTCTTTCCCTGGAGGCTTCTAAGATGGTAGTATTGGGGTTATAAGCTTTCCGTTATATAGAGAAAGTCTATCTGAGATCAATCATCATAATTTAGAGCTCCATGCCTGAGACTATCTTCCTCAGGACCTAAAAAGCCAAGCAGTTCTCTACTGTATTGTGTTTAAGCCAATTTAACTTAGGCTCCTGACACCTACAACTGAAATATCCCTAATAAAATAATGCACTGGAAAAAATAGACTATGAGGTCAAATTAAGATTCATATTCCCATCTCCCTGAATTCCTAACTGTATATCCTTGACTGGACAAATTTCTTTGAATCTCAAAATCCTTGTCTAAAAACAGAAATAATAATACTGTATAAGAGAAAAGGCTTTTAAGGATAGTCTGTGCTCAAATCCTGACTCCAGCTTATTTGCTGTATGACTTTGTACAATTTATTTGCAACCTTTCTCCCTTCGTTCCTTCCTCCCAGCTTGCCTTCTTCCAGGTTGTGTTCCTAAAAGAACCTAAGGATATATACAACAATAATTCATTTGACAAATATTCACTGAGAACTTTCTATATGCCAGAAACTGAGCTCCTTTCCAGGAGTTCAAAAAGAACAAAATAGACACAATCTCAGCATTCATGGGAAGAAGACAGATATTAAATAATAGTCATAGGAAGAGATGCAGTTTATCTTGCAGCTGAGGTTTTCATCCCTTTGAGCTCCTGATGAGTTGCCTTGAACTGACCCTCCCACTCACTCCCCTGCCATGATCACAACTGACTAAATTCTTCCCCAAGATTTCCACTGTTTCTGTGTAGGAAAGGGAGGAAACACTCTCCTGGCTTCTTGGGCACGGGTTTTCTTATCTACCCCTAGCTCACGCACCACTTTGATCCCTAAATTGAACTGGACCACCTTATTCAGGTTTTACAACAAAATCACCTAACCCAAGCATTTGCAGGATTGATGGTCACTACCGAAGGTTTCAGATGAATCCCAAGAAAGGTCCCTTTGAATAGTTCACAACCTTCTTCCAGTCTCAACACCTCCTCCAGTGCCCCTTATTTTCCTCCTATTTTCATTCCATTATGGAGTAGAATTTATGGATTATAGAATTGAAAGTATGATAATTCAGCAGAAGTTCCAAATTCTTCTTCCTCTATCTCATGGGACAGATTTTCCCTTCTGCTGCAATCCTTTAAGAGGCTTGCTTCAACTCCAAATGCATCTTGAAGTATTCTCCCACATACAATTCTCTTCCTAAGGAAACTGCTATGGCTACCTGTTAAAGTAACAAGGTATTTTTCCACCTTGTGACATTGTTATATATTTTGATAGTAACAAAAGAAGAGAAAGAAAAATGGAGTAGTATGAGAGTGTAAAACGAGTAATGAGAACCAATCCAATGGGTCAGAGAAGTGTTTCCTGGACTATCTGAAGAATGAATAGAAGTTAAACATCAACTTGAGAGAAGAGCATTCTAGAGAAAAGAAAGTAACATATAGAGATTTTTTTTACTAAAAAAGAAAGAAAATTAGGGTGAAAGGTTAATAAGGATAAGAAAATAAAGATGAACCCAGCTTTGCTGCCAAGAAAACAGTCAAGAAAATATATGCAATGAAGTCCTATGTAATTGACAGAGGTGAGTTACAAGTTCTAAAATGATTTTTCTACCAACCAATACAGGGAGGAAAACATTACCAATGGTATACCTGAATTTGCATAAAATAAAAACACACCAAGACATATTGTTGTTAGCATATGGCTAATGACTGATTAATAATAATGCGAAGATATACTTTGAAGGCTTCCTTGTCTCTTTTCATTCAATCATCACAAGAAGTCTCGATAGTAGGTGTTACTATTACCTGATTTCAGAGGTGAGGTTCAGAAAGGCTACATGAGCTGTGCATGGTTGCTAAACTGCTAAATGATAGGGCCAAGGTTCCAATGGAGGCCAGTCACTTGGCTCCAGAGGCCCTCTCTTAACCACCATGTACGCTGAACTCAGGTCCTCTGTGTTCTCTGCTCTCTTAGGACAACACTGAATGATAGGACTTTAATTAATCTGCAGTTCATGGACAGCGACTCTTCCTTGACATCATTGAGTCACTGCTTGGTGTATATGAAACACTTGAAAAGTTCCCTGAATTCACAAAGTTTGTTTTCCATTTGGTTGAACCAGGCTCCTCTTCACTGTAGATGTACACAGAGAATTCTGTGATGTGTTTCTCATGTTGTTTTTTCAGTTATTGAAGCCATGAGAATTTGAACTTTGATTTATAGTATATGTGGAGGAGTCCTGGTTTAACATATAATGTCTTTTTAATAATGGTATTGTCCATACCAGATAATAAGTTTTTAATCACTATCATGAATACAAATTATAAAAATGGTCAGTTTTAAGAGACTTAACAGAAAAGAAAACTCAGGTTTATATGGCTAAATAAACAGAATACGGCAATTGTATTCAATTCATTCCTACTTATAGGCTACCTTTTTGAAGATTCCTGAAAAGAAATACAAAAGTGATAAATTAAAGCATTTAAATATTTTTAAGTGGTCGGTAATGTAAGGAGCTCAACATAAATTATCATCAGCCACTTGAATATGGATTCACACACTCAGTCCTCTGACAAGGTCTATATGATATGGCATGATATGGTAGATAACAATCCTAGTCATTTCAGTCATTCATACACCTTGTGGGGGGCTTTGCAAGATTAATTCAGATATAGTTACCAAAAGCTATGGAAAGCAAAGGACCACAAATTCAACTTCTAAAGGCCCTGCCCTACACTCAGGGGCTTCCCCTTCTACTCTTTTTTTTCTCCTACTTGAAGTGCTTCCTCCTCTCATCAAGTTATTCTCCCTTTCCTGTTGTAGAGTGCCTTGTGAAGAAAGCATTATAAGGCTAGATTGCCAACACACTGAATTTTTAAACCCTCTAAACAGGACATTAGTTCATAGCTTGAATGTTTTGAAATCTGATCAACATGCCGTTTCTCAATACATTAAGCAAAGCAAGCAGAATTAGTCTGCTTTATGTCAGGTGCTTAGCACAAATCCCTTAATAATGTGCTTGAGTGCAGAAGCCATTAATAAATGCATAATTCTCTAAGACAGGCTTGATTAATTAAATCATATGTGTATCCTTCTAATTAAAAAAAGAACATTAGGCAGATGAGTGGAAATTCTGAGTACAAAATTCAAAGGCTTCCTCTGAATGCCTTTTGCCTTTCTCTTCAAGATGAAAGGAACGCTGCTGGTTATTGTAGCTGCCAACAAACAGTTATAGCACTGGCACAAAGCATCCAGAACTCTGTGTCTTATTAAAAACAATTTGGTATTCATCTGCCAATTTGTAACTCAGTTCTCAATCAGGGGCCTGTCTGATTAAGTCAGGCAATTCAAATTTGAGGGGGCAGCTGGTGCTCCTATGCAAATAAACAGATGAGGAAGGAACGGGACCAGTGAATCAACAAGCAGATGGTAAAAAGCCAAGGCCTGCAAAGAGTACTTGAATTTCTTTTCCTCTCTGCTTCCCATCACCCTACATCTCACAGAATTTATATTCCAAGGGATTATAAAGATCATCACTTAGTTTAATGATCAATATAGAACAGTTTCTAACACTGATCCCTTTAGTATGAAGGATTTACAGAAAGAAAATGTTGGTCAATGGATGCCATATTAAATGGTTGTCTGCTTCAATAAATTCCTCATTTTTTTTCTTAAACAATTAATCAATTAGCTACCCAATAGAACTAAGACAGTCATGTAATCTCATCTTTATTTCTGGCCAAGTGTTTCCATGCAAAGCTGCATGCTCTTCAAAGGAGGAAGAAAATCTTGCTCTCAGGTTGTATGAGTACTGGCAAGCAAGACCCAAAGAGTGGCCCATGTCCTGAACCTGCTCATTACATCCGTCCTACATATCTTCATGATGGGGTCAGGGCACACAGTCATACCCATTCTGGATCTTTTTTCCACAACTGGTTCAGGGATTACTCATTTGTCCTTGTATGAACTGGATCTCTTTAGGAAATGTTCACAGAGTCTATCTTTATTTCAGGACATCTCAAATTTCAGATACAACTTTTAGCAGTTGTATCATGCTGTCCAAGGTCTCAACATAAACAACTTCATTAATTATGCCATTTATCTGCCAGAATCTTTTCTTTGGCTTGTTTTCTTTATTGTGATATCAAATAGAGCTAAATCATGTCATTTGTGGGGGCAATAGGTTGAGAATAGATGCAGTTGAAAGTTGTTAAAAGATTTGAAACAAGCTTGATATTCTTCATGACACATCTTTAAAATGTAACATACTAGTTCTTCCCATGACTTGTTATAAACACTGAGAGATTGCTTTGAGCACTTTGACAGCTGAGAAGACTTTCTTTAGAATATGGTAACAAGTCACTGGTTTTATTGAGGGAGGATAACTTTTCCATTTTTATAGGCAAATATTAACAGAGGATCAATTCTGGACTTCAAGGACTGCTGAATTCAAAGATATATTTCTTGTTATAGTATACAAATCACAATATTTTAAAAATACTTTTATGCTAAATATTTTTGACCTAGGTTTTTGAAATGCATTTCCTTTCTGCTTGGTTAAATAGAAAGTTTTTTTCATAGTCATATGATATTGTCTTGGAGTTCTGAATAACATGATACTGACTGCTTTGGATTAGCTTTATATCAGATAGTGATTAGCCATGTTGTCTTGCATCGAGCAAGGCAAAGCCTAGGTCCATGCTTCTTTCATCATTAACTATGAAAAGACCCATGTAAGACACCCAATAGGTGCATGAAAAGATATTCAACATCATTAATCATCAGAGTAGTGCAAATAAGAACCACAGTGAGATATCACATTACACCTGTCAGAATGGCTATCATCAAAGAGACCACAAATAACTAATGTTGGTAAGGATGTGGAGAAAAGGGAACCCTTTTGGTGGGAATGTAAATAGGTGCAGCCACTGTGGAAAAGAGTTATGGAGGTTACCCAAAAAACTAAAAATAGAACTACGATGGTGGTGGTTTATGATCCAGCAATTCCACTCCTGGATATGTATCTGAAGAACATGAAAACATTAATCTGAAAAGATATATGCACCCCAATGCTCACAGCAGCATTATTTACAATAGTCAATATATGGAAGCAACCTAAGTGGCCATCAACATATGAATGGATTTAAAAAATGTGGTATAAAAAAAGATGTGGTATATTTATACAATGGAATACTACTCAGTCATAGAAAGAGAATGGAAATTTGCCATTTCTAACAACATGGATGGACTTGGAGGGTATTATGTTTAGTGAGATAAGCCAGAGAAAGACAAATACTGTACGACATCACTTTTATGTAGAATCTAAAAAACAGTGAATATAACAAAAAAGAACAGATACAGAGAATAAGCTAGTGGTTACTAGTGGCGAGAGGGAAGAGGGCGGGACAACATAGCAATAGGAAAGATTAAGAGTTACAAGCTACTATCTATAAAATCGATATGCTACCAGAATATAGTATATAGCACAGGGAATACAGCCAACATTTTATAATAACTATAAGTGGAGTATAACCTTTAAAATTGTGAATCACTATGTTGTACGCTTGAAACATATAATATTGTAAATCAGCTATGTGCATGCTCAGTCATGTCCAACTCTTTGTGATCCTGTGGATTGTAGCTCATCAGAGTCTTCCATCCATGGAATTTTCCAGACAAGAAAACTGGTGTGAGTTGCCATTACCTACTCCAGGAGATCTTCCTGAGACTCAGGGATCAAACCTGAGACTCCTGTGTCTCCTACACCGGCAGGCAGACTCTTTACAATTTGAGCACCTGGGAAGCCCCATGTCAGTTATACCTCAACTAAAAATAAAAAAGGCAAGACTCCTGTAAGCTAGTATAACCTGTGAAAAAGTCATGAACAATGCTATGTAACATCTTTTTCTCCTTGAATAAAAAAAATCACTAAAGACCAAGGATAAAAATCCAACTTTTAGAAATCTGTGGCCAATGTACACTCTTAAGTGTCAAAAATATGTTAGGAAAGTCCACAAATACTGTCATTATGCACATACATAGCAACATTCCAGGCAGATTCCCTACCATCTGAGCCACCAGGGAAGCCCAACTTTGTCACTTTTGTGCCTGGGGACAGTTGTTTTTTTTTTTTAATTTTATCATGTTAATACAGCACTTCTTTAATATGTATCTTGGTATATTTAACTAGCTGGAGAAGGAAATGGCAATCCACTCCAGTATCCTTGCTTGGAGAATTCCATGGGCAAAAGAGTCTGGCAGGCTACAGTCCATGGGGTTGCAGAAAGTCAGACATGATTGAGCCACTGAGCATGATCTTTAATTAGGTTTGAAATTTTGTCAACTATCATCTATTCAAATACTGCTTTCTCCAGTTTCTCCTTTTCTTTAAGACTCTAATTATAAATATATTAGATCTATTTTCTATGTTTCTGGCTGCTTTATGTATTTTCCATCTTTTTGTCACTCATCACCTCCTTCTGGATATTTTCTTCTGATCCACTTTCCAGTTTCTGAATTTTCTCTTCATCTCAGTCTAATATGTTTAGTACCCCCATCCACTGAATCCATAAATTTAACTTTATAACTTTAAGTTCCAGAAATTCCATATTGGTTTTTTTTATAGTTTCCTGCTTTCTGCAAAAATTATGTCTTGCTTTGTATCTTCTTCAACATAATAAGAATTGCTGTTGTTGTTGTTGTTTAGTTGCTAAGTCATGTCCAACTCTTCTGCAACCTCATGGACTGTAGCCCACCAGACTCCTCCTGTCCATGGGATTTCCCAGGCAAGAATACTGAAGTGGATTGCCATTTCCTTCTCCAGGGGGTCTTTCCAATCCAAGGATAAACTCACATCTCCAATCCAGGGATAAACTCACATCTCAATGGTTTCTTTACTACTGATCCACCAGGAAAGCCCTTCATAACAACAGTTATTTTAAACTGTTATCCAGTATCTAGAGCCTTGGTGGATTCATTTACATGGTCTGCTTTTTTCTGCCGTGTTTTTTTTGTTTTCTTGTCATTTTAAGTATCTAGTTACTTTTTACTGTTTGCCAAATACTGGATTTGCAAAATTGTTTGTAGAAATAATTTTAAGTATAGAATATGTTATCTTCCTCCAGAAAGGATTTAAAATCAACTTCAGTGTGCAGCTAGGGGAACTAGCAACATGGGTTCACTTCATTTTAATTTGAGAAATTGAAATGATGTACAGCTGAGCTGCAGATTTAAAAAGTCATGAGGTTTCCCAGTTTTCATTATTCTCAGGATTTGTCTGTTTAAATTCCTAATCCAAAATATTAAGAGTTCACCAGCGACCCACCTCACCACTGGTGACTGAGGACTCCAGTTTCTGCCCCTGTCATTTGACACTGTCAAAACAATGTCAAGTCTCTCAGCTACACCCTCAAGAATAAGCAAATTGTCCTAGGATTAGAGCAGTCAAAAATTTGTCCTGGGCTTCTGAATTCTATATCCTAGCTCAGTATATTCTTTGCTCTTTCACAGTTTTGTTTTTCCCTTTGCCTACGAGCAGAGTTTTTTAAAAATCTTCTGTCCAATTTTTCCAGTTGTCCTAGTTGGAAGAACTGGTCCACTAATTTAGCTTGGTCCTAACGCTTGCATTTGTGACTTGCTTCTCTTTATGTCACTGACCCAACAAGCCTGACATGAAAGACTCAGTTAAAAACTGATGATATTACAGGTTCTTTTCCCCACAAACCATTACAACACACACACACACACACACATACCACATACACCCTGACAAGCCACATTATACCAACTGGCCATCTAAAAAAAAGTGGTAGTACCAATAAAATTTGAAGTTTTGGATAAAATAAACAGTGCCCAGTCTACACTCACGACTTTAAATGAATCTAGGTCCTCATGGAAATACATACTGGAATATAGAAAAAGAAGCCTAGGCATTGGCCTTATCTCCAAAATTCATCCAGACAATCAATATATGCCTATTCTCTCACTGTGCCTTTTTCTCATGCCATCTCTACCTTCAACTTCACCTGTTTATGTCTGTTTCTTGCCTCCTGTTTCTTAACCAATCCCCTTGATGGAAAACTCCCTTGGACCCACTTTCACAACAGCACCTTTGCCAGTATAAAACCTCTGGCATTTTGTCTGACTGCATGGTGTTGGATAAGAATTACTTCACAGGTAAAACTCTAACTGGCTCCATTAGACAGGCTTATGAAGTCATTGATCCCCATACAATGTGGCCCAAGGGACAGGAGATAAATATTTCTATATAATTTCCAAATTATTTAGTGTTCAAACAATGTAATGTTTAAACTCAAAATTACCATTTGCTTCAAATTATCTAAGATGTTTTCAACACTTTTATCCACATGATCTTAGAGATTAATAAAAGGATCCAAAAATATAGACAACAGAGCAAACTGAGGAAGAACTTAAGTCAAATAAAATTACAAATCCTTCAGATTTTGACAGAGAAAGAAACAAATTTGGTTGATTCCATGAAAAAGGAGTCAGAAAATATTTCCATATCCAGCACAGACAGGGTATATTTTCTCAGTAGTGTATAATTCTGATCTTTAAGTTATGTGATTAAAGCAAGAGATATTGGTTTAAAAAAAAACAACAGCTGCCCTAAACTTACTTCAGGCTTTTGTTTGTTTTCCCTTAATTCAGTTTGGAAACAAAGCAATTTAAAAAAAAAGAAATGAGAGAAAGCAATAACAATGAATAACTGTCACTTTCTCTCTCACTAGTTTGAGTTCCAAGGTTCCTCCCTTAAGGAAATCTGAGTTACAAATTTCTAAAAATAGAGGTTTCTAATGGAGACAGCGACAGGGCAAAAGGCACCACTATAATTTGATAAGGACTCATTTAGTCAAGCCTATCATTTTAAATAGAATAAAAGGTTTTAAACATATTTGTTTAGAAATGATTTATTTAGACTACTACTGACGCCAGGAAGATTAAAGACAGCAGGGCTAGTTGTTTAGTTCAAGATCTCTCAAAAAAGAGGTGATAAATTTCTGATATAGGTCTTACAATTGCTGCTGACGGAAGAATTAGATCCATACCATAATTTAATTGCTTTATCAGCCCGCCAGTAACTTCCCAGTTGCCTAGAATGTCCTCATGGTGACTTCATAGTCGCAAAAGATACAACAATTCTGTAGATAAATTCCAGGACCAGCCCTCTGAGAAATTCCCCCTCTCTCTGCTTTTTTGAAAGTTCTGGTAATTTATAACCTCATGTCAGGGTTCTCTGAAGAGCAATTATATAAATATTTTTAATTGCACTGTCCTCTTAAGCACACAAACCACAATTTGTCTTAAACAGGTCAAGGTCGCTAGTTATCTCCACCAAAGTTCTAACATGATGTGGCAATCTTGAAGTTCTTCAGTTAAAACATTTCGGCAAGTTTAGGAGTTTCAAAAGGTCTCCTGCTGTTCCCATGAAATACAGAGTGTACTCACCTCTCATGGGCATTTTATTTTTCCTTGTTGCCTGGGTTGGCTAACTCCATGTAATAATTTGCAAATTTTATCAAAGGTATGAATTTAATTGTACAGGGAAACAATAGCCCGAGTGCTTATCCTCAGCTTTATATATTTATACTTCCCCATACAAGGAAACCTGGGATGATAGTATAAATTAAGTGAAATCCTCTGCTCTGTGTGAATAAGTACCTTCATTTTCCTCTTTCAAAAAAAAAGTCTGTTTCAATACTTAGCCCTCATGAAAGAGGGCAAGAAATAGACAAAGGGTAAACTAAAAGGTGCCCTACCTAGAACAATATCCTGAATAGTATATAAGGAGTATAAAGAAGACTATCAGGAGATGTGCATAGAAGTATAGAGTCCATTGCTCTAGCAAAGCAGGGAAATTTTTAAGGAGTAGGAGACCTTTTTAACACCTTCCCTTTCAGAAAAGCTGGGATGTATATAAGTCCTCTTCTATTGCCACTGCAGAAAAGAGAGAACATAAGAGGAGATATCATTAATTAACTAATAATTTCAAAGCTTAGGTTGGAGAGCAGATTTCACCAAATATATTAGCATTGCACTGGTCTGTTTAAAAACAGGGCTAAAGATAGCCAGGGCTATCAAAATATTATTAAAACTCTGTATTTGATCTATGAACTTTGAACAATTATAGATATAGAGGCAGAGAATATTTGTTAATTAATATAAAACCTCTCATTCAAAGTCTTGTTCACTTCAACAGAGGCTGTCATAGAATAAGTCCCACACATCACATCAGATCAGCTGATAACATAGGAGAAAAGGAAATAGGAATCTGAGAACAATTATGACAGAGACATTCCCTTATCACTAACTAGCTAATAATCTTATAAATTCTCTAGGGAAACAGGAGTGATGTTTTGCAGTGTATCCAAATACTATATATATACCCGAGAATTTGTCAACAGTACCCTGTATACAGTTATATTAAATACAAATATATATATATGTATATATATATATATATATATTCCCTCTTACGCTAACAATGCATTAAATTCATATGGCACATGTTATTTAAACTCTATCATTCTCTTCAAAATGCTTACATTGTCTACACAAAGCCTCATATCAGAAGAAGCTGGCCAAGTCTTTTTAAATATGAACATTTTGGATATTCTCATTTGTCACTCTGATCCTCTCTCCATTTACCCCCACTCTGCTTTCTGGCCTAGGAACCTGACGTCCATAGAGAGTAAAACCATGACCTCTTGTCCTCTAGCTTCCAATTAGGTTCACTGGATGGGAGGTAACAGCATGGAGGGTGAGAGGAAAGAGGTTTGGGGGTATTTATTCCACCAGCCACTTCCATGCCAGGCCTGGGGTTGGCAGCAGCTTGGGTCCACTGCTGATGGTGATAATTCACGTTAATTCTAGTTGGGCACTGCTCTTCTACAGCTGTAGGAGATTTGGAACCATATTAATTTCCCCTTCTGGTCTGCATGTGGTAAAGTGAAAAGAAGTGAAAGTGAAGTCACTCAGTTGTGTCTGACTCTTTGCGACCCCATGGACTGTAGCCTACCAGGCTCCTCCACCCATGGGATTTTCCAGGCAAGAGTACAGGAGTGGGTTAGCTATTTCCTTCTGCAGAGGATCTTCCTGACCCAGGGATCGAACCCAGGTTTCCCACATTGTAGGCAGACGCTTTACTGTCTGAGCCACCAGGGAACTTCCCATCTGCATGCGGTAAGGGCTCTCTAATCTCGCTACCTTGGGGTGTATCACCATTGCTTGCTGGCTCCCTGAACCCTGCCTGTGTGTCTACAAAGTCCTTTCATTGATCTCTCCTTGTCTCACCCATTTGAGTGTGACATAACCCGACTGATCT
Source organism: Giraffa tippelskirchi (assembly GCF_054371585.1). Classification (NCBI taxonomy): domain Eukaryota; kingdom Metazoa; phylum Chordata; class Mammalia; order Artiodactyla; family Giraffidae; genus Giraffa; species Giraffa tippelskirchi. The sequence continues at coordinate 175,403,621 of NC_137275.1, forward strand.
ATTAAGTGAATGAAAACCAACTCAGAAAACATCATCTTCACTTAATGTGCTCCAATCTGAAAATACATCACATCAGCAGCATGTCCAGTTTCAACTAAACCAACTAGGTCAACTCTTTATAAACTATGATAACAGTGGGGGTTTTTGAGGTATAACTGATGTATAACAATATATTAGTTTCAGGTGTGTAATATGATTTGATATCTGTGTACACTGCAAAATGATTACCACAATAAGTCCAGTTAACATTTGTCACCATATGTGGTTACAAAAATATTTTCTTGTGATGAGAACTTTTAAGATCTACTTTCTTAGCAGCTTTCCAATATGTAATGTAGTTGTATTAATTACAGTCACCGTGCTGTGCATTACGTCCCCATGACATTTATTTTATAACTGGAAGTTTGTACCTTTGACACCCTTCACCCATTTCATTCCCTGCCCCCCTCCACCCCGCTGTCCCACCCCACACTCTGGCAACCACATGACAGTGTTTTCTACACCAACTCTTTAAACATGGCTTCACACAGTATTTCCTATTTCTGATTTATAAATGTTTTTATACAAAAAGTTTTACAAAAATACAACAAGCAAAATAATAGGTCTGCAATTAAAGGCCAGTCTTTTTTCCCATAGCTAAATAACACATAAACAAGAGGAATGGAACACATAAAGCTGAAAAAACTTGGCTTTCAAATACTTTAGGGACAGAGTAATGAGATGGTCTTCCCACAGATGTCTAGCCTTTGCCATATATTGAGATTGTGCTTGATTTATCTCCGTCTGCACCCCTGGTAAGTATTTCTTCTTTATATGAAAAGGCCAAACCAACCTTCTGTAAAAATATTTTGAATGTTTCTCATACAAAAGCCCAAAGAATACCTCCAGAGGAACTGAAACAAAATACAACAAAAGGGGGGAAACAATGATAAAGGCAAGAAATCACCTTAAACAAAGCAAGAGACTTCCCAAAAGGGGAAATAAGGGCTGATACAGTCAAACTCCCTTTATCTATATCCTAACAAATAACTCCTCCTGTGCCTTAAATATTTAATGTAAAATCTGTGGATTTATACAGCTTACAAAATGCCAGGGTCTTATTATCTTTACAGTTGGCATGACAGGAATATTCATATTGCTCAATTCTGTAGTCTAAGACAACAGGAATTCCTCCAGGTGCTAATGGCAGATAACTTTCACGTGGCTTCAATAATCCACTAATTATGGAACCCCTCAGGTAGAACAATGTCATTAATCTGATTAAATTATTTATATTGCTGGAAAACTAAATCTTATTAGGTCTTCAGTATTTTATTTGGTTCTTCGGCATGGATATGCAAAGTGGCAAAACCATCTCTTCTCCACTGCGTTTCCAGCTGAAGGAAAAGATCAACTGAGAAAGCAATAACCCCATGTTTAGTGCTCTGCTGCAAGATCACTAAACAGGAGCAAGGGTCTACCTCTCTCCCAGGCACCCTGAAGTCCAGAATTTTCCAAGTCCCTTTTGCAACTCCATTCCTGTGGTTGAGGTCTTCTTCCCATGTTTCAGCAAGAGGACCATAAGCCATGATAGGATTAAAGAGTCACTTACTGTCTAACAGTACCTCTTAAAATGAAAATGAAGTCGCTCAGTCGTGTCCGGCTCTTTGTGACCCCTTGGACTATAGCCCACCAGGCTCCTACATCCATGGGCTTTTCCAGGCAAGAATACTGGAGTGGGTTGCCATTTCCTTCTCCAGGAGATCTTCCTGACCCAGAGATTGAACCCGGGTCTCCCGCATTGTAGGCAGACACTTTACCTTCTGAGTCACCAGGGAAGTCTTGAGTACTGTCCAAATTAAAGTGAAGAGGTTTTATTTCTCCTGAAAAGATTGTGAAATCCCTTTTGCTAAATGGACTACCGAGTTACACTGAACAGACACCCGCTTTGGGGTTTTTGACAACATACAGCCCATTTTCATATCTGTGCTAGTCTATCAGACATTTAGTTAGAGCATTAAAGAAGCCTGGAGATTTGATTAAATCCTGCTGAATTTGATAGGCTACTCAAAACACATGCCATTTATCCAAGCACTCTGTGTGAGTACTAATTTGTAAACCGCTTTATAACCCATATTTTAAGATATCATGGCTGATGCATCTATCATTTTCATTTTAAAGAAAGAGGTACTAACTCTAGACATACTTTCATCAGAAAAAAAACACAAGATCTATAAGGAAAAATGCATGTTTTACAAAATGGAAATAAAAATACAAAGTGTCGTAGGTTTTTCATTTGATCAAATCATTTGAGTTTTCACTGTATTGAAACTTTCCTGAGTCTAATTGTCCCTTGTCTACTTGTATTTCTATTAAGTTTCTCACTTCCCAAATATTCTTTCTTCTTTCAAGGCTTCCAAAACATGAGAAGCTGTGATAAGCCCTTCTTGTATAGCCCAGGACTTTCTTTTAATAGATATGTGGTCAAGACACATAGCCAATCCAGCTCCCTGCTAAATTTAAATCGTGTGATACTAGGAATAGAATTCATAACCTTGTGTTACAAAAACACTATCCTCTAATAGAATTCACAGGATTTCAAACAACTCTATTTTCTTCTTGGACCAGAAGCTAGAAGGCAGCAGAGAAATAAGCCTATGCTCATCTCCAGCCCCAACCAACCATGATAACTTGGAGGTAGTTAAGAGTCAACATCTATCTCACCTGCATGAGTCTTGCAATTATATTCTTGGAGACAGGCATTTGGGTCAAGTGTGTCCTGAGAGGCTTCAAGCCACATACAATAAATCTTAGAGCAGTAGACTGGATGTCTGTCTGTCCTAGGATTTCCTTAGAAGTGACTGTATGTGTGTACCTGCACCCTTTGGAGACTCAGTTTCTTTATAAACAAAGTGGGGATAATAATATCTACCTCCCTAATTAGTAGAATTGTGAGGATCAAAATGAAATACTCTATGGATAAGCACTTTGCAGACATCCACATAAATGTATGAATATGTGTGTATGGATAATATTCGGCATTTCAATGAAAAGCAATCCTTTACACAAGTTCCTACCAGCAATACTCACATGTGGTTGTCATGGATATAGTGACTGATCTATGTTAATTCAATGAGAATTCGTCCTTTGTGAGTCTATAACGTGTAACTGGCTCTAGATTAGCATTTCCACATGTCTGTTCCCACCAGACACTTGGTATTTTTGAGGAGACTTAAGAAATAGACATACAAGCGGTGCTGAGCATTGAAAGAGAGTAACCAAAGTAATTGCCAAACAAAGCTCACCAGTGCATGTCAAATAACAGTAAATATTAAGTAGTCAAAAACTAGAACTTTCTTCAATAGATAACAAGAGTCTGTAGAAAAATACTTTCTTAGCCTTTACTTCACTTTCCTTATCATACTAATCCAAAGAATCATACTTTCCAAGCAGAAACAATAAGCATTTTCCTGTTAGAATTTCCTGTAGATATAATGAACACTCCTTTGGCCTCTGAAGAACATCATTCCAGTAAGATGCAAAGTGAGTGTGGAAGTTCCAGTAACTTCTGAGGGGTTAACCCTATTTATACAGGGCTCTGTCTCTTTGAACAGACCTTCTGGAGTCATAACCAGGCTAATTAATCCTCTCCATGGAATCACTCTGGCAGACAGAGTCTGGTGCCAATGCTAAAAAAAATATAGACATAGACAAGAAAGGTATTGTAGTTGTACCACCAAATACCCTATACTGACAGCCAGATAAAGTAATCAATGATAATGAAGCAAAACTTCTGGAAATCTCTAACGGCAGCAGGAAATGTTTATCTCAATGACCAGTCTGCAATAGTCTTGGTCAATTGGGGTCTTTTTAAAACCAGTTAAAAGATAAAATGTATGATTGCAGCTCTTGTTGGTAGTAACAGACATTTTCAGTAACTTGCTAATCTTTATCTTTGCTGTATGCTTTGAGGATACCTTTCAGAACATAAAATCAAAATATTAGAAATAAAACTATTGTATTTATTAAATTAAGCTTTAATTTTTTGCTGTTTAATTGATTTCATTCTTTACTTAAAGATGGTCAGGACTAAGATCTTACCTAAATACTAAGTGCTAGAATTTATTATTGTGAAGACTTTCTAGTGTCTTTGAAAATGTTAAGCTTATGTGACTAGAATTTGAGATAGGTAGAAGGCCTTCTGAACTCGGGGTGATCTGAGTAGGAAAGATGAATCTCTGGGTGGGAAGGGGTGTCCCTGCAATTTTTTTCTTAGATGTATAGGCAGTATTAGGGCAAGAAAGGGTCTGCTTTGATCATTTTCCTTACCTTAGTGATGTCCAGAATGATGTACACAAAATCTTTTATTTACATTTATTTTAATTTACTCCTTTTTACTACTGTATATATTTAATGATGAATATAGTACATTAAAGATCTAATTTACGTATAAAATGTATTTATATAAACACATATATTATAACTATATATACATAGTATATTTACATACTTAGATGTTTTCGTGATAATGATGAATCATCATAAATATTGGGAGACCCTTGCTCAGAGTCTCAGGTTATGATCAGTCATGTTTTAAACACCTGTATAAACCAACTTGCTCTAAAACGCTTTTCATATGTATTACAACCATTGCAAAGGCTCTAATTCAGGACCAAATCATACCTTTCTGCAAATTCAAAAAAATGGCAAAACAAATACAATAATGTAAAGTTAAAAAATAGATAAATAAACTAATTAAAAAAAAAAAAAAAAGAGCCCTTCTTCCAGGTGGACTTGCTTGAAAATTACAGTCTTGAGAACTAATGGGGGCTGGATTGCAGCCCCTTTCACCCCTCAGCAGATACCCTCATGCACTGAAGAAATTCCATAAACATCCAAATGCGTGGGCCCTGCATGTTCCACTTTCAGAGACTGTGCTCAGAGCCATCACGCCCCCTGCCTCCATCTGGCTAAACTTCTAGGCAGTAGCCCCAGCAGCCTCACAAGACAGCAATCCCTTTGTGAATTAGTCTGATCACAATCCAGAGTCTGATTCTCAGTGTCACAGCCTCAGAAAGGAGATTTTTGTCAGCAATAGAAACCGATCCATTTGCTTTGACTTGAGTCGCAAAGTTATTGAATTTATTATTTTGTCTCAAGAAACATGTGTCACGAAAATCAGAATCTTCTGTAAAAGCACAATAAGCTCATCTCCTTATTACAAGCAAAATTATATGAGAAGGAAAGTTCTAATCAGAAAGAAGGTACCCATCAAATGAATCAAAAGAAAATGGTATCGAGTCAAGACAGCAGATGTCTACAGCTAAGAGTAGAGGTGAAAAAGAAAGTGAAAGTGTTAGTTGCTCAGTCATGTCCTATTCTTTGCAACCCCATGGACTGTAGCCTGCCAGGCTTCTCTGTCCATGGAATTCTCCAGGCAAGAATACTGGAGTGGGTTGCCATTTCCTTCTCCAGGGGATCTTCCTGACCAGGTCTCCTGCATTGCAGGCAGATTCTTTACCATTTGAGCCACCAGGCGAATTCCCAATAGTAGAGGTGGTTGTACCAATTAGTACCCAAAGTGCTCTATCTACACCTATTTGGATCCCTCTCCTTAGTTGATGTAATCTTGACAAGAGCTTAGGTGATTCGACCGGCATACTGAACTTAACAGCCACTGGCTAGAACGTTCTCCCACACAGGGTTTTTAGAAAGGTACAATCTATGCATGTCTCACTGATTCTCCTTGGTGCATCCTTGACTGATAAAACATGCCCTCTTTCTGACTGGCATGCTAGTTTTCTTTACATATATTATGACATTAAATTTGGCGTCAATCAGTCCTGGAGGGAAAGCTGTCTCTTTCAGACTTCTGTAAATCACTGCTACTGGCCTTCAGGCTTCATGTTTAATTTTCTGAGGTAAGTCCAATTTTTTGCAACTTCTTTGGGATGCCAAACCATAGCTCCAAGTGTTGAAACAACATGTTGCTCACACTGCCTCCAGGACTGCCGTTAACCTTTCACAGACGATGGTCAGATTCTCAGAATTCAGATAGCCATCTCCACACCTGTAGATTCCCTGGCCAACTAATGCTGGTCATGTGACAGCGTCAAGAGGTAACTAAACATAACTAGGACACTTCTATGCTATATTCTCTCATAACCAAGAATGTCTGCATGGCAAACCCTTCCTTCTGATAAATTTATTATTATAACTTTGGCAGCTAACAGTGATGTAACAAGGGGAAAGCCATGTATTTAGATTCTACTGAAAATAAACTCCACCAGGGGAAAAATGTGCCCATTCATGAAGATGTTTACACTAATGGGGCCCAGCAGAGGATAAGTATTTATTTAAAGCCAAAACATTTCTCTGAATAATGTTTGACCTCAGTTTTGTGTCAGAGTTTAGTAGAAGAATGTTTCCCTATGTATTTTCATTTTCACATTAATATATGCTACACTGAGAGAAAATAAATAAGTAAAAATAAATCAGGGAATTCAGTGAACTAATGTGAACTAGTTATTCATGTTTTAAAGTTGGCAACAAAAAATAATTGCCAGAAAGTACAGGGGCTCATAGATCCCCAAGGTCAGCTGTTTTTTGTAAACAGAGTTTCTAGACGGTTAATAACAAGTCCTTGAACCAGAGTCTTGGGCCATTGCTCTGGTTTCCCATTAGATCTCCTGCAAGTGCATAAAATGTCTCTTCTCATTTTAGTGAGTGTGAATTGGCTGCCTGTTCTTTATAATGATCATTTTTTACCTTTGAACAAATTGTTAAATTTGTTATTGATCATGCATGAAAATAACTATCTGGCCGGAAACCTGGAAAAATTTATCAGACTTTACTAGTCAATTCTATTTTTGAAGGTAAAATACCATCTATTACTTAGAGCTGTACTAAACTATTTATTCACACTTCTTCAAAGAATTGTGATCTTCAGTTTCCTATTTACACAGAAAATGGTATTTTTTTTCTTTTATGCCAAAAGCACTGGGCTAGACAGTGGGAAAAAGGTTAAAGTGAATTAGACCTGGTTCCTGCCTCCAGGAATCTGACACTCTGCACAGGGATAGGTGAGACATGCCCATAATTGGCTATAATGTAAGGCAGCATGAAATGGGGGTCGTGGAAAGAAAGACCAAGTAACCGAGGAATTCAAAGGGCGCCTCGCTTCCAGTGGGGCTGGTCAGGGAACACTGTCACCACAGAGGAGAAGGCATGCGAGTCAGGCATGAAGCCACGAGTCAGATTTCAGAAGGCACAGATGGGGAATGAGGCATCACAGCAGATGGAATGGCATGAGCAAGGACAGAAGTAAAAAGTGCAGGGAACAAACAGGGATCCAATTTGGCTGGACCGTATGTACTGGATTGGTTGGGCAGGGGGTGTGCTTGGGAGGTAAAGGTAAGCTGAGGTTAAATTGTGAAGGGTTTTCAATGCAGGTTTACAGAGTAAAATCTCCTTGGTGTGCAACTGAGGGAAAAGTGACTATCTTTTATCAGAATGTGTTTAACAGCAATTTATCAGACTGTGCAATGTGGAAGAGAGGTGAGGCGAGGACGGTGGGGGAGTTATGGTTGTCTATTCCACACATGAGATGGCTAGTGGGCTTCCCCGAAGACTGCAATGAACACAGAAGTCTGAAGGGCAGCAAGAATGTCTCTGTGTGTCATTTTTTACTTAACCTATTTTTTTCTTCCCCTTTATGAATATAGAAGTCAGAAAATGCAAACTCTATCAAGCTTGATGCTAAATGTGAATTCTAGGGAGCTACAGAATTTTAAGGGGTCAGAGAGGGACACTGAAATCAATTTACAGAGCTAGACTTCTAGATCCAAAAAAATAAGGACAGGCACAAATCAAGTCATTTTGGAGAAATTTGAGGGTGGGAAGAGAGTATTCCAAATTGTCTAGAATAGAATTTTTTAACTGTGTTTTCTTTTTGACGATAATCTTAAAAAATTGTGAAAGCATACTTTGGGTCTCCTTATGAACGAGGAGTGCCTCTACTCTATTTTAGTTGCTTTCGTTTTTCTATTGTATTAACACCAAACAGTACTATTTTAATTTTCATGGGCAAATGCAGAGAAGTAATTAGTATAGAAATGACGTATCTATCCCAGTTAAAAGCCAAATGAAATTCTGTTGCTCTAAATGAACGAGTTCTTAATGGCTCTACTAAAGAAATGGGGAATTGAGTCCATGATCCAAAACTAAGCAGCAATAAAGACTCAGAGACCACTGTAATAAGCAACTAAGTTTTCCTAACTCAATTTAGATTTGGATTTCATTAGTTTGATAATTTTCTTGATATTTAATTTGTAAATGTTTTGATTTTATAACTGTTTGCCATCTATAAGTATAATGAGTGCAGACCTAGTTTCATTTGCACAATGTAAGTATTACCATCTTAAAATGATATCAGTTAATTTGATGACAGAAGAATGAGTGAAATATTTTTTCATTGAAGTGGGCCCCTGCATTACTAATGTTTGGAAAACATTTGGCTCCTGGCTTGCTTATATGGTCATTGGAGAAGGAAATGGCAACCCACTCCAGTATTCTTGCCTGGAGAATGCCATGGACAGAGGAGCCTGGCGGTTTGCAGTCCATGAGGTCACAAAGAGTCAGACACGACTGAGTGACTAACACATTGCTTTTATGGTAGAGGTACAATAGAGGTGTGCAAAATGGTCAAGGCAGAGAGGATATTCGTATACTTACATTCTAAGAGTTAAGCTTGCTCATTTTTAAGCCATAAACTTCCAAATTAATATACACAATAAAAAAGTTTTATTTACCACCTATTCACATGTGGCAATGAACTAACTCATTTACTATGTGATTTAACCATATAACTCCTCCTTTCCAGGCTATAAAATAAAGCAGATTTTAAGAGTGATTTTTAAGAATGTGTATTATAATAACATTATAAAGCAACTCTACTTCAACAAAAAAATTTTTAAAAGAATGTATATTACAGAAGAAAGTATCTACTATTTTTCAATTTTGTATTTGTTCTATCCTGATTTTAATAGCAGGTAGAGTCAGAGAACGTAAGATAATCTAATATATTCTTATGACAGCTATGCAGGCAAATAAAATCAGCATATCAGTCACCACTGGGATTGTATTATTTTTAGCATGGCTGATGTGAAGTTAAGTTTAGTGGGATTCTCTATTACATTAATTGGCTACCAGTTCTGTTAAGTGTAATTAGCACTTCTATTCGTATCTCAGCTCATGTGTGAATCTGGCAGCACTGTCAGAATGACACACCTGTTTTCCTACCTGGGATATCAACTGAGCAACAACTGACTGATACTTTGAATTACATTAAATATACTTAGTAGTATTTCTGATATGTGTTCAAACAAGACAATATTGAGATGTTTTTCCTCACTGGTAATATTATATAAAGAAATACGTAATTTTTCATGAGATTTACAAACTGTTAACTAAGTCATCTTTAATATATTTCCATAAGATATTCATCCCATTATTTCCATTGTATAGATTTGGGAACAATGGTCAAAATGTCCAAAGCTTTAAGACTCTTCAACTAGGCACATTTTTAAAGTGTCCTCCTTGTGAATAAACTCATAATAAATGCTCCCAGCAAGTGGTGGACAATTCAAGAATGACCAGTTTTAGGGTAGGAGAAATCCATGGAGAATATTAGATTAGTATTTATATGAAGATAAATGTTTAAAATAAAGCAAGTTATTAAACACAGCATAAATACAGAATCCAAGTAATGCCAGCTCAGTTCAGTTCAGCTGCACAGTCGTGTCCAACTCTGCGACACCATGGACTGCAGCACAACAGGCTTCCCTGTCGATCACCAACTCTCAGAGTTTGCTCAGACTCATGTCCATCGAGTTGATGATGCCATCCAGGCATCTCATCCTCTGTCTTCTCCTTCTCCTCCTGCCTTCAATCTTTCCCAGAATCAGAGTCTTTTCCAATGAGTCAGTTCTTCGCATCAGGTGGCCAAAGTATTGGAGTTTCAGCTTCAGCATCAGTCCTTCCAATGAATATTCAGGACTGATTTCCTTTAGGATTGACTGGCTTGATCTCCTTGTAGTCCAAGGGACTCTCAAGAGTCTTCTCCAACATCACAGTTCAAAAGCATCAATTCTTTGGTGTTCAATTTTCTTTATGGTCTGACTCTCACATCCATATATGATTACTGGAAAAACCATAGTTTTGACTAGACGGATCTTTGTCAGCAAAGTAATGTGTATCCTTTCTCATATGCTCTCTAGGTTGGTCATAGCTTTTCTTCCAAGGACCAAGTGTCTTTTAATTTCATGGCTGCAATCACCCTCCACAGTGATTTTGGAGTCCAAGAAAATAAAATCTCTCATTGTTTCCATTGCTTCCCCATCTATTTGCCATGAAGAAATGGGACCGGATGCCATGATCATCGTTTTTTGAATGTTGAGTTTTAAGCCAGCTTTTTCACTCTCCTCTTTCATCAAGAGGCTCTTCAGTTCCTCTTCACTTTCTGCCATAAGAGTGCTGTCATCTTCATATCTGAGGTTATTGATATTCCTCCCAGCAATCTTGATTCCAGCTTGTGCTTCATCCAGTCCAGCATTTCACATGATGTACTCTGCATAGAGGTTAAATAAGCAGGGTGACAACATACAGCCTTGATGTACTCCTTTCCCAATTTGGAACCTGTCTGTTGTTCCATGTCCAGTTTTAACTGTTGCTTCCTGACCTGCATACAGGTTTCTCAGGAAGCAGGTCAGGTGGTCTGGTATTCCTATCTCTTTAAGAATTTTCCATAGTTTGTTGTGATCCACACAGTCAAAGGCTTTAGTGTAATCAATAAAGCAGAAGTACATGTTTTTCTGGGATTCTCTTGCTTTTTCTATGTTCCAACGGATGTTGGCAATTTGATTTCTGGTTCCTCTGCCTTTTCTAAATCTTGCTTGAACATTTGGAAGCTCTTGGTTCATGTACTGTTGAAGCCTGGCTTGGAGAATTTTGAACATGACTTTGCTAGCGTGTGAAATGAGTGCAATTGTGCAGTAGTTTGAACATTCTTTGGCATTGCCCTTCTTTGGGATTGGAATGAAAACTGATCTTTTCCAGTCCTGTGGCCACTGCTGAGTTTTCCAAATTTGCTGGCATACTGAATGCAGCACTTTCACATCGTCATCTTTTAGGATTTGAAATAGCTCAACTGTAATTCCATCACCTCCACTAGCTTTATTCGTAGTGATGCTTCCTAAGGCCTAGAGTGAACATTGACATTTTAGGAATCAATGAACTCAAATGGACTGGAATGGGTGAATTTAATTCAGATGACCATTATACCTACTACTGCGGGCAAGAATCCCTTAAAAGAAATGGAGTAGCCCTCATAGTCAACCAAAAGAGTCTGAAATACAGTACATGTGTGCAATCTCAAAAATGACAGAATGGTCTCTGTCTGTTTCTAAATAATGCCAAATAATCACAAATTTCTACAATGCTTTAATTTAAGAACATTATAGGTTTCTATCTCATCTTTTGACTGCTAATGGTGCCCTCTCAGTCTCTCAACCATTGCCATGCTCATATGCCAGTTAACTGGTCTACACCTGAAAGGGGCATCGCATATTCAAGCCATTTCTTCCTGTTTCTCTGAGAAGCAAATTTCCACTCAGCTCTATTCCCTCCTTTGGAAGCAAACTCAAGTAACTATTCTTTTCAGATCCCTAATTTGTTTTATACAAAACAATCACAGCAAGTTTCCAATCAACTGTCCCTCTCTACCAACTCTGCAAGATTCAGGAATCTGCTTTCCTAGCAGGGGCAGCTTATTTTCAAACACAACAGTATGCCCCTAAAATCATGATGAATAGTCCTAAAATCCACCAGCTCTCTCTTCAATGTGAATTAAGGCATCTCAAGCCCTGCCTACAGCTCCAAAATGACATGTCTTTTCCATCTACCTGCCTAATTGCCAGAAACATCATCATTAGTCCTAATTTGGGGGATAGAGTATTACACTGTGAACAACCCTATTAAATTGTAACTAGTGAAAGCAACACATTAATCCATTGATTATTAAGCAGAGATATGTAACAGAATCATCTGGTGGAGTTTTTAAAATGTATATACTGAGCTTTGCCCTCCAGAAGGTGTCGCTCAGAAGGCAGGACTAAGAGGAAGGGCATGTGGAGAAAGCCCACTGAGCCACTTTATGGCCAAGCTTCCAATGCACTGCAGTAATTCCTCATTAAGCATCCAAACATAATGCAATAGGTTCATCTTTATTTTTTAAGTGTCATGAAAAAATGCAAAATAGAAGGAATAAGGAAGTTTGATGGTGAGATGGCAGTTAGGAAAGAAAAAGTAGGACAGAATGTTTTGCTTCAGGGAAAAAAAATCTGAGAATCCAGGGGACAACATGAAGAAACTGGGTCCCGGAAGGAGTGTGGGGGATTGGGAGAGGTAAACGGAAGAAAAGTTTTGAAACTACTTCCTAATTTAACCAGAGACAGACTCCAGTATTGAAATTTCCAGCCTTAAGTTCTCTATAACTGTGATAAACAGTTGGTGGTTCCTTAAAAAGTTAAACATAAAATTACCAAATGGCACAGCAATTCTATTCCTACATATACACCCACAAGAATTGAGAACAGGTGTTCAAACAAATACTTGTACATGAATGCTCAGAGCACTACCATCCACAGGAGCCAAAAGGTAGAAACAACCAAAATGCCCATCAACCAATGAAGGAATAAAATACACAGTGTATCTATACAATAGAATATTATTCAGTCATAGAAAGCCATGAAGTACGATACATCCTACAAATATTATGCTGAGTGAAAGAAGCCAGACACGAAAGGCCACATACTATATGATTCCATTCACATGAAATGTCCCTTACAGTCCAATCTATCAAGACAGAAACAGGTTAATAGCTGCCAGGGCTGGGGAGGGGTCAGGGATCCACAGAAATGGGAAGTGATGCTAATGGGTACAGGGTTTTCTTTTGGGGTGATGAAAAAGTCCCAGAACTAGATGGTGGCACTGGTTGTACAACATTGTGAATATACTTAATGCCACTGAACTGTACACTTTAAAATGGTTAAATTGGTAAATTTTATGACATGTGGATTTTAACACCGTTTTATTAAGTGCTTTAGAACTATGCTGTTTTTTATTCAAACTCTGCCACATCCTACAGGAACTCTGAAGAAATGCGTTGGACCTGGTGATGTTTTGCAGCCTTCTGCCTCCCTTCTACATTGAATTTACAGATAGTGCCAAGTGTGTGTCAACAGGAAAAACTGGTCAAGTACAGCATCGCAAGTTACTCTGTGCCTTAGATGAGGAGATGAGTAAAGGAAAGGGACAAGGACATTAGAACAGTGTGGGTTCCTAAATGTCATTGGGCTTTAGGTCACTAAACCTCACACACTGTCTGGATAATTTCATAGATAGGTAGGTGATGACCACAATAGGTGCCCTGTGATTTCAACTGGTCCCATCAGTTTATGGCAAATAGATGGGGAAAAAGTAGAAACAGTGTTGGATTTCATTTTCTTAGGCTCCAAAATCACTGTGGATGGTGACTGCAGCCATGAAATTAAAAGACGCTTGCTCCTTGGAAGAAAAGCTATGACCAACCTAGACAGTGTATTAAAAAGCAGAGACGTTACTTTGCCAACAAAGGTCTGTCTAGTCAAAGCTATGGTTTTTCCAGTAGTCAAGTATGGATGTGAGAGTTGTACTATAAAGAACACTGAGTGACAAAGGATTGATGCTTTTGAACTGTGGTGTTGGAGAAGGCTCGAGAGTCCCTTGGACTGCAAGGAGATCAAGCCAGTCAATCCTAAAGGAAATCAGTCCTGAATATTCATTGGAAGGACTCGTGCTGAAGCTGAAACTCCAATACTTTGGCCACCTGATGCGAAGAACTGACTCACTGGAAAAGACCCTGATCCTGCGAAAGATTGAAGGCAGAAGGAGAAGGAGAAGACAGAGGATGAGATGGTTGGATGGCATCACCAACTTGATGAACATGAGTTTGAGCAAGTTCCAGAAGTTGCTGATGGACAGGGAAGCCTGTTGTGCTGCAGTCCATGGGGTTGAAAAGAGTCGGACGTGACTGAGTGACTGAACTGAACTGACAATGTAGGAATGTGGGAAAAAAATGAAGCTATTTTCTGAGGAATTTGGAGAATTCCCTAACTACCTAATTACTGGCCTCCAAAGTATTCAGCTCTGAGACTTGAACAGTGGAGGAAAGTATGTTTCTCTAAGGGGAATTTGTCTTCTGATTATAGACACTGGTAGTCCCTAATGTCATTTCTCTGTGGCTGGTCTCTCTGGGTTTACAGTCACCAGGTCTTTGATACATAGCTCACCACAGTTGATAATTTTTGTTCATGGTTTAGATAACTTAGAAAGGAGAATGCTCTCCCTAAGTATCATTTTAGCAGACATAAGCAAAAGAAAAAAATTTGTAGGTAGCACTCAGGTTTTGTAAATACATTTTAAGAGAGTGTTGGATGGAAGATGATTCAACAACATGTTTACACAGATTGCTTCAGTGTGACTATTGGTAATATATGGCTATTTTTCTTTTCTTTTTTTAATGTATTCCTGTGTTTCTGAATTTTCTGCAGTAGGTACATATTTATTATTTTTAATGTAATAAAAGAAAAAGCATCATTTTATTATTGGCCTAACGTTAATTAAAAGTATGTTTATGTCGAAGCTCAAGCAAATGGCTATCATTGCTGTTCTGTCTGCTAACTTTACCTGCCTTTAATTGGTTTTCATCTTTCTGATTGTTATTTTCTCAATAGTAGCTTCTAAACTTTTGACGTTGTTATCTTTGACAGCTGTCAGAGCTTTTTTTAGAGTTGAGGTCAATAAACTAGTATATAGGTCTAAAAGATAATAATATGCAAATAGAACAGAGTCCAATGAGAAAAATCAGCAAAATTTTCTTTTATAGGCTTTTTACTGAAGTATGATATACATAAAGAAGAATGCATAAATCAAAAGTGTCAAGCTCAATCACAAAATGAACACAACGTCACCCAAGTAATGAAACAAATTATTACCAGCCCCGGGAGGGCCCCCACAGGCCTCCTCCAAATCCCGACTCCATCTTCCTCTCTAAGGTTAACTGCCATCCTCATCTCCAGCAACGCAGACCTGCTTTGCCTATTTTAAAATATTACATAAATGAATCATACACTAAATGCTTGGATGTCTGACTACTTTTCATGTAACCCAATCTTTGTTAAGTCTGTGTTGTGTGTAGCACTAGTTTCATTTTTGTTGTTTTATAATATCCAACCAGCCGGAGGTTCATGACATTGTACAGGAGACAGGGATCAAGACCATCCCCAAGAAAAAGAAATGCAAAAAAGCAAAATGGCTGTCTGAGGAGGCATTACAAATAGCTGTGAAAAGAAGGGAAGCGAAAAGCAAAGGAGAAAAGGAAAGATATACCCATTTGAATGCAGAGTTCCAAAGAATAGAAAGGAGAGATAAGAAAGTCTTCCTCAGCGATCAATGCAAAGAAATAGAGGAAAATAATAGAATGGGAAAGACTAGAGATCTCTTCAAGAAAATTAGAGATACCAAGGGAACACTTCATGCAAACATGGGCTCAATAAAGGACAGAAATGGTAGGGACCTAACAGAAGCAGAAGATATTAAGAAGAGGTGGCAAGAATACACAGAAGAACTGTACAAAAAAGATCTTCATGACCCAGATAATCACGATGGTGTGAACACTCACACTCACCTAGAGCCAGACATCCTGGAATGTGAAGTCAAGTGGGCCTTAGGAAGCATCACTACGAACAAAGCTAGTGGAGGTGATGGAAGATGATGCTGTGAAAGTGCTGCACTCAATATGCCAGCAAATTTGGAAAACTCAGCAGTGGCCACGGGACTAGAAAAGGTCAGTTTTTATCCCAATCCCAAAGAAAGGCAATGCCAAAGAATCCTCAAACTACTGCACAATTGCACTCATCTCACACGCTAGTAAAGTAATGCTCAAAATTCTCCAAGCCAGGTTTCAGCAATACGTGAACTGTGAACTTGCAGATGTTCAAGCTGGTTTTAGAAAAGGCAGAGGAACCAGAGATCAAATTGCCAACATCCGATGGATCGTTGAAAAGCTAGAGAGTTCCAGAAAAACATCTATTTCTGCTTTATTGACTATGCCAAAGCCATTGACTGTGTGGATCACAATAAACTGTGGAAAATTTTTCAAGAGATGGGAATACCAGACCACCTGACCTGCCTCTTGAGAAACCTATATGCAGGTCAAGAAGCAACAGTTAGAACCGGACATGGAACAACAGATTCCAAATAGGAAAAGGAGTACGTCAAGGCTATATATTGTCACCCTGCTTATTTAACTTATGTGCAGAGTACATCATGAGAAATGCTGGGCTGGATGAAGAACAAGCTAGAGTCAAGATTGCCAGGAGAAACATCATATAATTTCAGATATGCATATGACACCACCCTTATGGCAGAAAGTGAAGAGACACTTAAGAGCCTCCTGTTGAAAATGAAAGAGGAGAGTGAAAAAGTTGGCTTAAAGCTCAACATTCAGAAAACTAAGATCATGGCATCTGGTCCCGTCACTTCATGGCAAATAGATGGGGAAACAGTGGAAACAGTGGCTGATTTTATTTTTCTGGTATCCAAAATCACTACAGATGGTGATTGTCGCCATGAAATTAAAAGACGCTTACTCCTTGGAAGGCAAGTTATGACCAACCTAGACAGCATATTAAAAAGCAGAGACAGTACTTTGTCCTCAGAGGTCCATCTAGTCAAAGCTATGGTTTTTCCAGTAATTGTGTATGTATGTGAGGTCAGACCATAAAGAAAGCTGAGCACCAAAGAATTGATGCTTTTGAACTGTGGTGTTGGAGAAGACTCTTGAGAGTCCCTTGGACTGCGAGGAGATCCAGCCAGTCCATCCTAAAGGAGATCAGTTGTGGGTGTTCATTGGAAGGACTGATGTTGAAGCTGAAACTCCAATACTCTGGCCACCTGATGTGAAGAGCCGACTCATTTGAAAAGACCCTGATGCTGGGAAAGATTGAGGGCAGGAGGAGAAGGGGACGACAGAGGATGAGATGGTTGGATGGCATCACCGACTCAATGGACATGGGTTTGGGTGGACTCTGGGAGTTGGTAATGGACAAGGAGGCCTGGCATGCTGTGGTTCATGGGGTCGCAAAGAGTCAGACATGACTGAGTAACTGAACTGAACTGAACTGAACCGTCAGGGTGAGGAGCAGATCATTTTAATGTATCACGGATAGAGGTGATCAGAAGTAGAATACAGTCCCTGTTGTGGATGGTTTATTTTTAGGTCATTTACTCTAAGATTTAGCCCTTCAAGATCTAAAATGAAAGCCTGAGGTGGCCACTAAGACTTTTTTCCCTTGACTGAGTGAGTGAAAGTTGTTCAGTCGTGTCCGACTCTTTGCAACCCCATGGACTGTAGCCCGCAAGGCTCCTCTGTCCATGGAATTCTCCAGGCAAGAATACTGGAGTAGGTTTCCATTACCTTCTCCATGGCAACTTCTTGACCCAGGGCTCAAACCTGGGTCTCCCGCATTGCAGGCAGTTTCTTTATTGTCTGAGCCACCAGAGAAGCCCTTTCTCTTGGTAGGAATTAATTCCAGCTATTTCATCCCAGCCTCGTGAGCATGCTGAAATGTCTGCTCAGCTTTTCAGCTTCGTCATTACTATTTACTAATCTGCAAACACGTCTAGTGCAAAAGTCATGTGGGACCAAGTGTCCTCTCTGTAAGCCAACTGGAAACAGATAAAGATAGGACAAAATAGAATAATTTGAACAAAAGAATAGAACTAAAAGAACAGCAAATTGTTTAAGCTTCCACATACATTTACTTTTTAAAATTTCAGGCCAAAAATAATATGGTACTTTTATAACATTATAATTTTATAGATTATCATACTTTGAAAAGGCTTAGAAATAACCACTACTCCAGCATCAGCAGGTATTCTAACACTTAGATTACAGTTTCTAAATACCTTTTCCCACCAAAGTTCATTCTATGCCTATGGCATGAAATATGCCAAATAAACTTGGAACATTTTGTCAAGCTAGAAGGCAAGGAAACTATTAAAGCGTATCATGATTATCAAAATAGCCCAGGAGCCAACTTGAAAAGGATTCCACAGCAAGAGATGGGACAATTTGACCATTAATAGTAATTATAACTTCAAGGCATTAAAACATATCATATATATTTAAATGCATTCGATTGTTATGCTAGGGAATGAATTCAATACTCTGAAAACTGGTAAACAACAACAAAAAAGAATCAAGCATTTATCTTGCCTTTTTTTCTTTTTGGCTATGCAGGTTGGACAGCAAGAAGATCAAACCAGTCAGTCCTAAAGGAAATCAACCCTGCATGTTCACAGGACTGATGCTAAAGCTGAAGCTCCAATACTTTGCCTACCGCATGCAAAGAGCCAACTCATTGGAAAAGACCCTGATGCTAGGTAGGAAAGATTGAGGGCAGGAGGAGAAGGAGGCAACAGAGGATGAGATGATTGGATGGCATCACCAACTCAGTGGACATGAGTTGAGCAAGTGAAGGACAGGGAAGCCTGATGCACTGCAGTCCATGGGGTCCCAAATAGACATGACTTAGCGACTAAATAACAACAATGCAGCTTCCAGGATCTTAGTTCCCCAACCAGGAACTAAACCATGCCTATGGGAGTGAAGCACAGAGTCCTAACCATTGGACAGCCAGGGAATTCCTACCTTGCCTTTCCTATACTAAGCTTACTAGGGGATAACCAAACAGTTGATGAGGGTAAGTATTTATTTATACAATCATTCCAGCCTATAAATTAGGAAGCAATTTTAGAGTTAAATTATCATTATTTTTCAAGCCTGATAAACTAGCAAATGCATGAAAATATTATATCATTAATGGCTCCTAATATCACCAAAAGAGATATAAACAGATATGTCCCCTACCATAAATAGACACAATCACCTAACAATAAAATTCTCTAGATCTAACTTTCAGTTTCTAATAGATATAAAGGAAAGATGATTTCGTTGAATAATAGCTTGAGGTGCAATCAGCAAAATAAAAAATGTGGAAGCCTAGACATAACAAATGACTTAGCTTCTTCAATGAATAAGTTACAGATAAAAAAACAAGGGGAAAAGGGGAGAGCCTGTAAATTAAAAGAAAATTAAGAGTCACATCAACAAATTGCAATGCACAAACCCTACTTGAATTCTGATTTGAACAATTGTTTAAAAAAATGTTATGCAATCAGGGAGATGTGACCACTGAGTAGTTATTTGTTGGTATTAATAAACTATTATTAATGTTTTAGGTATGATAATGTGATTATGCTGTCTTAAAAGAGTTCTTAGCTTTTAGAGATACATACTGAAATATTATGAATAGAATGATTTGACACCTTGGAGTTGCTTCAAAATGATCCATCTGCAGTTGGCAGCAGGATTTGCCATGAGTTGAAAATTGATAAGGACAGGTGATAGGAATGTGGGTCTTCTCTGTACTAATACTTCTTCCATTTGTGT
The DNA here is from genome assembly GCF_054371585.1 of Giraffa tippelskirchi. NCBI lineage: Eukaryota > Metazoa > Chordata > Mammalia > Artiodactyla > Giraffidae > Giraffa > Giraffa tippelskirchi. The sequence continues at coordinate 175,423,212 of NC_137275.1, forward strand.
AAGAATAATAAAAAGTTCAAAATTCTAGAACATCTACAAATATCCCCAAACTTTGCACCTAAGATATAAACATATCTTCTTTCTCAGGTGAATATCAAAACTTAGAAACACATTACTATTTTATAGCTAAAGAGAGAGACATCACAGGGCTGGAGGAGAGGTAGCCAGGTTGAGCTTAGCCATGTTGAGCAGGCCAGCAGAACTTATATTTCAGCTCATGTCTATAAAAGGATGATTTTTCAGACTGAGCTCAACATTAATTTTCTGATCAACCTAGGGGCAGTAATGCAAAGCTTCTGTTTCATTCTGCTACTTCTTAACACAAATACTTCATGGAATTTTATAACCAAGATTTGCAAAATGGGGGAATATTATTTCAAAAGATCTTGGCAGAATTTCTCATAGGAACAGAATTGTCTTTTGTTAAGCAAAATACCTTAATGAGCCATTTAGGTAGAACAATGGTGATAGTCTAGAAGAAGAGAGTAAAAGAAAAAAATAAATGTCTTTTTATATTTCTGTTAAAATGAAAAGAATCTGGATGGTGCACAGGGAGCCTCTAAAGAGGTGAGTGGTCTTAAAAGAAAGAAGAGGGGTACATGGACAGGGAAGGAACCCAGCATTCTGGAGGAAAGTCTTTTTAAGGAGGAAAGATTGTCCATCAAGAACTCAGCAGTGCTAGCTGTGACTGTGGGGCTATTTAGAACAGCAATGGCTAAATTTCAATTTTTAAGTATCTGTGGTGCTGTTAGGTGATGTGATCCCCCAACCCCTCATTAGTACCAAACCATAAGTAAAAGCAACTGCCCACACAGCCATATGTGGGTGGTTCCTGGAAGAGAATCAAAGGCAAGACAGCTGCTCTTTATGTTGAGTTAATGTGGGCAGAAGTAGGAGTCCAAAGAAGAGATGTGTGTTCAGTGGAACCAGAGTAACACACGGCTTGCGGGTATGGATGACCCTCAAGAATTCTCAGATATGGGGCAGATGGGTGGGAAACATACGGGTAAAGGCTTGAGCCAGTTCATTTGACTCTTACAAGAAAAAATAAATAATTAAGTGTGACTCCACAAAGACTAGAAGATTTGGGGATGTCTATGATGCTATGTCTATGATGCTAACTCTGGGAGAACACTTGGAAGACCGTTTAGACCACCAAGTTCTGTAATCCTATGATGTTACTTCTGGAAAAGACCTTAATCACCCAGAAGAGCATTTTTGAACTCCATCCACAAAGCCCCTGGTTTCTCAGAGGTGGCCCAGGGACTTCCAGAAGGAGCATGGATTAGGGCCCCTAATTCTTGATTAATCTGAAAGAGTTACTCTACATTACCTATGAGGATTCCATTGTGGACCTTATTTTTTTAAGATTTTTGCTGCTAAAAAGAAGAAAAGCGCATTGATATTATCTAACTACTTCATGTTATAGAAAGGCAGAGGATTGAAAAAATGCTAGGGGACTTGCCCATCATCACATAGCGAGCAGATGTTAGAATCCAGTTCTTCTGATTCCCAACCCATTCCATCCTCCTCTTGACTGAGAAGCTAACAAAGGTGCCAATGGAAAATGGATGTACACTCAGAACTGGGTTGGCCTTTGCAGTTTTATAGGTTCTCAGCATCACATAGAAGTCACTGGAGGCCAGACAAGAGGAGTCTTCTCCACAGCATGAACCACGTGATGGAGAAATGTCTGCAGGTTAGAGGATACCTTTTCCCTCTCTCTTCCTGCTGCAAATATCCATCTAATCCTGTTTCGAGGGCCTGGATTGGGAATGGAATGGACTGGGAATCAGAAGAACTGGATTCTAACATCTGTTCTGCTATGTGATGATGGGCAAGTCCCCTATGGCTGAGAGAAAAGTCCCAGCTTCATCTGTCCACCTGTTTTGTTCCCATTCCATGAGCCAGTCTGAGCTGCCTTCTCTTGTATTGCCCCAATTTTTTTTCTTCCAGTTTTTTGAAGTATAATTGATACATAACAGTGTGTAAGTTTAAGATGTACAGCATGACTTGACCCTAATCTGTTTCTAACAGAGTCAATTGCCATCTCTCTACCAAATTCTATCTCAAAAGCCAAAAGTGAAATTTCAGGAAAGTCTCAGGCATAGTGGAAGGAAGACAGGACTGAGAAAGAAAATTTCCAGGTCAACAAGACAGTTCTACCAATTAGCTGAGTGGCTGGAAGTAAATTAATTAATTCTTCATCTGTAAAATGATTCAAATAATACTTCATAGGGGTATTGCATAAAGATAAAATGAAGTAAGCCACTTAAAACATCTACCCCAGGACATGTTAGTCATTCAGTAAATATTGGTTGGATTATTTCTTCACGTATTTTTCATGTGCAACCTCACAAAGTAGCACTACAGTACTCTCTTGGCATTCTATCCTTGGTACACAGCAAAGGCAAGAGAACCAGCAGCAGCCAGAAAGGTCTTGAAGATGAATTTCTTGTCTATGCCTGAATTCAGGATGTTTTTACTAGGACACTGCTGTGTCCACAGTAAAAACCAAAGTTACTGCCCTCCAGAAAATATGATCTGAAAACACTGGCAGGGTTTTTATGTGGTCACAGTTGACTGTCTGCCCAGGCCACTCTTCCTCCTGGTGGTCTCTTGGGATTTAGGGAAAATGTTGGCATCTTAAAAAATATTTTATTCTGCTGGTTCAAATTTGTAGAGGGAGTCAGCCACACAGATCCTCCTCAAGCAGGTGAATTCAACCAACTCTGAAGGAAACTCAGCTCCCTCCCTTCACATAAGACATTTTAGATCAGTGGCCCCCCCAGCCTTCCATGGCAGCAGCAATTGCATGCTCTCATCCTTCCCTTCCACCAGGCCCCGTGACAGCGTTCTTCCTCAAATGCACACACTCAGTTCACTGACCTGATTTAAACAGTGGCTGTAAATTCCCCATGGTGGAGAATCTGCCCCATCTCCCTGTAATGCAGGTCCAGGAGCCCACTTGTCTCATATGTAGTCATTCGGTAACCTTATACATGGATTCCCTGGTAGCTTAGCTAGTAAAGAATCCACCTGCAACACAGGAGACCCCGGTTCAATTTCTGGGTCAGGAAGATCCCCTGGAGAAGGGATAGGTTAGCCACTCCAGTATTCTTGGGCTTCCCTGGTGGCTCACATGGTAGAGAATCCGCCTGCAATGCGGGAGACCTGGGTTTGATTGCTGAGTTGGGAAGATCCTCTGGAGGAGGGCATGTCAACCCACTCCAGTATTCTGGCATTGAGAAGTCCACGGACAGAGGAGCCTGGCAGGCTGCAGTCCATTGGGTCGCAAAGAGTCAGACACAACTGAGCGACTAAGCATACAACCTTATACATAATCTCGTCCTGCTCTCAGATGACAGTCTTCCTTCCCAACCACAAATTCACTGTTTTGAATAAACTACAGGCCTAATTCTAACAGTTTTTCTAGAGTTTCACCTAACTTACAACTCCCCCAAACAGCCTCAATTTATAAGCACAAGTTCAGGAGAAAAAAACTGCACAAAAGTTGAGACACATTGATGATTGTATCCATCAGCAACTGTCACAATAATGCTGAGTCACAAACCAAGGAGAACTTAGTGACTACACCATAAGGCTCTTCTCTAGACCAAAGGAAGGTGGGACAACTCTATTCCACGAGCACTCATCCTGGGTCCTTGGCTGAGGAGGCAGCAGCCATTATCATGGGAAGAGGTCAGAGCCCCAGAGGTTCATGCGGACACACAAAGCATCTAAAGGCCTAGGACTGGAACTCACACACTGTCATTTCCTACTATATTTCATTGACCAAAGCACATCACAACGCCAAGTCCACATTGGTAGTATGGAAAGCAGATTTGTCCAATGGAGGCAGTGGTGAGCAAAAGAAGAAATATTTGCTCAACAGTGGTCTACTCCACAGGGCTTCACCCATGGCCCAGCAGTGAAGAATCCACCTGTGACACAGGAGACACGGGGTTCAATCTCCTGGAGGAGGAAATGGCAACCCACTCCAGTATTCTTGCCAAGAAAATCCCATAGACAGAGGAGCCTGGTGGGCTACAGTCCATGGGAAAGAGTTGGACACGACTGAGCACACACCCAGGCACAGTCTACTTCACAACATCTGTGTACATGCCAACTCTTTCTTTACTCCTTGTATGCTCAGTGTTTCCCTACATCTCAGTATTAGTGTCTTCCTTGCCCAGAGTTACAAATTAGATAACACAATACTTCTACAAATCAGAAAATTGTCTATCACAACAAATCCTGCATGAGGTCTAACCACTGTCGCCTACTTAGCATTAGGTAAGAGATCTGGACTAAGACGTTCTGCTAGTTGTGTGTAGCAATCACTAGAAATAAATGCATGTATAAATGATGTGCAGTTTAAACACACATACACATACTCACAAACCACAGACATTTTTGTAAACTTGCCAGGGCCACGGGGAACCTCTAGCTTGTGGTCTGGCCTTTCATGTGGACTTTTACTTGAGTATTTACTTTGGAATTTGATAAACACAGCTATTCACAGGGCCATCACCACATGGTACATTTGCTACCACAGAAACACAGAACTTCTTCTGTAGGAACATCCCCTATTCATCCTGCAAGCTGAATCCCTGCCGTTTCCTAAAGATCCCACAAAATGACTGTACATATCGCACAGTAATTTGGAACAGGGGGTAATCATTCATTCTGCACAGCTCTTCTTTGGCCTCCTTCCTCTGGCAAAATTACCATCATTGTGTTTTACTTTAAAACTTAAAAAAAAAAAAAGAGAGAGAGAGGGAAAATATGGTCTCACTTGAACAACTAAGAAGTTAGAGTGGCAGGGATGAAGACCTGGCTAGGGTGGGTCTTCTGGAACTTTGTCTGCTTTTGCTACCAAATTACACCTTAAGGTGTAGAAAAAAGAACAATGAACAGGCTGACCCAGAATTAACCTCAGAACTTGCCTGTCATTTAATTTTTTCTTGTAATGGTGAAGGCGAACAACCATGTCTGACCCTTTCCTATATGCTCAGAATTTAAGCTGAGAGAGATTCAGCAGGAGACCGGATAGAAAGTGCAACACCCATCTTAAAGCCCCAGAAGAGACCACACAGAGAAGAAAGTGCCCCAGCTCTGTGATCAGACAGATGCGGGTTTCCATCCAGACTTGCTCCTTCCTCTGTCATCGGGCAAAACTGCTTAAGTTACTTTTTGCTGCATAATAAACCACCTCAAAACTCAGTGGTTTAAAATGACAACCATCTGACCACAGTCACAGTTTTGTGGGTCTAGGATGAGAGCAGTGCGTGGCGGAGACAGACTGTCTCTGCTCCACAATGTCTGTGGTCTCAGATGGGATAGCACAGAGGTCTGGGAATGACTAGGATGACCCCACTCTGGACACAGGTGGGGGCCTGGATTCTGCCTTCAGTTAGTCTTTTTGATTCTTCTCCAAATAGTATCTAATGGGGCTGGAATGTCCAAGATAACTTCTGGGCTAAGGTGACCTGAAGATTTGTGCTGGCCAAGTATGCCTGTCTGTCTCTCGCCCTCTCTCTCCTCCACCTCCCCTTCCTCCTCTTTCTCTTCTTCTCTCTTTCTCCCTCTCCCTCTCTTTCTCTTTCATTCCCTCTGCCCCTCTCTCCTTCCCACTCCCCTCCCCATCTAGGTAGCCTCTCCATATGGTTGACTTGAGCTTACTCAAAGCATGACAGACTCAGAGTACTTGAACTTCTTACGTGCCATCTAGAACAGAAGCAAAAGCTATCAGGTCTCTTAAAGATTAGACCCAGAGAAGGTAATGTCACTTCTACCACATGCTATTGGTCAAACCAACCAGTCTCAAGGGTCAGTTCAGATTCGAGGGAAGAGAGAAAAATACCCAACCTCTCAATAGAAGGGTAGCAAAGAATTGCAGACATTTTTAATCTATCCCAGACTCAAGTTCCTCATTTGTGAAACAAAGGCAACAACCCTAAGAAGAAGTTTTGTAAAATGCATACATGACTGTCTTGAATGTTTGTAAAATATTCGACATTTAGGTAGCATTTCAAATGGTAGCCTTTACTACCAAGAGAGTTTATTTGAACAAGGAACACCTAAAACTCCCAAGATCAGATGCTGGTCTTACTGATGTGAGGGAAAGAGAGAAAAAAACTTTTCAGAGATTAAACATATAGCCAAGATAAAAGATAATGTCTAATAAATGTACCCATTCTATTGTTTCCTTATGATTTGCTCCTGTTGTTATTAGCCTTCTATTGTTTTCATGGTTCAGATGAATCTAATATCAGTTTCTTATGGTAGAACAGAAAATCATTACAGTGGAACTGTATTATAATCTCAGGGGGATGAGGTGGGTGAGGACTAACCTGGTGGTGAGAGCAGATGCTTAGAAAGAAGTCCTGTTGTTGGAACCTGATTGTGTATGCAAACCTTCTTCTACAGTCATACAATGGATGAAGAGAAGCACTGACCTCCTATGGAGACAGAGTCTCCCCTGGGTTGTGGACAAGGCAATACAGAGCAGAGAACAGGAGTCAGAGAAGAGAACTCAAGTTGAAATTCCAGCTCTGACACTCACCACAGAAGACAAGTTCCTTACCTCTCTGTACCTCCATATCTTCAACACGGGGGTATGTAGTATGAGGTATGGCACACCCAAAGCACATCAAAGTCCCTTCTTTCAGGACCTAGTCATGTCAGGGGACACAACCACTGAGTGCCCCAGATTTTATATGTGTTCTCTACTTTAAACTTCCTGTCTGCCTAAGTACTTTCATACTGACAGCACAGATGGCTTTTGTTTCGGATTGGAGAGTTAACTCACTTAATTCTCAGGTGGTACAGGTGGCTCAGTGGTGGTTCAGAATCTGCCTGCAAATGTAGGAGATGCAGCAGATGTTGTTTGATCCCTGAGTCAGGAAGATCACTTGGAGAAGAAAATGGCAACCCACTCCAGTCTCCTGGGCAATCCCATAGACAGAGGAATCTGGCGGGCTAGAGCCCATGGGGTCACAAAATAGTCAGACATGACTTACCAACTTAACACACAGCCTGGAGGTAACTTGAGAAATTGAGTCTCCAGAGGAGAAGGCATATCCAAGGAGACTCATTTGACTGGCTAGCTCAGTAGCTCCCAAGCTTTTGCTAAATTCACAAGCAACACCACACAGATTAACATTGATTTTATCTTTACCTACATCATTTTTCTTCCTCAGACCATAAGTTCCTTGAAGCAGAGTCCATGGGCTCTATTTTGTACACGTTTTACATTTTTTTCCAGCAGGAGGATGAAAGGCAGCCTGGTATACTAGAAAAAGTGCAAGGTTTAGACTCAAATGGCCCCTTCATTTTACCATGTATTAACTGGTGACCTTGAACTAATCTTTTAAATCTCTCTAAACCAGTGGTTCCCAAACATGGCTGCACATTTGAATCATTTTTATTAGTGTTGTTTTTTTTCCCCAAATATTAATGCCCAGCTTCTACCCCCAGGCATTCTGATGTACTGGTATGGGTTGCTGCCTAGGCACCAAGATTTCTGAAACTCCCCAGGGAATTCTATAGCTGGGTTTGGAAATCACTCTTCTAAACTATTAATACAAATTCCCTCCTCTATAAAACAGTGGTGAAAATTGTCCCAATTATAAACAGATAATGAAACATTTTAACAAGATCATAGATGGTAAAGTGTTGGCATATTATACATGATCCGAGGATAATATTCAGCCTTGTTAGCTGGTGGTGGCGGAAGTCGTGAGCCATGGTACGATGAAGACTCATGAGGACTCTCCCAGCCTAGCTAGATATGGAGCATATTTAGATCCCTTTAAATGTCAGTCCAATTTCTATTTCTATGCATCTGGAACTTTTTCTTACTTGTAGAAAAAGTCAGAGGCATCACTGCAGAGGCATCTTTTGTTTGGATTTATCTGCAAGTGACATGGACACTTGACTGTCTCACCTTGCATAGCAATGAGATGACATGTCCTATGAGTCTAATTACTAACTAGAGAAACTTTTGTGGGGTCATCAAATTTTACAGGGCTAACTTAAACATGTGAGGAGAAAATTTTGGTATCAAGTTGCATCTGAGCCTTTGAAACTATTTTGGGTCAGCTACATAGCAGAAGTTTGGGCCTGGCAGAGAGCCGTAAAACTGGGCCAAAAATAAACCAAAGACCATTATAAAAATGTTCTAAGTACCAAATGCGTGAGATGCTAAAATTGCAATATAATGGAGTAAAAATTTACAAAAAAAGGCTTTCCAATGGTGGTACTAAATGTTCCAACCCAGAGGAAGAGAGTTCAGGGGGAGAAGTCGGGGGAGTGAACCCAGTCCCTGGAAAGAAGCCTTTCAGAGAGCCATGAGTGCCCCCATCCCGGCTATTTACAATTTATTACCCATCAGGGGTCACAGGCATTGATTTTCTCCTCCCTATCAGATAGCACAGGCTGAATAGCCAGGGTACGGGGAAGAGTTTTCATAAAAATTAATTGGGCCCCTCAGCTTTCACCTTATTTAGCAAATGCTGTTCCATTTGCCCTTCTCCTGGCCTGGACCTGCTCTTCCTGCTTCTCTCACATCCAGCGAGTCCACAATGTACTCGGGCACATCCACACATTATTTATTTATGGTCTTATTTTCCTGAACTCCAGAAAAGGTGGTGATTTATCCTTGGTATAGGCCTGTGGTAGAGGTTTCAAGAAAGGTGGCAGCAAGCACTGGGCTACTTCCTCCTGGTTCTTCTCTGCCTGCCAATCTCAGCCTGCTCTGCTCAGTCCATATCCCTCCCTCCTTCTCCCTAATTAGGAACTGCTACCAATTGTACATGGACAGATTTATGCATGGCTGGGGACCAGCTAGTCTCCCACTGATTGTCTAAAAGAAGAGTATGTTCTATGTCAAAAATCCTTTGCATGGAGTCCAACTGTTTTCTTGGAAATAGCTCCTTTGACCCAGGCCCATAATTTTTTTTAGGTTTGAATTTTATGGGCCTGATGCAAAGTCTGTCAACATTTTCTTTCTGAGACTTATTCAGGGTACAGCATATTTTTGAAATGTGCAAAAGTTTGGGGATATTTCTGTCATCTGGTGCCAAGAGAATGTACTGGAAAAGAAGAGGGTGGGAGAGGCGGAGCAGTATGCTTAATGACCACTTACTAAGGGATTTTTGAACACCAAGGCAGAAATGACATTCAGATCAGAGGTGCATGCATATGCCTGTGTGTGCATACTTATATATGCATGAGGATATAATATTCTATCATTTAAATGTAACAATAATACTTTAACAATACCTCTGGTTTCCAGTTTTGTGTGTAAGGAGCTTGGAAGGCATGACACTCTCTGAACAATAAATACAAGCTGAACAGACTGAAAAATCAGCAACTCTTCTTGGATCTGGATCCGTAAGAGAGGAGGACACAGTCAAAGCACTGCCCCCAAAGCTGAAGATATGTGAATACAGTGTCAGCATCTAGTCCATGTGCTTTGTATATAGTAACTCACTTGATCTGTCAGATCTAGTGAAGTGGGTATTATCATCTCCAGTGTAGAGATGGGGAAACCGAGAGACAGAGGTATTCAAGTATTTTGCCTACAGTAACACAACTAACTAAGTGTATGAGTCAGGTTTTGAAGTAATGCAGTCTAGCTCTAGAGCCTATGTCTTAATTATTATACCTGACTACCTCTCTAGAGTCTAGAACAATTTCCAAGTTGATGCACATAGCATGGAAGATATATTTCTAGATACTTCAAACCACACCACTTGGTAGATACTTCTTATTACCCTATGTAATACTGACCTTGGAGTGCTTCATATTAAGTCTATAGATAATTCTCTAGAGTCAATTTGGTATCTTTAATCACAGAATCCATTGTCAAGAAGAAGACATAAGTCTCTTAAATGTTATGTCAAACTGAGGTGTTATTTACCTGTATGGTTGAATGAGTCACACTAACTTTGAAACCTGGTAGTAGAAGCAGCAATAGTAGCAAAAATACAAATACTACTACTACTACTAATAACAACAATAGCAACAAGAGTCAATGGCACTCTGTTGATCAATTGCTATTTACCAAGCATCATGCTTAGTTTTTATATTCATTATATTTTTTAATCCTCAACAAGCCCTCTAAAATAAGTATTATTATCCTCACTTTACAGGTAAAGAAACTAAGAATTATAGAGAGGTCAAGTAAATTCTGTAAGGTCACAGACAAGTAAGAGGATGAGATTTGAACCTAGGTTTTAGCCTTAGGCTGCATGATCCTTTATTGCCAATTTAATCTTCTGATAAGTTTGTTCACCTGTAAAATGAAGGAAGTTGAATTCCAAGATCGCTTCTAGCTCCATAGTGAAAGGATTGAACGCTGTTGAAGACATATAAATTGAGTGTCAGGAGGAAAGTAAGTAGAGGTGGGATGATTTCATTAGATAAAGATTAAAGATGCTCAGGACTTACCTGGTGGTCCAGTGATTAAGAATCCACCTTGCAATGCTGGGGACAGTTACTATTCTTGGTCAGGGAACTAAAATCCCACAAGCCACAAATCAACTAAGGCTGCACTGTAACTGCTGAGCCTGAGCACCACAACTGGAGAGTCCATGCATTGCAGCAAAAGATTCCTGCATGACACAGTGAAGATCCCACATGCCACAGCTAACACCCAATGCAGCCAAATAAATAAATTTAAAAGAAAAGATTAAAGCTATTCTTCATGGAAAGGATATAAAGCATTTCTGTCCAAGAAAATATCATCTCTGGACACAGGAACCAAAATGTCGTGGTGACCAATGGCCAGAATAGATGGACTCTAAATCAGAGAGCAGATTCTCAGATAGTTGAATGTGGAGGAAACAGCATGATGTTGGAAGTTAATGTTTACCAAACACTGGGACTCTGTACCCATATTTAAACACAGTTTCTTCTTTATATAAATATATTTTAATGAAATGTATGAGTCATATTAGAGAAAAATATTATGTAAAAAAGTCTTAAATAACATGCAGATATGGCAGAAACAATAAAACTATTACCTACAACTGAATTTAGGAACACGGATAGTCTAGAACTCACTCTGATATTAACTGGATGTGAAACAACAAAGCTCTCCAGTCTTCAGTTTTCCCATTTAAAAATATGAGAGTTAAATTAATTTCCAAATATCTCTTACAGCTCGAGTGAAGCTTCACTTTTAAAAACTGTTCATAAATAAATTTAAAAATATATCCACACTAGATTTCCTTATACCTTTCACTGAGTCAAGTGTGCTAGTCCATCCCATAATTAGCCAATAGGTCATTTTTCAGTTAAAAGCTGTTTGACCTATTTATTGAGTATCTCTAATCTTGAATGGTCATCTGTCTGTCCGAAGTAGTTTAGGAAAATGGTTCTGAGTCTCCTTCTCAATCTAATTTTACACTCACATAACAAATTTCAAGTCAATGATACAGAGACTTCTGGTTTTTAAATGGCAAAATTAACTGAGACATCAGAGAAGCCCAAATGTATAGTTATGTATAAATTATGACATATGCAATCAATAAATAGTAAGCAATCATAAAATTAAAAAAAAATTAAGATATCTCCACCCTCCATTCCTCCTTGAAATTACCTAAAAACAAGACATTTGAGAGGTAGAGAAGCAAAACTAAACTGGAATGAAGTCTGCAATTGAGAACCAAACTGTATGAGAAAGAGCTCCCAAGTTTAGCGAATAGTAGGCCAGAGCACAGAACAATGCTAGGGAACAATTGCACCTGGAGGTCACAGAATCCAAATCAGGTAAGCAACAGAACAAGATGTGCAGTGATGATGGGACCTTCCCTGGACCCTTTTTAGCAACCAAGAATAACAAGAAAGACTAGGATTAAAAGGGAACACACGGACTTGCCATCATTCCTTGAAGGAATATAGTATTAACACAGGAGAGACAAGAGGTCTAAAGTTTGAGTAGATGTTAAACTCTGGTCAGCCTCAGAGATGAAAGCATCAGCTAGTTGACACTCAAAATGCTAAATCATAAGGAGTTTTACTGTGCACCAGCGAGGCTTCCTGCTATCCCAGAACACTGCTAACACAAAACATCTCCAAATATCTGGCTCATCATTCAAAGATGAGTGATAATAAAAAGGAATTTGCAAAAGATCTAGTCAAAGATATCCGGAGAAGGCAATGGCACCCCACTCCAGGACTCTTTTGCCTGGAAAATCCCATGGACAGAGGAGCCTGGCAGGCTTCAGTCCATGGGGTCGCTAAGAGTCAGACACGACTGAGCGACTTCACTTTCACTTTTCACTTTCACGCATTGGGGAAGGAAATGGCAACCCACTCCAGTGTTCTTGCCTGGAGAATCCCAGGGATGGGGGAGCCTGGTGGGCTGCCGTCTATGGGGTCACACCGAGTCAGACACGGCTGAAGCGACTTAGCAGCAGCAGCAGCAGTCAAAGATATCATAGTAAAATATCCACTATGGACAGCAGTATAGAGGTTCCTTAAAAAACTAAAAATAAAGCTACCAGATAACACTGCAATCCCACTCCTGGGTGTATATCCAGAGAAGAACATGGTCCAAGAGGATATACACATCCTAATGTTCACTGCTGCACTGTTTACAATCGCCAAGACACGGAAACAACCTAAACGTCCATCAACAGAAGAATGGATAAAGAAGATGTGGTACATATATGCAATGGAATATTACTCAGCCATTAAAAATACTCAGCCATGAAATAATGCCATTTGCAGCAACATGGATGGACCTAGAGATTACCATACTGAATGAAGTTAGAGAAAGAGAAATATCATATGGTATTCCTTATATGCAGAATCTAAAAAGAAATAATATAAATGAATGTATTTACAAAACAGAAACTGACTCACAGACTTAGAGAATGAACTTATGATTACCTGGGGGGAGGGTTGGGGGTAAGGGATAGTTAGGGAGTTTGAGATCAGTGTATATATACATACACTATATATAGCAGTAAATGTTGTTATCAGATACAGCAATATACACTGCTAAATTTAAACCGGATAACCAACAAGGACCTACCGTATGGCACAGGAAACTCTGCTCCATATTATGTGGCAGCCTTGATGGGAGGGGAGTTTGGGGGAGAATGGATACATGTACAGGTATGGCTGAGTCACTTTTCTGTGCATCTGAAACTAGCACAACATTGTTAATTGGCTATACTCCAATATAAAATTGAAAGTTTTTTTAAAACACAAAAGAAAAGAAACAAAAAAGCACATCATAAAAAATATTACAAAGAAGCAGACAGAAATATCAAATACATATCTAGGATCTCAGAGAATTAAATAGAAAAAAATGTCATTTTAGAACAAGAGCACAAAGAAAAGATACAAATATTCAAAAGGGAAAAAAATGATCAGACATCAGAAGGAAAATACATATGAAATATCCAGGACTCAGGAAAGAAGTCAAAGAGGAAAAAAAAAATCAGAGAAATCAAGAATGTTATGGAAATATCAGAAAGTACAGCACACACTGCAGAAAAAACAGAATTGAGAAAGGAGAACAAAATAAAATGTATATACTAAAGACTTTAATAGGACTAGAGAGGAAACAGAAAATGTAAAACCAAGGAGATCCTAAATTTAAATATTTTTGTTCTTGAAAAAAGTATCAATTGAAGAGAAAAAAAATCAAAGATATAATTCAAGATAATTATCTTAAATCAAATTAGAGTTAGAACTACAGATTGAGAGGTTATACCATATACCAAGAAATAATGAATCAGAGAGATAAATATCAAGACATACTTCAGTAATGTAATTAAAGAAATAGTTATTTGGGTCGTGATCCAAAGATAGCAATCATGAAACTGCCAATATTTTGTCATTTTAGCCTGTAGAAAATGAAACAATTTCTTCTGGTTTTATTTAATAAATAGCTCCAGCTTGGAGATAAGGCTTAAAATAGAGAATGGAGTGCAAGTATATCAGTAGAAATTAAAATATATCATCTAATTCTGATTAATCTGGTAATAGAAATATGCCTATGGAAAGGTTCAAAGTAAATACTAAGAAAACAGAAAAAAAATCATAATCAGCTAAAATCAGGGTAATCAAGAAGAAGAAAAGGTCAATAAAAATTGCAGGAATACTTATTACTTTGTTCATAAAAGTGAAAATTAATTATATCACTTTAAACTATAACTATAAGGATAATCATGACAAATTGAAAATAACATAAAACATCAAATTATCAAATGAATTGAATATATAGCCAGCAAAGAGCAAACAGAAGAGAAAATAAATGAGAAACAAAGAAAACTTTAAAGCTTTCTACCATATAATGTGGACTTCCCTGGTGGCTCAGATGGTAAAAAATCTACCTGTAATGCATGAAACTTTGCTTGGATCCTTGGGTCAGGGAGATCCCCGGGAGGAGGGAATGACAACTCACTCCATTATTCTTGCCTGGAGAATTCCAGGGACAGAGCAGCCTGGTCGGCTGCAGTCCTTAGGGTCTCAAAGAGTCGGACATGACTGAAGCAACTTTCCACACACACAGCACAATGCTATACCAGCAATAAGTCCAAAAATGTCATGAATAAGTGTACATGTTATAATCTCTTATACTCAAAATACACTCAGATACTCATAACAAGGCAAAATCCAGCCATAAGAGGGATATAAGACCTACCTCTGAAACAGTCATTCCAGGCACTCCTGCCAACAGGGCACACAAGCTGTGGTCGTGGTGTCAGCCTGCACATGTGGGCACCCGCCATGCCCTGTGAGCTGCGGGGCTGAGGACTGGTGACATCTGGACGCTGAGCACAGCCTGCTCTGCTCTCCATGGGTAAATCACACACCTGAATGATATCAACAAAAAATGGTGTTAAATCGTAGAAAGCAATTTGGCACAGGAAGCTTTGGGAAGTGTCATTTAGTGTAGGCTGCCTGAATTTGGGACAAAATTGAGCAAGAGGAGTTTGGTGCTTTGCAAAGTATGAAAGCTGCTGGTGAACTTTATTCTCCTCTATCAGATGTAACTGAAATGAATGAAGCTCTAGCAGAAAACTCAGGATTTGTCAACAGATCTTGTTAGGAAAATGGCTAGCTGATGAAGATGGCACTCAGTAACCCTTCAGAACTAATAAGTGAAGAAGCATGTGAGAAATGCACAAAATCTATTTAGGACTGTTTATTTACACAAATGAAATAAACTAATTTGAAAGAACTTAATCTAGTATACTTAAGTTAGTAGGGGAAAGAGATCTCTTTAAAAGCAACTTTTGCAAAAGAAACTACTTGCAACAAAATGGCACCAGAAAAAAATACTCCTTAAATTCCTAATGACTTCAGATAAACAGTATGAGTCTTTTTCATAGCACCTTATGATTTTTAGGCTAGGCTCCCATTGTAATATTCAGAATTCCTGAAATTAGCTGTGGTAAAAACCAGTTATAAAAATTATGCAATTCAAGGATAACACTATTATCTTAAGCCTTATATAATATTGTAATGTGCTTATATACATTCCTGGATTAGGGTCAAAATACTTACTGACCTTCCCATTGGAAATAACTGGCAGTGGAGAAAAATTTTTGCTAGTTACACACTGTTAGATGAAGAACAATACTATCAGAATTTTGCTAGGGGCTTCCCTGGTGGCTCAGTGATAAAGAATGGCTGCCAATGCAGGAGATATGGATTCTATCCCTGATCCGGGAAGATCCTGCATGCCTCAGAGCAACTGAAACCCTACACCATAACTACTGAGCTGTGCTCCAGAGTCCAGGTACCCCAACTACTGAGCCCATGTGCAGCAACTACTGAAGCCTGCAGACCTTAGAGCCTGTGCTCTGCAACAAGAGAGGCCACTGCAATGAGAAGCCCATGCACTGTAACTAGAGAGTAATCTCCATTCTCTGCAACTAGAGAAATGCCCATGCAGCAACCAACACCCAACACAGTCAAAGATAAATAAATAAGTAAATTATTTTTTAAAAAATTTGCTATACCCTGTGTTTGCTAGTGCTATTTTTATACAGTGAAGCAAGAGTCATGAAAGAAAATAAGAAACAGTTTAATAGTAAAATATTCAACCTCTTAATTTAAAAAATAGAGCAATTCCAAAGTGATAAAAAAAAAAAAAACCTGGAAAATGAGAAAGAATGGTGGTGGAGAGAAAGAAGGAAAAGAAAGAGAAAGAAATAGGGAGGGAGGAAGGGGAGGAAGAAGAAGAAAAGGTTATGATCCCAATATTTTTAACATATTCATATTGTTAAAAACTGTCTTACTGCAAAGGTTACACTCCATAAAGATCTAGCAGGCTGAGTATCTATGCCTAGTAATACAGCATTAGGAAAACTCATAAAGACAACACTGAAGCAAGAAGGAGGCATAAGTTTTTGGATCTCTCACAATCTCCACATAAAAACAAAGGAAGTAGATGATAAACTCAAATACTCACAGGCAACAATGACAACAAACCACAAATACCAAAATACAAATGTGTAGGGAAGACCACCAGCAGCCATGAAATCAGCCAAAGCAAAAAAGTGTCTAAAGACCCAACAACTCAAGAATCCCAAAAGAACCAACAGGTATTCACTGAAAAGCAAGCTGTTCCTGTCTCCAATCCCAAAGAAGGGCAATGCCAAAGAATGTTCACACTACTGTACAATTGCACTCATTTCACATGTTAGCAAGGTAACATTCAAAATCTTTCAAGTTAGGCTTCAGCAGTATGTGAACCCAGAAATTCCAGATGCTCAAGCTGGATTTAGAAAAGGCAGAGGAAACAGAGATCAAATTGCCAACATT
This sequence comes from Giraffa tippelskirchi, assembly GCF_054371585.1. Lineage (NCBI taxonomy): Eukaryota > Metazoa > Chordata > Mammalia > Artiodactyla > Giraffidae > Giraffa > Giraffa tippelskirchi. The sequence continues at coordinate 175,440,012 of NC_137275.1, forward strand.
CATTGGCTCATAGAGAAAGCAAGGGAATTCCAGAAAAACATCTACTTTTGTTTCATTGACTACGCTAAAGCCTTTTACTGTGTGTATCACAACAAACTCTGGAAAATTCTTAGAGATGGGAACACCAGACCACCTTATCTGTCTCCTGAGAAACCTGTATGCAGGTCAAAAAGCAACAGACATGGTACAATGGACTGGTTCAAAATAGACAAAGGAGTTTGTCGAGGTTGTATATTGTCACCTGCTTATTTAACTTATATGTAGAGTACATCATGTGAAATGCCAGGCAGGATGAATCACAAGCTGAAATCAAGATTGCTGGGAGAAATATCAATAACCTCAGATATGCAGATGATGACACTCTAATGGCAGAAAGTGAAGAGGAACTAAAGAGCCTCTTGATGAAGATGAAAGGGTAGACTGAAAAAGCTGACTTAAAACTCAACATTCAAAAAACTAAGATCATGGCATCCTGTCCCATCACTCCATGGCAATTAAAAGGTGGAAAAGTAAAAACAGTGACAGACTTTATTTTCTTGGGCTCCAAAATCACTGCAGATGGTGACTGCAGCCATGAAATTAAGACACTTGCTCCTTGGAAGGAAAGCTATGACAAACCTAGACTGCATTTTAAAAAGCAGAGACATCACTTTGCCAACAAAGGTCCATTCAGTCAAAGCTGTGGTAGTCATGTACAGATGTGAGAATCGGACCTTAAAGAAGGTTGAGTGCTGAAGAATTGATGCTTTCAAATTGTGGTGCTGGAGAAGACTCTTGAGAGTCACTTGGACTGCAAGGAGATCAAACCAGTCAATTCTAAAAGAAATCAATTCTGAATACTCGTTGGAAGGACTGAAGCTGAAGCTCCAATCCTTTGGCCACCTGATGTGAAGAGCTGACTCATTGGAAAAGACACTGATGCTGGGAAAGACAGAAGGCAAAAGGAGAAGGGGGTGGCAGAGGATGAGATGTTTGGATAGCATCACCAGCTCAATGGACATGAATCTGAGCCAAGTCCAGGAGACAGTGATGGGCAGGGAAGCCTTGCATGCGGAGTCCACGGGGATGCAGTCCGACATGACTTAGTGGCTGAACAACAGCCACCACCAATCTGGGAGGAGCAGTTAAACCTGGGAGAAGTTCTTCCCAAGCACATGATGGGGGAGTGCAAGGGTCACGTCAGGTCTCAAGGTGCTAGGAGGTAGAGCTTAATCCCTGTCTACACTCCCCCTTCAGAGGGGGCTAGACTGTGACTTACCTCCAGAAGACAGAATAGCAAAAGGGCAAAAGTGCAGTAATGAGACCTGGTAGACACTACCTTAACTAATGAAGGTTCGCATTACCAGTGGTGTCATGGAAATATCAGGTATGCCCTGATGTGTATGTATGCTCTTGCTGCAGTACTTGGAGTCACAAAGAGTCAGACACGACTGAGCCACTGAACTGAACTGAACTGATAAAATACAGTGAAAAGGGCATTTCATCACTGTGCTATTTTTTTCAAAATCACATAACTCCAGCCTAATCATGGGGAAAACATAAGATACACCCAGCTTGGGAATATTCTATAAGGTATCTGGCCAATACTCCACAGGACCAAGGTCATGAAAAACAAGGAAAGGCTGAGAAGTTGTCGTAGACCAGAGGAGAATCAGGAGATTGACAACCATGCACATGTGGTATTCCCAACTTGTCCTGGAACAGAAAGAGGTATCCATGGGAAAACTGGTGACATTCATATAAATCTGGCTATTTAACTGATAGTAATGTTCCACTGTGGGTTTCCTAGTTTTGATGAATGTACCATGGTAGTGTACAATGTTAACAGTGGGAGATATTGAGTAAGGGGGATATAGGAACTCTCTGTACTATCTTTGCCATGTTTCTGTAAATGTACCTTTTTCCAATTAAAAGTATTTTTTTTTAAGGTAAATGCATTCTTTTTTAAAAAAGAGGGCAACAATGGATAGAGAGAACGCAAATTAGTTTTCCAAGAGGCTTCCCAGGTGGCTCAGCAGTATAAAGAATCCACCTGCCAAGTAGGAGACTCAGGTTCCATCTCTGGGTTAGGAAGATCCCCTGGAGAAGGAAATGACAACCCATTCTAGCATTCTTGCCTGGAAAATCCCATGGACAGAGGAGCCTGGTGGGCTACAGTCCACAGGATCACAAAAGAGTCAGACACAGCTTAGTGACTAAACAACAGCAATACTTTTTTCAAGAAAATCATTTAGTTTGTAAGCCTCTCAGATTAATTTGTACAGAACTTGTTTCAGTTCAGTTCAGTTCAGTCACTCAGTCATGTCTGACTCTTTACAACCCCATGAATTGCAGCACGCCAGGCCTCCCTGTCCATCACCAACTCCCAGAGTTTACCCAAACTCCTGTCTACCAAGTTGGTGATGCCATCCAACCATCTCATCCTCTGTCGTCCCCTTCTACCCCTGCCCCTAATCCTTCCCAGCATCAGGGTCTTTTCCAATAAGTCAACTCTTCGCATGAGGTGGCCAAAGTATTGGAGTTTCAGCTTCAACATCCGTCCTTCCAATGAACACCCAGAACTGATCTCCTTTAGGATGGACTGGTTGGATCTTCTTGCAGTCCAAGGGACTCTCAACAGTCTTCTCCAACACCACAGTTCAAAAGCATCAATTCTTCGGCGCTCAGCTTTCTTCACAGTCCAACTTTCACATCAATACATGACCACTGGAAAAACCATAGCCTTGACTAGATGGACCTTTGTTGGCAAAGTAATGTCTCTGCTTTTTAATATGCTATCTTGGTTGGTCATAACTTTCCTTTAAGGAGTAAGCGTCTTTTAATTTCATGGCTGCAATCACCATCTGCAGTGATTTTGGAGCCCAAAAAAATAAAGTCTGCCACTGTTTCCATTGTTTCCCCATCTATTTGCCATGAAATGATGGGACCAGATGCCATGATCTTAGTTTAGGGTATTCATTTATTGTACAGTGTTTCTAACAAACACAGAAATATGAAAGATGTTATAATAAACTCCCATGTACTCCCTGAGCATCTGCTATTTTCATTTTTGCCAGTCTTCTTTCATTTAATATTTTTAAAAAATCAACACAGAAGGAAGAAGTAATGCAATCAGTTACTTGGAAAGTAGAAAAAAATTAGCAATGTTAGTAATATTAAATTACTAATAATTAAATTCAAGATCTGGTTCTTTGTAAAACAAAATAGATAAACCATTAACTGATCTAATTTTTTTGAAGAGAAAAAGCACAAACTGACAAGAGACATGAAAAGACAGTTCAAGGAAAAGAAAATTAAAATCTTTTAAATGTTTAAAAATATGTTAAATATTATTAATAATAAGAGAAATAAAAATAAAAAACTATGCAAGACTCCGTGATTTAGTTACCACTAGTGGCAGAGATCAAAATATTTGGTAATATCCAGTTGATATGTTGGCAAAAAGAATGAGGAAACAGATATTCCTGTGTATGTATACAGAAGTGTAAACTTGTATGTTCTTAATGAAAAATAATTTGATAATATTCTTCCAAATTAATTATTTTAGTTTTTAAGTGAAGTTTATACAATCTATTGTGATAAACCCAACATCTTAAATTCCACTGTAATAAAGTGGAGTATAAATACATGCATATATACTTCCTCTAAGCATAAGATGTACTGTTGCTCATGGACAGGTGTGCAGCTGTAAGAACCCAAATGCTTCCTATTCCAGACAGCTGACTCATATGAGACCCTGGAGCAGTCAGTCAAGACTACCCAGGCCCATTCCATCATTCCTCAGACCCCTTGGAAAACATCTTGAGACAGGTATAAAAATATCTGGTCATCAGGGAATTCTCTGGTGTGGTTAGGAATTCCAGTTTTCACTGCCTTGGGTGGAGGTTGGATCACTGGTCAGGGGACTAAGATTCTGAAAGCCGCACTGCACAACCAAAAAAATAAAGTAAATAACCAACAGGGAACTCTCCTCAATATTATGTAATAATCTAAATGGGAAAATAACTTGAAAAAGAATAGATATTTGCATATGTATAACTAAATCACTTTGCTGTATACCTAATGCAGCACTGTTAATCAACTATACCCCAAAACAAAAAGTTAAAAAAAAAAAAGCTGATCATCAGACTTTGATGACAGAAATGCCTATGACCAGTGACTTCCAGATTTTGGGGTTAATCAAAATCACCTACATCACTAGAAATTCCTACTCGGTTGGTCTGGCTTATGCCCAGGAGTTAGAATGTTTAGAACATAAGTTGAGTAAGTCAGGTGTATGTGGTCATTGGAAACATTCAATAAAGCCTACTTTTAGGTACCAGTTTTCTGATGGGAAGAAACTGAGCTTTGTTAAAAGCTATTACTTTGTTTTTTCAAACCTGCGTCACAATATCAGTTTCAACAACACTAACACTATGATCACCATAGTCTTGAAAATCTCACAGTGGTTCTAACAATGCAATAAAGTATCGCAGGTGATTGTCTTCACCAATCACAGGGGTACCGAAACCAGGGTTGTATTCTTCTCACACTCAGGGTCATTTGGGTCCTGTTGCAGATGTAGCTGAGATATCTGTCCTGGGGTCATCAGAGGGTGACAAAACTCCTAAGTTTCTGCATCAGGGGAAGAGTCAAGTCCACTTGCCCCCAGGTGTTGTGACCTATATACATCAGCTCCTGGTTGGTGCTGGTGGGTTTGAATATTCTGCTTCAGAATCCATTCTCCATGTCCTTGAACCTGGGTTCAGACACAAGGGGAAGCCCTTACAACCTCTAGACCTTGGGTACTGTTCATCTTCCCAGGTCTCTTTCGTACAAGGGGTGTCAGAGTTTCCATCTGTTTCAGGCAGTGTGCCCATGCAGCTGTAGGAACCAGCCTAGCCACCAGGGGAGCTGCCTCTTCTACCTCCAGTAGAAGTTCTGGAATCAGGAGGTTACATAGCCTGGGAACCTCTGTCTCCAGTGACAGACACCTGGAGTGGCCCCTCCACACCTACTGACTGTTAGATCACATTCTATAGTCAATTACAGGTAACTTTGCCTTCACCACCTATCTGAGGTAGACCTTGTTCCTTCTGTAAGCTGGAAGAGCAAAATCTCCCAAATTAATTATTATTCACATACTCTAGATTCACCATTTCCACTTCCTGGAAATTATGCTACAAATACGGTTACAAATGCACACAAAGATATATGCACAAGGATTTATTTAGAGCATTACTCCAAAAGAGTAACATCTGCATACTGGAAGTAATTTAAATACTCAATAATGGAGGATTATATTTTAAAACATTATAGTATGTCAAAACAATAAAATATTATAGCACCATTGAAAAGACCTAAGAAGTTCTTTATATAATACCAAGAAACAAATTCCAAAATATGATGAATTTAAAAGCAAGGGTCGGAAGAGTCTGTATAGCATGGTAAAATCTGTGCACAAAATAAGAAATGAATCCCATGACGTTTCATGCAACTGATGAAGTCGGACACGTCTGTTCTCAGCAGCTGAGTGCATTTAGCTATATATTCATGTTCCTGAGCATGCACTTCTTTGTCCTTTGGTTGAAGCAGTCCAGGATCTATCAATAACCATCTTCACTCTTCAGGGACTGAATGTACTCCTTACCCTATGACCACTAACAGTTTTGTCGGTTTCAGGCATTTCCTAAGTGTATGATAAGAGAAGAGGCCTTCTGTAAATGTAACTTCCTTCCTAGGAAGGAGTTTGCTGTTGTTGTTCAGTTACTCAGTCATGTCCAACTCTTTGCGATCCCGTGGACTGCAGCACGCCAGGTTTCCCTGTCTGTCATCTCCCAGAGCTTGCTCAAACTCAGGTCCATTGAGTCAGTGATGCCATCCAAACATCTCATCCTCTCATCCTCTGTCATTCCCATCTCTTCCTGCCTTCTATCTTTCCCAACATCAGGGTCTTTTCTAATGAGTCAGCTCTTCACATCAAGTGGTCAAAATATTGGAGCTTCAGCATCAGTCCTTCCAATGAATATTCGGAATTGATTTCCTTTAGAATTGACTAATTTAATCTTCTTGAAGTGCAAGGGACTCTCAAGTGTCTTCTCCAACAACACAGTTTAAAAAGCATCAATTCGTCAGCACCCAGCCTTCTTTATGGTCCAACTCTCACACCCATACATGACTGCTGGAAAAACTATAGCTTTGACTAGTTGGACCTTTGTTGGCAAAGTAATGTTTCTGCTTTTTAATATGCTGTATAGGCTGGTCATAGCTTTCCTTCCAAGGAGCAAGCATCTTTTAATTTCATGGCTGCAGTCACCATCTGTAGTAATTTTGGAGCCCCAAAAAATAAAGTTGGTCACTGTTTCTATTGCTTCCCCATCTATTTACCATGCATGAAGTGATGGAACTGAATGCATGATTTTTGTTTTTTTTAATGTTGAGTTTCAAGCCAGCTTTTTCATGCTCCTCTTTCACCTTCATCAAGAGACTCTTAAGTTCCTCTTCACTTTCTATCATAAGGGTAGTGTCATCTGCATATCTGAGGTTATTGATACTTCTCCTGGCAATCTTGATTCCAGCTTGTGCTTCATCCAGCCCAGCATTTCGCATGATGTACTCTGCATATAAGTTAAATAAGCAGGGTGACAATATACAGCCTTGACATACTCCTTTCCCAATTTGAAACCAGTCCATTGTTCCATATCCAGTTCTAACTGTTGCTTCTTGACCTGCATACAGGTTTTGCAGGAGTCGGGTAAGCTGGTCTGATATTCCCATCGCTTTAAAAATTTTCTATAATTTGTTGTGATGTTCCACAATCAAAGGCTTTAGTGTAGTCAATGAAGCAGAAGTAGATATTCCTCTTGCTTTTTCTATGATCCAATAGATGTTGGCAATTTGATCTCTGGTTCCTCTGCCTTTTCTAAATCTAACTTGAACATCTGCAAGTTCTTGGTTCACATACTGTTGAATCCTGGCTTGGAGAATTTTGAGCATTACTTTGCTAGCGTGTGAGATGAGCACAATTGTGTGGTAGTGAGAGCATTCTTTGGCATTGTCTTTCTTTGGGATTGGAATGAAAACTGACCTTTTCCACTCCTGTGGCCACTGCTGAGTTTTCTAAATTTGCTGGCATATTGAGTGCAGCACTTTAACTGCATCATCTTTTAGGAAATAGCTCAGCTGGAATTCCATTACTTCCACTAGCTTTGTTTGTAGTGATGCTTCCTAAGGCCCACTTGACTCTGCACTCCAAGACGTCTGGCTCTAGGTGAGTGATCACACCATCATGGTCATCTGGGTCATTAAGGTCTTTTTTGTATAGTTCTTCTGTGTATTCTTGCCACCTCTTCTTAATATCTCCTGCTTCTGTTAGGTCCATACTGTTTCTGTCCTTTATTGTGCCTATTTTTGCATGAAATATTCCCTTGGTATCTCTAATTTTCTTGAAGAGATCTCTAGTCTTTCCCATTCTATTGTTTTCCTCTATTTCTTTGCATTGACCACTTAGGAAGTCTTTCTTATCGCTCCTTGCTATTCTTTGGAAATCTGCATTCAGATGGGTAGATCTTTCCTTTTGTCCTTTGCCTTTAGCTTCTCTTCTGTTCTCAGCTATTTGTTGTCCTCCTCAGACAACCATTTTGGCTTGTTGTATTTCTTTTTCTTGCACGTGGTTTTGATCAGTGCCTTCTGTACAATGTTACGAACCTCTGTCCATAGTTCTTCAAGCACTCTATCAGATCTAATCCCTTGAATGTATTTGTCACTTCCACTGTATACTCATAAGTGAGTTGATTTAGGTCATACCTGAATGATCTAGTGGTTTTCCCTACTTTCTTCAGTTTAAGTCTGAATTTGGCAATGTAGTTCATGATCTAATCCACAGTTAGCTCCCAGTCTTGTTTTTGCTGACTGTACAGAGCTTCTCCATCTTCAGCTGCAAAGAATCTGATCAATCTGAATTCGGTATTGATCATCTTGTGATGTCCATATGTAGAGTCATCTCTCGTGATCTTGGAAGAGGGTTTTTGTTATGACCAGTGTGTTCTTTTGGCAAAACTCTTATAGCCTTTGCCTTGCTTCATTTTGTACTCCAAGGTCAAACTTGCCTGTTACTCCAGGTATCTCTTGACTTCGTACTTTTGCACTACAGTCCCCTACAATGAAAAGGACATCTATTTTGGGTGTTAGTTCTAGAAGGTCTTAGAGGTCTTCATAGAACTACTCAACTTCAGCTTCTTCGGCATTAGCGGTTGGGGCATAGACTTGGGATTACTGTGATATTGAATGGTTTGCATTGGAGGTGAACAGAGATCATTCTTTCATTTTTGAGATTGTGCCCAAGTACTGAATTTCATACTTTTTGGTTGACTATGAAGGCTACTCCACTTCTTCTAAGGGATTCTCCCCCACAGTAGTAGATATAATATTCATCTGAATCAAATTTACCCATTCCAGTCCATTTTAGTTCACTGATTCCTAAAATGTCTATGTTCATGCTTGCCATCTCCTAGTTTGGCCACTTCCAATTTACCTTGATTTATGGATCTAACATTCCTATTCAGTATTGTTCTTTACAGCATCAGACTTTACTTTCACCACCAGACACACCCACAACTGGGAGTTGTTTCCGCTTTGGCTCAGCCTCTTCAGTTCCTCCTGGAGCTATTTCTCTGCTCTTCTCCAGGAGTATATTGGGTACCTACTGACCTGGGGAGTTCATCTTTCAGTGTCATATCTTTCTGCTTTTTCATACTGTTCATGGGGTTCTCAAGAACCCCATGTCTAGGAAGGAGACAGACACTCCATTAATGTAACAAAACCTAGATATCTTAGTGGTACATAAAGCTGCAGAGTGCAGGATATCTGATTGCTTTTGTGATCAGTATTCATGGCCAAGCCAGATCCCATAAAGGTGTTTTCCATCCCGTTACACCCTCCATGACCCTAACAACAGAACCAGGAAGAAGAGAAAGCAAGAACAACAGTAATAACATTGGAGATGGTAACCAGAAAGAAATAAATTTCTAAGTGGATGGGCCTGCAAAGAAGCCTCTTTTCAACGATTTTTAAGGTAATTTGCTAATATGACAATTGTTGGACTTAAAATGAAAAGTTATAAAAGCCTGTTGTTGTTGTTGTGCAGTTGTAGTCATATCAACTCTTTGCAACCCCATGGACTGTAGGATGCCAGGCTCCCCTGTTCTTCATTGTCTCCCAGAGTTGGCTCAAATTCATGTCCATTGAGCCAGCAATGCTATCTAACCATCTCATCCTCTGCTGCCCCCTTCTCCTTTTGCCCTCAATCTTTCCCAGCATCAGGAAATTTCTCAATGAGTAGGCTCTTTGCATCAGATGGCAAAGTACTGGAGTTTCAACTTCATCATTAGTCCTTCCAATGAATATTCAGGATTGATTTCCTTTATGGGCCAGGCATTACTCTGAGGTCTGGTGATACATCACTTAAACAGTCCCTGTCCACTTGGATCCTATGTTCTAGTGGAAGAAGACAGGCACTGCATAAATAAAAGGGAAGAAAATGAAGCAAACTAAGGGGAAAGAGAATAGCAGAAGAAATGTGCTCTTTAGATATGGAGGTCAGGAAAGTCATCAGCTGATGAATCAGCATGTGTGCAGAAAGGTGAGTAAAGTGAGGACATAAACCATGAAGACATCTTCAAAGAATACTCCAGGTTGAGAAAATAGCAAGTGCAAAGGCTTCAAGAAAGGCCAGATCTTAAAGGGCTTGCTTGGAACTATAAGAACTTTCTATTTCATTCCAAGTGAAATTGGGACATCATCTGAAGGTTTCAAGTAAAATAATAACACAATCAAATTTATGTTTCAAGAAAATCATTCTAGCTGCTATGAGGTGACCAGTCTGCAAAGTGACATGACTGGAAAAGACAGGCTAGTTGAGGCTATTGCCATAGTACAACCCAGAGTCTGTAGAAACTTGGACTACAGTGGTAGTGGTGGAGATGGTGATAAATGGTCACTATCTGTATATTTTTTTCAGGTAAAACAACAGATTTGCTGAAGAATGGATGTGGAGTACAAAGGTGAGAAAGAAAGTCAGGAATAGCTCCCGATTTGTGCCTGGAAATTGAATAATTAGAAGAGCCATTTATTGAAGTGGGGAATATTGGGATCACAAAGGTTTGGAGTATGAAATTAAGATTTTGTTTTACATATTTTAAGGAGTACTAGGAATTTATTCTCCAAGAGGAGTTGCTAAGGAGGCAGATGGGACAGGAGAGTTGAAAGATTAAGGAAGAGATCTGGACTGGAGATATAAATTTGTGAATAATTACATTGTGAAAGTGAAAGTCACTCAGTCATGTCCGACTCTTTGCAATCCCATGGACTATACAGTCCATGAAATTCTCCAGGCCAGAATACTCTAGTGGGCAGCCTTTCCTTTCTCCCAGGGATCTTCCCAACCAGGGATCGAACCCAGGTCTCCTGCATTGCAGGCGGATTCTTTTCCAGCTGAGCCACAAGGGAAGCCCAAGAATACTGGAGTGGGTAGACTATCCCTTCTGCAGGGAATCTTCCCAACCTGGGAATCAAACAGGGGTCTCCTGCATTACAGGCAGATTCTTTACCAACTGAGCTATGAGGGAAGCCCCGAGATGGTATTTAAAAGTGTGATGTGATGTGCTGTGATGACATCTAACAGTATATAGGAAAAAACAAAGATATGGAAAAACAGAATCATTGGATACACTGGCATGTAGACGCCTGGAAGATGGGGGTATGTGGCAAAAGAGACTGAAAAAGAGTGGGTAATCAAGGGAGAAGAACGTTGATCCCTGAAAGTCAAGTGAAGAAAGTGATTCAAGGAAGGAGTGATGAAATGTGTCACATACTCTTAGGAGCAGAGTGAGATGAAGACTGAGAATTAACTACAGACTTTGGCAGCGCATAGTTTATTGATGGATTACAGTAGAGTGGTAGGGAGAAGACCTGATTGGAATGGATCAGAGAGGATGGTTGGAATACAATCCTTTATGTTTGTTTACACCACCAACCGAAAAGTATAACACACACACACACACACAATTGTGGGCACACTCACCCCCCCGCCACCCTCCACATCTCTCATAGTCTTGCTCACAGTTTTATTTCCTCTGAGTTAAACCATAACATAACTCAACTTCTAGGGTATTTAACTTCTTTGTACTATATTTCATATCAGTGCACAACTTTATAGAGCTACATTTTTATTTCACAATCTGGACTAAGTTCTTAATAAAGGGTATCAGAAATAAGAGTCTTGAGGTTACTAGAAAATACAGTTCCTATGGAAGATAATGTTCCCGCTTAAATAACTGCTCCATTCGGTGTGGCAGGAGGATGACCTCAGAGACCTTAGTGTCATTACTCTGTTGACATTGCTAATAAGGCCAAACACATTTTCCTTGACAGGCAGAAGCCACCTAAAGTCCCTTCTTTGGCCACTAATTAGAGAGGCAAGTTGTGAATGCTGAGGTAAGCCTGGACCTGCCTAAACACAGAAGGAATCTATTCTTTGGTCTGTGTCTAACAACAGTGAAGAAATTAGAGGAGGACACTTGAGCAGACTCCTATTATTACCAAGTGAATTATTGAATGCACTGTCCTTTACTCAAGGTTTCTGAGCTTACCAAAGTGTATACACATCACCTTTCAGCCTTGAGGACAAAGGAATAAAACAAACTCATCACTTTACCAAAAGGGATAAGCACTCTTTCAATTAATGTGCTAATCTCTAATGAAGACAGCAGTCATTAGTTAAATAAGCAAACCATTAGAATAGGAGCAGAAATGTCAGTCCAATCACAGATCTACTGATGGTTGCTAGATATCAGCTACTACCTACAAATCCTGAAAACAGTTTAGTAAAATGTGGTCTAAGACTGAAAGCTCTATTGCTGTTAAAATAAATTGATTACATCTATATTAAAAGAAAGCCATTGGCTTCCCTGGTGGTTCAGTGGTAAAGAATCTGTTTGCCAATGGAGGAATCTATTGGAACTTGAATAGAATTTGTATCCTTCTGCTGTGTGAAAATTGCATAAATCTTAATTATATCAAATTGGTTCATAATGCTTTTCAGGTCTACTATATTCTTCTACTTCTCTGTATATTCATTCAATTAATTTCTGAGAGTTTTACACTGAAACACCAACAAAAATCTTTATTTATCTACTTAAAATGAACAATTGTAAATATAGTGGAACTATATGTAATTTTGTTCTGTATTCTCCAAGTCTGTAAATGTGTTATCATATTTTCATAATTTAAAAAATAAAAAACAAAATCAAAACAAAAACAAGAGGAATAAACCAGTTTATCAGCATGGCAGGGTCTCAAGAACATGTTGAAGGTAGATGGGCAATGTTCAAAACTAATAATCCTTATGCATATTTTAGAAGTAACTCACAAAATAACGCTGTACATTGGATATGGATATGGAGAAGTAGAAGTGTTAGTTGCTCAGTCATGTCTGACTCTTTGCAACACTATGGACTGTAGCCCAACAGGCTCCTCTCTCCATGGAATTCTCCAGGCAAGAAGACTGGAGTGGGTTACCATTCCCTTCTCTAGGAGATCTTCCCAACCCAGGGATCAAACCCAGGTCTGCCACATTGCAGGCAGATTCTTTACTGTCTGAACCAGCAGGGAAGCCTACTGGATATGAAGAGATAGATGAATATATAGATACAAAATAGAGTTTTTATACAGGCATATAATAACATGCACCAAACTATTAACGGTGGCTGCCTTTGAAGATGTTGGGAAGGAAATGGGATATAAAATGATGGCTAAATGGGATATTAGCAGTTAATTCTGGGTAATGGGAATAGGAGTGTTTGTTATGTTCTCTTTTATGCTTTACTATGTTTTTTTAATAAAAAACATTTTAAAATAAATGATAACCTACCATGAAGTTCTCTGGGTGGGAACTGTGGAGACCTGAATGAAGCCTACAATGGAGAGAAAATCCATGATGGCTACCATACCATCAGTCACATGGATTTTCCTGTAGACTGTCCTTAGCTCTCTCCACGTCTCAACCACTGCCATACAGTCTAGCTATCATTTCACAGTTTCACTCATCCTGGGATGGTGTGATCAGGGAGTTTATTCAGAGTAATAGTTTCACTGTAAAGAACTGTTGGTGGTCCACAAAGCTTACAGCTCTCAGGCCAGTTTGTCTTTCAGGAGCAGCTTCTGCAACAATTATGCAGTAACTCATCAGAAACCATCCAGCCACACTTCCAAGTATCAGGGAATGGACTACTCTGACACCTCACTAGACAAAGAATGCAGGGAAGTCAAGAAAACTTGACAAGCGAAGATTTTTCATGGAAGGCGGAAGCAGTCACTGAATAGAAACTAAGTAGCATAGAAGTAGCAAAGGCTGTTGATAAATCAGACTCAGGAAGAATGGCAAAGGATCAATTACGTTAAAATCCAAATTATCTTTTGGTGAGTGCAATTTGGCATCCAGATGGATCATACTAAACAATGCAATTCTATTTAATTATTTAAATATCATTTTGAGAATCACTTAACTTGGCAAGTAGAACTGTTTAATATCTAATGTTGTATAGGAACCACATTACAGTTTTGCTACATAGGAGAAGACTTTTCTGTAGTCTTTGCATCATTTGTAGTAAACGATTCTAAGATTTTAATGGGCTGTATGTTCCAGCAAGTAGGACAGGAACTGACATTCAGAGTTCTTTGTATGTACCATGGCCCAGGCTGGTATCTTTAAGTATATTACAGTATAAGATCAGTATCTTGTCGAGATTATTCTAGAGATCTTTTTCTAGAATCTAAGGATTCTAGAGGTGAGAAAACTAGGCTTTGACTCTTAAAGTAACAACCAATCTCAGATGGTTGGAAAGTGGCAGATCCAGATTTCAAACCTAAGTTGCTCAACTTCAAAGTCTTTGCACCAGACAGCTCATTTGAAATACATTTTTAAAAAGTAATATAGACTACACTAGGAAGCATCATATGTAGCCATCACAGTAAACGGAAATGGAAATACTATGATATATATATGAAAGCCTTGTATGAGAGAGCTTGTAAAAAAACATCAATTCTTTGACCTATGAACCCCTACAAATACACTGTAGACTGTGGAAATCTCCCTAATTGAGATTTAGTAATCCATAATCACATTTTAATGAGCACATGAATCCTCTGGGGATCTTATTAAAAGGCAGATTCAGATTCAGCTGGTTTAAGGTGGAGATGAGACTGCAGATCTAACAAGCTCCCCACAATAATGATCTTGCTGGTCCATGGACCACAGTTTAAGTAACAAGGAGTTGTAGATTATTTAACTCTTTTCAAGTGAAGATGGTCTTCAGGGACAATCTTCTTCTGGTGGCAATCAAATTGTTTTGAATGACAAGATCTCATCTTAAAAATTATTTAATTTTCTTGAAGACCTTGGATTTATATCCTGCAGAACATACCCTAGGGAATGATTTCCTACTAAAAAGAATTCCTCTAAACTCCCCCAAATTACAGACCTATCATGTCACCAAATATATACCCAAAATCTGGGGTCCATTTTTCCCTCGATACATTGCACACATTGATTTCTCATTTAACTATGCAGTATAACCAATAAACTAGCTTCAGGATGAACTTTTTACCATGGAACTTTGATTTATGTTGCTTCACTTAACAGAGGAACTGATTAAAAACAGCAGCAAGTTTTAGACATTCTAAACATTTTTAAAATAAAATCTGTCTCTATGATCTCAATAAAGTGACCCAAGACACTTAAGGATCTTGTGAGAGACTTTTTTTTTTTAACAATATCACCTTTAAAATCACAATAAAGTTTAAGTATTTCAAACCACTATTTCAAATAGCATGGAAAAAAAAAAGACTATGTTCCAGCCACTTCCTTTTTAATTTATACCTGAACAATTTTATGTAAATCTTTAGATACATGCTCCCTGCAATTAATTAAAAAAAACAAAAACAAAAACAATGGGTTGTTATTCTTATCCATTTGGAGAACATAATTCTACTGTAATGTTCTAAAGAAGGTAAAAATATCAGTTAATTATAATCAGGTAGAAGCATTAACCTTGATTATAATTAAACCAAAATCATAATTTGGGGGCTTCCCTAGTAGCTCAGTTGGTAAAGAATTCGCCTGCAATGCAGGAGAGCCTGGTTCAATTGCTGGGTCAGGAAGATCCGCTGGAGACAGGATAGGCTACCCACTCTAGTATTCTTGGGCTTCCCTGGTGGCTCAGCTGGTAAAGAATGCACCTGCAATGCGGGAGACCTGAGTTCGATCCCTGGGTTGGGAAGATTCCTCTGGGGAAGGGAATGGCTACCCACTCCAGTATTCTGCCCTGGAAAATTCCATGGACTATACAGTCCATGGTTGCTAAGAGCCAGACATGACTGAACGACTTTCATAATTTTTGGCCAACATGCCTCTGCCACAAGATGAATCATGATGAACAATTCTGCTCCTTGGGTTTACTCATTTGATTAATCGGAGTGTATTCTGTGGCTAATATAATCCTGACAGATCTATCAGAATGCCTCTCTTATCAAAATTTAAACTTCCACATTATAGAACTGAAGAACTGTACCCTCAAAATCTTTCAAGAATAGCGAATATTGTGTTTGCCTAAAAAATAATCCACTCCCTCTTCTTTTGTTAACTATTCAATTCTCTTTAGATATCTATATCCGTACATAATCACACCCTTCCTGCCTCATGAAGCCAATGTGCTTTTGAAGGAAGGCAACCCCACCCCTACCCAGTCAGCCCTAAACCAAGCAGAGTACCCGTTTCTCTGGGCAGAGTAATTAGTTCAGAGATGGACTCCTGATCCAATTGGAGTCAATAAAATATAAGAATAAGTTCATTGTCACAACCCAGGAAAGAAGCTTCCTGACTCCTCAGAAGGAAGATTAAGAAGGAACCCTCTCCCTTTTCATAGCAAGCATCAACGAAGCCACCTTTAACCACAAGGGGGAGCCAACCCTTACGATGTTGCTGACATAACAGTGGAGCAAAAGTAGGAACTGCGTAGGTTGTTCCAAAGGAACTACCCTTTTTTTTTTTTTTTTTTGTCTGTGTTTTGTGTTTATTTTTTGTTTGTCCTAATGTCCAATAATGGTAGAAAATAAATCAGTTTATTCATCATCATAGCATGTGGCTTAGAAATCAATAGGAGGTGCGGTACTCTGGGGCCATGGCCATCCTGCACCCCAAACCGCGTCCTCGGAAGGAAACACGTGAGAGGTCTGGTGTATAGGACTAGATATAGGATTTCTTTAAAAAGCAAACCCACCCTTAATACACTCTTTCCATCTCTGATTCAACCAATATTCCTCCAATATTGATCTATGAAGACATCTTGAAAGCCCTTCAGATGCCTTGCTTTAGTTCAAAAGTACACTCTGCCACATTTTCCCTGGTACTATAGTCCAATATATCTGTCAAAGAAGGAAATGAAGTTACTGTAATGATGACCCAAACACTTCCTCTTCTTGGAACTCCAGGAAATAAAATAAAGCTCATAATTCAATAGTTTGCAGAATTTCTCTTCCTCTTTTTGAAAACTGGAATGGCAAAAAGATATTTGCCCATATCTGATCTTCCAATGTACCTCATTTGCCAAGATTACTCAACAATCTCGTTTACAAGTTCTTTTTTAATATGGTGAAATATAATTTAAAGAAAAGCATGCATTTACAGCAAGAGAGTGCTTCAACCTCTTTTAACAATCTTTTTGCTCACTGTGGCTCTCTCTTCCCCTTTGACTACAATTCTAAGGAAGGACTGTTACTGTTTTATCCACTGTGTTAAATTTGATAGAATTTTCTTTATCCAGAAAAAGAAGTCCAGAGGTAGCTAGCCCATAGTAGATACGGCAGCTTCACTGTCACCAAGGACTCAAGTGTCTTTTCTCTTCCCTTTCGATAATCTTCAGCATGTACCTCGTGGTCCACGCTAGTTAAGAGCGTCAACCTCCTTGTCCATATTCCAAACAGCACAAAGAAGAAAGTGGTGGACAGAAGAATGTGTCATTTCCTTTAAAGGGCCGCATTGATGAAGTTATGCTAGATTACGCTGTGACAACAAACTCCAAAATACGAGATGCTTACAACATTTACTTTTCTCTCTCCACTCCACAGATTGATCATCTCTCACCACTTAAAACTGACCTCTATGTGGGTTTGTGCCTCCTCTAATCCAACTCAATTTCCCACCCCTCCTGACTCGCTAACACTTTGTTCTGTGCCCTCTGCAACTTGAAATCCCTTGAGCTGTGCCCTTGCCTCTGGAAAGCTGCCTTCACCTTCATGCTCCAGCTGGATCTCTCAGAGACCACTTCAAGAGCATCCCTTTTAAGTAGAGGTTGTTTTTATTCTCATACCCAATATTCAACAAGGTTTGAAATGGGCAGGGATTCCCCCTTGCTCCTTATCTTTATTTCTAAACTATTGTTTCCCCCAGTGTCTACAATCTTTCAGTTACAAGGAAGCATGGGTTATCACATTGTTGTTGTTCGTTGTTTAGTCACTTGGTCATGTCCAACTCTTTGCAACACCATGGACTGTAGGCTGCCAGGCTTCTCTGTCCATGGGATTTCTCAGGCGAGAATACTGGAGTGGGTTTCCATTTCCTTCTCAAGGGGATCTTCCTGGCCCAGGGATGGAACCCATGTCTCCTACATTGGCAGGAAGATTCTTTACCACTGAGCCACCTGCCCTTGTTGCAATAATCTACCTTCCACTGGTTCCCATATTAATGTTCTAGACCTTGTCATTACCAAAAAATATACTGCCTCCAAATTTTCCATCTAGGTCACCATCACCTATTCTTCTTACATCCCTCCAACAGTTTTGATCCACTAATTCTTCACCCATTTTGGGACTTCCACTGACTCCCCCTACCACATTTCACTGTCTGTTATACGTTCTTATTTGCCTCTTCAGCCTGGTTAGATTTCACAATCCATTATTATAATGTTTTCCTTGCATATGCCTGCTACACACCCAGCAGGATCCCAATGCGATCAAATGCCTGCCTCCAAGCCACTGAACACTGTAGGAGAAAGCTCACAATCACTCTGATGGCTCATCATTCAATGTCTGTGCAAACTTCAAGTGGGGCCTCAGTACTGCCAGAAAGTCTTAGTCAACATTTCAGACATAATTTGCTTTCCCACTCTTAGGAGGCCCATTGCACAATTTCTCCTTTCTCTGCACATCTCCAACAGATCCTCCCTAGTCACGTTCAGCTGGCTTTTTTCTTTTTTTGCTAAGAAAACAGAAACAAAACCAAAAGGTTAACTGCTGTGACAAAAATTGCACTGAAAAGACCATGAGAGCCATGGATTCTGAGAGAAAAGTAGAGAGAAAAGTATAGTAAATAAGACAGCATCAGCAACAGACTTTATCTTCTTTATATTTGCTTGAAAGGCTAGCTCTGGATTTTGTGTGGGACCCACCAGCCAGAGACCCCGGGCATGTGGAGATGAATACTCCCCCAAAGTCATGGAATCCAGTCCGGTTTTGGAACCCCAGCTCCAGTCTTGGTTCCACCCACCTTACAGCTGCACAAAATTTCCTGCACAAACAGGAAGGATTGCCAACTCAGTTAAAGACATGAAACTGCAGAGAGCTTATTTTCCTTATAAAATGGCACCATCAGCTTCTATGCTAGGTTTCTTTTAATGCAGGCAAATGAATGGGGAAGTGGGAGTGGTTGAACTTTCCTGTAAATCTATGTGAACTCCTTTGGGGAAAGATGTAAATACGCAGAGCTACACATTCATTGTGAAGACACAGACATGGTATTATTAGTAATAATTTAATTATATTAGCTAATTGTTATTACATTTTTATGCATTCAGATGAAGGCAAATTTTGTCTTCCTGTTATCATGTCATTAAAACAAAAAATAATGCTATCCTAGATGAGAAGAATCATGACTACACCTGTCAAAATAGATTTATATCTTGAGCCTCAGACAGCTTCTGTAGCATGTTTTTGCCAGGAATATTCATTTGTTCTTCTTTCTCTTCTTTTCTGTTTCAGAGAAGACAGAAAGCAGATTTTAATCTTTACTATTGAGCCTCCCTCTCTAGTGATGCTCGGGGCAAAAACCCTTCAAAATTAGGTAACAATCAGTGCCAATTCCTTTGGTAACCATTGTAATAACATTAACATGATGAACTAATGAGATATTAATGCAGTTGTAATAGACATTTCCATAGGAGTTCCACTGTAATTGAGTAGGTTAATAATCTGCCTTAATCTGTACTTGGCAAGTGTAATGTATGATGAACAGGGAAAGGTGGAATTTTGAATACTTTCAGCTTGTGTTTACTCTTTCAAAACAGAAAGGAAATACCTGTTTTTAAAAGCAGGTGCACCAGAGAACATTGGTGAAAACTGAGCCCAGACTGTCATAACCCTTATTCCTCAAGTCATTTTGTTTTGTTTTGTTTTTTTTAATAAATTTATTTATTTTAGTTGGGGGCTAATTACTTTACAATATTGTAGTAGTTTTTGCCATACATTGACATGAATCAGCCATGGGTTTACATGTGTTCCCCATCCTGAACCCCCCTCCCGCCTCCCTCCCCATCCTATCCCTCTGGGTCATCCCATTGCCCCAGCCCTGAGCGTTTGTCTCATGCATCGAACATGGAATGGTGTTCTGTTTCACATATGATAATATACATGTTTCAATGCTATTGTCCCAGAACGTCCCACCCTCACCTTCTCCCTCAGAGTCCATAAGACTGTTCTATGCATCTGTGTCTCTTATTCTGTCTCGCATATAGGGTTATCGTTACCATCTTTCAAATTCCATATATATGCATTAGTATACTGTATTGGTGTTTTTCTTTCTGGCTTACTTCACTCTGTATAATGGGCTCCAGTTTCTCAAGTCATTTTGTATGTTTAACTTTCTAAATAGCAATAGATGTAGCAAGTGGACATTTAAGAGCTTTATTTGTATTAGATACACATGTGACAGTTCATCCATTTATCTGACTTTTAGTGTATCAATACTTAGCAATTGTAATTATGGATGGCAGAGCCTTGGGAATTCATCAATGGTTCAATCACTGTTCCTCTTAGAGGAAAGAAATACCATATATCCATCCCCCCACACACATATACCCACAGTCACATAGATAGCACACAGCTACATACACATACATAAACATCTACACACAGACACAAAGGCATACACACATACAACACACATATGTACACTCATACACAGAAGAGCTTCTATCGTTTGAGAGAAATAAAGAAATAAGGTCAAGAACCAATAAAGAAATAAAAAGGAATGAGGTGATGGAAAAGCAAAAGCAAGATTGAAAAGCCAAGATATTCAGAGTCTTTCAATTGGATTCAAAAGGATACCTGCAAATAACCCTGGTTTGAACTCTGCTGAAAGAAATAGGAGCAGAAAGAGCAAGGTCTTTGTATGATTATTTATTCCAGCAAACAACAGCACACGGCAACTCAGAGCCTTTCTATTCCCTGAGCTAATATTTGGAAGACATTGTATCTCCAGGGCAAATTCTAAGTGTGCCTCTTCTCTCTAAAGTAAAGAGGAAAGGGGAAAAAATCAGGGGTTTCCATCATCCAAGGATAAAAAGAAAATACTGATGATATTCAACACTGAACATTGTATGAGGAAGGTAAAAAATTAAGAGGAAAGTATGATGATAAGCTTTGCATGGCAAATACAAATGAAGGCTGTGTAAATCCATGTGCTTTTTTTTTTTTTTTTGAGGCAGACTATTGTTAAATTATCTGGCAGCATTTTGAAATCCCTTAGCAATGAATGTTGCTGCCAGTTCTATACAGATCAAACCCCCTCTACATGAGATCTGCCTTCCTGGACTGTTCAAGTTGTCCCAGTTCTGCCCAGCCTAAATTCAAAGAGGTAGCCTACAGATTGGCCAGCTTCCTCCCATCTTCCCCAATTCCCTTTCCAGCTGATTACAATAGACCCGTTGCTCTGCTTCCCTTGGAAGAACTGACTTCCTTAGTGTGACTCAGCATCTTATATCTACCTGGAGCACATCTCCAGGGCTTTTGCTTTGCTCCCCATCATAGCCAACCTGCGATTACTAGAGGGGATTGTCCAGATTCTGCCAGAATTTCACAACTTAGCAAACTTTTGGACCCACCAAATTTGACACCAATAAGGCTTCTCAACACTAAGACTTTGGGAGAAATAAACAGGCAGACCAGGTAGGAGACAGACCATCATCATGGAATTTAGAACACCCAGTTTTCAAATTCTGGTTTCTCCAATTTCATGCCTTATGTTACTTCACCTCTAGAGCATTTCAGCTTCCTCATATGTGAAAGTATCTGTATTAGTCACCTCAGGCTGCTGTAACAGAATACAGACTGGGTGGGATAAACAAAAAAAAATTATTTTCTCACAGTTCTGTTGGCTGTAAGTCCATGATCAAGGTGCCGGCAGGTTTGATTTTGGTGAGCCCTCACTTCCTGACTTGGAGATGGTTGCTTTATTGATATTGTCCTCATGCGGCCTTTCCTCTGTGTGAACTTTATAGAGAGAGTTCTCTAGTGTCTTCTCTTCTTATAAGGACAGCAGTCTCATCATTTTAGGCTCTACCCTTAGGACCTCACTTAACCTTAATTACCTTCTTAAAGGCCCTATCTCTAAAAAGTCACATTGAGGTTTAGGGCTTCAACACATTAACAAATCTAGTCCCCTATAACACCTCCCTTGAAAAATTTCAAGAATTCCCAGAGTTTTCATACTCCATGATGGAAGTTCCTGCATTGAAATGTACAAAGGTGAGAGGAGAAAAAGAAGGCAAATCAAGGCAGCATTGTCTCAGGAACATTTCTGTGAATAAAAAAAAAATGAGCTTTTATATTTTCTCAGGCCCTTATTAGCCAAGATTCTATATTTTTAAGAGATAATCAAATAATGTATAATTTTATTCTTCTCTTGTATTAGGAAACATTGGAATAACCATTGTCCATATGACCAGAATATGCAGAATTCTAATTCCTGTCCCTGCCATTGACTGATATGGTCATTTTGAATATTAAAATTTCCCTCTATTTTTAGAGGAAATCAAATATTGCATAATAAACTACAGTGCAAACAAAACTATGTTATGCTTCTCAGCAATTATAAATAACCAGATCAACCCTAATCAAATTGGAGGAACATTTAGAGTCTACTGAATCCATTAGCTGTGGTGTAAGATAAACAGAATAAATAGAATATTCCTAATGAAAGACACAGACCATTGCTAGCTCTGCCCATACCCTCTCCTGAATGGACACAGCGATGTGTAACACCCTGGGATCAGGTCACTGGACCCAGGGTGGACACTGAACCCAAAATTGCCTAAACCTGTATTAGTTAAGGAAAGGCCACGGTTCCCATGCCTTCCCAGCAACAGGGTCCTTAAAGCCCATCTTTTAGCTCTATTTCCTAATAAACCTCCTGAAATCTTATAAGAAACCATTCTCCTTTCATGGGCTGGCTTGGGTGAGCTTCTCTTCTGCAATCAAGGGAACCATCACTACTGATTTTGGATCTAAGATTGCAGCTCTTCTGTGCCTTTCAATGCCCCTAAATCTAGAAAAATCCTCCAAAGCCTGAATGTCTCTTCATCTAGCAGCTCCTAAAGGACTTTTTGTTGGTATTTTGCTTATTAGATGTCACGTGTCCTTATTCTATTACTGTTACTCCATATTCAAAGTGTGTGGAGATATGAGTCAGTTGGTATTGAATCACCATAATAGGATATCACCATTTATAAAGAATTTGTCTTGGCAACTAAAGACAAATTCACCTATAAATATTAAAATGTATCTTGAGAAAAAAAAAAAGCAAAACAAAAGCAACAAAACATTGGTTAATGTTTCTCAGCAGGAAAAAAAAAATCAATGAGTTTAAATTCCCAGAGCTAGGAATCAAGAGCCCTAGACACTGATGTCAAAATCTCCCAATAACTAGTTCTATAACCTTGGACACTTGTCCACCAGAACGTTTTTGTTTCATTTGTTTTAGTTTTTATTGAAGTATAGCTGTTGTATAATATTATGTAAATTGCAGATGTACAAAATAGTGATTTACAATTTTTAAAAGTTATATTCCATTGAGAGTTATTATAAAATATTGGCTATATTCCCTGTTGTACAATGTATCCTTGTGGCTTATTTTATACCTAATAGTTTATACCTCTTACTCCCTCATCTCTATATTGCCTCTCCTCTCTTCTTTCTCCCCACTGGTAACCACTAGTTTGTTCCCTATATCTGTGCTGCTTCTTTTTTGTTATATTCACTAGTTTGCTGTTATTTTTAGATTCCACATATAAAGTGATATCATACAGTATTTGTCCACGAGAACTTGAAGTTTTCTTATCTTTTTAAAGATGACAACAACACTTTCCCAAGCTGATAGAGTTGTTATGGGGAGTCAATAAGGCAACATATGCACAGAGGTGATGGAATAGCTAGAATGCTACATCAACAGTAGGTTTTAAAAAACAATACATACTATTAAAAATATTATATATCAATATATTATTAAATAGTATGTTGTAAAATTCTGCCTTGATAATTTCAAAGTAACGATTACACTTCTATTTTGAAATGGAAGAATGTGATACTCAAAATATCTAACTAGTAAATGTCCTTTTATCTAACAAATCTCCACTATGATGTGCAAAATCTACTTAGGAGAACCAGCAAGTGAAGTCTTCCTGCAGCTCCTGACCTTGGCCTGACTTGGACATGAGTTGGGCATGCCTTGGACATCATGGCTGACATCAACTTTCCTTCCTCATCTGCACCCTACTTCCACTCTCCCTATTTCTAACTTAAGCATCATAAAGATATCAAATAAATCTATCTCACTTTGCATTATATGCTTAGTGCTCAAAACATACTAGGTGTTCAATAAACACTGTTGAACAGTTTTCAAATAAATGAATAAAATTTCTTCAAAACCTATTCCTTCTTATGCACAAACTATTCTACGACAATCCAAATTCTCTTTCCTTCACTTATACTCAGGAGTTCTCAAAATACTATCACTCTTCCAATTTGATTTGTTATTGAGTTCAGGAAACTTGTCTTTTTTGTATTCTCTCCATGGCCTTCAATGAGGTAGATGCTCAATAAATGTTGGTTGACTGGTTGAATGATAACTTGAAAATTGAGTGAAACAAGCTGACAATTCATTTTTTTAAAAAAAATCAAATCAGTTTTGTCATGAGCTGACTGATCAATGCTTCAATATTCTAATACCCAAACAAACTTTCCTCATTTTTAAGGAGTGGTGATTTGAACCAATATGTTCACATAAGACATTAGGAGAGTTATAAGGTTTTAAATTCTTATTGATACATTACACTATTTTATTACTTCCTCAGTATCTTCAGAGCCTACTTTGTTTTCATGGGGAAAGCATTGCAGAAGAATATGTAGGAGACATCTTGGGGAAATGAGGAAGGAATTAATTTTGAAGTTTCCTAGTTTGAAAGATTAAAAAGCACTCCAAAACTAGTCAGCGTTCTCGAAGCTGGAAAATGACAGTGACTAAAAAAGTCTTTCGGCCTGTATGCGCACTCTTCTCTGTCCCCAATCCCTAGTGCGGGTAACGCAGAGATACAATTTATGATGGATCCACAAACAAAATGGTCAATGGTTCAGAACAAACCAAACATGAGCAGACACATTTCTAAACCCAACCGTCATGCTGCTTACACAATCTGTTGATCCATTGAACAAATATATGTTGAAAGATTAAGCGGGAGTTGACTGTCATTCAGGAAGATAAATGTAGAGTAGACTCATTTTCCGCCTGACTTAATGCTTAAGGATTTGTATTAGAAGGAGGCTGGGGAGGGGATTTCTGCGGGGGATGGGAGGAAGGGAAATTCCAGTCACCCAGATCTTTAGAATGAGATTATCTCACCAAGGACCTCACACAGAGGCCTTTACTAGCCACTTCTTACATCTTGGGCCTTCTTTTCCCTTCAGTCTTTTATTGTTAAAGAAAAAAAAAAATCCAAGGGAATAAATGAGTGCTGTTGGCTCTGCTATTCAGGTCTCCTTGATGGAACGATAGGAGACAGAATGTTTTATACAGTACTGTTTAAGATTTGAAAGGGGAAAAAAGAGTCAGCCAGTCATAAAGGCACATTGTTATCCAGCTGTCTCATAAAAGGATTGTGAGCCATTAAGCTACAGAGAGAACTCAATGCCTGAAGCTAGAAACTCAGTGTTCCCGCTGGTGAGGCCAGTGCCATCCCCAGGCAGAGAGCAGGGCCAGACTTGATTCAGCTCGTTCTTGCTGACACCTTCCTCAATGGAGGTATGAGGCCAGGCTTCTGGAGTTGCATTTGTCTAGCTTGGCTAGGCTGAAAAAGACAGCCCTTCAAGGCTGTTGATCCTGTTATCAGTGCTTGAGCTTCACAAGAGAGCTTTGATAGACGGAAAGTAAAAGAGAGGGGAGGAAAGAGGGAGAAATGAAGGAAGAAAGGAAGGAAAGAAGGAAGGGAGGGAGAAAAAGTAAAGAACAAGAGAGAAAGCACAACCATTTGTACACTATAAGTGATTTGTAAACCTGGGCCATAGCTGCAATACAACAATGCAGTCATGCTGCTTCCTTGTATAGGAAGCTGTGAACAATTTTCAGAGACATCCAACAACTCTGGCCTGGTTGGGAATGCATTCAAAAAGAAAACCACTGAGCATTGCAAAAAGAGATGGATCTTGACCTACCAAAGTACATGTGCCAATAAATGCACCGGGAAGCTATTCACTTCAATCAACATTTATTGAATGCCCATATGGGTCATGACACAGGAGTAGAAACCATGCAAGCTTTCAAAAGACCTGGCTCTTGCCCTTGCAAAATTTTAGGCAGGTGCCAGACTTCAGCAGTGCTATGAAGAAGAAAAAGGAGATTGAGCATGGAAAGTTTCACATATACATTGTGGACACAAAGGCCACAAAAGAAACAGTATTCAAAATAGACTAAGAACATATTTATTTGCCAAGCAAAGCAGTATGTTTGGAAACCAAGAGATGATGGGTAAAAATGACTGATGAAGGCCTTGAAGTTATTTTTAGCCAGTCATAAGCCCTTGCTTTTAATTTTTAAATGCATCCAACACAAGATGAAGAAATGCTAAAATAAAAATGCAGGCACATAATTCTCTAAGTCAAATTTCTTTGGGTTCTTGTTCTTTTGAACTTTTAATTTTGTTTCTTCTCATCAGATTTCCTACCCTGAGTCATCCTAGGCCTCCAAGTTGAAGAGGTTAATGACCAACATATTCTAGCCCACTATTTCAGTTTCTTGTTGTTTTTGTTGTTTTCTTTCACTGGGAAATTTTGCTGGGACTTAAAATGCGGCCACACAACAGGTGGGCCTGGACCATTTCTTCAACATAATACCCCCCTTTTCTCTTTGGTGACACAGTTATTAAATGTATCTTTCATGAGCACCTTCCGTTAAGATAAAACGAACCATCTCATAGCATAGTCTGAATCAACAAGTTTTAACTTTTGAACCAGTGAGTGTGCAGTCCATTTGTTTATTTTAACCAAATATCATTAACTTTGAACTGCTTAATCTTAAGCATCTCATCT
Organism: Giraffa tippelskirchi; assembly: GCF_054371585.1. Taxonomy (NCBI): domain Eukaryota; kingdom Metazoa; phylum Chordata; class Mammalia; order Artiodactyla; family Giraffidae; genus Giraffa; species Giraffa tippelskirchi. The sequence goes on from NC_137275.1 coordinate 175,466,673, forward strand.
CTCCTCTACTTGGATGGCTAGAACTTGGCAAGCCAAACGTTAACTGTAAGAATAAAAAACAAAAAAACACTAAAACTAGTGAATTCACTGGAAGTGGTTTGCAGTCTAAAGAAAACAGGACCATCTGGGTTACGTTATAGACTGAGCTTTCTGTTTGGTTTGGCTCGGTGAGGGAAAGTTTCCCTCTATCACTCTTTTACACTTTTGCCGAGCAACAGAGTCAGATATTATTCTATGAGTGGCTTTAGGTTTTCTGCAAGGCTACCCCATTGGACAAGCAAGTCTGTGTGAATCTTGCACAGGATGGAAATTGGAAAGCATTCTCCTGGATGTTCATACAGCTTCCTGAACTTATGTCTCTTCCTCCCTGGACTGCATAGGGAACACACTGTAAGGTCCACTCTCACCAGATCCAATCACCTCAGGTCCAGGTGAGTAATATTGTCTTAAAACACCTCCATGGGTGAGTATGAGCCAGCTGACAGCAAAGCAGAATCTGAGAGGGTCTTTTCGCCCAACATGAGCAGTGACTAGAATAGGCCCTCCTGACTAATTCACAGTTGTCCCAGGGAAAGGAACAAGATGAGTATGGGCCCATTCTTAACTTTGGCAAGAGGTTGCACTGGCCTGGATAACCCTCATAAAGGCATACAGAAGGACTAAATGGTCACTAGGGGATTTTAAGGATACAAAAAGTTAACGATTCTGCCACAAAATTATATTCTGGATTGAAAAAAGAACCCTATTTTTAGCCCTTAAACCTAGGAGAAATTCTTTCAGAATAGCAAAATTAATGGTAGCCAAAGCTAATGGAGTGTTCTAAAAAGTATTTTACTCTTTCTCAATGAAGTTCCACGTGTATGATGACATTTTCAGAAGGAGCTAAAAGCTATTTTCCCCAAGTTTAAAGTACAGTTAGAAAATCTGCTCCAAATACAATGATCTGCTGGCTTTGAAATACTGTTCCAGAGTCAAGCCCCATGGAGCTGGAGAAGACCTGAATCAGCAGAAGGCGGGAAGGGGCATGAAGACAGTATTTATTATGTCTCGCGACGACTCTATAGGTCACTGCTGATTTCTGTTTACACTGCGCTGACCTTTCACACTCCAGAGCAATTTGTTCAGCTGTGATCTACAACCAAGAGTACATGCAGTCTGTCATCCACTGGGCCCCGCTCTAGCCAATGGGTGTAACCAAGAAAACAGGTGGCACTACATACAGAGAAATGCCCAGCAGCCTACAGTTCCTTGAATTGTCTGTTTTCTCACTTTGCACTTTTGTACTAATAAAAACGACATGTCTGGGGATTCTGGTGTAAAACATGACCTTAATAAACTGGATTTTAACAAAGCAATTATTTCCACTTTACATTATGGAAATTGGAAAATGAGCCTGTGGAAACAATCCTATCTGCAGGTCATTATTTCACCCATCTCAGTTAGGAGGTTGAAATATTGAGGTGCAATATAATTCTTTTTGTAATGGTTTGTGCCAACTCTTTGCAAAGGATTATCTCAGGCCACCATGCTGCAGTTGGAGAGAAACCATGGGCAGTTCTGTTATCTTATGAGATTGATGTCTGCAGTCTGACTAATGAGGGTCTGTTTCTTGAACTTGGTGCTTGGATTGTCTCATCTACCCATTCAAGAACAAAAGACTCCTCCTGTGCTTCCTAGGTGTGAAAGCTTAACTACATTGCCACTGAAAAAATTTTTTGTGATTTGTCTGAGGCTAAAAGCACTCTCATACCTGAGTCATATAAGCAATAATAATATAGTATTTGCTTCCCACATAAAATTCTAATTCCAGGGGCTGTACTACATTAGTCACTCACTCCTGATTTACTCATGTGGATCTCATAAGAGGGAATTACCATATATAGATCACCTTTTATGATGGGCTCCCACAGAAAACTTTCTACATCTGCCCTCTCCTGTATCAACTTAGCATCTTATACTTCTCCCTTGTCACAGTATTCAACATTGTACAATCACCCACACAACTGGTTATCTGAGGAAAGGATCCATAGATCCATCTATAGATCTTGGTGCATACATAGAGCACCAGTGCCTAGCACGGTGCTTGACACACAGTAGGTACTCAATAAATGTGGAAGTGGACAGTGATTCTGTTACTTCTTCGTTAGAACCCACTGATATCTTGGGCTCTGGGATCCTAGATTCCTTTTAAAAACGAGAGAGAGAAGATGAAGAAGAAGGAGAAGAGGGAAGAGGGGAGGAGGAGGAAAAGGAAAGAAAATAAAATCAAAGATAAAAAGGAAGGAGCAGAAGAAGAAAGGAAAGGAAAAAAAGAAGGAAAACCCATAGCTCTGAGTCTAACATAAGGAAGGACAGGCTAATAAAAGAAGTAATGCTGATGAATGTAAAGTGATCAAGTAAGCACTATGTTTCAGAGATGAAACAAAACAGAATTTAGAATTCTATTTCCAGCAACATGGCAGACTAATCCCTTCAGGCATAGCTAAAATGCTGAATAAAATATTTAAAATGTCATTTGAATGCATGGCGTGGCTGGCAGGGAAATATAGGGATGGATCAGAGGCCAGAAATGAAGAATGTGAATCTCAAAACTAAGCAAGCAGTAGAGAAAGCACTTATCTTAGGACGATCTAAAAATCCTCAAGAGGCCCATAGCTCATTTTTTACTTGGCTGCACCCAGTAAAACTTGGGGCTCTAGCAAGCAAGCAGTTCAGATTAAAAAGCTCTGACATAAAGTGCCCTCCTAAACCCAAATATATATAGTCTCAGAGAGTAGGGGGAAAAACATTCCTTATATTTTACAGAAGGAGATATTGGGCATATATGCCTCACTGGGCCCTGGCCTCAGATTTGGATAAAGTCGAAAGAAAATTAAGCCTTGAGAATTTCTAATCACAAGTCCCATTTGTGTGGGAGGGATGTAAGAGTTCCCTTTGTCTGTGTGACTCCCAGAAAAATACATACAGAAAAAATATTTATTTAAGTGGTCAAGCCGCGTCATATCCACATGCTAAGAAGAAAAGAGAAACAAAGCCGCCTCCATTTCCCAGAAGCTGTACACACCAATTCTGGCCACAACTTTCGCATATGACAACACCGAGCTATATCTGCTGTCTTTATTCTGGGTTCCAAGTTTCTACTGATGGAGAGAAATGAAAGAATAAATACTGGAGGTAGGGAGCCCTGCCTCTGTCTTCAGGTTCCAAGGTTCTAGTGATGGAGAGAAATGAAAGAATAAATGCTAGAGGTAGGGAGCCCTGCCCCTATCTTCAAATATTGAGACAACTCCCAAGAGACAATTAAGGTAATACATGATCCTTGGACTTCCTGGTTAGTAATAGATGGAGTTTTTTTTAGTCTCACTATAGAATAAATTGGTTTTGCTTGTCTTCAAATTTTCATTAAAAAAAAAGATAACTAGGTAAAAAATGTATTTGAAATTAGAAATCAATTTCTTAAATAATAAATGGAAGAAGAATCTAAGAGCTTAACATCATATAAACTACAATTGAAGTTCTTTTTCTCAGGGAGATTGAAGTTCCTAGGATAGACAAAACTGCTCAGAACTGAAGTGGACTTATTTCTTACCTATTTGCTTTCATTTTGCTCCTCATAATGCAAATTTCCTCAAAATAGCATAGAAGCAAAGCCCTCCTACAAAGCTAGAAAAAGGGGAATAGATGGCTTCCTTTTGGTGGAATGTTTTACTTAGGGCTTTTTGTTTGTTTTAGGTTTTGTCATCTTTAAAAGGAGAAGGCAATGGCAACCCACTCCAGTGTTCTTACCTGGAGAATCCCAGGGACGGAGGAGCCCGGTAGGCTGCTGTCTACGGGGTCGCACAGAGTCGGACACAACTGAAACGACTTAGCATCAGCAGGAGCATCTTTAAAAGGTTTAAAAAGATACATTTTCTATAATAAGATAGCATCTTTAAAAAAAAGCCACAGCTAATGTTTCTAAATGTTCTTTGCAGAAGAGAATTGTAAGTTTCCCTTTATAGGATTAGCTTTACATAAAAATTAAATAGAAATCACAGCAACAAATCTGCAAATCCATAATAGAGGCATGTGAAAGGTCCCAGAAATAAGGGAGATACTTTATTTTTTGTATGGTGCTGCCAGGTAATCTACCAAAAACAAAATAAAATTTATTGTTGTGCAAGTATCAAAATGGCAGCAACTGGTAAGAATGGCTATTCTGGCTAAAAGAACTAAAGAGAGAACTAAACTATGGGCTGGTTTGGGGATGCAAGTGAAGAAGGAATTCATGGGGCCTGGACTCCATCTTAGGCCGGTTTGTGCTGATCATGTTCAGCCACCTCTCTAATGGACTCTAAACTCTGTGCTTAGTGCCTGTGGAAACGACAATAGAAGGATAAGACCCCCTCCGGACAGGGGAATCTTGAAGATTGTATGCAGGTTACTCATCACCTAAAAGAAAACATACACTAATCCCTCTTACCTCCCAACAGGTCATAAATTTTTTCTGTCACCTTGGGCTTATTGATAATTGATTGTTTGAACACATAATGGGGTTATTGTGATTGTATTTACCTTTCCTTTGTTTATGTAAGTCACAAGGAAATTGGGGTGGTGGGTTCAGACACGTACACATGGGGTATAAAAGATTTTCACAAATGCTGGTCAGGGTCCTTGGCTAAGAGGATACTCTGCCTTGGGCCCGCTGGTGTAACAAACTACACTTCACTATCTGCATCGTCCTTCTGAGTGAGCTTGTTTCCCAGAGAGCGTGGCTATAACACAAGGAAGACATTCTTACACTTTATTCATGTTCCTATACCTATATGCATCCAGTTGTGCGTGAGTCACAGTAACACTATGTTAGTACAAAGGTTTTCCAGATGATTCAGCAGTCCTATCCAATATCCTATTTTCAATATCTCTACTTAGTCCCTGTACATGGATAGCAATAAATCTACTATAATCTAGTGCCCCAAGAGGGGAGGGAAAAAACATAAAGCCTCTGCTAAAAAGTGGTTACTTTCTGAAGAGCAGTTACAGTAGAGATTTTTTGCCCTCTAGCATTTTAAATGACTCGGTTTATTTGGTAAGTGTATTCCTTGTAGCAGGAATCTTCTGCCCTCCTGTCATCTTCCTTCCCCCCTATTTCTGAGACTCTGTGGGTCCATGATAGTAAGGCATCAAAATGTAGAATTTATCCAAAAAGCTTAACTCTCTGAAAGACTGGGATCGTGAAAACTATGAAAGATATTTAGCTAAGTCACAATTTGAGATGGGTATATTTTGTAGGATTGTCTTTGGTTCAATGTAATAGAGAGTCACATAAAAAAGGCTTAACCAGATATCCTTTTCTATCTTACCACTATGCCATCTTTAGCATTTTACTTTCATCCTCCTGGCCTCATTATGGCCTCTATACCTCCAGGCATCACATCCACATTCCAGACAAGAAGAAACAAGTGTCAAAGAGGAGAAGAAAATGTCTACATCAGGAAAGCAAAACTTTCCAAGGCATTCCTAACAGAATTCGATTTGTGACTTGTTGGCCAGAATTAAAAGAAAAGCTGCAAGGCAGGCTATATACTAGGCTGTTTTTACTAGACATGTTGCCACCTCAAACAAATCAGGGTTCTACCAGGAAGGATAAGAAAGAATGGTATAAATATTTAATGCCAAAATTCTAGAATTCAATCCACGGAGAAAGTAATTAAGTGCCTCAAAGGAAAGTATAATATCATATTCACTTTTTACTCTCCAAGTGCTGACACACAGCACACGGTCATCCAGCAACTATTTCTTGAGCTCCTATTGTATGCCAGGTGCTATTTTAGGTGCCTGGGATACACCCAGATAAAAATTCTTGTCCCCTTAGATCTTACATTCTAGCAGTCAGAGACAGATAATAAACTATAGCCATAATAAATAAATAAAAGTCCACAGTTTGTTCAAAAGCGATAAATTCTACAGAAAAAAAAAAGTATAGCTGAGTAAAGAGAATTAGGAGAGACAGGTGGGGTGGATGAGTTGTAACAAAAATAACAAAGGAATTATGTATTAATTTGTTCCTTCCATTCCTCAGACTCTTCAAATTTCTGGAACATACAGTATGTTTTATCTTGGAAAAAACAGTCCATAATTTTTTTCAACTCCCATCCTTGAAAGTGCTGAATCCAACTGCTGTTATTTACACAAGATATGTCAATGATTGTGTCATGTAGTGTGGTGGGCTAGACATTGCCTCACACAGGGGAAACTGTTTGCAATTTACTTAAAGCGCCTAATTCCATAAGAAAGAAGGAAAATTCTGAGGATGAAAAGAGCAATTACCAAGGACAAAACACTCTTCTGACCTGGTGCCTTTTGAATGTCAGAGCAGGGCCCTTCTGGGGAATGTGGCTCTTCAATAGGCATAGTGCAATTGGTTAACTCTCCTCTGCTTTAAATTATAAAAATAAGAACCACACACACGGAGTTTTATTTCAATGTTAAAAAAAAAATCCAAAATCAACACCTCCCAAGGGATTGGGGTTTGATTGATTTTATTTAAAGTCTGGGTGGGTTTCTGACCACTAAATATTTGCTTAATTATCCCAGCAATGAAGAGTGATGCTCTCATTAGCAGGGGTTAGAAACCCATCTGTGTTCTCTGTCAGTTTTTTGTGCAGGATTGTAAACCTGCAAATTGCATGTACAGTTGGGGAGTTGCAAAGTTATAATTGCAGCTCTGATATTCATTATTCCATGAACTCAGGTAGAATATTTTTTTTCCCTAGGCTTTGGCCTGTTTTTACACAAATGGTAGTTAACGGTACTCTACCACCATATGTAATTTCAACCCTATTCTATGCTAAGCCAAAACGTCTTGCCTTGTGTAGTACTTATTGGCAAGAAACGATGTTCTCCCAGATCCAGAAGCTTAGGTTACCACAGAGCCCAAAATGACTGCTGCACAATTAGAAAGCAAGAGGATCTTATTGCTTTAGAATTTACAAACACAGAAATCACAAAGATGCCACATCCCCTGTCCCTGAAGAAAATCGAGCATGATGCCTCTCCAGAACGATGTAAAACACTATGAGGTGAATTTCATGAATGTCGAGGGAAATAACTGACCCAAAGAAACTGGGATAGTTAATCTCAGGAGCGGCAAATTCAGATTTGGGGGAACTCTGGAGATTTTAAAATATTTTTGTCAAGGAGAAAAAGGTGCTCTTTAATAAAAGGCATAATTCATATTTCTTTAGAATGAAAAAAATTCACAACACATTGCTAATTTTTTAATGGAAAATATCACAAAGTCGCAAAACATGTAAAATACTGACATTTTAACCTATATGCCACACCTCCATAATATTTTTTCCCACATTTTTTACCTTTGACCATCTCTTCACACAACAATAGTGAAAGGCATTTTCTGAGGCAGATTTACCATGAAAGTGATGAAGCTTTAGCTTTAGATCCCTCACTCCCATGGGTCCCTTGCAAGGACCTATACCAGTTTTGTGTTTCCCTCAATTCCCTTCACAAAGAAAAAAAAATTATGATGTCTTTGTAACTGTGCATGTTATATTATCGAGTTATTCCTGAGAGGAAACAACTTCCATTTACTAGGCTTTCAGTCAGTTCAGTCGCTCAGTCACGTCCGACTCTTTGTGACCCCATGGACTGCAGCACACCAGGCTTCCCGGTCCTTCACCAACTCCTGGGGCTTGCTCAAACTCATGTCCACTGAGTCGGTGATGCTATTCAACCATCTCATCCTCTGTCATCCCCTCTTCTCCTGCCTTCAATCTTTCCCAGCATCAGGGTCTTTTCAAATGAGTCAGCTCTTCGCATCAGGTAGCCAAAGTATTGGAATTTCAGCTTCAGCATCAGTCCTTCCAATGAATATTCAGGACTGATTTCCTTTAGGATTGACTAGTTTGATCTCTTTGCAGTCCAAGGGACTCTCAAGGATCTTCACCAACACCACAGTTAAAAAGCATCAATTCTTCAGTGTTCAGCCTTCGTTATGGTCCAACTCTCATATCCATACATGACTACTGGAAAAACCATAGCTTTGACTCTACAGACCTTTGTCAGCAAAGTAATGTCTCTGCTTTTTAATATGGTGTCTAGGTTTTTCATTTTTCCAGTAGTCATGTATGGATGTGAGAGTTGGACTATAAAGAAAGCTGAGTGTCGAAGAATTGATGCTTTTGAACTGTGGTGTTGGAGAAGACTCTTGAGAGTCCCTTGGACTGCAAGAAGATCCAACCAGTCCATCCTAAAGGAGATCAGTCCTGGGTGTTCATTGGAAGGAATGATGTTGAAGCTGAAACTCCAATACTTTGGTCACCTCATGCGAGGAGTTGATTCATTGGAAAAGACCCTGATGCTGGGAAGGATTGGGGGCAGGAGGAGAAGGGGACGACAGAGGATGAGATGGTTGGATGGCATCACCGACTCGATGGACATGGGTTTGGGTAAAGTCTGGGTGTTGGTGATGGATAAGGAGGCCTGACGTGCTGCAATTCATGGGGTTGCAAAGAGTCAGACACGACTGAGCGATTGAACTGAACTGAACTGAAGTTGGTCATAGCTTTTCTTCCAAGGAGCAAGCATCTTTTAATTTCATGACTGCAGTGACCATCTGCAGTGATTTTGGAGCCCAAGAAAATAAAGTCCCTCACTGTTTCCATTGTTTTCCCATCTATGTGCCATGAAGTGATGGGACTGGATGCCATGATCTTAGTTTTCTGAATGTTGAGTTTTAAGCCAGCTTTTTCACTCTTCTCTTTCACTTTCATCAAGAGGCTCTTTAGTTCGTCTTCGCTTTCTGCCATAAGGGTGGTGTCATCTGCATATCTGAGGTTATTGATATATCTCCCAGAAATCTTGATTCCAGCTTGTGTTTCATCCAGCCTGGCATTTCGCATGATGTACTGTGCATATAAGTTAAACAAGCAGGGTGACAATATACAGCCTTTACGTATTCCTTTCCCAATTTGGAACCAGTCCATTGTTCTATGTCCAGTTCTAACTGTTGCTTCTTGACCTGCACACAAATTACTAGGCTCTGATGAGAATAAAATTTTCTATTAAGAACTGATGATGAGACACATTTTCCATACCAATTTCTGACTCTATATGCTTCTAATTTTGTTTTTCCTCCACTTCTCATATTCTTACAGTGCTGGACTATGAAATACTTTCTTGTTGCAAGGCAACTCCTTCCCCACACCTTCACAGCACAACACTAAGTAGCCAACTGGCAATAGGAGAGTTCTTGGAAGCCTTCCCACAGCTGAACACCTAGGCTAATTCTCCTACTAAATAAACACCCACTATACACTTCTGGAAGTGACTGTGAAACAAATAAACATATCTTACTAAATTCTACCCCCAACTCAACTTCCTCTTAGCTGGATCCACACATTCATGGCCTTTCCAGTGTGACCCTATGCAAGAGAAAGAACAGTGGAAAGAATGTTTGCGTGGAAAGGGACCATAATCTCAAACAATATGTTTTTTATTTTTTTTTATTTTTTATTTTTCAAACAATGTTTAAAATATTTCATTTTGAAAATTCTATAGCTATGACTTTGCAAGTGAATGGCCCTGAAGTTAAAATGGTAAATCTTCATTGATTCTGAGTCCTAGTGGCTCCACAGATGGTTGTGTTGTGGGGGTGACAGCTCAGAGGAAATAGATGGTTGTACAGTACTCTGAGCTTCAGAAACAGCAGTATGGCATTTCCAGCTCCTTTGAAACTGGAGATGTGAATTCTGGTTTGGGTTTCAGAGAACACAAATTATTCACTCAGCTATCCATCAAGACACCAAAAAAAAAAAAAACCCTGAATTCTATCATCAAGAGACTCCGCTAAAATATATGGCTGAAAAACAAGCCGCAGTCCCTGCCCTTACAGGACCCAGAGTCTAGTGGAGAAGACAAAAAATACATAATGTAAGACAAACTGCATTGGAAGGACAAAGGAAACAGAATTCCAAGTTCAAGTCCAAACGTTCAAACCATGGGCTTATGCAACTGAGTAATGACCTCTGGCAGTATTCACCTCACAAGACTAATATAAGGATTAAGGGAGATATAAACTATATAAAATTGACTAAATATAAGATTTTCTTTAAATATCACTCCCTAAAAGCAAAAACAATCTTATTCTTTTACATATCTACTTTTGTTCTAATGCTCAATAAATCTCTGTTCAAAGTAGTATAATAAATAGCAGGGTGAATAAATAAAAATATAAGAAGAGATGTGAGGGCTTCCCAGAGAACATCTGACTTTACCCAAGACTTGCAAGACGGTTTGAACACAGTAAAGAGATACCAATAATGTATCGGACAAGAGTCTTTCAAAGACAAGAGGAAGAAACCCAACTCTAATGGTGTCAGCAAAAAAAGAGGGGAAAGTTGGCTAATTGAACTGAGAAGTCCGGGGCAAACCTGGCTCTCCATTGCTGGAATCCTGGTATCCAAACAACATTGCCAGAATCAGTCTCTCTCCACTGCCCAGCCTGCTTTTCTTCTTGTTGGCTTTATTCCCAGGCAAGCTCTCCCCACACCATGGCAAATGCTCACCTTCAGCTTCAGGTTTTGTTGTTTAGTTGCTCAGTAATGTCCACCTCTTTGCAACCCCGTGGGCTTTACCCTGCCAGGCTCCTCTCTCTGTCCATGGGATTTTTTTCAGGCAAAAATACTGGAGTGGGTGTTGCCATTTCCTTCTCCAGGGGATCTTCCCTACCCAGGGACTAAACCTACATCTCCTGCTTGGCAGGTGGATTCTTTACCACTGAGCCACCTGGGAAGCCCTTGGCTTCAGGTTTACATGGGCCCAAGTCTGCCATCTCTGTAGAAGGATTCTCAGATATGGAATATGCAGATTGGACCACCCGTGAAGCTGGCTGGAGGAGTGGTACCAGAAGGCATTTCACTCACTCTGAATCTCAACTGAGAATAGGGAATGGGAGCCTCCCTTAAAAAACCCAGGAGCTAAGTAGAAGGAAGAGACTGCTGTGGAATTCTACAAAGCACATTCCAGGTAGAGAAGAAAATAAGAGCCAGAGCTCAAATGTTTGCTGAGTATGTACTGCCCTGCTGTCTGGGAGGACACAAAGGTGAGGGAGCTGTGATTCTGGCCTCCAGTAAGGGAGGTAAAGCATGTCGGAAAAATAAGCGACCATAATCCAAGATAGGAAGTGAGTAAAGCCCTAAAAAGGTCGGTAGATGCCATTCATCAGAGGAGGCAGAGATCTCTTTCAGATCAAATTGGAAACCTTTTAAAAAAGACATGGCACCTGAGTTGGATTTCGACAGAATATGTAGGAAAAACGGTGTTCACAAATTATCTGAATATGAAAATATCGCAAAAGCAGTCCTAGAACTTCCAGTCATTTCTCAAATCATCATTATGGTCAAAGATTAGAGTGGGAAAAGGCCAATAAGAAGGGCTGTAGGGTGATTTGTGTTGTGGCAAGATATTGTCTGGGCTAAAATCTCCCTTTTAAATTTTAAGTAATTATATACTCTTGCATTTGTTCCTTTATTTCTCAATTTAAGTAGACTTTTTTCTTTGATTGAGGTAAAATTCACACACGTAAAATCAACCATTTTAAAATGTACAATTCAGTATCACTAAGTACATTCACAAAGTTGTTCAACCATCAACTCTATCTAGTTCTAAAACATGCTCTCTCCCTAAAGTGAAAACCCCAAACCATTACACAGCCACACCCTGTTATCCCATCCTCCATATCATCAAGTGTCTGGCAACCACTGATCTGCTTTTTTCTTTATGGATGTATGAAATACATCATACTGCTGCTGCTGCTAAGTCGCTTCAGTCGTGTCCGACTCTGTGCGACCCCATGGACGGCAGCTCACCAGGCTCTGCCGTCCCTAGGATTCTCCAGGCAAGAATACTGGAGTGGGTTGCCATTTCCTTCTCCAGTGCATGAAAGGGAAAAGTGAAAGTGAAGTTGCTTAGTCGTGTCCGACTCTTAGCGACCCCATGGACTATAGCCCACCAGGCTCCTCCGTCCATGGAATTTTCCAGGCAAGAGTACTGGAGTGGGGTGCCGTTGCCTTCTCCATACATCATACAAATGGTATTATATAGTATGTAACTTTTGTCTTTTTTTTTTTAACTTAATGTAGTATTTTCAAGTTAACAGGACCTCAGTTGATATTCCTTCCCATATCCTATAATGTGGGGCTACATACATATGGACTCTATACCTAAGTTCCACTGTCTAACAATTGTCCTGTGATGGGCCTTCTGCCATGTAATATCCACTCACCCTGGTAGTCAGTATACCCCCAGGGATCATGTCTTAAGAACTTCTTCAGGCTCTTCTATAGTTATAAGCAAGTATTCACTTGACATACAATGTTTGATAAGCTAGCCGGTTGCATATTGGGTGTTTGCAGACTCCAAAATATATTCTTTGACCAAGCAGAACACCTTCTTCAAGAACAATCAGTCAAAGAAAAGCCCACAAGTAGGCAGAAAGAACATCAGCTCAGTTTTCAATCTCTAGGTCTTTACCCTTTATCACAGAATTTAAATTTCAAAGGGTTCTTAAAGAACATCCATTGTTTTTTAGATCATGAAACTCAGGCCCAAAAAGCTTAAAAAAAAATCACCCAAGACCGTACAGGTAGAGCATCAGAGCCCATTCAAAAGCTCAGAAATTTTCAGTCTAAATTCAGTGCACTCTGATATGACCTAGTGTCCAATACTTTTCTCTCTAGAAGTAAGAACCAAATGTAAAAAGGCAGCAGATCTAAAAAAATACCTCTCAATCCTACAAAGAGATGAGAGGAGATTCATTTTTTTTTTTAATCTGTGCAAATCATAAAGGGAGTAACAATGCAGTTTACAAGGAAAGAGAAGCTAAGGTGTCAAACAGCAATTTTGATCTTAAATTATAAGCACATGAGTGAACGGGCAATGCATTCTGTCATGTAAAAATTTGGAGCTACCATTGGTGTTCTTTCTCCCTGTATGGGGTTTCTCTTTGTCAGTATGGCTTAGATCTTACTTTATAGCAATGATGATCTGTGTCCTGCCATCTCATTTTGCTCCCAAGGGCACTAAATGTAACCAACCCAGCGATGAGGGAGAGGGTGGGAATAGGGGACAATGTTTAGGATTCGGTGGTGAGGGCATCTGACTCATTCTGAGCAGCTAAACTGCTGTTCTTCCTCTCCAAAACTACCTCTTGTAAATGGGAGCTCAGATCCTTCTAGGTAGAACTGCAAGCCTGTAAATACCATGTCAGGATCTTGATTTTTTTTTTTTGTAACATAAAGTTAATGATGCTTAAAATATGCACAATATGTACCCCTGTGGAACACTGAATTATCTTGATGTCTGAACTTCTGGGGATGGTCTATAAAGAAAATAATTCAGAAGTGAGTGGAAATAGACGAAACTGTAAAACGCAATTAGGATGGGGGGCAGGGAAGACCCAGGTGTATGCGCAGCAGCACCAAGGGGAAAACAAACCAGGGCCCTGATGGGCTCATCTTTGTCTTTTAATCTCATCTTTGAAAGATTCACTTCCTGGATTTTTGCCTGAGAGCTTCATGAGCGCATTTCCTTGAGATGATTTACTTCTTTTTAACTCAAGGAAAAGGTGCTTTCAAAAACAAGCCAACTAGACTGTTTTCTCCCTGCAGAGCCACAGCACTCAAACCCTCCGCACCTAAAACAAACAAATAAACAAACAAAAAACAAATCTTCTAACTAATATTTAGGCTTTTAAAAGCAAGCCTCCCCAGGATAATCATTTGCACCTTCCTTCAGCCACACATAATACAGACTTTATTCAGCAAATAGCAAAGTCGTTTCCCGGTGAGTCAAAGGTCACTCTTTGCTGTATTAATAGCTGCTCTGGGAGGGTCAGTGTTGTGCTATCCTACATTTTTTCCAAGGCCTGGAGATGCAATTTCCTACAATCTGCAGGCAATTTCCCACCAATTTTCTTGGGGAGCTAATAGGCTGTGACAGGAGATGGAGCTAGCAAACAGCAGGCGGCTTCAGAAAAGACAAATTGCATCTCTGCCACCTAACTGGGCAATCTAGATCGACAGAGTTTATAGCTTTGTAGTGTTATTGGGCCCCATGCTAACAGCAAATCATTCACGCTGCTCGCTGAATTTCATATTCCCTTCCTTCTGAATTTGTTATTGCCACATATCACTCTGTAGCACTTTCCCTGGAAATTGCAATAAAAAGGGGAATCACATATATATTAGTGACTTAAACACCTTCCAAATTGCTTACCAGAAATTATTAGCATTCAATAATTTCTGTTTAGGGGTTTAGGGCTACACCAACCAGTTTTAAGTGATGGGATAGGAAAGTTGGAAAGAAAAATCAAAATGGAATGGATAACAGGTTGAAATCTTTGGGCGAGCACAGAGAGATTATTTCTTTTTTCAAACAGGCCCATGCGCTTGTGCACAGTCAAATGTATTTCAACAAATAATATAAACATCTGTAAAACATGCCCACAAGGCTGATTTATGCTTTGTCTGGACTGCTTTTTAAAAAGTTAATAGTTTAATATAGCAGTCGAAATGCTTTTCTTGCAGGAAGGAGGACCCCCTTCCAGGGCCCGAAACTGGGCTCTTATCTAACACTCCGAAGTGAATTGTCAGAGGAGACACATGTGCTGACAAAGCAAGAGATTTTATTGGGAAAGGGTACCCGGGCAGAGAGCAGTAGGGTAAGGGAACCCAGGAGAACAGCTCTGTCACGTGGCTTGCAGTCTCTGGTTTTATGGTGATGGGATTAGTTTCCGGGTTGTCTTTAGCCAATCATTCTGACTCAGAGTCCTTCCTGGTGGTGCACACCTTGTTCAGCCAAGATGGATGCCAGATAGGAAGATTCTGGGAGGTGGTCGGACATGTGGTGTCTCATTTTGACCTTGCCTGAACTCTTCCGGTTGGTGGAGGCTTATTAGTTCTATGTTCCCTACCAGGACCTCCTGTCCTAAAACAACTCATGCAAATGGTTACTATGGTGCCTGGCCAGGGTGGGCGGTTTCAATCAGTGTGCTTCCCCTAACACTTTCATAGAATTAAACATAAACACCCATATTTTAATTTAAATATTTTTTTCTTATTACTAAGTCATACAGGTTCAACCTAAAAGAGTAAGAAAAGACAAGAGAAGGAAATTAAAAGTCTGATTAAAGAAACAACTAGTCACTGCACCCACTCAGGCATTTTTGTTTTTATTAATTTACAAAAGATCTACTCTGTACCAGGTGTGGCACAAAAGTGAATGAGACCAGCTCTTGCTGCTGGGGATTTCATAGTCTAGCAACCAGACATGCAAACAGATAAACTGGAAGACACTTTTCCACTGCTGTCTGAATGGCACTTTTGAAGAAAGGAGGAACAGACTGCCTGCAAAAGTAAGCTGAGGTGAGTAGGAAAACTCAGTTGGAGTTAAATAGTGCAGGTGGATAAACAGCAGAGAGTCAGAGTCAGCTCTGCTTCCTTACAGTGGTTCTACTTCAGAAGATCAGTATGGAAATAGGAACCAGGGTACTCTTGTCACTTGAGACTATCACTTGGAAAAGATACAGGGAATTCCCTGGTGGTCCAGTGGTTAGGACTCCGCTCTCTCACTGCTAAGGGCCCAGGTTCCATTCCTGGTCAGGGAACTAAAATCCGATAAGCTGCCCCCCCCATCCCAGAAAAAAAAGGACACAAGCTATAAATTTTTGTACAACACAGTCTAGATTGTAATGATTAAACTGATAGCACCATAATATCAGGGTAATTACACCCTCACCTCAGCTTAAGAAGGTTGGAGCCAGCCTTAGGTTACAGGGGCCCACACAGCAAAGGGTGTTGAGCAGAGTAAGTGCCAGAGACACAAGCAGAATTCCTAGTTAAGGAATCTCATTCCTAAATGATAGTTATTGCCAAAAACTTAAGCTAGGTATGGTTTTAAAAAATATATTCCAGGAAGGCTAATTGCCAATCACTTCCTAAAGATTAGGAAGCGCCTGCTCTTCACAGATCCGTAAAACTGAAGCAGAAACACTTCCCATTTCTCTGAGCTAGATAAGGCTGGAAGGACTGTGTAGTTTCTACAAAATTTCCCACTGCCTCCAGAAGTAGTGTTATGATGCTTTCTTTTTCAGCTCATTAGCACATCGGGTATGCATAAAGGTAAGCAAAAAGGAAGACCTCTAATGGGGAAAAGGAATATGTTTTGGTGTGGAACTTTTGGGATTCTGGGATTTTCGCAGTTGATTTAAGCAGAATACAGTCTGCGGTACTGGAGGACAGGAAGGGGAGGGAGATTCACCCAATAGAAATTAGAAAGGTTCAAGCAAGATCTCTGCTTTAAATTATCTCTTTCACTTGCTGGTTGTGCGATTGTAAACTTCATTATCTGTGTTTGTTCCTATCCCCAAGGCTTGTTTCAATGACCATAAGCCTTAAAGACAGAATGTGTTTTTAATCTCAAGGATTCAGAGTGAAGCCCATAATAATCGTCCATATATACCGATTGACTTCGGCCCCTTAAATAAAATGCAAATAACCCCTTGTATAAGCCAGACATTATCCATGTGTTGGAACCAGAGAAGGTTCCAACTGAACAGGTATGAGCAAAGACCCCCAGCATCTGCTTATTAGATTCTCCTGCAGAGCTAGTTTTGAAAACCCCTGGGATAGTTATAGGGTGAGAAGGGTGGAATGGACACCACATGCATACCCACAGCAAATCTCTAAGGACAGCAATGATACATAGTGGAGAAAGCAAGAGAAAGGGTCTTCCATTTATAACCACACTTTACATCTTATGAGCAATAGGAACTGAACCATGCGACCTAGTCAGAACACTCTATCTCGTTATTTGTTGTAGTGCAAGCAGTTGAAAAGGTCACAGGAGGTAATGCTTGTGAGACCCACCCCATAATGGCCAGCACCTGGCAGTGGGGGCCTGGAAGAGATGGCAGCTCTTCCTTCTCCTCCTAAGCTGGCAATGGATGTTACATTCCCTGCTGCCCAAGCCATCTCTGAGAAGTTCAAAGCTTCTCCTAGGTCTCAAGTTTCCACAAAGATTCGGCCCAAGCACTGAGAATAGTGTTTTCTCTTCAACCTCCCTCTTCCCAACCTCTGTCATTGCATTTCTCTTGGGCATAAATTTCAAATGGATAAGCCATTATGGAATATTATTGCTCCATGAGTGAATACCTTCAGTTCCTTCTTGCCATTTCTAGACATATTGTTATTGTGTTAGTCACTCAGTCGTGTCCGACTCTTTGCAACCCCATAGACTGTACCCTGCCAATCTCCTCTGTCCATGGGATTTTCCAGGCAAGAATACTGGAGTGGGTTGCCACTCCCTTCTCCAGGGGAACTTCCTGAAAATGGATTGAACCAGGGTCTCTTGCATTGCAGGCAGATTCTCTACCACCTGAGCCAGACATAACTGCTTTTAATCAGATTCTGCACCAATTCTTGTATGCTACATTCACTTCTGTTTCCGTAAGTATCAGAAAAGTGAACCCTAAAATTCATACCACTAGAACCCTAAAATACAAAATGGCACCTCGTGGCTTGAAAGAGTCAAAGGGCTTGACCCAGCATTTCACTTGCTGCTTCAGGAATTAAGTAAGGAAGAGAATATAGTTCATTAAATTTCTTAGAAAAGTTAAGGACTTGTCCAAGATCACACAGCATTTTGAATTTTCCTCAATTACAAAGTTAAAAGAAAAATGTATGCAAATATTTTCATGACTTTCAGGGACTTAAACACAGTGTACAGACCTGTGACTCTTCTGAGAATATCCAAGAATTAGAAATAAACTAGGAAAGGTCACTGGTGAGACAAAAATTCCATCTTTCATTTCTGCTTGAACTTTAATACTAAATGCATATCAGTTACTGAATCTAAGAATATTTAGAAAGAAATAATGTTGAATAAAATTAGTAAGGCTTGTAATTTTTCATAATATGAATAAATGAGATAGGATTAAAAATATTTCCTACTTAAATTAAGGCTGTCCAGTGGGAAAGAAAATTAGTTTATGCTTAGTAGAAAGATACATAAAATTTTACTATAATTCAGCCCTAAGGAATTTTTTAATTACCTCAGTAATGAAAAATGTTAAAATTACTGTGAGCGCCTGTGCTGGGATCTTTCAACACCCATTCCTTAGCTTTAAACCACTTGCCATTTTAATATCCAATTTCATAAATATTACATTTCCAAAATGTTTGGCTGTTCAGAAGATAGGAGTGAATGCAAGATAACATCTAGCAATAGCTTGCACTCAACAAGGAAGGAATATCCATGAACTGTGCAGATCCAACTGGGTTTAAATGCCAGCCAGTCATTTCTTAATCAGGAGCAGTGACAAAATCACAAATTCCATTGCTGCTGTGTCTTCAGAATTAGGTCCAACAAATCAAAAATAACAACTTTCACTAGTTTATGTGGTCTGGCAAAGGATTAAGCCAAAAAAAAAAAAAATATTTTCCCAATCAGCAAATGTTCCTGTGAATGGATTGGCCAACAACCCCCAGTTCATTTCTTTGAATTATATCTTGCATGCAATCCCATTTTTCCAATGATCCATTAGTTAACCAGAAATACTGTACATATTTTAATGGGTTAGAAGACCTTAAGGGAATCAATACATCTCAAATGCATGCCTCAGGGGACTCTGGTTTATTGCATAGAAGATAATTCTTTCCTGAAAAGGAGCAAGCTTCATTTGAAATTAAGATTTGGAGATCATAAATGGAATCAATTGAGCCAGGAAGTCTTTTGTAATGTATAGCACATGGGAGGCAAATGAATGTCTGTAGGTTACACCAGGAGAGGAAGGCCTAGTGGAATGACAGAAATCTTTTCCCCTATCTGCGACGCTTCAGAACCTGTAAATAGTGTGCTTTGTGGAGGAGACTTAAAAATTTTTTCTCAGCCAATGTGCCACACTAAATGAACTAAGAAGTTCATTTGAGAGACAGAGAGAGAGAAAATAAGTATTGGTCATGTTCCAGCATATCCTGATACAGTTAACCACAAAATAAGTTATTAGCTTATTGTAAGGGCAGCCAGTTTTTAAAGTAATGGAGTAATCCGCTATGGACTGCAGCAAGGAAGTAGGACAAAAGGTGTGAAATGAACAGACGGATTTGATTTTAAACAAATTAGACCCATGACAAGGGATATAACAAGTCATTTTTCAGTTTTCCATGCTATGGGGTAACTTCCCTTGTGACCTCTCTAACCTGCTAGCTCATTTTCCCCCTACCAGGAAGTCAGGCCTTTCTGGGAGTGAAGCCTTGTGCTTTGTGATTGTAAACTACTGTCTCTTGCTTCTATAATCAAACAAGGCACCACAGGGGACTGCCACCATATAATGCTTGATTACTTAATCTCCAAATTAGTTGTTCTCTCAATCTCAGACTCCTTCCTGGACACATTGACGAAAATAAGAACAATGACAAATGTTCAGGAGATGTCACACCTTTGTAACTCTGGTTTCTGAAACTACCCAACAATCCCACAGTGGCACAACCCACCGATGTGGCTGCCACCAACCCCAGGCTGATTCATGATGTGAGCTATCTTTGTCCTCTCCACCCTTTCTTTAATCCCACTCATGCCTCCCTGCTCCAACTTCACATGTTCAGTGGCTGAAAGCTGCCAAAGGCGCCCCACCTAACCCCGCCACTGTGAGGCATACCCCTTCCAATAAGCCTGAACTCCCTGGCAGTACCCACTACCTCAAAATGTCAGGATGTTGCCTCATTGCCTCAGTAAAACTCCCATTTCCCCACAGCTAATGCCAACTAGAGTTTTGGGTAATGGTGAAGCTCCAATACTTTGGCCACCTGATGCGGAGAACCAAGTCATTGGAAAAGACCCTAATGCTGGGAAAGACAGAAGGCAAAAGGAGAAGAGGGCTGCAGAGGATGAGATTGTTGGATAGCATCACCAATTCAATAGACATGAACTTGGGCAAACTCTGGGAGATAGTGAGAGACAGGGAGGCCTGGCATGCTATGGTTCATGGGGTGGCAACGAGTTGGACACGACTTAGTGACTGAACAACAATAACAATGGGTGTATACAAATGTATACTTTGAGGTGAAAAGCTGACCCCTTTGACCTAAATTATAAGTCTCCAAACTGACCCTTCTCTCTAATCCACCTAAACAGAGATGCCTAAACCAAAAACCGGACCAGGTTTTGTTGGTTCCCTGTGACCCACAGGAAATGTGGAAGCCCTCACCCTCACTCCGTCGCATCTCCATTCTACCCGAATACCCACCGTTTCAGTCAAGGATAACCCTGCTCCACCCTCTTCCTGTTACAGAATCATACTACAGTATTCACCTTTCCTCTGAACTTTCTTAATTCAACCTAGAACACACTTCTTCGGTTATAACCATTTAGCAAAATCTGAGTTAAAGCTTTACCTTCTCTGGAAAATTCTCTGACTAACATCCACCCAACAAAGGTCATGGCTCACTTCCTGGTGTCAGAATCCTAACTCGTACCACCTCACGCTGGTCAGAATGGTCATCATTAAGAAATCTACAAATAACAAATGTGGACAGGGTGTGGAGAAAAGGGAACCCTCTTACACTGTTGGTGGGAATGTAAATAGTGTAGCCACAATGGAAAACAGTATGGAGGTTCCTCAAAAAATTAAAAATAGGGATGGGAAGGAGGCTCAAGAGGATGGAGATATATGTATACTTATATTGATTCACATTGTTGTACAGCAGAAACTAACACAACATTGTAAAGCAATTATACTCCAATTAAAAATAAATCTTAAAAAAAAGATGTGGGTCAAAAAAAAAAAAACCTAAAAATACAATTGCCATATGATCCAGCAATCCCAATCCTGGGTATATATCCAGACAAAACTTTAACTCAGAAAGATACAATGCTCCCCTATGTTCATAGCAGTGCTGTTCATAATAGCCAAGATATGGAAATAACGTAAATGTCCATTGAAAAATGAAAGGATAAAGAAGATACGGTACGTATATACAATGGAGTTCTACTCAGCCATTAAAAAAAAGAAGGAAACAATGCCATTTGAAGCAACATGGACGGACCTAGAGATTATCATACTAAGTGAAGTAAGTCAGAAAGAGAAATATCACATGATACCACTTAATGTGGAAACTAAAATATGATATAAATGAACTTAGTCATGAAACAGAAACAGATTTATAGAGAACAGACCTGTGATTGGCAAGGTAGATGTAGGAAGGGATAGTTTGAAAGTTTGGGATTAGCAGATGCAAACTATTATATACAAAATGTTTAAACAACAAGGTTCTTGTTCTTGTATAGCACAAGAACTATATTCAACATCCTATGATAAACCATAATGGAATAAAGTATGAAAAAGACTATATATTGATATATGTGTAACTAAGTCATTTTGCTATACAGCAGAAATTAACATTGTAAATCAACTGTATTTCAATTAAAAAAAAAAACCTTACCTCTTTCATGATATCAGCTCCCAGTAATATTCACTCAGTTTCTGCAAATTCAACCCTACCTAAATTGTTCTATTAGTCAGCTGTAAAGTGTGACTGATGTGACACTTATGTATTAAGTACAGAAAAACAAAATAATCCTGTATGAGAACAAACATTAAAAAAAGAAAAATGAGCATAGTAGAGAGAACCAAAACCAAGGAGGAGACTCACAGTTTATTCCCCTTGCCAGAATGAGACACAAGGCTTTGTGTTTTGCTCTCATCCCATGGTTAGATGCAAGAGCCCAAAGGGACCACCTTAGGAGGAACTAAGAAGGTTTTAGAGGTGAAGTCAGCTGTGAAAGCCACTGGGTCAACTGGTGAGGACCGCTTGTCTACCTCTGGTCCTAATACGACTTCCAAACCCCTCTCTTCCTTCCAGAGAAGTCTTTGTCAGCCTACTTCTGTCTTCAGTGGTGATGAAGAATCCAGAAAACGTGTAGCAGGAATATCAGAGCAGGAACAGGGTGAGAAAGGCGAGAGGAAAGTAGATGCCATCTGCTTGCTGCTCCCCCTTCAGCGCCTCATTTCTGGGGGCACAGGGGGGCCGTGTAAGGCAGAAAGGGAGCTAAAGGAGGAGCTGGCGGGTCATGGAGGGTGAGGGAAACTGAAAAGCTACAAAGATTGGATGCTGAAGGCGGTGGGCAGTTGTGACTGCGGATCTCAGGAGAACTGACTTCAGTTAAAATAGTGCTTGCCTGTGGGTGTGGGTATTGACTGAGAAAGAGAACAAAGGGGTCTTCTGGGGTTCTGGAAACATTCCATATCTTAATCAAGGGGGTGTAAGCTTGCCAGATAAAATACAGGGAACTATGTTAAATATTTGGGACAATGCATATCAGAGAAAAAGGTTATCTGAAATTCACGTTTAACTGTGTGTCTTGTGTTTGTATTTGCTAAATCTGACCACGTTAAGGTGGTAATTACATGAGTATAGATCAGTGCTTCTCCACTGGGGGTGATTTAGCCCCAGTAGACAAATCTGGTGACATTTTTCAGCTGCCGTGACTTGGATGGCCTCGATACTGGTACCTAGAAGGCAGAGGCCAGGGATGCTGCCAAACATCCTACATGGCACAGGGAAGTCCCCATAACAAAGAATCATCCAGCCCCAAAATGAACGTCAATAGTGTTCATCTTTGTGAAGAATCAGCAAGCTGACTTCACTGATAAGGTTCTTTTTACTGTATGTATGTCACAATAAATTTATGACAAAAATAAAAATTAGTTACTCTGTAATATTAGAAACCTTAAAATCAGTGAAAGTTTGAATGGGATAGTACCTCTCAACAACATCAGAAAAAACTTTCTATTTTTAACTATATTTTTTCACTGGAGTTTGAGTCCCTAAATTTGAGTCCTTGAGGAAATTGGCTGATGTGGGGCTCCAGGGTTATTTGAGTTGCATATTTTACATTTACGTAAGACTTCATGGCCATGGCTCCTGGGGCGCTCCAACAAACTGACTGGGATGCCATGAGATATTTTACATTTTCAAGGGAAAAACAGAGGCACCCAGCAACTTCCAAATATTGTACAAACTACCATCTTGAGCTCATTTATAATTTTTAACTTTAGATCAGAAAAATCACTATGGAATAGGAAATGAAGGGTGGTGGTATTCAACTTGCTTCCAAAGTAAGAAGTTCTGAAGTCCCCCACTGGTGTACACATCCCACTAGTAAGTGTGGTCATCTAAGAAATTTTTTTTCTTTTTTTTACATGTATTTGTTTACACGGCTACCAAGTCTATAGGACACAGTATTATTAAGTTGTTTGATCCTAACTATTTAATAAATGGAAGTGAAGTGAAAGTCACTCAGTCGTGTCCAACTCTTTGCGACCCCATGGACTACACCATCCATGGAATTCTCCAGGCCAGAATACTGGAGTGGGTGGCCTTTAAATGTTATATATTTCTTTTGGGGCTGTGGCGCTGTGAACAGAGAAAATTTGGGAAGCTCTGCCTAAAAGAATTGAATGATTGTGTAAGTTCAGCACTATTTATATGTAACACATCACACTGTTTTATTTTTTGAAAATAAGTGTGTCTCTCCTCCTTAAAGAGATCGTTTGTCTACCTAAAGAAAAACAATATTTGCTAAATGACTGTTGTGATTTAAAGGGGAGAAAATACCTTTTATTTATTTTTTAAGCCACTTTTATTGAAATAATATTGACACACAAAGAGCTCTACGTATTTAAAGTATACAACTTGATGAGTTTGGAAACCATCAAGACCAAAAGGGGGAAAGAAAGCTTCTTAAAGAGAGTATGTTACTCCCAGAAGAATAAAGCTAACAAGTGATTTCAGGCAATAGGAAAATTTGGTATCAGAAGATTTGAGGGGCAGCATTTTCTTTTCTCGTGTCTTGACATGACAATGCAGACACAGCAGCCTCCTAAGTTCGTGGGAGCAGCTTGGCCTTAGTGTGAGCACACAGGCACAAGATAAAATTCTTGGGCTGAACATTAGACGAGCTGATGTCACCACATCTCTATCTCATAATCACCAGTGGAAAACAGCCCATTCCTCCACAAGTTAGCATGGAATTTTTCAGTGTGTTCAAAGCATTGCCACAGACATGCTCATTTTGTCACCAACTTCTCACTTAGCAAACAGCAGGAATATCACTGGGCCCCCAAGCCTTGCTAGGTTCAAATTCCCTGGCTTTCCAGAAGGCATCCAAACCTCTCGGCTTCTGCACAGGGTAGTATCACAACCAGTCAGTCTCAGGCAAGCACAATTAGTTGTACTGCCTAGTGCCAAGGGAGAAATGCCAAGCTGGTGAGGAGATGACTCAAAATGAATTGAAATTATCTGCAGAGAACTGATGAGGAAGACTCCAGCTGCGGCAAAAATCAATGAGTGAAAAAAAGGGTCTGCCTGAGAAAATCAATGAAACCAATGGGCTGACCTAGAGAAGAATTCTTTCATATACACGGGCCATGCCCGACCTCATATGTGCTCAGCAAATATAGCCTTCGCCCAGCTTGTTAAAGGGAATATGACCTTTCCTCTGCAGCAGTGCTTCTTAAACTTCAGTGTACACGGGAGACACCTGGGGAGCATGTTAACATGCGGATTCGGATTCAGTAGGAATGGGGTGGGGTCTGAGAATCTATATTTCTAACAAGCTCCCAGGAGATACTGATGCTGCTGATATGTGGACCACATTTTGAGTAGCAGGCATCTAGAGGAATATAGCTTCTCAAAGTGTGTGGTCCCTGGATGGGCATCAGCAGCAGCATCTGAGAACTGGTTAGAAATGTAAATTCGTGGACCCAACCCCAGACTGACTGAATCAGAGGCTCTAGGAATAGAAATCTGAGTTTTTAACAAGCTCTCCAGGTGGGTCTGATGCACTCTTACATTTGAGAACCACAAGTATTCTAGATCTAGGCCATGTTTTCATGTAGGTCCCCCACCATCTCTACCATGAGAAGTTCTCATGGTCAGCAGACCCTGAGATGCATTGCTTTGCTCTGAAATCATCATCTTGAAATCTCTATTTTATGTCCTTGACTTTTCACATGCTCTTATTTGTCTCCTAAGTTATATCAGGAGCTTTTGTCTTCCAAACTATACCAAGAGCTATGAGAGCTGGGTCATAACTTGCTCAGTTCTGCATCTCTAGCTGCTTTAGCAGTGTTTGCTATATAGCATGTGATCAATAAACGCTTGTTGACAGGCTGGTGATGTTTTGTGGATTCACAGTGAAGTCAAATTTGGTTAAGTGAGGAGCAGGAATTTAGTTGCTAGGTTGAGCAGCCTCCTCAAGTAACTAAAATATAGGTATTTGCATTAATTATCTAATGCTGTATAACAAACTACCCCAAAATTTAATGGCTTTTAACCAACAATACTCATTTGTTATCTCTCATTGTTTCTTTTGGAATTTGGGGCTTGACTATTTACTTGGTGGCTCAGATGGTAAAGGACTATTGACCTGGTAGCTCAGATGGTAAAGAGTCTACCTGCAATGTGGGAGACCTGAGTTCGGTCCCTGAGTTGGGAAGATACCCTGGAGAAGGAAATGGCAACCCACTTCAGTATTCTTGCCTGGAAAATCCCATGGATGGCTACCTTCATTGGGGTCACAAAGAGTCGGACACGACTGAGCAACTTCACTTTCTTTTCTTTCTTTTGGCAGGGCAGTTCTGGCTTGGTTTATGGGTCTCTGATGAGGTTGTAGTCCGATACTGGCAGGCTGAAGTCAACCAAAGGTTGGACTGGGCCTTATGGATCTGCTTCTAAGATAACTCACTCATATGGCTAGCAAACTGATACTGGCTGTTAGAAGAAGCTTCAGTGTTACTCCATGGGGTGGCTACTTGAGTGACTTCACAACATGGCATCTACTTTCCCCCAAAGGAAGCCACTCAAAAGGCCAAGTCAGAAAGTCTCATACTGTCACTTTCTTAGTATTCTATTGGTCACACAAGTTAGTCCTGGCAACACAAGGGCCTGAGTACTAGGAGGCCATCCTGGGGGCTAGTTGTCACACTTGTATCTTCATATTTATTTATTTGGCTGTGTCAGGTCTTAGTAGCAGCACACAGGGCCTTTCGGTGGGGCACCCAGGCTTCTTTAGTTGTGGTGTGTGGGCTCCAGAGCTCATAGGCTCAGTAGTTAGGGTGAACACAGTCTTAACTGCCCCACAGCATGTGGGATCTTAGTTCCCTGATCAGGGATCAAACCTGCGTGCCCTGCATTGGAAGGCAGATTCTTAACCCCTGGACCACCAGGGAAGTCCTTCACAGGTATCTTCAGTTTGGCAGATATTGAGTTTGCTCTTAAGGAGTTCAGAGTTTTGAGAAGGAAGAAAAATAATAAACAAGGTCACAAAAAAGGACTTAAGACAAAAATACATGCATGAAAAAAATTAAACAATAATAGAAGTAGATGAGGTGGAGGATAACTTTAGATCATGAGCTCAGAGACTCTCTGAGATAGTGATATCTGAACTGGATGATCAGGAATCTCCATGTGGCAACCAAGGAGGCAGAATGGTTTGCACAAAGGCACTGGACAAACTGGAACACATTTGGCATGTGTCAGAAACAGAAAGAAGGCAAGTGTGGCTGGAGGGAGTAAAGAAACAGGGAGAGCCAGTGAGGAGAAGGTGGCTTCCAGAGAGGCAGGAGGCAACCTGTTGTCTGTCTCCAAAGTCAAGAAAAGAGAGTGTTTCTAGGACAGAGTAATCGATGGGTTTAAAAAGCTGCTGAGAGGTCAAACAAGAAAACCATGAAGAATTGGCCAATGGATTTGGTGAGGAGAGCATTGGTGACGTCAAAAGCAGTTTCTGTGGCGTGCCTGGGATTAAAAGCCTGCTGGGTCTGAAGGTGAAGAAACAGAGGCAACTGGCATGAAATTATTCTGAAAAGAACTGATGTGATAAGAAGACAAATGGAGCAGCACCCCTATTGTTATTCAGTCTCTAAGTCCTGTTCGATTCTCTGCGACCCTATGGACTGCAGCACGCAAGGCTTCCCTGTCCTTCACTATCTTCCAGAGTTGGCTGAAACCCATGTCCATTGAGTCAGTAATGTCATCCAATCACTTCATCCTCTGTTGTCCCCTTCTGCCACCTTCAATCTTTCCCAGCATCAGGATCTTTTCCAATGAGCTGGCTCTTCGAATCAGGTAGCCTAAGTATTGGAGCTTCAGCTTTAGCATCAGTCCTTTAAATGAATATTCAGGGTGATTTCCTTTAGGATTGACTAGTTGGATCTCCTTGCTGTCCAAGGGACTCTCAAGAGTCTTCTGTGTTCTCCCATTACATCTAATGAATTTTTCCTTTTCTGTATGTGCCACAACCTGAAGAAGATTGGGAAATACTGATTTAAAAACACTTAGTGGGAGTCAAAAGTCAGTGCTGGCCTTCTTGCTTTTTTTCCTGACTCCTCCTGGATGGGCCCCTGGTGTCCACCCAACCTTGTGTCAACCCTGCCCTTCTCCCTTGGAGAGTCCTACCCTCTTTCAACTCAGCACCTTGTAAAGAACAGGGTTCTACTTGGGTTTAAGGTTGCTGCCTGGAGAAAGAGGTGAAGGAAGAGACTTCAATAAAATCAGTGTTTCATATGTGCATGTAGGTTAATGTCAGTCTCCCTGGTTGCTGAGTTAGCATGAACCCTACCCAGAACCCTTACTCCAGAGGCAGTTAATTAGTAAGCAAAGAACCCCAATCAGGAGTACATACTCTAGATTCTGTAAATCCTCCAAATGTTATCTGAATCAGCACCAAGTATTCCGTTATTAGCGTAGAGCTGTTAGGTTTCAGGTGTCTCTATTTCTGTCTTGCAAATAAGTTCACCTATACCACTTTTCTAGATTTCACATACATGCATTAATCTATAACAATTTGTTTTTCTCTTTCTGACTTACTTCACTCTGTATGACACTCTCTAGGTCCATCTACATCTCTGCAAATGGCACAATTTCATTATTTTTTATGGGTAATAGTCCATTGTATATATATACCACATCTTCCTTATCCATTCCTCTGTTGATGGACATTTAGGCTGCTTCCAATTTTGATATTTTAAATACTATAGTAAAATGTGACTTATCTTGATCACTGAGATTTCTGGCATCTCCTTAAACTTTCAGTCTTCACCTCACCCTAAACCTGGCCCTTGATGCATTTCCATCAGGACAGGAACCATGTCTTATTATTATTTAAAAATAAAATACGGCAAATAGAGTAAGAAGTACCTGACATACTACTGTATGCCAATAAATGTCCTCAATAAATGTTATCCATAGTGCAGTTATGTCCCTCAAATAGCACCTGAGTGACCTGTACATAGTAAATGTTTGTTGAATGAAGCAAATAGCTTTTTACAAATATCCTCTTTTCACATATTTAAAAGGCACATTATTATCTGTTTTGTCAGGCTGAGCAAATTTGGAGTTTGGGGGCCTGTCCATATGTTTATTTTTAGCTTTAATATTTCAAACATTGCATTTTAAAAAGTCTAGTGCTTTTAGGTAGCAAATGCTTCCCCTGAAGCCTGGATGGAGAAAAACTTTCTAATCAAGCTGGGGTGGGCGAGGGTGGAGGGAAAGAAAGCTGGTTTCCTTTGCCTCTCTTGTTATGGAGTGTGATGCAGATATGCATTTGCTCTGGGATTTTACTGGTGATTAAAATAACATTACGACTCAATAAAAAGTGCACCAGGCAGTGTTGCTTACACATGACTACATGTTTCTCTGTTTTTTTCTATTTAAAGTTCAGAAAATAAAGTATAACTCACTACTGGCTTTAGGGTTTACTCTAATGTTTATTTTTATCAACCAGAGTTTGATCAGCATTCATTTCTTCTATGATTTTCCTCACATGCCAGAATGTTTGACATGGGGATCCGAATGACTCTAAGAATTTCAATCACTGGCAAATTATAGAATTGTAATTCCTAAAACCAAAGTAGTCGTAAACTAGAGTTGTTCAGAATACAGACAGTGATGACAGGAAAATCTTGTGAAACAGCCTATGGAAACGCCGGGAAAAAATTTTCCCATTCTAACAGGATAGTCACTGATATTTTTGTGACTGTGCCAAGAAGCTATTCCAAAAGTTCTTGCACTTACGCAAGGCAAGACATTTAATAACCTGCTTTTGAATGGCTGTCAAGAGCCGACATAAGGAACCACACACTACACACAATGAAATTTCTGTTTAAATCAAATCAAAGACTTATTTATACACATCTCTGTATCTCCCAGTCTACCTCAAAGAAGTTGTACTTGCATCTAAAGGGCTTTAGACAAGCCAGGTGGGATGTCATCCTCGCCCACTGCACAGTCGATTTGAGGGAAGAAGAGAAGGAGGAGCAGAGAAAATGTTAAGTTTAATGCCTTTTAGTTTGTGAAAATATTGGCTAACTGGTGATTTATCTTCATGTTTCTCTGCCCTCAGGAGGGGGTGGAGGGCCAGCACCAAAATCCATTTCAGCACTTTTCTTGTGTGAGTCATTCAACCAACAACCAACCAACTCTTCAACACCTCACCCTAAGAAAACGTGTTGAGTTGTGGCCAACAGGAAGGAAAGCTTCCCCCAGCCATGGATGCTGAGAGGAACGTGGCTGATGAGGGCAGAGTGGTCTCTGGCAGAACTTGTCATAGAGGGTTACTGCTCTGCAGATGCATTTTATAAATCAGGCAGGTTTGTGCTAAAGAATTTTAAGTTTACATATTCATACCACCATTAATAGGTAGCAATTGATATTTACCAAGTACAAAATCTGTTGAGGTTTAAAACTTAAATAGTGAACATCTAGTCGATTTAATCTAAATAATGTAAGCCTAATGTTCACATTGACTACACCACCGCCACCAATGTTTGTAGAGAAGCCTAGAGTTGACGGGATACTGAAGCGTATTTTTAACAAAAGCCGACTGGAGAGGCAAAAACTCATATTGTGAGTGATCCAGCATTTCTACATGGCAACAATGAGAGCTGAAATCACTTTGAAGCACTCTGTTCCTTTTAAAGAGTCCTTCTACTAATTTTTTCACATTACTAAAAAATAACCATGCTCTGCTGAAATGTTCAATTGAACTGCAGCCGTGATGGGGCATTTTTTTAACCAGTATTTCCCTTACTTGTGGGGGATTCAGCTCCGTAGATGCTAGGGACAACTTAGAACTTTTCAATTATTTAGATGTGTATGTTAAGATTTCCAACTACTTCATCCTAAGAGTCCACATCTTCTAGAAGGGAAAACATCTAAAATGGATATGAATTAGTAGATAATATGACCAAATGTGAGGACTTCCCTGGTGGCTCAGAGGTTAAAGCGTCTGCCTCCAATGCGGGAGACCTGGGTTCGATTCCTGGGTCGGGAAGATCCCCTGGAGAAGGAAATGGCAAACCACTCCAGTATTCTTGCCTGGAGAATCCCATGGACGGAGGAGCCTGGTAGGCTACAGTCCACGGGGTCACAAAGAGTCGGACACGACTGAGCGACTTCCCTTAATCCCCTTAATGACCAAATGTACACTTCCCAGGTAGCTCAGTAGTAAAGAATCCACCTGCAATACAGGAGACACAGGTTCAATCCCTGAGTCAAGAAGACCCCAGGGAGGAGGGCATGGCAACCCACTCCAGTATTCTTGCCTGGAGAATCCCATGGACAGAGGAGCCTGGCAGGCTACAGTCCATGGGTTCTCGAAGAGTCAGACATGATGGAAGCAACTGAGCATGAATGCATGCATGACCAAATGTATAGGCAAAGGTTAAAAACAACACTAAGATTTACATTCTATGTACTGAGGGTATGAAAAGCTCATATATTCTGAGTGTCAAAATATCTGATAAAATAAATGACAGCCACTAGGAGATAGTCATAATTGCTGCTAAGCATTAGTCCAGAAATTAGGAAGATAAACATGGTAGACAAGATGTGCATGTTGTCAAAGTGGCAATGATGGAAAGCAATAATAATCACTTGAACCATATTCCTGAATGATCATTTGTTTGATAAAAGGTTAGAAGAACAGACATCTTGGCTGAGTGAATTCTATTTTACTCACTCTTCAAATAAAAGTCTTTCCAGCCCAAGGATACGTCATGGGATTGTGCAAATTGACATTTGAGGATATCAAAAGGATGTCTGCCACCAAGAGACTCGTGAGTTTACTGTCAGTTGCTGGCTTTTCTGTTCCTGTTTCCATGGAAATTGACATTAGATAGGTGGGAGAGGGAGGGGGAGTTATGGGTTTGGTTATTTCATTATTTCAAATAAAATGTTTGAACCTTTTACCTTTTACACCCAGCTGATACTGGTTTCCCTGGTAACAGAATCAGGGATGCTGCCCCTCTACCCCATGAGCTGACAGTAAGAACTCTTACTTTACTGATCTTGGAAGATAGCACTGAAGGAGTGATCAGGAAGGGTATGGTTCCTGGGATGAGCCAGAGGGGTGAAAGACGAAAAGGAATTAGAAGTGACCTAAAACTTCCTAAGGCTTAAAAAATATAAAACGAGGGTTTTTTAAATTCAAAATCTAGTCATTCAAGTAAAACAAATATACAGGTGATGGTCTGCCAGGTCTGCCAGGATGTGACCATCCAGGAGGTCACAACAGCTTTCCCCATGGCTCAGATCGCTTACTCATGCATTTTTCTTATACATCATGCTCACTTTTCTTAGAGGAGAAAAAAGAAAACAACAAAAATTCCAGACTAGTGCTCACTGGGTCATTTTTTTCCATAGATCAATGTTTTTTCATCCTGAGTGATTTGCTTTCCAAGGGACTATAGTTGTTTTTAAAAGGATTTTCACTGCAGAGAGTATGTTAAATGGAGAATGTGGTGGCATTAGAATGGCTGTCTGCTTTAAAAAAATAATATACAAGAAACCATAGGGGAAAGAAAAGAGTGGCCATTAAACCAAACTATTAAGAATGGTTGCACTTTACATTCCAAATGTGAAGTTATGTATCAGAGCTATTACAATTGCAGAGTGCTGCACACTGGATTCAGTAGAATGGTCATATAAATTGAAAAGCAAACTAATGTCTCTTCAAGCTCTGGAAACCACAGAAGGAATTTGTTCCCAAGTGGAAAACTCTAGGCAATCAACCAATGAATCACTCACCTAAAGAACAAGAGCTTTGTCTTTCTCATCAACTGTCTTTTACGCAGAAGTGAGATACGGGTCACTTCATACAATATCAGAAAGAAAACCAGAAGGGCATAGGTTTCAGCACATAGACCTCACTTGAGCACTGATGGTTCATATTATGAAAAGGGAAACAGTGTGTTCCTTTCTTTATTTTTGCCATATAAAACATTCTCAGGAAATATTACACCTGAAATGCTTGATAAAAATAAAACTCTTGGTTGAGATGCTTGGTTGGGTGGAGGGAACAGATTTTACTTTTATGCAAATAAGAAAGTCAATTACAGACATGAAAAATAGGATTATAATACATTCACACTCTATGATCTAACAATCCTATCCTTAAGGTTATACCAAAGAAATAGTTCAAAAGAAGAAAAAGGTTCTGTCTATAGAAATACTTAATGCGGTAGTAGTTACTAGTGACAATGCGGTTAAAAAAATAACCATGCAACATTGCAGAAGTAGTCTAATAAATGGTGGTGTATCATTTGATGGAACAAATAAAAATAAATGAAGACTATGTAGATGGGGAGAAAGAACTTGTGACAGCTAAATGTGAAGAGTGGAATACACTAGAGGCAAATGAGTGCTGTGCTCACATGTGAATGTACTCAGAAAGAGACTGAAGGGAAATACACCAAAAATAGAAATATTAGAATGAAGAGGTTTGCAGCATTTTTTTTTAAGCTTTATAGCCCTTAAAGACATAGATCTATAAAGATATTTGTATGTATAAAATAAGACAGTATTTGATTCCTGGACCCTCCAGCCTCACTTTTGTAAGTGGCTTTTCATGTTGGCTCTTGCTTACTTATCAGTTCCGCAGCATACAGTAAAGCTGGGTTGTTACACTGGTTACCTCTCCATCTAGACACAGAATGAGTAAAATAAAGAAATGGTATCATGCTCTGCTCACAGCAAGAGCAATGACCATGTGCATCCAAAAAATGCTAACACTGACAATTAACAGAACAGGTGGAAATTGTGCAAGCTTTATAGCACACTCCCTTTTGGGTAAAATGCATAATATAGCCTTTAAAATTGCTAGAGATATACACCACCCAAACTCGAAGGGATACTGAAACACAGATTTTCTTCCGAGAGAGAATGGTCTGAATAATCAGTGTTACACCAGTCCCTAAACTTTTTGGCACCAGGGACTGGTTTCATGGAAGACAATTTTTCCACAGACTGGGGAGGTGATGGGGGAGAGGATGGTTTCAGGACGAATCAAGCACATTTATGGTGCACTTTATTTCTATTATTATTACATCAGCACCACCTCAGATCATCAGGTATTAGATCACAGATGTTGGGGATCCCTGTTGTAAGAGATGAACAGTATCCTCCCAGCCTAACCTGTTAAGGTGATACCCATTTATTAACACTGTCAGCATCTTTTTTCCAGAGCTGAGAGATGCTATGTAGAGTAGATGTACACCAGTTGCCAGCAGACTGTGTCAGGACTGAAACAAGTCTGCAGCACCCCTACGAGAGTTGCTAACCAATTCTAAGTCTCTTTAGAAACTGCCTTTTCAAAAATCCTCAACAAACTTCTAGCAAACAGAATCCAACAACATAAAAAAGATCATACATCATGACCAAGTGGGCTTCATCCCAGGAATGGAAGGATTCTTCAATATTTGCAACTCAATCAATGTTATACACCACATTAACAAATTGAAAGATAAAAACCATATGATTATCTCAATAATCTCTTTTGCAGAGAAAGCTTTTAACAAAATTTAACATCCATTTATGATAAAAACCTCCAGAAAGCAGGCATAGAAGAAACATACCTCAACATAATAAAAGCCATATATGATAAACCCACAGCAAACATTATCCTCAATGGTGAAAAACTGAAAGCATTTCCCCTAAATTAAGAACAAGACAAGGGTGTCCACTCTCACCACTACTATTCAACATAGTTTTGGAAGTTTTAGCCACAGCAATCAGAGAAGAAAAAGAAATAAAAGGAATTCAGATTGGAAAAGAAGTAAAACTCTCACTGTTTGCAGATGACATACTCCTCTACATAGAAAACCCTAAAGACACCACCAGAAAATTACTAGAGCTAATCAATGAATATAGTAAAGTTGCAGGATATAAAATTAATACACAGAAATCCCTTGCATTCCTATACACTAATGATGAGAAAACAGAAAGAGAAATTAAGGAAACAGTTCCATTCACCATTGCGATGAAAAGAATAAAATACCTAGGAATAAATCTACCTAAAGAAACAAAAGACCTATATATAGAAAATAATAAAACACTGATGAAAGAAATCAAAGATGGCACAAGTAGATGGATAAATATACCATGTTCA
Source organism: Giraffa tippelskirchi (assembly GCF_054371585.1). Lineage (NCBI taxonomy): Eukaryota > Metazoa > Chordata > Mammalia > Artiodactyla > Giraffidae > Giraffa > Giraffa tippelskirchi. Next base: position 175,501,173 of record NC_137275.1, read on the forward strand.
TGGATTGGAAGAATCAATATAGTGAAAATGAGTATACTACACAAAGCAATCTATAGATTCAATGCAATCCCTATCAAGCTACCAGCAGTATTTTTCAAAGAACTAGAACAAATAAATTCAAAATTTGTACGGAAATACAAAAAACCTCCAATAGCCAAAGCAACCTTGAGAAAGAAGAATGGAACTGGAGGAATCAACCTGCCTGACTTCAGACTATACTACAAAGCTACAGTCATCAAGACAGTATGGTATTGGCACAAAGACAGAAATAAAAATCAATGGAACAAAATAGAAAGCCCAGAGATAAATCCACACACCTATGAACACCTTATCTTTGACAAAGGAGGCAAGAATATACAATGGAGAAAAGACGATCTCTTTAACAAGTGGTGCTGGGAAAACTGGTCAACCACCTGTAAAAGAATTAAACTAGAACACCTTCTTGTTTCATTGTTTGTTTCAGGACTTCCCTGGTGGCTCAGATGGTAAAGCGTCTGCCTGCAATGTGGGAGACCTGGGTTCAATCCCTGGGTCGGGAAGATCCTCTGGAGAAGGAAATGGCAATGCACTCCATTACTCTTTCCTGGAAAATCCCATGGATGGAGGAGCATGGTAGGCTACAGTCCATGGGGTTGCAAAGAGTCAGACACGACTGAGTGACTTCACTTCACTTCACTTCAGAACACTTTCCAACACTATACACAAAAATAAACTCAAAATGGATTGAAGATCTAAATGTAAGGCCAGAAACTATAAAACTCCTAGAGGAAAACATAGGCAAAAAACTCTCTGACATAAATCACAGCAGGATCCTCTATGACCCACCTCCTAGAGTAATGGAAATAAAAGTAAAAATAAACCAATGGGACCTAATTAAACTTAAAAGCTTTGGCACAACAAAGGAAACTATAAGCAAGGTGAAAATATAGCCTTCAGAATGGGAGAAAATAATAGCAAACGGAGCCACTGACAAATTAATCTCAAAAATATACAAAGAGCTCATGCAGCTCAATACCAGAAAAATAAATGATCCAATCAAAAAATGGGCCAAAGAACTAAATGGTTAACATTTCTCCAAAGAAGACATACAGTTGGCTAACAAACACATGAAGATGCTCAACATCACTCATTATCAGAGAAATGCAAATCAAAACCACAATGAGGTACCATCTCATGCTGGTCAGAATGGCTGCTATCAAAAAGTCTACAAACAATAAATTACACTGTTGGTGGGAACGCAAACTAGTACAGCCACTATGGAGAACAGTGTGGAGATTCCTTAAAAAACTGGAAATACAACTGCCATATGATCCAGCAATCCCACTGCTGGGCATACATACAAAGGAAACCAGAATTGAAAGAGACATGTGTACCCCAATGTTCATCACAGAACTGTTTACAATAGCTAGGACATGGAAGCGACCTAGATGTCCATTGGTAGATGAATGGATAAGAAAGCTGTGGTATATATACACAATGAAATATTACTCAACTATTAAAAAGAATGCATTTGAATCAGTTCTAATGAGGTGGATGAAATTGGAGACTATTATACAGAGTGAAGTAACTCAGAAAGAAAAACACCAATACAGTATATTAACACATATATATGGAATTTAGAAAGATGGTAACAATGACCCTGTATGCCAGACAGCAAAAGAGACACAGAAAGAAAGAACAGATTTTTGGACTCTGTGGGAGAAGGCAAGGGTGGGATGATTTGAGAGAATAGCATTGAAACATGTATATTACCATATGTGAAACAGATCACCAGTCCAAGTTCAATGCATGAAACGGGGCACTCCAAGCGGGTGCACTGAGATGACCCTGAGGGACGGGATGGGGAGGGAGGTGGGAGGAGGATTCAGGATGAGGGACATATGTACATCCATGGCTGATTCATGTCAGTGCATGGAACCATTACAATATTGTAAAGTAATTGGTCTCCAATTAAAATTAATTTTTTTTAAAGTAAAAAAAAAAAAGGAAATTGCCTTTTCAAAAGTTGACACTTCAGTCTGGTTACTTCTATGGAAAGATGCCAGTTTGGAGGATCCTGGACACAAAGGTCTGACTTTACAAGGATCCTGGACACAAAGGTCTGACTTTACAAGATCCACAGATGCACTTGAACAGACTAAACTGGAGTTGCTGACCATGCCAGTCACTGATGGGTAAGCTTTGTTCACTCTGAGACCATTTCTTCACTGCCCAAGGTAGTCACAAGTAATAACCAGCAGGTGAGTTCAGTGGTTAGCCCAATTCAGATTCAAATGGCGGTCTCTCAAAGAAAATGTGACCAGTATCATGTTAAATTCTCAACATAAAGTCTCAAAAATTGATAAAAATTCTTAAACTTTGTTTTAAAAATCTCAAATTTCTTAAAATTGTTCAATTGTTGAATTCTTAAAAAAAAAAAAGAAAAGGCAACTTGCTTAATTTCTTCAACAGTCGTATGAGATAGGCGTTTTTATTCCAATTTGACAGTTGAAGAAAGACCTCGAGGGACTGAGAAGCTTGCCCAAGGCCATACACAAATGATAACTATGAATCACTCCTGGGATCCTTACCTGATGGGAGTTGATTCCAAATGTGGTGTTCTGGTAACAGTGCCAGGTTTATGTTCTCATTGTAAGTGGGATATTACTCATGCAACTACAGAAAAGCCTCTTATTTTAAACAACAAAAATGGTACAGTAGTACATCCTAGTCCCCTGCTTTTAATTCATTACTAAGGTTTACCATCATTGTGGTTTCTAAATGAACTCCTTGGGGCCAGCAAAGAATAATGATGGAAAATATTAACACAGTTAATTATTAAAAACTATTGATCTTTAATATCAAAATTAAAACCTACAAGTTTATACAAGAGAAAGCTACCTTGAAAAAGCTGGACATCCACTTTAAGTGGCCAAAAGAAACTCTCCAGAGTCTATGAAAGGATTTTTAGGAATCGTTAACAGAACAGACATCTTAAGTATGGGGATAGGATGATCAAAGACTGACTGAGTGACTGAACTGAACTGAACTGACTGAAGCTCTTCAGGATCCTTTCAAAGAATGAATCTAAGTTAGAACAAAACTAAATGGGAAAATGAGATGTCATTTATGGCCTATTATTAGCAAATAATTTTTAGAATAAGAACAATATTGTTGTTGTTCAGTTGCTCAGTCTTTGCTACCCCATGGACTACAGCACGCCAGGCTTCCCTGTCCTTCACCATCTCCCCAAGCTTACTCAAGTTTACTCAGACTTGTGTCCATTGAGTCGGTGATGCCCTCCAACCATCTCATCCTCTGTTGCCTCCTTCTCCTCTTGCCCTCAATCTTTCCCAGCATCAGGGTCTTTTCAGACGAGTCAGCTCTTCACATCAGGTGGCCAAAGTATTGGAGCTTCAGCATCACTCCTTCCAATGAATATTCAGAGTTGATTTCCTTTAGGATTGACTAGTTTGATCTTCTTGCAGTCCAAAGCACTCTCAAGAGTCTTTTCCAACACCACAGTTCAAAAGCATCATTCTTTGGCGCTCAGCTTTCTTTACAGTCCAACTCTCACATCCATACATGACTACTGGAAAAACCATAGCTTTGACTAGATGCACCTTTGTCGTCAAAGTGATGTCTCTGCTTTTAAAGAAGTTCAGTCAAATAAGTTTTAAATATAGACAAATAAGTTTGTCATAGCTTTTCTTCCAAGGAGCAAGCATCTTTTAATTTGACGGCTGCAGTCACTGTCCACAGTGACTTTAGAGCCCACAAAAATAAAGTCTATCACTGTTTCCATTTTTCCCCATCTATTTGCCATGAAACAAGTTACCACTGCCATGCTTTGCTGGGAGTAGTAATATTTCTGGAAGGCAATTTGGCAGTGAATAATATCAAAGATTTGAAACATCATTCTATCTTTTGATGCAGTAATTTCATTTGTTGGGATGAATTTTAAGGAAAGCAACAGAAATAAGGTGAGAATATGATATACGAACATTTACTTTATAAGAATTGTATCTTAAGTGTTTGGAATAGCTTACATGCTTAATAAATGAGGGCACGTTGTAGTAAACTCAGCACTGTAAGTTGTTTGTGAATAAATTTTTAATAATAAAGTTAACTGAATACAAAAAATCTTCAAATAACCTAATTTTTTTTAATGAGCAAAAGACCTGAATAGGCATTTTCTCAAAAGACTATAAAAGGCCAACAAATACATGAAAAAGTTTTCAACATCACTGATCATCAGAAAATGCAAATCAAAACCACAAGGAGGTATTACCTCACATCTGTTAGAATAACCAAAAAGACAAGAGCTGACAAACACTGGCCAGAACATGAAGAAAGGGAACTCTCGGTGGGAATGTAAATTGGCTCAGCCACTATGGAAAATACTATAGAGGTTTCTCAAGATATTAGAAATAAAACTATGGTGTGATCTAGCAATCCCACTTCTTTGTAGACACCCAAAGGAAATGAAATCATCTTGAAGAAATATGTGCACCCCCACTGCAGCATCATCCACAATAGTTAAGGTATAATAAAAACATTATACTTTGTGTTCATCAAGGATGATGGATAAAAGAAATGTGACATATGTATGTATATGGGTATATATATACATACATACGTACATATATATATATATATAACAGAATATTATTCAGCCTTTAAAAAGGAAACCTTGGCATTGGTGATAACATAGAATAACTTAGAGGGCATTAAGTGAAGTGAAATAAGCCAGACAGAGAAAGAAAAATATTGCATGGTATCATTTATATGTGAAATCTTAAAAGAAAAAAAAAGTCACTCAGAGTTGAAGGGTAGTTGCCAGGGGCTGAAGGGGGAGAGAGAAATAGGGAGAGGTTGGTAAAAGGTACAGATTTACACATATAAGATGAACAACATTGAGGATAATAATAATGTACCATATTACTGAAATTTGCTAGGAAGATAGACCTTGTGTTCTCACTTAAAAAAAAAAAAGATAAGTATGTGGAAAAAAAAAAAAGCCCAGGTTAATTAATTGGATGTGGAGAATCCTCTCACAGTGTATACATATATCAAATCATCATGTTGGACACTTTAAAATATCTCCTGTTTCACTTGTCAATTATACCTCGAGCTGAAAACAAAAAAGAAAAAGTGAGCAGCAGGTTCCAAAACCACTTGGGTAAGGAGGTTAAACTAGAATTCAGACAATGGGCTTTGGAATCTGACTGCCTGGGTTAAATCTCACTCTGCCAACAATTAGCTGTATAATCTCAAGTTGGTTACTGAATCTCAGTTTCTTCATTGGTTAAATGAGTAGGAAACCAGTAACTAGTTCATTGGGCTTTTGTGAAAATTCAGTGAGATAACACAAAATGTTCAACTGTCCTTGGCACACAGAAAACACTCAACAAATTGATCACCATTATTAATCATCTATATTATAGTTGACAAAATTGGTATAAAAATGATAATGTATTATTTCTAGGTGGTACAATGACAGGTTTTTATTTTCTTCTTTGTACCTTGCCCTATTTTCCAAGTCAGAGATGTAGGATACTCTCATGAATAAAAAACTTTTTCTGAGAAAACATCTGGAAGCCCTTGGCCCAGTGCCTGGCACATGGACGTTCTTCCAAATGCTTGCTGGAATGGTACCGACTGGCTGCCCTCGCCAGCTAATGTCAAATGAGTAATTCACATCCAAGACTGCTGCGAGCTGCCTGACCATCCCTTACTGTGGGTCTCCTTAGGGCAGAGCCTCTCCCACATCCTGCTCCATTACCACCAGTAGATTCTTCCCCAGCGCCCCCTGCTGGAATAATTTCACCTTAGTCAGCTCAGTGACCACCTTGCTGAGGTCACCTATTCAATAAATACTGGCTGATTGACTGACATGGGTTTGGGTAAACTCTGGGAGTTGGTGATGGACAAGGAGGCCTGGCGTGCTGCGATTCATGGGGTCGCAAAGAGTCGGACATGACTGAGTGACTGAACTGAACTGACTGACTGAATCTAATGTGATAATTTGAAGAATGAAGATATTTGATAAAGTCAGCAGCTTATTGTTCTACATATAGTAAGTAAGTATTCCAGTTTTCAAAGAATGATTTCTAACTCTTAATTATGCATCACCACTTCCATCAAACATTGTATACATTCTCAAGGCTTCTTCTACTATATGAGGTCATCATGGTAGGTTTTCCAAGCCTTACAAGACTCACACAATTCACACTGAGTAATGATGGGTAAGCTGTAAAAAAAAAACAACTTTAAGAGCTCAATTTTGGTTTAGACCTATTATAATAGGCAACTTCAAAAGTTAGTTTTGGGAACAGAGACTAATGAAATAGCAACTTCACCACAGTACATCTTACATTTTATTGCCATTTTGCTTTTAATCCTCAGCCCAAAGCTAAAAATACAGCATTATGAGAGAATATGAATATACTCTAATAGCTGATAGCTGTCTAGATAAACACTGACAGCTCTATTGTAAAGATTACTATTCTAGATTAGCTGTGCTCAAAGTGTGGTCTCCAGACCAGCAGCCTCAGGAACAACCAGAACTTGTCAGAAATGCAGATTCTTAGGTCCCACCCTGACCTTGTGAATCAAAATCTCTGAGACTGGGGCCCAGAAATCTGAATTTTAACTAGTCCTCTGGTGATTCTGATGCAGACTAAAGTTTGAAAACAATGTCTCTAAAAACAGGAATCCAACTAACACCAAACCATATAACTGTTTAAGTACTAGGACAAACTATATAGCCGGAGAAGCCGTCGCTATCTGGAGAGTAAGTTTGCTGGGGCAGAAAATGCGCCTCACACAAGCTTCAACTTGATCAGGGAAGCCTGAAACTGTGGTGATTTGATGATTTCACTGCCAAAGGAAGAGTAAAGAGAAGACATCCTTGAGAAACAAAGAAGCCATGATCTACAGCAGTGGAAAGTATGAAATATTCTCTCCTCATGCTCAAGCTGATGGCAGAGGCAACAGTCCCTTGAAGGAATTAAACAGCATGCTGAAATTAAGAATTTGATCCCTCTGTCTGATTTACTGGAAAACTTCTGGGAAAGTCACCACCTCGCTGTGCCATTAGCAAAAGTGCAATTTTTTAAATCCCTGTATGAATGCTTTGGAGCCAGCTGCTACTTACCAGTCACGAAATCTTCAAAGAATCTTCAAAGATGGAAAAATCTCTCAGTACTTCCCTGGTGATCCAGTGGCTAAGACTCCATGCTTCCAATGCAGGGGTCATGCATTTGATCCCTGGCCAGGGAAGTTCCACATGCCATGCAGCCAAGAAAAAAAGAAAGTCCCATCTCTCAGGCCACTGTGAAGATTTTTATAATTTATAAAAAAGTTCCCTATCATCTGTCAAATAACAGAAACTTTAAAAATGTTAACTATCATATTGATGAAATATTTTGTTATTATGAAATAAGTAGTACTAGAAACATCTGGTAATGAAAAAGGTTTTACAAAACCAATCTTACTAGGCCTTCAATTATTATCCAGCAAACTTCAATGCCATGGAAGAAAACATGACAGAAACCTACATTCAAGGTTAAGACTGTGAGTGATAGAAAAAAAAAGATTAAATAAATATTAAATAAAACCTATTAAAAAGAATAGGGAAAACAATCATTTGCTTAAATTCAGTCATAAATCCTGGTGGCTCAGACAGTAAAGAATCTGCCTGCAATGTGGGAGACCTGGGTTTGATCCCTTGGTTGGGAAGATCCCCTGGAGAAGGAAATGGCTACTCACTCCAGTATTCTTGCTTGGAGAATTTCATGGACAGAGCAGCCTGGGGGGCTACAGTCCATGGGGTTGCAAGGAGTCAGACATGACTGAGCGACTAACACTTTCACTTTCATACACCTATATACACCAGAGAAATGTGCAAGTTGTAAATATTTCAAATGAAATGAAGAGGAAATTTGGAGAGCTGGGAAAAATCACAGGCCACTCTATGAAACTCAAAAGAATAAGCCTGAATTTGGTCCTATCTCCCATGAGGTCAGGAGGACACAGCTTCCCTGAACCTTGGTTACTTCTGCAGGGATAATGACAATCATCTCTTGATATTTTTATATGCAAACCTGCCTTGCATGGCTCTCTAGATGGATTTGAATCTGTTTAACCCTAATTTATAATCCATTTTTCAAAGCAAGAGGTACGTAAACATTTGGCTTACCCAGATTTCAACAATCATATGATTCCAGTTTCCTGGCAAAAAGGGGTGGGGCCTCCTAACTTCACAGTTGAGGAGGAAATCTCCTACTCATAGATGGTGCTCCCAGTCATGCTTCACACACCAGATTCTGACCTTCAAGACCCTGATATGTAGGCATGACTATTTTATCATTCTCATTTTGTGAGTGGAGAAACAATCAACTGTGCAGTCCCCCAAGATTCCAAACCTTGAGCAGAGGGACAAGCTCTACAGAATACCTCTTCTGGGACCAGACAAGAGTCTCAACCAAAAGCAGATGGAAGTGGTTTCATAAGTTTGAAGATAATTGATGAACTGCCTTAGAAAGCATCACTACGAACAAAGCTAGTGGAGGTGATGGAATTCCAGTTGAGCTATTTCAAATCCTCAAAGGTGATGCTGTGAAAGTGCTGCACTCGATATGCCAGCAAATTTGGAAAACTCAGCAGTGGCCACAGGACTGGAAAAGGTCAGTTTTCGTTCCAATCCCAAAGAAAGGCAATGCCAAAGAATGCTCAAACTACCGCACAATTGCACTCATCTCACATGCTAGTAAAGTAATGCTCAAAATTCTCCAAGCCAGGCTTCAGCAATACGTGAACCGTGAACTTCCAGATGTTCAAGCTGGTTTTAGAAAAGGCAGAGGAACCAGAGATCAAATTGCCAATATCCGCTGGATCATCGAAAAAGCAAGAGAGTTCCAGAAAAACATCTATTTTTGCTTTATTGACTATGCCAAAGCCTTTGACTGTGTGGATCACAATAAACTGTGGAAAATTCTGAAAGAGATGGGAATACCAGACCATCTGACCTGTCTCTTGAGAAACCTGTATGCAGGTCAGGAAGCAACAGTTAGAACTGGACATGGAACAACAGACTGGTTCCAAATAGGAAAAGGAGTACGTCAAGGCTGTATATTGTCACCCTGCTTATTTAACTTATATGCAGAGTACATCATGAGAAACGCTGGGCTGGAAGAAACACAAGCTGGAATCAAGATTGCCGGGAGAAATATCAATAACCTCAGATATGCGGATGACACCACCCTTATGGCAGAAAGTGAAGAAGAACTAAAGAGCCTCTTGATGAAGGTGAAGGAGGAGAGTGAAAAAGTTGGCTTAAAGCTCAACGTTCAGAAAACTAAGATCATGGCATCTGGTCCCATCACTCCATGGGAAATAGATGGGGAAACAGTGGAAACAGTGTCAGACTTTACTTTTTTGGGCTCCAGAATCACTGCTGATGGTGACTGCAGCCATGAAATTAAAAGACGCTTACTCCTTGGAAGGAAGGTTATGGCCAACCTAGATAGCATGTTTAAAAGCAGAGACATTACTTTGCCAACAAAAGTCCGTCTAGTCAAGGCTATGGTTTTTCCAGTGGTCATGTATGGATGTGAGAGTTGGACGGTGAAGAAAGCTGAGCGCCGCAGAATTGATGCTTTTGAACTGTGGTGTTGGAGAAGACTGTTGAGAGTCTCCTGGACAGCAAGGAGATCCAACCAGTCCATCCTAAAGGAGATCAGTCCTGAATGTTCATTGGAAGGACTGACGTTGAAGCTGAAGCTCCAATACTTTGGCCACCTCATGCGAAGAGTTGACTCATTGGAAAAGACCCTAATGCTGGGTAGGATTGGGGGCGGGAGGAGAAGGGGACGACAGAGGATGAGATGGTTGGATGGCATCACCGACTCGATGAACATGGGTTTGGGTAGACTCCGGCAGTTGGTGATGGACAGAGAGGCCTGGCGTGCTGCAATTCATGGGGTCGCAGAGGGTCGGACACGACTGAGCGACTGAACTGAACTGAACTGATGAACTGATAAAGATCTAGACCCTCAGAAAATCCCATGAGAGAAAGAATATTGGGAGCTTGGGAAACCATAAAGCATGAAGGGAGAAAATGCACCAACAGAAAATGGGACTATTTCCTTAACCCAGAATCCCTCCAAATATATTCTCCCTTCTCCACGGGTACCTGCTGCAAAGGAAGAGACCACAACCCCCAGACTCACCCGTGTCTAGGTCTCCGCCAATGGACTGGTAATGGAAATGATAGAGAAACTCCTAGTCACCTGCCTGGGAAGACACCCTTCCCCTGGACTCCCACTCTTTCCCTCTGGGAAGGAGGACTCCAGTCCCCCTGGAGGCTGGGACTAGAGACCACAGGAGTAACTGTGGATGCCCGGAGCTCACCACTGGCCTGGGTCTCTGGGTCGTACGTGGGTAAGACACAAACCCTTGTGGTCTCAGAGCCACTGTATTGTTGAGTGCTGTTACAGCAACTTAACCTCTACTCTACTATTACAGAAAACAGGGAAGGTGAGGCAGGAAGGAGAGAGACCAGAAAAGGTAAAAAGTATGTTATGAACCCATCAGAGTCTGTAGTATAGAAACCTACTTCATTATACAGGGAAGGGATGAGAGAGAAATCAGCTTCAGTAATTAGGCCTTTGCGATCCACTTAATGAGAAGAGAAAATATTTAACAAACTGTACATAAACATTATTTTGGCAAAAGGTAAACAAAATAATGTTGTTAAGTGTATAAAAACAAGATGGTCTGGATAACAAATGAAAAATATTATGACAAACTGCCAACAACTTGCTGGATCATAAGAAAACAAGGACATTATAAAATTCCTTAGGTGCTATTTTCAAACAGCCAGAAAACCTGGCTTGAAATTATTAACCATTATTTTTGAAAATACAGCAGTAAATAATAGGTATATAAAGAATGAGCCGTGCAGCCTTTTCAGGAGGAATCATGCATAGCAACTTATTAAAAGCCCAGGGTTACAGGTTCCATCTAATCAAATTAGTAGAAGCTTGTCCACAAAGATAAAGACCAGACTAATGACAGGCAGCAAGGGCTGCAGCTGTAGGGAAAGCCTTAATGAGAAGGACGGAGCAAAGTGCTGGGTGTGGTTGGCTTAAGTCAATTAATATAATAGATCAAATAAGTATTAATGAGATAAAACCAGCAGGCACCCCACCTTTCTTCTACAGGTTAATGAACTCCATAGCTTTGTGGATATCATCAGTCTTAGCACTAAATCCAAGTCACCTCCATTTCTTAAAATGTAAAGCCTGTAAAGGGAGACTATAGATTTGAAAATGCCAGGCTTTCCTAGAAAAAGGGAGTATTCTGTCTCCCAGTGAATCATCAAGAAAAAGTAAAGCTTTAATTTACAACCTCAAATCATAAGAGTATCCAAACAAAAGAATGAATCTTGGCTTAAGTCATGTTATGTTAGCTTCCCAAATAAAATCATCATTAATAAACCTTTGGTTACTTATTATTCTTCCTCTTGACTTCCTGATTAACTCAGAAGAGGTAATTACATCCTAGTGCACTAGGAATCTGTGACCAAATATATTTATAAAACGAGAAGTGCATTTTAAAACTTCCTCTACAAATTTCTGAACTTTGCTTATAGAAGCCACACCAATGATTAAAAACAATAAAGAAGGAGAAGGAAAACCACTTATTGGTACTAAAGCCTTTACTGTAATAAACCAAATATATTTACAATTTATACAAATGTTTAACCTTCAACAAAAATACAAAAAAAAAAAAACATTTCACAAGATGCAAAACCAGGAAACAAGTTCATTGGAGACACCACTGATCTACCAAGGACAGACAGGAGGGAAACCACAAGGAACAGAAAGGTAATCTCGGCAGACCTCACAGAAAGAAAAGGATGAACTCTGCCTGGGCTGGCAGGCTCCGTTCCTGGAGCCCGCAACCCTCACCCCTCTGTCCACGTCGCCTCGGTGCTCCATTTGGTCTAGGTAGATAGGTGACCTTCTCTTGATATGCTCGTTGCCTCTTCTTTGTAGATGCAAAGCAGTTTTGTGTCAAGGTTTGGAAACAGGTTTTTGTGTTTTTAAAGTTGCGACTTTTCTATTTCTACAAATTCAAAACATTTTGGCCCAATTCAACTATAAACATTAAACCACATAATGTTTTCAGTAGATGACTTCATAGACTGTAGCTTTCTTGTCCCCTGAGCCAGTGACAATGTATTTGTCATCCACAGAGATGTCACAGCTGAGCACAGATGAGGACTCTTTGGACTGGAAGAGAAAACAATGGATGTGTGTTTGGTGTGGAATAGAGATGCTCCAGGCCCTGTCCCTCCAAGGCACCTTCACTTCCAGCATCATCAGGAACACTGAAGTCCAACTGTTTCCATTCTAGGTGAGAAGCACTAACTTACCTGGAATATACTAGCTCCATAGGGGGTCCTCCAAGCATTGAGAAGGTTATCTTTTCCAGTACTCACAAACCATTTACCTAGAATTAGCAAAGGAGCAGGTAATAAGATCAAAATTCCTGGTATATATTAGCTACTTGAACGTAATCAAATTCAGAGCATTGTTTAATTATGAACTATCATGCGCAAGGGTGTGACACAAGTAGAGAGGGCAGGTTTTAAATATGGGCTCCACTGTGAACCATCTGTGATCTTGGGTTTAATCAAAGTGGTGGCAGGGACCATGTCAGTCCAATTAGCCACTGGATACATGACAGGTAGCTTCACACCCAGCACGCAGTGGGTCCTCTGTCAATCAATGAAGTTGTTTTCTGTTAGTCTCCTTATGATAAAATGGGACTAAAAAGGATTGAATGAGGAATCTAAGTTAAATGGCAGACAGGATATATGGCACATAGAATGTGGTCAGTAATGTGATAGCTATTAATCCCTCCCTCATCTCATGAATAAGTATTGGATTCCCCATGAACTTCTCTCCTCATTTTCCTCACTGCAGAGGGTAATGGTCTGGGCACCCCTAAATGCTCCCTTCTCTGACCATGGGCTCCTCATCCTGGTCAGTCCACAGCGACCTCCTCTGCTCCTGCCCCATTCTCCTACAAATTCCCATCCATCCCCCTCAGAGGGGTACCTAACTGCCCTCCACCCACACTTCTGATTCTCTTCACTAAAAACAAACATGCGTCAAAACCTCGTATTAGGCAATTTTATCGCCTGCTGACTTTTCTCAAATTAGGGAAGCAGACCGAAACAGACATCACTATGCTCTGAGGGACAATTTTAAGACAATAGAATGATTGCATCCAGCTGCTCCGAGAACAACATTTTTCCCAGATATGATCTCCACTGTACTTTTTTAGAAGTATTTTCCATTTTGGCCACCGGTGTCCTCCGGTTTCCTTTCAGCTGAACTCACCACAATAAGCGAATTTTAGGGACAGCACACAGCTCTCGTGGAGATGCAGCTGGTACTTGTCAGGTTTGTTCACGTGGAGGACTTCCACGTTGCTGCTCTCCATGCCCACGGCCAGCCACTCCCCAGTTGGGCAATACCCAAGGGAGAAAATCTGCAAGAAGCAGAGAGGCTCACTGAGTAGTTTGCCCATAGACCTGGGAAGTGAACAGACAACAAAGGGGAAAACTAGCAAGAACAGGAGGACGTAATAAGCAAAGGGCAGGCTGTGGCAAAGTCTATGTTAAAGACCTTTATGAAACAACTTGAGAGAAAGAAAAACAGCACTTATTCCATGGGTGATAAAACCAAGAAATATATTCTCAGGAACTAATAAAGGTATTCATGTGTGTTGTCTAAAAGGGTTGTCTTTTACAGATAATGGTGGTGGTTTAGTCACTAAGTCATAACCAACTCTTGCGACCCCATGGACTACAGCCCTCCAGGTTTCTCTATTCATGGCATTTTTCAGGGAAGAATACTGGAGTGGGTTGCCATTTCCTCCTCCAGGGGATCTTAATGATCCAGGGATCGATCTCCATGTCTCCTGTATTGCAAGTGGATTCTTGAAAGCCTGTCTTTTATAGATACTAACTGAAATACTTATGGATGAAGTGATACAATGTCTGGGATTTACTTTTACATAATCCAGTGTCTGGGGGCAGGGATGACAGATGAGAAGGGTTACGTGTTAGGAACTGAAGTTGGGTGATGGGCATAGGGAGTTTATCATATAATTCTCTGTGCTTTCATATATGCTTGAACACTCTCTGTTCTCATATATATTTGAAATTTTTCATAGGAAGTTTTTTTTTTTATAAAAAAAGGCAGACTGAAAATAGAATCCTAACCATAATGGAAACAGGGCTGGAATGGAACAGGGAAGACTATAAGGAACTCAACAAAATTTTGACAGGGGCATGAAATTTAGTTGAATGTATAGCTGCTTTCCATTTCTGTCCTATTTTTCTGAGTCGAATTATTTTTATTACCAAAAAAAAAAAGTACGTAAATAAGTCATGACAAAATAAAACAGTTCCACCATCAGAAAACACTTAACATGGCATGCACTGTCTTCCCCAAACAGGCCTAGATTCAGACACTTGACATCTAAATAATCTCCACAATGCACAATCAAAGTTGCCATTTTTCTATCATTTCAAAACTCCATAAATCTAGTTAGCCATGAGTCTAATTTCTAAGGGATGACCAATAAAACAGGAATCCACTGAGATAGCACTGTATTTTTTAAGCTCCCTGATGTAAGTGAAATGAATTAACTTGTAGAGCTGTTGTGATTTTTCTTTACTCCTTGTGACATCCCTGCATATTTTTCAAGGTCTATTTATATGAGAATCAAATCATCTCTCACCCCTAGATCAGATGGTGAGAAGATGGACAACACATCACACCCTGTACGTTCTTCACAGCACAAATTCCTGCAATGAATTCACTGATAAACAAAACAACTAACAAGTCTTAACCTACAGCATTTTAAAAGCCAGTCTTAAGTGTTTCAGGGTGATTTTGGGTGCGTGTGTGTGTGTGTGTATCTCAAATGAAAGTCTGGTCTGTTTGTCTAGCTTCTACTCTCCTGGGGGTGGGGGTGGGGGGTAGGGCGCCACACACAGAGCACTGTGTGGGTCCCGGGGAGGGACGAATGCGCACCTGGGAGGTGAAGTCGTGCTGCTGCAGCTGCCGCCCCTCGCGCAGGTCCCAGGACCGGACCGTGTTGTCCAAGCCGCCTGTCCAGAGCTTGGTGCCATCATTAGAAATGTCAATACAGCTGGCCCCGTCCGTGTGGCCCTGGAATTGCCTGATAAAACAAACCAGATTGAATAATGATTTCCTGCCAGAGCTCAAGGTAAACACTGTTGTGTTGTTAGTTTTGGACTCGCTGGGCGTGTGTCATCTCCTCAGTGTCTGCTGATGTGCAAGATCAAACCAACCTTCTTCCCTCGAGGAGGAGAGGAAACGGCACCTGCAGATTTTCTTCTCCTTTTTTCATGATCCAAGTGCTGAAGAAATGGAATGCTGTTTTAGGTCACCACACAGGAGAAGTTAAATACACTCCAAGAGCTATTCTTACAAATCTGTCTGGAAGGTGAAATTCCTCCCAGGTCTGGAAAAGTGTTTAAGTGTGAAAAGAAGGGGGAAAAAAAAAGGCAAACACACAGAATCCCAAGTGTATTCCTTATAGAAAGAGGCAGGCCTCGCCTCTAACCGCAAGGGCCTGTACCACCACATCACGGACTCGGGGCCCGGGAGCACACCCATTTCTATGAGTGAGTAACACAGAGATGCCCTTCGTGCCAGCAAAGCATGAGCTCATGTATTGACTCAACCTCGCGTTCTCTATTAGAAAAAGCCCTGCGTTAGGAAATCTGGACTCCTGGAGACAAAGGGGCATGCCAGCCTCCTGACTCAGACTCATGGGGCAGAGAGAGCTGATTGCTGACTGACCCCTGAGCATGGTCCTGCCTGGAATCCCAGCACAAGGCCTTTGTTCTCTTAAAGGGGAATCTCGTGCCTCAGTCAATAACCACCACCAAAGACCCAGAGAACACATTTGTGGTTGCCAAGGATAGGATGGGGCAGAGGGAGAGGGATGGACTGGGAGTTTGGGGTTAGTAGATGCAAATGATTACATTTAGAATGAATAAACAACAAGGTCATACTCTGCAGCACAGGGAACTTCATCCAATCTCCTGAGATAAGCCATATTGGAAAAGAATATAAAAAAAGAATGTATATATGTATCTGAGTCATTCTGCTGTACAGCAGAAACTAGCACAACATTGTAAATCAACTATACTTAAAAAAAAAAACAAAAAAAAACCACAATGAATTACCACCAAGAATGACCAACCAACAGGGGTTTGCTGAGCCTGGTTTTGCAGACCAAGAGGAAGCAGGCAGGGGAGTGACTGGAATAGGTGAGAGGCATTCCAAGGCTTGATCAGGATGGCAAACCGGGCAGAATCCATGAGAGAACTGCTTCGGAGCTCAACACTCAGAGCAAAGTTTCCACTGCCTCTCCTTCCTGTTACCTTATTATTCCCACAGAGCTTCACACTTTAAAGCTGAGCTTGGAATGTAAAAGGCATGGAGGAGAGGATGTGAGCTCCAATGCTGCCCTGAATTCTGAGACAAGATACAAAGCATTACTTCAAAAGTCTCTCTTCTGAAAACTACTCAGAACTTCCACCATGCTCTTCTCCCCTATGCATCTCAACTCTGTCCCTCAAAGTCCCAGCCTGCGTCCAAGGTGTCCCCGCTGGTCCCCCAGACCTACAGCAGTCCTATCCCACCTTTCCAAAGTGCTGCTTTTCTGTCTTCAAAAAGCTTGTGAAACCAAAGGACCTCCTTTTCACTTCAGCCTCTGAATTCTTCTTACCTCTGGAACTCATGAAATACCTGGACTCCTTGAGAACAACTGTTTCTCTGGGGACCTGAGCACGTAGTGGGTGCTCATTTCTCCATTCCTCCATCCACCTATTGCAGCGCTGCACTAAGGCTCCTAGAAAGCAGCTTTTAGGGCTGTTCAGAACGTGCTGGGTCACAGAGATACACGGATATTCAACAGACTCTGCACTGCCCTGTCACACAGAGTGGCCACTAGCTGCGTGTGGCCAGTCCAAACAGAGAGACGTGTGAGGCACGACCCCATCATATCCAACAGGTACTTACTCCCCGGGGGCTGGCACAGAGCAGGAGTTCAGAGCACACAAGAGGGCAGGGTGCCCAAACCCCTTCACAGCTCCTCCATGATAACATCAGGATAAAGCAGTGCACAAGAGACAGGGGTTAAAGAGATGAATACTTGAAAAGCACTTCAAATGAATATTTTGAAAGTGTATTTATTAAGTTAAAAAAAAAGCAGAAAACAAAGAAAAAAGAGCCAACAATCACTAGGCTAGAAGTTTGAAGTGGCTATTGGCTCTGGCTCCAGTTGTTCACTTCGGTCATTCTGAGCTGCCCAGGGAGTGACCAAAAAAAATAACTGCAGACTGTCACTCACATGCAGGGACAGAGCCTGGTGTGGTAAGACTTGGTAGATTTCTACAGAAAAGGCTGAAGAGTGAGCCGCTCTAATGAGTTCCATGCTCTCTTCCTTCCCTCCAGCCCTTGGCCTGGAAGCATGGGAAGAGTTTTGCTAAGTAACCTATGAGTCTAAAAATGTACCATACGCAGTGTTTCTAAGTGAAGATGAACTGTGACATGAAAGGGCAAAACACAGGCCCATTCTGCCTTAAATGTTTAATCAGTGCTTCCTTTATTTATTTATTCATTTATTTTTTGAGTGAGTGGGGGGCTACTCCCTAGCTGTGGTGCATGGGCTTCTCATTATGGTGGCTTCTCTTGTTGCGGAGCACAGGCTCAGTAGTTGTGGCGCATGCGCTTATTAGTTTCCCCGTGGCATGTGGGATCTTCCCAGACCAGGGATCGAACCCATGTCTCCTGCAATGGCAGTCAGATTCTTAACCACTTTTCAAAAGGCTTTTCTCTAACATCCCTGACATGAGCATCAACTTGGCCAGAGGGAGGGAGCTGGTGAGAGCCGAGGAAGGACACAAAGGTGGCAGATTCTAGGCAGCTAGGCTTGTTCCTGGGGCAAATGACCCCCGGACAGGGCTTATTTAGTTATTGAGAAACACTGCTGCTTTAAAACCATTTTGTGGGTTAAATTCGTGGAATCTCTTCTAATGTTCTTTTGTTGATTTTCTGTTATCCTGTATCAGTTGGTTCCTGTTTGCACATATGAGGTTCCAGGCAAAGCCAAAAACATCTAGCGTTGAGGACCTTTTGTACCTCCATCTAATCCATGGTATTCTGCCCCTTGGCAAAGGCCAGGGATGTTTTTTAAACAAATCTGGCATGAAGAATAGGAACATTAGGGAGGTAAATATAAAGTCAGGGTGACACCCAAGCATGGCAGCAAGACTGTAAGCCCCTGAGGGCGGCGACATGGTCCTGACACCCAGTTCCAAGCCTGGACTGTGTGGGCTAAGAACCTGGGGGCAGGCAGAGAAGAAGGAGAAATGGGGGGAGGGGGTCTTTCTGACCCAAGGAACCCCAACTTAGGTAACCACCCCCGCTCACCTCACCAGCGTCTGGTTGTGCAGGTCCCACACAGCGATGTTGCCGTCGCTGCAGCAGGAGAAGCAGACCTTGGAGTCTGGGCTGATGGCCAGGGCGTAGCAGGCGGGGGCCGAGGACGTCAGCTCTGCTTTGATGCGCGGGGTGGGAGCGGCCAGGTCCCAGATGGACAGGGTACTGGCTTCCCCTCCCACTATGAGAGTGCAGCCATCAGGGAGCAATTTGCAGGAACGGATGTAGTTATCCCTGTTCTGTGAAATAAACATAATTCAATTGTTATAATGCATGACCAAGCAGTAACAATGCCATGTTCTCTAACGGCTATCTTGGTTGTTGACTTAAAAAGTGGTATTTCACGGACACTAGCAAAGCAAGCATTCTATAGTAAAGATCCGGGTCTCATGGCCACTGGCTCCTTCAGAGTAGTAAACAAAGCAACCTCACAGGACTGCTCAGTGCATGTGAAAGCTTACGTATAACTCACACTGCTGCCTCGTTTACTGCTGAAGAGACAAAACTGAGACCATCAGTACATGTAAGGTGGGTGTACATGTACTTCTCTATGAAAAAAATCACTTTTCAAAGCTAGTTTAGAAATCTTTGACCTCATTACCCTGTTATTTACTATTTGGAAAATGCAGACTTGCTGCCTGGGTTTTGGTTTTCATTACTCTTAAGTCTCTGCCTAAGGCTTGTACCGTGTCTTCATTAGCCAGATGGATCCTTGTCTGGGAATTTAACACAGCTGCTTCCTCCAGTTGTAACCTGGCTGCTGTCATATTTAAGCCTCTCAATCCAGAGGCCAAAGAAATTAACAAAAGAAGGCATCTATCCATCAAAACCAACACATTAGAAAGAAAGGTGAAACCTAAAATGATGCCCCCGCCCCCGCCACCACCAACAAAGAAGTAACCGCATCCTCAACAGAAACAGCCAAAGTCTTTACTGTGCTTTAACCATGGCCTATTGTTCAAAGAGTAGAGAAACTGTAACCAGTGTGATTTCACAAAAACGAGTGTGACAAAACTCTCCTACGACCATAGAATGTTAAGCTGTGTTTAAGTATGTTTCCTCATGTTTAAGTTTCATTAATAGATATATGTTTAAGTTATTTGATTAAAAAAATAAATCAAGGACTATCCCAAAGAGCCTTTTCATTTCAAAACCACAGTCTGTCTTCTTTTTGGAAACACCCTCTCCAGAATCCTTGCTGTGTGCCAGGCAGGCTGTGGGTCAAGGACGACAAGGCAGCCTATAGTCTGCTCAGGGCCAATGGTATGTGGTTTGTGAATGGGTACTGTACATGGGTACTGTGTAAAGGACATGTCCCAACATGTTCTATGATCCCTAAAAATGCAACGTGGTATTCTCGTACTGTGGGAGTGGGGGTGGGGAGGTGGCGTAGGTGCTTGAAGGGAGCACTCCCTCCCACCCCACCACCCCCATTCTGCTGACAGCTGCCCTGATTTCGTGCAGTGTGATCTATTAACTCTTTCCTGAAGTTAAGGTCATAAAACTCAGCCAGATCTCCCTGAAAACACAGCCCCTGTTCAGAACGGTTCTATGTCACATTATCAAATGTTTACTCTTCAATATTTATCCAAAGGCTGCAGGGAAATTAAAAGTGGAATGGAGTACAGGGCTCAGAGTCCAGGCCTAGCTGCGCTCCATCCATTAAACGGGACACCCCCTTCTGAACACACATTCAAACAAGAACAGCTTCTGTAAACTACCGTTGAAATATTTTTTTAAGAGAAATCCATCAACTCTGGGATTTAACCACTGAAATAGCAACAAATGAAACCTTCACGCTGAGGCGAGAGGGTGGGGAGAGCTAAATGGCTAACACAGGAAACAGAATGGGCTTCCATTTCCTCATAATGGGAATAAAACCCAGGCCCCGACAGCGATTTCCTTATTGAGTCTCCAGGGGCAAATTACCCTGGTGCACCGGTTCCTTCTCACTCACCAGACAGTCGAGCTGAGAGACGGGGCTCTTGTTGCCGGGGTGACTGATGTCCCAGACCTTGACGCAGCCCTTCCCACCCGTGTACACGTGTCGCGTGGGGTTGCTGATGGTCACCGCGCACACCACCTCCCCATGGCTCAGGGTGTTGATCTGGCGAGCGTGTCGGGGGATACCAGGGCCGATGAGGGCATCTGGAGGGAAGGGGACGGGCTGCATCTGACCATCTGCGGTAACGTGGAAGGAGTATGCGCTTTTGGAGATGGGATGATTAGGGAGAAGAACATGAGAGAAGACAGAAAAAATATTTATCATAAAGCAGTTAATCATTACCACAGTATACTTCTATGAGAAAGACAAAAGAAAGATTCTTGCTCTGCATTCCTTTTGAAAGCAATAGAAGTTGAAGTGTTTATTGATGGAACAAATGAAATAAATAGCCAAAGTATAGGGTATAAAAAAAATTATATTGAATAATATTTAAAAATTTTATAAAGATTTTTAAATTGTGCTGCTTTGTTTCATAAAAAAAGAAAAAAATTCCTTCAAAAAAACACTAAATGTACTTCCAAATTACCATAAAATTCTTCCCTCTATGTACCTAGTATAATTGTATGATTTCTTAGTACAATTTAAAATGATTATTTTTGGGGACTTCCCTGGTGGTCCAGTGGCTAAGACTCTGCACTCCCAATGAAGGGGGGCCTGGACAAGGAGCTAGATCCCGCATGCAGCAACTAAGACCAAATGCAGCCAATTAAAATAAATAAATGATTTAAAAAAAAAAAATAAAATGATTATTTTTGATGCTTAAAATGAAGCCCTTATGAGCTCATAATAATTACACATGGTACAGTATATTTCAAAATCAACAAACAAAAACAGCTTTCTAAATGAACCAGTTTAATGTTTGGACTTAAAACTCTCTTCTGCATAATTGACATAAAATAATAAAAGAGAATGTCTTAAGTTAAATGATTCTGTGATAAAGACTTCAAGTTTCCTCCTCAACTACCTTCCTGTCTACTTTGGCCACAAAGCCCAGTTTTATCAAAGGTAGCAAAGATCCCAGTAAAAGATGACTTCTCTCAGCTTTGCTCTGTCCAGGTATGCCCATGTTCTGTCTGATGAGATGTAGGCAGAAGCTGCTGGGTGGCACTTAGTTCATAAAGAAAGGGAATCTGGGGGATATGGAAACTGTCTGTACTTTCCATACAATTTTGCTGTTAGCCTAAAATTGCTCTAAAAAATAAATTTATTAATTAAAAAAAAAAAAAGAATTTAAAAAGAGGTAAGGGAGTGTGCCTTCTCTCTTCTTTCCCTCTTTTCTGCTAACTGAACCATGAGCATGATGACTGGAGCTTCTGTAGCCTGTTTGGGTCACAACATGACTTTGAAGATGGAAATCAATTGCTGAGGGGCACAAAACAAAACGACAGGATGCACAAACCCTGGTGACACTATGGGGCTGTGATATATGCCCTGGGCTGACAGCCAGTATCTTTTATGGGAGAGAGAAATAAACTTCTCTGCTATTTTGGCTAATATTTTCTTCCCTGTTAAATACAGACAAACCTAATCCCAGTGTACACTTGTTTCCAAACCAAAATCTTAAAGCATATTTTTTCTTTAACAATCTAATTACTTAAACTCCAAGCACTAATATATTACAGATACTATAAAAACTCTACAAAGAAAAGACCCTGTAGGGGATGGAAGAAATAGGAGTGATAATATTTCCCATCCGCATCTGAACTAGGCACTTTGAAGACCATAGCTTTCACTTGCTTCTTATTCAAAGTATCACTTGGTAATCTAGAAGTGCAACATTAAACCTCTATAAGTCTGCATACATAAACAACAAACGAAGTATGTAGGGTTTTCTCCTTCCCATAACCCTCTGGAGTAATCTGGGCTCCTTCTGGAACTTATCATTGGCACCTTGAAGTCCCTTAACAGACTCTAAAGACCATGGGTATTAAATATAGAACTTAAATATTCATTTTAATGCTAACTCAAAGTTTGAAAAATAACTAAGCATGCACAAAACTGAAAACTGATACCAGATATCAGGTTTCTACCTGCTTGCACATAAAACCTACATAACTTCCTTAGCTTGAAAATAAAATATCTGTCCTTATTTTTCTTTTATAAAAACAAAATATCAAATATATGAAAAGATTTTTAAAAGAATTTCTCCTTAGACTCTAAGGATCTTAGAGTATGAAAAGGCAAAAGGAATCTTAGATATGTTATCTCCTGGCAAGCTAGTTCCAATAACTAATATTACACGGCTATTTGGCCCAAATCCTTAACGTTACCCTTAATTTGAATGACAGAATACACATGATGGGAACCATGCAGAATGTCACAGGAAATAAGTATGCAAATAAAACAATTATAGATCAAGGCACTTATGTCACTAGACCACTAAATCTGTATATTTTAACTGAAGTATAATTGATGTACAGCATTATATAAGTTACAGGCATATAACATATTGATTCACAACTTTTAAAGGTTATACTCCATTTATAGTTATTGTAAAATATTGGCTATATTCCCTGTGTTGTACAATATATCCTCATAGCTTATTTTACACGTAATAGTTTGTGTCTCTTAATTCCCTACCCCGTTTGTCCCTCCGCGCTTTCCTCTCCCCACTGATAGCCCCTGGTTTGTTCTCCACATCAGTTAGTCTGTTTCTTTTTTGTTATTAAATCTTCTGTTTTTTAGCCCACAGTATCCTTTGGTGTTCTTAGTCCTTATCAAGTCCCCATGATGTTTCAATACACGCACATTAGAATTAATTGAACCTATGCCATCTATTACAGGGTATTTGGAGTTGGAATCAAAAAGCATTGTATTACTGCCCTTGAAGATAAGACCACAAGAACCGGGGTTGAAGTCTATCCACATTCCAAGTTATGTGACCCAGATACCAGGCACCACAATCTAGGCCTGAAGATAACAAATGAACGGTGGTCAACATGGGGAGAAAACTTGCTTCTTAGAGCTTTCCGTAATTTCTAAAGAATTACGGCAGATGTGAGGGTTAGCTTTTCTGTTTGCCATAAATCAAGGTGGGCACTTCCAGGTAGGCAGTTTCTATCAGGTGCCATTTTAGCAATTCTGGATTTTTATGGGAAGGAAATTTTGTCTGCTTCCCCTGGAACTCTGCTGATTACAGAGTTAAATGTTCCAGATTAAAACAGATGCACGAAGTACAGATGAGAGCTGTGTGCTTGTCTTTGGAAGACACCCACCTCTCTCCCAGGTGTCCTCTTCTTCAAACCACACAGGAGGTCTGTGATCATCATACTCAGGCAGTTTTAAAATTGATTCACAGTGCAGCGAACTGCTGCCAGAAGCTGTGAACATTCGTCCATCCCAGGGGAAACCCATACGATGTTAATACATCAGTCACAGGGGGCCTCAGAGGAAGCTGGTGCTGCCCGCTGCACTGGAGAGCCTAATCAAATGAACAAACCTCAACGAGGCACAGGGCAGGTGTGGCTCACAAAGGGAAAGATGGGAAGGAAAAACCAGAGAAGCAAATGAAACAGCTTGGAATCTGTTTTTCACCTCCAGGAAGAGCATGAGTGTCTTTGAGAAAGCCCACTTCAATGGCACATCCTAACAATGTTGAAGAGATCCCAGAAGGAAACTTTGCCTCTTTACTGACTGAGAAACTAGGAAAAGTAAGATCAACTAGGAGAGGGTATTTATAAATGGATAGTGTACATTTATAAATATTTCTCATGCCTGAATTTAGAAAGAGATCAGCCACAGAAGAATGCGTATGGCATGACTGCATTTATAGAAGTTCACACACAGGCAGATTTACCTCTGGTATTAGAAGTTGGGATGGTGGCTCCCCTTGAGACTGGAAGAGGCATGGATAAGGTTTCTCAGGTGTTCTTTGTGCAAAGTCACTGGACTATACACACATGATTTGTGTACTTTCCTATACATGTGCCTCGATTTTTAAAGCTTGGATTCATGGAAGGAAGGCTCAAAAGGGAGGGGACCTATGGCAGAAACCAACACAATATTGTAATTATCCTCCAATTAAAAATTAAATTAAATTAAAAAAAACCTTGGATTTGTTTATTCAAGAAAAAGGGAGGGGCTTTCCTGGTGGCTTAGTGGCAAAGAATCCACCTGCTGATGCAGAGAACACAGGAAGAGCCTGTATGCCGCAGCACAACCAAGCCCGTGAGCCCGAACTACCTGAGCACCAACACCCAGAGGCTGTGCTTAGCGACGAGAAAAACCACTGCAATGAGAAGCCTGAGCACGGAAACTCGCCACAACTGGAGAAGGCCCACACACATCAACGAAGATCCAGCACAGCCAAAAACAAGCAAATAAATCTTTAAAAATAAAGAAAAGGGAAGAGGAGGACTCGTGACCACTGTCGGCTGGGTCCACAGCCAGGTTGAGAGCACAGACCCTGGATTTAAAGGGACATGAGCTTCAGGGGCCCCGGTTCACAGCCTCACTGACTATGGTCTTCCTAAGGGGCTTAACTACCTGCAGCCTATTACGTATCTGTTTCCTGATCGACAAGATAGAAATAATAATGAAACATAAGGGCCGCAGGGGTGGTAGTAAGGAAAAAAAAGGGCCAGCAGCTGCACAAGTGCAAAACACTTAACACTGTGCTTGACACCTGCAGGGGCCTTCAGGAAATGACAGCATCGATACTAAATACCCATGACTTAAAAAGAGGAAAGTGAGGCGATGATGAATCCAGGGCTCTTATCTTGACCAGAGGACAAGTGTGACAGCCAGGAATGCGGAAAGGGAGGAAGGCGTAGGGTGGGAGCCAGGAAAGCATGTGGCGATGGCGAGGCTAGGAAAACCAGGATACCCATAAATCCTAAAAGGCTAGGTGGGGAGACAGCACAGGGAAAGTCGAGTGGAGGATGTTTGGAGAGAGCATTGTGGCCAACTGTGGGGTAGAAAGGAGCCCTGGGTGGTGGGGCCTAGTTAGGGGCCACCTACTCACACCCCAGAGCCTCAGAGAGCTGAGTCCCCAGACCCGGCTGTCTGAATCAATCACTTACAGATCAGGATCTAATTCTGAAATCTGGTGGCAGAACTGAACAGAATAAAGCCCACTGGACATCACAGATTTAAAACCTGAATGAAACTGAACTCTTTTGGAATCAGGGACTCTTTATTCCTGGGGCACACAGCAGAGATGGAGGCACCCCGAGTCCCTGCAGGTGCTGCGGACTGGGAAATGGCACTGCGTTTCCGGGAAGCAGACTCTTTCCCTAGCAGACTGGCCCCTGTTCATAAAACTACACTGTGTTCTGTGGTCAGTGCTCGAGTTGTGGGTTTGCTGGAAGTAGCCAGGATCCAGCACACAGTAATGAAGAACCAGGGACCCTGGTGATGAAGGCTGTGGCCAAGACCCTGCTGCCTGTGGACTCGGCCCTCCTGAGAGAGAATTTCTTGCTGTATTAACAGGTATCAAAAAAAAAATCTGATCAGATCAAAACCTTCACTCACTTTTTATGGCTAACCAAGCCTTCACAATTGAGTGCCTATGAGCCTCAGTTCATGTGACCATCTTGTAGCCTAAATTCTAGCCATGTGGCACAACAGGCCAGTCCCCTAAAATATCGCACGCTGTCACATCTCTACGTTGTGCACAAACTGTTCCCTCCTGCCTAGAATAGCACAGCCTTCCCTTCAGTGCACGTCTCCTCCCCACTCTCGCGGCTTGCCTCGACTCCGCAGGTGCCATGAGTCCTTTCCCAGTGCCCTGATTCAATATAAATCTGTATCACGCTGAGGACCACTGCCCACAGTTATATCTGTCTCATTCCTGAGTCCTCTAGGAACAGGTGGGATGACTGCACCAGCGAGCATACAGCTGGTGCTCAGTAGAAGAATCTGAATGTCTCAACTCATTAATTGCTACCTAATCACTTACGAATCGAGGCATGAAAGACTGCTTCAGTAAGGAAAGTGAGCTACAAAAAGGTGGGGAGTCCTCTAACCACTTGGGCTCTGCCAGCCAACTTTCCCAAAGAACTTATACCAAACGTGCCTAAGAGGTGCTTTCTCAAAGGAGAGAGGCAGTCCCAGAGATACAGAGCTGATGAAGAGCAGAACAAGAGGCAATGAGAACAGTTAACTGTGAAATCCACAAGCCACCCCATCAGCAGAACCCAGTGGATGCGAGACCCTCAGACATCAGCTGCGGCAGAAGTTGCCATGGGTCACGTGTGACAAACTGGTTCCTGAGACTGGGTGCTGAAGAGCATACAGTGAAGCTCAGGAAGTGAGGGGACCCAGGCCAGAGTTTCAATTTAGTCACTAGTGAGATGTGGGGACCATATAGAACTTATCTGGGTTGCATTTCCCTACAGTGTGCTGTGACAAAACATACCCTGTAAACGTGACTGCTGAGGTGTGGGGGAAATGATGTCACGTGGGAAAGTACTTGCAGGAAAGTAGGAAGCATAATATAGATTCAACCTTTGGTTCCCATGTCACAGGATGCAGCTCGCCATCCCTTATTATTTATAAAGGAGGGAAAGCAGGACAAGGGAGCATGCATAACAGGTCCAACTCAGCTCATACATAGGAGGGGTCAGCCAATCACAGAAGTGGGGCTCTAAGCTACCTTCGCTTCCAAGTCAGCACTACCTTTGATACTCTCCCCTCAAGAGGGATCGTGGGGTCCACCAGGATGGAGATACCTTCCCTACACAAAAAGAAAACACCAGGCATCATCCACGTGCTTCATGAAGGAGCCCTGAGGGCTGAGGGCTGTGGCATCTAGCTCATTCTAAGACAGATGAGAATAATGTTAAGTTATGTTTTGGATGATGCTCCCAGCCTCAAGAACTAGTAGAGTGAAGGCGGTGGCTGGGACTGTTGGGATGTGGACTCATAAGAAAATCAGAGCCATATTATTCTAAGATTCGGGGGGGAAAGTCCTCAGGTATATAATTCATCTACTAATGATAAAAATCTTTCTTTGCCAATCTAAAAAGCTCTACCTTTAATATTTTTTTTTTGGGTCTGCACACCTAACTTATAACATCTGTTAAATCCTTTACTTCTTTCACGGGATTTTCCCAGTTTGGCCTCTGAGCATCCTCCCAAACAGCAAACATGCAGATCAAGGCGCAGTCCTCACCCCACTTGAAGACAGCATTTCTACATCAATGGAGGGCTTTAGTAACAAAATACAAAGAGAGGACATTAAACTATTAAGATGGGAGACTTTTTCCCCTTATTTAGTTGAATACACAGCTCTCCTCATATTTTAAAAAGGGGAATGCAGAACTTCTTAAAATGGCTATAAAAAAAATTACTAGAAAAGTAAACAAGAAGAGATGGTCTAGCTGATATATTGAAGTTCTCTGATCAAAGTCTGCATTTATGATTCTAAGACCCTAGTTCCTCCATCAATTAAATGTTTCCAGACTGTAAATGTGCTGGGGCAGCAACAGGGATCCTATGCAGGACAAGATACAAACCAAGAGACACGTGGACGAAAAGTAAGACAAAGGTAAGTTTAAAATACAGCCACTTCAAAGCTCCATTCAAAAGTCCTAGCAAAAGAACCAACCACTGCAGGTAAATAGCAGTATTCACTTAAGAGATAAGACAAACTACGCCTAGTAAGCTGAAAGCCATTTCTGAAGAGGTAAAAAGGGAGAGGAAACGAAGGGACTAATGTCCAGCAGCTAAACATAACTTGCATCAAAAGGAAAGGACTCACACTTCAATATAATCCTAAGAAATTGGGTACACAGTCCTAGACCATTCAAAGGTAGAAAAACAGAAGTTAAACTCAAACACACATGGTGACAACAAAGTACAAAATAAGCATGTTCCTTTATGCACTCAATAGACAAAAAACCCAAATATCATAATAAGTAAAAGGGGGGGCTGAATTGATTTCCAAATCCACTAAATAAACCAAGGGTGGAATCTAGACATGGTCAGCATAGGGATCAGAAGCAAGATCAGGAATGGAGAGGAGGAAGAGGGGACTGGCCACAGAAACGTTTTCTCAGCTAGAAGCTGGATGGCCTTTTTTCAATGCTGCAAAACATGCTTTCTTAAGAGGCAATTTTACCCCAAATGTAGTTTAGATTTTCTCTTTCCATTAGGCTCCAACTCCAAAAAGGTAGTTTAAAAGGTTTATTTAAACACTAAACAAGTGGGTGGAAGATTTCTCAATTACACGTCTAGCATTAAAACACAGGGTGAGGGAACTTGGAACTTAGTTGGAATCTTGAGTCAAACTATTATTAGTGTGAGTTACAACTGACCTCTAGATGTTACTGTACAAGGCAAGTAGATCTCGGCCCCAAGTATTTGTAAGGAGGAAAGCGGTGCCCTTGGGCCAGGAAAAAAACATCTTGAGAGGAGGGAGGCACAAAGTATAACAAAGATGTCAATCTGTCTAAACGTCAGGTTTCTTTTTTTATCAGTGAGCTCCACAGAGTTCAGGGAATAAATTTCCTAAAACTCAAAGTAAGTTCAAATTAAGCCAACAAAACGCAGCAATTAAATTTCGCCTTGAGGGTTTGGAAACACAGTCAGGGCAACCGCTTATAAATCAGCATTGCATGTCTCTAAAATGCAAACTGCATTCTCCCTTGGAAAAGGATGAATCATAGGGCCTTACACAATCCTGGGCTCATCCCCCATCTTGTCAACGCGGCAAGCATTTGTTTACTGGCTATCAAGGCTCAAGGGGACAAGAGGAGTTCAGAAGCTTTAATTCTAGCAAGGAAGAAGCAAATAGAGATAGGACTTGTAAGCATGATTACAATTCAAGGCCAAAGTGTGGAAAGTGTCACAAGACTTATAAGGGGCTGGTGGAGAGAGATCATATTTGGGAAAGGCATCAGCAAAGGCTTCTGGGAGGAAGTGGTCTTTGAAGGAAAGAAAATATTTCTGCAGGACCAGGTAGAGACAAGTTAGAAGGGAAGTTGCTCCAGGTAGGAGGAGGGCCATTCACAGAATACAAGGTTATTCCATTCATCCAGAGCATGAGATGCAATGCATATAGGACACGAGGCTGGAAAAACAAGCTGAGGTGACTCTATCAGAGAGGTTACATCAGGAGATTATATGCACTTTGAATATTCTTTGGCACTGTCCTTCTTTGGGATTGGAATGAAAACCGACCTTTTCCAGTCCTGTGGCCTCTGTTGAGTTTTTCAAATTTGCTGTGCAAATATTGAGTGCAGCACTTTCACAGCATCATCTTTTAGGATTTTAAATAGCTCAGATGGAATTCCATCACTTTCACTAGCTTTGTTCATAGTAATGCTTCCTAAGGCCCACTTGACTTCACATTCCAGGATATCTGGCTCTAGATGAGTGACCACACCATTGTGATTATCCAGGTCATTAAGACCTTTTTTGTATAGTTTTTTTCTGTGTATTCTTCCTACTTCTTCATAATCTCCTCTGCTTCTGTTCGATTCTTGCCATTCCTGTCCTTGACTGTGTCCATCTTTGCATGAAATGTTCCCTCGATACTTCCAATTTTCTTGATGAGATCTCTAGTCTTTCCCATTCTATTGTTTCCTCTATTTCTTTGCATTGTTCATTTAAGAAGCCTTTCTTATCTCTCCCTGCTATTCTCTGGAACTCTGCATTCAGTTGGTATATCTTTCCCTGTCTCCCTTGCCTTTCACATCTCTTCTTTTCTTAGCTATTTGTAAAGCCTCCTCAGACAACCACTTTGCCTTCTTGCATTTCTTTTTCTTTCAGATGATTTTGGTCATTGATTTCTGTACAATGTCATGAACCTCTGTCCATAGTTCTTTAGGCACTCCATCTACCAGATCTAATCCCTTGAAACTATTTGTCACCTCCACTGTATAATCATAAGGGATTTGACTTAGGTCATACCTGACTGGTATGGTATGGTCACAGCTATCTCAGTTTAATTACACATTTATTTTTGTGATTACTTGATTAAAACCATCTACCCATCATCAGGCTGTGAGCTCCCAATAGGGTCCTCTAGCCTATTCAGTAAATTTGGATGACATCTGTAGAAGAGAGGAAACGAAGTGGAATGAATGACAGATAGCCTAGGAACCTGAAATCATATCCCGTAAGTCAGAGTGAAGCAACAGACATACTCAGCCAGAAGACACACCTGGTGGAGAGGTGGTGGTCCCCAAAGATCTCAAGAGCTGTCTGTCCTGAGAAGGATAGATTAGTGGAGCACTGTGTGGTCCCAGGGAGTGCGTAAGAACAGGATTGACAGGTAAAAGTTCCAGGGAGACAGAGTTCAACTCAAGGGCTCAAAGAGTTTCCAAAGGGCCAGGGAAAATGAGCTGACATCACTGGGTCAGATATGCTCAGATACTCGGTGAGGCCATTACAGGAAACCTGAACCACAGATCAGCATTCGCACTAGAGGCACTTCCAAGGTCCCTCCAACCCTAAATGAACTCTCCCGGCTGTACCACACTTCTCAGACACTCATCCATCTGCCCGTGAGTTGTCAAGCTCCTTCTCTGTGCTGGGAGCCTGCTGTCCCCTATACCTGCAATAGCCCACCCTCCCAGCCCCCTCTGCCCAGCTGGCTTACCCTCTTGCGTGAACTTCAGCTTTCTGCGTTTCCACCCTACCCCAAGGAAGCCGTTACCAACTCTATCACTCTTTACCTGTCTGCCTGTCACCACTGTTCTGCCTTCACAGCACTTAGCACTTGTCACAAATGTAACTCAAGTATTTACTGTTTCTTTAAGGTCCACCCAACATCAGTAGCCTCCCTAGAGACAGGAAGACCAACACTGTCTTTCCTGGAGCCTGCTGGGTACCTAACACACAGTTCTCCATCAAACATCTACAAAGAGCTTCCATTTGCCCTTTCCAATTATCATTTCCATTGGAATTTCTCAGAGAAAGACGCTGGAAAATTTTTACCACTTTGTTCACCCTACCCTAGACATGGTGGCTTGTCACCATTTCTCTTATGAGCCTGTGTGGTTGGCAAACATCCACTGCTGCCCTTGGTGAGGTGCCCACTCTCCCAGAGACTTTTACACAGCAGCTCAAGTCAATTCACGACTGCTGTCTCTTGTAATAAAACACTGGGACTGGTATTTTGTGTCTTTTCCCCCTTACTCACCTTTATTTATCTTTTATAAGAGTCTCAATCTTTGTCATTTCAGGGAAAAACTGGTCTGTCATCATAGCTGGTTTGAACAGCACTGCCTCGGGCAGTATGACTTTACCAAACGATGAGAACAGCATGTCTTCTCAAACTAACTAATGGATTAATACATGGACTAAGACTGCAGAGCCCAGATCTTGGACAGTGGCAAGTTCATTTTTCCCTCTGCTACCAATTAATTTGATCTTCCTCCCATAACATCTTAAAAGAGAATACCTTAATCTTGAAAGAGAATCCAAAAAATATCTTTACTGTTTTAGAAAGCAGTGACCCCTCTGATCCACAGACCAGTGTCCGTTTTGATCAAGGGGAGAAAACCACTGTTACACATGAGTCTCACAGCTTTGCCTCTCAGTTCGCTATTGCCGTCTGAGCCGTGAACACAGGGAAGTCCAAGGTGCTGGCAAGTCAAGAACATGACTATTTTGGCTCTAAGAAGCATGTTTACTGAAGGTGTAAACTTGGTGTCTAATTGCACACACAATTGTTAGGAACTGGGTCTGAGTTAACCATCCCTCACACCAGCCTTCAGGACCAACTCTGTGGCTCTCAGCTCTGCCCACCTCACCCCTCCTTCCTCACATTTCACATCCAGGGTGGGGTCTTGGACACACCCCCCACAGCTCTGACTGCAGAAACTGGCTTTCTCTAATGGTTAGTTGAACTTGGCCTTAGTTGCCTAATATTTCCCTGAAGATTCATCAGTTACTATTAATTATTGTCTCTTAGCTCAACAGTACTCATCTGCCCTTTATCCACTCACCAGACAGAAGGACACAGAACAGCTAGCTACTCTGCCAGCAACCACAGGTAAGAAATACCGATAAGCACCCTGAGGCTTTCCTAAGAAAATACAACATAGTAGTTCACAGGTTGGTTTCAGTCAGAAGAGATCTACCAGCCAAGAAAGTATTTGCAACACTGCCCCACCTCCCAGTCCTGCTCTTCCCTGGGCCAAGATGTCACTGTAAATTCTTAACGTCTCTACTAGTTTCTAGTACAAACCAAAGCTTCAGTTCATCATGAGTCAAATTATCGTGAAATAGATATCAAAATGCAGGAAAAGATGAGCAATGGGAATCTGCCTTCTAAAAGCAGGTGATAGGGTAAGGATTTCCGTCTTCTGAAACAAGACTGCAATAAAAACCACACAAGGATGACCAGGTAGTTGAACGGACCACTCAAAATAATGTAGTATGTAACAGATGTGTAAGTAATAGCTGAATGCAACTGTTTGAAAGTAAAGGGTATAAGCGAAAAAAAAAAAAAACTGATTTTTAATTACTAATATATTATGGAAAACAGGTGATTTTCAGTGACCCTGGAAGAATAATCCACAGGGCTTTTCAAATTCTGAATGCTCTTTTGCCCTTTAACCTATCTCTCACTGCTTCCCATCATGCCATATTACACTTTATAATCCTGGCTCTCTCAGAGGAAGGTACCCAGCAAAACTTTACTGGGGGAGAGGGGGGTGCGGGGAAACCCTCCCACATTTCACACAACTCTTGCTTCCACCAAAATAAGGAAGAGGTGGCACTGAGCCAGGTAAAGAAATAGCACATTTCATGTTTCTGAGATGTCAAGTCTGTGACAGCTTACTGCCTACAACACAGTCCTGTGGAAAACCTCCAACAGGCACCCTCTAACCCAACGGCAAGGCAGAGCGGCTTTCTGAGGAAGGGTCAAGCGAGGGGGACCAACCATTCCTGGTTCTCACCTCTCTCCTTGGCCCTATCTCCAACAGCTTCTCTCCAGAAATAACTAAATGCATGAGATCACCCACAGTGAGAAGACAGAGGCATGACACCTACCAGGTGTCTATTTTTGGAAAGTGTTAACACTCCTCAGGAAAAGACACTGGAAATCTTGGAAACGCCCAAGCCTGTGCTCCCTTTGGAATTCTAGTGCGCTGATACCTGTGACTAAATAACCACCTTTAAAACAGAACCCAAGAGTTAGAGGTACTTACGGCTTCCCCCCGGGGATTCCTGCCAGGTTTGGAGGGATCGTAGGTACACGCATGTGAGGGGGAGGATCAAACCCAACCTAGAAACAGATAAGGCATTGCAGACTCAGTTTATGCAGGGTAGGCACTTTGTGACACCTCTAAAAACTTTTTACTAGAAACTCAGAAATCCCCAAAGAAACAGAAACAGGGACACGTGTTAACATTTCTCAAAAGAAAAATTATAATGCAAGAAATAATACAGCCTCCACTAAATACCACAAGACACACTTCTTTTTTGGGAGGTAGGATGGCACATGATCCATCTGTGCATTGAGACAGCTTTCCATGGTAAATATGTCCTGTGGACTTAGGATGTTCTGCCTGTTCAAACAAGTACAAAGAACATACGCTGTCTGAGCCAGGACAACGTGACTACCAACTTCAGCACTATCAACGTTTTGGGCCAGATAATTCTTGGCTGGGGGCTGGCCTGGAATGGCAGGATAATTAGCAGCATCACTGGCCTCTACCCTCTAAGTGCCCATAGCAACCCTCCCAGTTCTGATGAACAAAAGTGTCTCCAGATACAACCGAATGTCCCAAGGGGGCAAAATCACCCCCAGTTTCATGCCACTGGTCTAAGTCAATGCTTAGAAATTCACATACAGACTCTCTTTTTTGTGCACCTAGTCCCTCGGCTGCCCCCTTTGCTTTAAACGATCTTGCCCTCTACTGCATAGCCTTTCCTAGGAGTGCAAAGGAAGGGGAAAACGATGCACTTTAATATCATCTCCAGTTATTGGAGGTAATGAAGAAGGGAGAGGAGAGAAATGCACATGCCATATTTCAAACAGTCGACAGAAATGATTTGGGGACTTTCATTTGCTATGAGTTATAATCTAGTCCCTTTTCCTGATGCAATCAAGGACCACATGGTCAACTTTCTCCTTTACGCGCAGTTTTGTCTCTTCCTGGTCAAGCATGAGATCATTTACAGGGTGGCAGAAGGCAGAACGAGGAGGAGACCCTGCCCCACAACTTCAGTCCCTCTGTGTTTCTCCCTGTTGAGCTGAGATCACTGCTTACACCAAAGTCATGCAATTGGGTTTAAAGAATAATATAAGCATGGAAAGAGAAAATAACGGCTTCTCAAATATTTTTTTCTTAAGAATTAAAGAGGAGAAAAAAAAAATGTCAAGAAACGAATGAAAAGGCTTCTGTGAGCTACTTGAGTCATTTCATCGCCTTCCAGAGGGAAAAAAACTTACTTTGGTGGGAGAAAACCAGATGTCCCCTGAACCACTGAAGGAGCTTCTAAACACTGCCTTTTTTCATCCACAAAAACAGTAAAACAAAAAGTGTTTGGCCTTAACTTAAT
Source organism: Giraffa tippelskirchi (assembly GCF_054371585.1). Lineage (NCBI taxonomy): Eukaryota > Metazoa > Chordata > Mammalia > Artiodactyla > Giraffidae > Giraffa > Giraffa tippelskirchi. The sequence goes on from NC_137275.1 coordinate 175,536,186, forward strand.
GAAGCGGCATGTTGATGAAGGTGGACAAGAGGGAGGCGGGAGCAGCGGAGACACTGGGTCTTTTGTCTGCAGGTGTGGGGGCTGCCAGCTGCCAGAGCTCCGCAGGTCCCCACCCGCGCCCATCCTCAGTCCCTGCCATCCTCACCATCGGGGAGCGCCCATAAGCCACCACGGCGGCAGCAGCTGCGGCTGCGCTCATCTGCGGTGACATGTTGTGGAGGCTGGCGTAGGCGGCGCTGGGGCTGGTCAGCTCACCATTCATGCCTGCGTGGGGCACCATCCCGAACGGTGCGGGGTATGGGCCGGGCACCGCCAGGGGCGTCCTCAGGCCAGCTGCTGCAAGGAAGTACAAGCCACAGTGACATACCTGGCCACTCATGTCAGCCTGATCATCAATTCCAGGGCCCTCTTCAGTGCCTCCTGTTATAGGGAAGGAGGGAAGGCTAGGGATGCGGGGAATGGCGGGGGTGGGGGAGGTATCACCTCCAATTCCTACATAGGCTCCCGGTCCCTTCTTCCCTAGAGCTGAATTCCTTTCCAGGAAAGAATGGACTCCAAGGGGAGCACTGCCCACACATTTCCCCCTTGTACATCCACTTGGCAATGCTGGGAAACCAGGGAATTAAGCAACATTATTGTACCTAATTGACAGAATGCACCACCTTCTGACTTAAACTCAGAAGGTTTTCCTGATAAAAATCCATGATTTCTCCTTCAGTTTGAACTTTCCATTTCTGGTACCAATTTCAAATAACAACCTGATCCTGGATTTATGTAAACAAGAGTACAGGTTTAGGAGGAATATTCTGGGGCCTCTTTACCGCCTGGCACAGGGTATTACATTCTCCCTTTCCCAGGGAGGAAGATACAGTTAAAAGTTATGAGTTTGTTCAGGGGCTGGAGTCTCAGTGAGAACCTCCCAATTTCTCCTGGAAGAGAGACCACTGATTCTTAAGGGATGTACCGGCAGAACACTGGCCAACTAAAGCACAGAAGAAACACACTTGGGCAGGCCAGACCGGCTGTCTCAGTCAACATTAGCAATCTCAGACACACAATGATAGCTTGGTAAGGAGCTTACGTGCGGAATAATTATCAGAAACTTTATTGAAGTCCTTGGGATTTGGATTATTTGGAAATAAAAGAAAAGCCAAATGTAAACAGTCAGAGACTGAACAGGCTGCTGAAACCCAAGGACAAACATCTGTTTCTTATCACAGCTTTTCAGAGATAAGGAGGGAGGCAGGCAGAAAGCACCTCTCATATTCACGGGGAAATGGCACAATGAGATGAACAGACAAATCAAGTTGGGAAAGAGAAAAACAAAACATAGCCCACGAGAGGTGATGCCATACCCGCTTGGTTGACAAGGGGGTCCATGGCTGGAGGCTTGCCGAGGCCTGGACGGAGTCCTGGAGTGGCACTGGTGCCCGGCGTTGGCATGTCACTCCGAGGCGTCGGTGTGCTGGATTTCAGCACAGGCGTGCTGGCTTTTTCATGCTGGTATCATTAAACAAATTAAATGAGTATTATTTTTAATCCAAGCCATATTACACAATTTATCACAACAGCAGCTGGGACACTGGGCACCTTCTAGCTACTCCCTCGGCCAATTTTCATAAATCCACACAATGTTGACAGCATTAACTTGTGAGTGAGAAATGTTGACCTTTCCTCTTCCTGCCAGAATTAAAACTCTAGCTAGAGACACAGAACATGATCACACGCCTTCCTCCGCAGATTTTATTTTAAAAAGTATTTTTCCATCAGGCTTGTGGACTTTGGATCTAGTCCAAGTAAGAATGATGACCACCCAGAGGAAAGTTCTCAGTCACTCAGAAACAAATGCCTCCATCACCGAGAATATCAGAGGGAGGAACTCCCCTACCAACCTTTCCACCCTTGCCTTTTAGTGGCAGTAGGATTGAGACTGACAGTGAGAGACAGCTGAGCCATCAACTTGATGAGAAGCAAACTAGCATTCAGAGGCAAAAGCCCTAGAACTAGCCCTATGATTTTAAGAGAAGTACCTAAAAAAATAACTCTTTGGCATTCAGCAGCAGCACCCATTTGCCTACATAAACAGTGTGGACCCACTAGTGTAGAGGCCTTCAGGAGTCAAGATGGTAACAGGTTCACAGGACACCTTCTTCTGCATCTCAACCCTTTGTGTCCTTTTAGTCAGTCTGAGAAGTGCTCTGGGATAGCAAAGAACACAGGCTAGAGAGACCCCAGCTCTTTCTGGCCTGAGAGTCCATGTGCTGTGTAAGCTTGGCAGGCTCCTCAAGTTTGCCAACTTGAGGCCTGCCTCCCCATCAGTGAAATGGGATAATGCCTTGAGGGACCACACAGGGATTAACTGCAGGGTTGTTATGGTGCAGTTGTGAGGAGTGGAGAGATGAGACACTCCGCAATGTCTGGTGAATGACTGAAAGCATGAACGGGCCTGATACCACCCTCATCCATCCCCCAGTTCCAGGTTAGCCCTGGTGCCGCCTTGAGTACATCACCATCTGCCCGGTAACCCAATTACAACATGACCCGACAGGACGGGTCAGTCTAAAACCAGGGGAAATGCACCGCTTAAGAAAGTGAAGGACTTCATAGGACCTAAGGCAGTCAAGCCATTTGCCAAGTAAGAAGTTTCAGAGAGTCTGCACCACGGACACATCCCCCAAGCAAGCAGGCAACAGGCACGGAAGCTTATCTTGCTCCAATCATGACCCAGAAGAGACGACCCAGAGGGAAAAAGGAATCACTCAGGGACAGAGAGCAAAACCATGAGTTTCACTTTAAAACCCTTAAAAATATAACTTGGTCATTAAAAACCCCATATTTCAAATACATTAGGGAACCTCTGGTTCCCCAAGAAAACCAAACTACTAAATAGGCAAGTGATAGTTCTTATGACCTACCAAGCTCATTTCTTTGGATTTCAAAGAAGTGGAACTTCCCGAGGAGGCAGTGGACGCTGGGCTGCTGGAGGCGTCTTTCTTCAGCAAGCGGGTTTTGTCAATTCCATTTTCCCTGGGTGAATGGGCGGGGCTTGCGCGGGGAGATGAGGGGTCCTCCAGAAACACAAGCAAAGGTCTCATGATTTCACTCACAACAGATGGATCTTTCCCTTTACACACTCTGTTTCCATACCAATTCTCCAAATTAAAGGAGAGTGCTCAAAGTCCTTGAGATTTGGGCGATTTGAGGGCATGCACCTAATACTGCTGTTACAATGAACAGGATGGTGTCTGCAAGCACACCGGTCCACTGCAAAGAAAAAAATCTAGAAACAACTGTATCTCCCCTCATGCTCAAATACTTTGCCCAGAGGGCACAGGACAGAAAGGAGCACCAGACATCAACTTAGGAATCCAAAATGGTTCGGGAGACAGATTTTTTTTTTAAAGAAACAAGTTTGTGTTGTTTTTAGACCATTATTGCTCTGTCTATGAACACTCAGTAAATTCTTAACGTGTAAAATTGCAAAAGACCAACATACGGTGGCTCCATGTCCTTTCTCTCACAAGTTGCTCTAAAAATAAAGTTTGTTGAAGAGAATGGTTACCTCATTAGAAACATCCACAACTAAGTTGTCATCACTTTTGTCACCATCGCTATCCTGAAAAAAAGAGATTTTAATGCCATTTACTAAAGGGATTGAGGCTCAGTGAAATACCTATAGTTCTTGGTAGCAGACAGACTAGAAAATGACCTGGGACATGCCTACAGGTTCCCTTACAGAATGCCAGCCCTGGTAATTAAGATCACTTTCTTCCCTTCTCATCTGACCCAGGGAGGTGCAAAGCCCCAGGCAGGAACTCTGTTGCAATAGCACACCAGCCATATAGTCACAGTGTATATACAGGTGATGGCAACTTGTAAAACCTGGCGCACAGTAAAGACTCAATAAATGTTTGCAACAGCTGAATCTCTTATAATCTGAAAACTACATGTCCCTCTTTAAGAGATCTTTCCCCACCGCATTTCAAATTAAGAACACAATTTCATACCACTGCTTTTACATGTATCACCTTGAAGGTTGTCAACAATTCTAGTGTTCATGGGCAACTCATAATTATAAAGACAAATTTGGACCTTGTTCCCATGGGGTTACTAATTACTGCAAAAAAAAAATTATATAAAGCAAAAAAAAAGTACAAACAACAAAGCTAAGTACTGGCTGAAATAACCGAGATCTAATCTAACCTCACGTTGGCTCTTTAGCAATCAACTTGGAATATTCTTGAGATGGAAGGAAGATAGGATGGCAGCATCTGGAGGGCACTGGCATCCTACAGTAGGGCTTTTATGGTCTTGACACAAAGCCATAAAATTGGCTCATCAGAGGAAACTCCATGGTTGCACTGAATTTGAAAAAGCTTCAGAAAAAGCTGTTCAATTTAATAACGTGATCACTCCTACATCAAGTTCAGGGCAGGCTGAAAAAGTCTACTTTCTTAGTCAAAAGGCCTTCTATGCCCTTTAGTGCAGAGTCATACAATGGACATACAAAAAAAACAGGTTATCTCAATTGGGCCCTAATTCTCAAAAAGGAGCAGGCCCTGGGTTTATGATCTACAGTTCTTATACTGATGTCATTGTCAAATAAGAATACACTAATAATGTTTGAGAAATATTAGTATAAGTGCAAACCCATTAACTTTCTGTGAACTCCAAGTCCAGCTAGAAAGATACCCCCAACTCTAAATTCATGTCTTAAATGTTTTATCTAGTCATACCTAAAGCATTATATGAGGGAGACCCAATTGACTTTCTTCAATAATGTGTTACTAGATATACTTTAGTCATAGTTATAAAGGCCCCATGCAATTCACTAGCAATAACAAGAAATTACAACCAATGAGGAAGACTGGGTAATTTAAAATAAGTCTGCTGAAAGAAGTATTTTTTCAAGCAATAAAAGAAAAACTTAATACTAAAAAAAATGTGCTTTCTCTTAACAAAGCCCACAGAAAATCACGAACGTTTTCAGGTACTAAGAAACCCAGGGTATGGGAATTCCCTGGTGGTCCAGCAGTTAGGTCCCTTTCACTGCAGGGAACTAAGATCCGGATGCTGCACAGTGCGGCCAAACAAAACAACAACAATAACAAAAACACTGATTAAAAGAAAGAAAGAAAGAAACCCAGGGTGACAGTGACAAAATATAAGTTGAAGGGGTTTCCCTTTAGGAAAAAAAATGTAGGGGAAAAAAAAGGTTAATGTAATGCACAGACCAACTGGTAAGAAGTAGCAAACAACTCATTTATTAAAATGGAACTGTGAAGTGAGTGCCTAAGTAGTCTGAAATGTAAATGTTAGCTTTGTATCAGATCATCCCCAAAACATAAACCTTCACAGTACAGTACATAACTGTCATCAAACATCTAAGGTCTGAGTCCTTTGCTCCACATTCTCCAACATCATCTCAATACATTGCTCTCAACTACCAATACAACTAGACAGAGCTAATAGCAGCAGGTTACAAAAAAGTCATGTAGAGCTATGGGTTCTACATCACTCACTACTAAATAATTTATCCACACGAGCCTTGTACAGAGCAACTTGGAATTGTATCATTGGCAAGTGTGCGAATTTCGGTATGTCATGACTGACGAACAATCAATGTCATATATAAAAGTATCTCTGTGCAACACAAGTTCTGGGCAAAAGATAAGGGGCAAATACATACTAAAAAGGCTTGGGCTGGGGTGGGGAGATCAATAATTTGGGTTCTTAGAGTATTATTATGGTACAAAGTAGGTACCAATATTCTGTGGCAAAACATCCAATCCTCAGCTCTTGCTTTGGGAACCCTAGCATGGTTACCAAGAGCATGGATTCTGGAATCAGACTGTCTCCAGGCTCTGCTACTAATTCTGACCTTGGGCCAATCACTTAAAAGCTCTGTGCTTCAGTTCCTTTACCTATGAAATGGAGGGATGGTACCAAATATACAGGGTGGTTTTGAGAGTTAAGTGGAACAAGCCACATAGAAGGATACCGTACCTGGCACTACCTTGAGGTGCTGCTCAAGAACTGTTACCCATTTCTAAATACTACATTAGCCCTCAGCTTGTGCCAGCTAGCAGGAGACAGAGGTCTAGCATGGAAACCTCTGCACAGCAGCCAGCTGGAGGTGGACATGTTCTCCTCCAGGGGCAACTGGGAATGGCTTAATTCACTCTCTACACTCACTGCTTCTGAGAATGTGTCCATTCTGAAATAGAAACCCATGGACACACAAGGGAATGACAAGGCACCTGTCAGATGCAATGCTTAAGACCCCGAGACCACAGTCAGTGGCCATGTGGCCTGGTTTGCTCTCCTCATGAATGTGGTTTTAGCCAGATCTGAATCAAGAGTCCTCACATCGAGCTGTGTGGTCTCATCTGTAGGGTTTGAACAAGATGCCCCCAGCGTTTCTTCCATTTTTACCAAGGACTTTTATCACTGCACCACTCGCTGTAGCAGAAGACAGACTGTGACTTAAGACATAATATGGATCTGAATCTATTACCACAATGGCATCCAAAAAGGCAGCTGATGACACCAAATTCTTATTCTCATTATTTCAGCACGACAGGTTACCAAATCTTGCAAGGCCCAGGACAAAATTAAAACACAGGCTCTGGCTCAAAAATTGAGCATTTAAAGATGGTGGAGAGCAGAGGATGAAACTAAGGGTGAGACAGGTTCCTTTTAAGAACAGGGCCAGTGCAGCTGGCTCAGACCACACACCATGAAGCCAGTCCTACATTTCTGTATCCCCTCTTACGAATAACTGCAGTAGAAAGGCCAAAATTTAATACTGAGCCTAGAAGATACATAATTTACAGCTTAAGAGGGAAATGATATCCTACAATGTAAGAATCTATCCTCTTGATACATTATTTTAAGGTATGTGAAATTATCAGTAAGATCTTGGAGTCTTTTGTAGACTCACTTAGAAGGTGAGCAAGAAGACAAACAAATATTATTTCAAGCCCTTTATTTACTTACATAGTGGCTGGAGTCCTTATCGTCCACCTTTCTTTTTTTGATGTCATTAGAAAACTCGGGTCCATTTCTGCGTTTATCTGTGCCTCTTAGACTGTCTGTGACCAAGAGGGAATTACTCTGCAAGACCAAACAACAAAAAAAATTAATCAAAGATTTCTTTCCAAGTCTCTCTATACACATGAAAACCCAACCTGGATGTGACAGCCGATTTGGAAAGGTGATACCTACACAGCCTTTCATTCCATTTAATTCGTCTCATCTGAAGATGCAGATGGCAAACATTTATAGAGATTTAAGCACTTAAAAGGGAAACCCTGACTATGCAATCAAGCCCTCCAAAGCCTCGTGGATCCTTCTGGTCCTGCTCACTTAAAATGCTCCTCTGTTCTGTTTGTTCTTAGAGAAATGGGAGCCTGCTGTTTATATGTGGATGTGTTTTTATTCTTTCCCACTGAGACTCCCTGGTCTGGAATATGAATGGTCTATGAGCAAAACCTGAAATCACTCTATTAGACATATTCTGTCACTGTAAGTCAATGTGGGCCTTTCTAAAAAGACACAAAGAGAGCGGGTGGGATTAACAGCATGCTTTCCTGAAAGGCAAATCACATTTTCCACAGTCACAATGAAGGAACTCTTTTGAATTCTTTTAATTTATTGTTGAAAATAAGATTTGGTGTTCCTTGCCAAGAGCACTGAAATTTAAGACCCAAAGCAGGAATTCCAGCCAGTGACTCTTCAACAGCAAGGCCAGCTCCTACACACAAAAGCAGGAACAAGGACTAATCTTTTCCACAAACCACACAGGATACTTTCCTTCACATGTGCTGAGTATGAACTGCTGACCCAAAGAAAACAGGCATTTTAGATATTTGAGGGTCACATGACATGATCTGACATCCCTTCAATTCCCATCTCCCCTTGGGCTAAAGCATCAGAACATGTTACAATGAGTTCTTTTAAGTGTGGGATTAGCATATGCAAGAGGGCAATTTGTTCAGTGATGTGTTACTGCCTTGAACAATGCTGAACTGGCTGTGCAAAAACTTCCTTTCTCAAAGCTCGGATAACCCCAATTTCTAAAAGATGCTGAAGGACTCAGTCCGGGGCCAACAAATAGTGATGCTACCTTTCTAGGCTGCAATTTAAAATACAAAGGGGCTTGGGGAAATCTTGAAGTAAGACCACCTCTAATGCAATAAGTACCAGGAGCAAATCTTTAAAGAAAGGTCCATTTTTAGAGGCCTTGGATGGGACTTCCATCCTAACCAGCCCAAGGAAATTAGCCAAGTGGCTTGCTCTCAAACCGCCCCCATTCCGTGCCCTGTGAAAACTGGGGACCCCACCATGGTAACATTCTCAGCTCAACCACACTCAGGAGGAAATCAAAAGGCATGCTGAAGCCCCTCTGCCCACTTCAGAGGCTGCCTCTGAAACAGCTAAGCTTTCATTCAAGACTGTTCAAGCTCCACAAATGCTGGGAGGATTACATGAAAGCAGTGGTAGGAACCAACACAATTCAATATAGAGAAGCTCAGAATAATGTCTCGAGCACAGTGTGGGGCTGAAAGGTGAGCTGACTGGATCCTTGAACTAATTACCTTGGCAAACGTCTGCTAAAAACTAACCCCTCTGACCCAGACCCACTGCCTGACAGACGCAGGAGACTTAACAAAACTCCTGTGAAAGTGCTAACACACACTGTGGAGGGGAGCAGCAGCTTGCACTCACGTGGAAAAAGTGTCCAAACACTCTTGTCTGTGTTCTAGATTATACCAGCCCCCAAGTCTCTTCCTCCAGACTCAGACCAGAAGCAGTGAGGGCCAGGCTGCATCATTCTCAACCTGACATCTACCCATGCACCCAGGATAACATAGCAGTGTTGGTGTCCACTGGCAATTTTAAAGTCTCTTTCTCCAGGTTCTCCTGAGCAGCTCTCCTGCTATGACTAGCACTGGGCATCCAAACCACTCAGCTACTCAAAGACAGCTTTCCAATGATCTGATTTTTTTCTAATGTCAAATGGGACTGTGATCTCAAAAGTAAACGACGTGCCTTCTAGAAACAATGCAATTTTTGCTAGAAACAATAACATTCCTCTGGCTGGACCCTGGTGAGCTGTGAGGCTTCTGCATCTCCATGTCAGAAGTTAAATTCTTATTCCTGTTTGAGCAGCTTAAGTGAGGCCTATAATCTGAATGACTTCTGCAAAGCTCTGAAAGTACTTCTAAATTTAGATGGGGTTGGTAATTAGCACTCCTGCTTATCTGAAAATTGGCTCCATTCAGATGGAAGATTGAGACAAGTTACGAAATGAAATGTCTCATCATACCTTTGATGGTATAAAATTGATTCAAAACACAGCAACAAGGAGTGTGGGCTGGAGAGGCCTGGGACAGCCACAGTCTGGAGCCAGGGGGTGCCTGGCCCACGCTGCAGCCCCACTTATGACGAACCACTTTCTTGTGGTTCCCATGTGCCCTGTTTGCTGTAATCGTCCCCAGCATCTTCCAGCCCTGACACTGCTTTCACTGTTATTCTTGACTTAAGCAAATAGTTCCAGCCTAATGAACTTCAATTCACTGTTGGCAGCAACAATTTTGCTTAACTACTGCCTAGGTGACCCTCATCTTTCAGGATTCCCTCATTTGATCCTCAGAACCTGAAAGTGACCACATGGGTAGTGATGGATGTCTCCTGATACTGTAAGTCTTCTTCCCTTCTGCTATATTTTGTTCTCACACACCGTCTTATGTTCCTCAGGGCTCAGCAGCAGAACAGTCATTCTGAAGGCTGTTCTGAGACATTTTACACACATTTTAAGAATGAAGAGACTATACTTGGGTGCTGACTGAATATCCTTTGGGTTCTTCAAAATTTGGGTTCTATTTTGATTTGTTAGATTTGAAAGAGGAGAAAACAGAATCATATTTAACATTAAAATTTAATATTCAATCAACATTTAAGAAGAGCCTGTTTGTAAAAGAATAAAACTGAGGTTGCTTCAAGTTACTGAGAAAGTCATGCATTCTAAACACAGAAGACAGTTAGGACCAAACCTCTGATGAAGCTAAAGCAACCTTAACACATATTCATTGTCTTTATCCCCCTTGTTTTATCTAGAGGACGTCCAGAAGGGGAGGTGATTTTCCTGAGGTCAAGAAGCTTCTGTCCATTAAGTCAAAGTGCCTGCACTCCCTAAAGAGTGATTTTTAAACTCAGTTTACCTACATCAAATACTTGTGTCCAAATACTTGACCCCCGCCCCCAAATACCTCTCATTTAAAAGTCATATTGGCTCTTTAACCTAGTGAGCCTAAAATTTAATGTGATATAATAACAACTAATGTATGCTCTCTTGGATTTCCTCCACCTCCTAACCACAGATACATCTTGCTTTACTTGGTATATGCCCGCCGTAACAAAACTGTGAATATAATATCAAAAAACAAAAACATTTTACAGCTTACTTTTAAATGATCTGAAAACAATCCCAAATTTCTGGCTTTTCATTCATGATTCCTGTCATTTATAACCCAAGAATCACACTAAAAAAACACCCCAGCAGAGAGCAACAAAATAGCCCAGGTATCCACAGCCCCAGTTTCATGCCCCATCAATTATTGCCAACAGTGGTTCCATATACCTGTTTACTGCTTCTCACCCTAGAGTCTGTATTTTGAAAGGTATTTACCTCCCAAACAGCATTCATCGAGTAAAATTCACTTTTCAAATATTTATTTGCCAAATAAATATTTAATTGTGAATCAGAGTTTTTTAATCAACATGAAAACTAGTGTTACCACACTGACTGATAGACTAATTCTAGCCAAGAAACTTGATGTTTTATTTCACCTTGCAGCTGGTAAAATTTAATTATCTGCCAGAATTTTTCAAACACTGTAATTACTGGGCAGACTTCTACTACAAATGTTCCGAGAGCTAGGATTTCCAGACTGTATATAAGTTTTTGTTTGTTTAAAAATTTTCTTAAGAACCCAACAAAATCATCTTATTTATCTTATGTCTTCCTTACAAGAACTCAAAAGTAAAAGTTTCATACAGCCCATGGGGGATATTACAAATCTGAGCAAATCAAGATCTAAAAACACACTGTTTTCAAAATAAGCTAAAATTTGAAAACCATGATGATTTTCTGCACCTTTCAAGTTACACACACTGGTGGGAATAGAGCCAAGTAAAACGATAAAGGGAGAGGCAGATGAAACAAGTCTCTAAAGAAAACAAGATCCCCCTGGAATGTTCAGCCCAGAGACAGAGTGTCTAAAAGACCCGTTATCCCAACTGGCATGCTTTTCTCTCCATCTATATAAAGAGACTATTCATGAAATGATCAGATGAGGTCTGAGAACAGAGAAAAGGTATGAATCACAAGAAGGGACCCATCCCTTCTAAAATCTGGAATATTTGAGAACCTAAAACCTCACTGGGCGTGTGAACTGACAACAGGTGAATTGTTCACTACGGTTACCCTGTGCTTCCCAAGAGTCACTTCTTGCACTAACAGTGATGTGATGGTTAAGAACAGAAACGAGAGTGAGCAGCTACCCAGAAAGTGTAGGAAGCCTCTGAATGTTATAACCTGTGGTCAGATTCAGAGCACAATTTCCCAAATAGGTGAAACATGTTGCATAAAAACACACCAGAATCGTTCCCTGCTCGAGATGAGTGGGCCCAAGTTAACTAGAGAGTTGGCAGTATTTGAACTAGTGGGTAGAAGTGGACAATGTAGTCTCTTAAAGTAAAAATAAAATCCAGACATGTAAGTAACAAACCATACCTTCCTATAAGAACTTACAAGTTAAATAGAAGAATCCTTTGAATTTCAAAGAGCATTCAGTCGAATCAGAAGAAAATGTCAAGATTTGGACTTTGCGTTACCTTTATTCTGACCATTCTAGAAAATAATGTTGCTATTTCATGCTCTGAACACCCACCTACTCAAGACCAACATAGAGAGACTTAGCTGCTTTAATATGAATAATAAACAGTCTTTATAGTCTTGTTCCAAGAATTTTACTTTTCTTGGGCAATTTAACAAGAATGGCTGTTCATGTATACTGAGGTATTTTGGAAGGTAAACTCCAGATATATGAAAGAGAGCTGGTTTACACTGTTAGTGTTGCCAGAACACTTTATAAGAGCATTCACGTCTCCTTCATCTACTTTGAGACCTCAAAGCAATTCTTTTGCCAACCAAATCTAAAGCTTGAAGCCACCAGCAGCAAATGTGAAAGGAAAACCCGCTCACGGAGACAGCAAAAGCTAGACAGGTTTCCCTAATGTGAAAATAATGCACATTATTCAAATGGATTTCTTTAGCTGCCATGCTGATTCCCCTTGGGAACAGTCTCCTCCTCACAGGGAAAGTGCTTGTGTCAGAGGTACAGATTGGAAACTCATGACACCTCATTTATCCTCAGTTACACTAAGGCAGTGGGAACCTAATTTGCTAGCACACTCTACGCTGACAATTAACTTCTCGGTGAACATTAAAACAATTAGGTAACGACACACCCCATCACATCTGTGCGCCGCCTCACCCACACCTGGCACCAATGAAGCCATCACTCTGTGCAGTACTTTGTGCTGCGGTCCAGTTGGTCATTCACGCATTGTGTGTGACAAATGCACTTTTAACCTATAAAACTAACAGAATCCCCACTTGTCAATGGCAAAAAGTGGAAGCAAATGGAGATGTGTGAAAATGCGGAAAACATGTCTCGGAAGATTGGCTGTGAAGCAGGTCTGAAGGGTAAACATCTATTTTTCACATGGTTGGAAGGCAAAATATGGGGAGAACAAAACAATAAAAAAAAAATTAAAAAAAAAAACCAACATGTTCCTGCACCTCCATTTAGGAACTCAGCACTGTCGGATGCAGATGGGTGACTCGAGAGGATGCCCAAGATAAAAGCTATAAACACACACCCAGTGACATCTGGGCTGGAAGAAGTGCTAAACCATGAAATGCCTTCAGTGTCACTCTCTATGTCCACAGTTTGCTTTTCCACCCTCCTTCTTCAGGTAAAACAAGATAAAACGTTTTCAATAAAAACTATGGAGCTGAAAAGAAACACAACTACTTTAAGAATAATCTTTAAATGATCTCATAACACCTTTATTCCCCTAATCAGGACCTTGGTTACAGCAAAAGTCAAGCTGTATTTCAAACCTTTTCTAGAAGCATGTTTGCAAAGTGCTCTTAGGTGCTACTGCCCCTCTTCATTTGCCAGCCCCTGGTGAGAAGCTTCTACTGCAAAAAAAAAAGGTCCTGAAACTAGAAAGCAATGAGTCAGGACTGGACTGTGGTATCTGATATCTAACGGCACTTACACCCATCTCTCCTCATTGGAAAGATGCAGACAGTTTGCTGTACTATGTTAAGGAGGGGATACTGAAAATGATGAGCAGACACCTCACCTGGCACAGGAACACACCATTCCCAACAAGCAAGAAACCGCCAGGGTTCTCCTTCCCTTGGGGGTTCACCCTTCTCATGGCAGTGATGTTGGTTTTCCCAGAGGATCTATTTTATTTTTTTAAGTACAGAGTTTTAAGTTCTACCAAAAGAAAAATCTACTGAGGCCACTGCTTCAGAAAATTTAAGTGTTTCCTACTGTGCCTTAAATATAGAAATTTCAGGTGATTCATCTTAGTTTTATCCTTTATCTCCACACAATTCCTTGACACAGGCCAAGATAAAGTCATCAATGTTTAGGTGAAAACACCTCCTCTGAGCCCCCATTTACCTTTGATGAATTCCTGCATCATTTGACTGATCAAGTTCCTAAGAGACTGGGATGTGTTTCACGATGCTGACACACACAAAAACATCAGGACCAGCCACTCAGTCAAGTGGGCTCTCATTGCCACAGAAGCCTCACACATTGTGTGAAAAGGAAGGGAAACCACAAGTAACTATGTTGAGGGTGACCAGCGACATGTTTCCTGTTGTCTGGCTCCCCTGCAGGTAGATGCGGGGAGGACCTTCCTAAAGGCCTGCAACGGTATGTCTGATGACTTCCCATTTGTGGGTCCTAACCCTCACCCTGCAGGCAGCCACCATCGCTGTTTTACAGATGAGACAAGAAGGTCCAAAAGGATGAGGAATACTGCCTGTGCAGCCAGAATTCCACTGGGTCTGCCTTAGTCCAAAACCTACCTTCTTTCCATCACTGCTCCTCCCCCCCCACACCCCCCCCCCACTACCATGGTCATAAAAAGCCATGAGGAGACAATGTGACATTCAAAAAAATAAAATTTCAGAAACAGGCCAAGAGTGAAGTACTCCCCAAAGCAAGCCTCATAGCTTATTCCCTCCTTGCCCTCTATTCTGCAGTGTCATTTCAGAAAAAGGGAAGGGGTGGGTGTTCCAGAACTAGGATCTGCCAATTAACTAGTCAAGTACAACAGCTAGACAAGAAACAAATAAAGAGACCACCTTAACATCAAGTGATGGTTGTCATAATCACTTATCTAAAAGTTCTAAATGTGAACATGATAACTGTAGAAATCAGTTACAGGAGTGGTAATGGAGCCCCTCAGAAAGATGACCTATATGAACAGAAGCACCCAACCTCCTTGTGCTTTGTGTCTGAGAAATGATGTGTGCTAAGTCACTTCTGTCATGTTCAACTCTTTGCGACCCCATGGACTGTAGCCTGCCAGGTTCCTCTGTCCATGGGATTCTTCAGGCAAGAATACTGGAGTGGGTTGCCATGCCCTCCTCCAGGAGATCTTCCGGATCCAGGGATTGAACTGGATCTCTTATGTCTCCTCCAAGTGGGTTCTTTACCACTAGTACCACCTAGGAAGAAAATGATAGTGATGCACTATTCTGACCTAAAGCAGGTGATGATAAGTGCTTAAGACTTTTCTGAGCCAGGAACCCCCTTGGAGAATTTAATGAGAGTTATGATCTTTTCCCAGCATTATATAAGAGCACTCACCTACAGTACTCTACATACAATCTTAGGGGTATTCAAGGGCCTTCTGAAGTCCACTCAGGAACCTGCCTAAGTTTACAGACCGTCCCATTCTAGTGTCTCTCCCAGACAGCCCTCTCAAGTCTCCTCCCTTTTCTAGATGTTCCAAATAATGATCACACGAGTGAGGTATTTCAGTGCTTTTCATTCAACACATAGTTTGACTCTGACATCACAAGACATCACTGTAAAATGACAGCAAGTATATGCAGTGCTCTCAGCCAGCGCTTGGCACATAGTAAATGGTCAATAAATATTTGTTAAATGAATGAGTACTTGAATAAACATTCTATCACATTTTCTTAAAAGCCACAGAGCTCCTTGTCAATTCTCTAACTCCAGGTCTTTCAAGCAGACTTAATTTAAAGGAGATTCTCTTCAGCCAAAATGAATTGGGTGCAATTCATCTTTAAATTAACTTGAATATCTAAATTTTATTACTCTTGAAGAAATAAAGGCTTTTGTCAGGTCATTTCTTTGCTCAGTAGTAGCACTCTGATAAATAGGCTTATGTTAAAATAAAAAAAGGTTTGTGAATTAGATAAACAATAGTCAAATCTTAATTTAAAATCAATAGCCAGGGGAGGGAGGCGGGAGGGGGGTTCTGGAAGGGGAAAACATGTACACCCATGGTGGATTCATGTCAGTGTATGGCAAAACAAATACAATATTGTAAAGTTAAAAAATAGATAAATAAACTATAAAAAAATTAAAGAAAAAATAAATAAATAAATAAAATCAATAGCCAAACAGCAAGTTACACCTCTCATAAGTTACTATGGCAAAACAAATACAATATTGTAAAGTTAAAAAATGGATAAATAAACTATAAAAAAAATAAAAGAAAAAATAAATAAATAAATAAAATCAATAGCCAAACAGCAAGTTACACCTCTCATAAGTTACTAGCTTTACCACTCATCCCTTTCAGAAATGAGAAACTTAAAAATCGTGTTCTCTCTGCTCTTAGCTCTTTCCTGGGTTTTACATAAAACAGGTTACATTATAGTTTATTTGTTTTCCTACCATAAAACCTTCAACTAGCGAATGGAATAGTTTAGACTCAGAGATAACAATACATACACATCCAACAGTTCCCTCTAGATCTACTATAAGTCCTTGATTTTTGCACTCAATATAAAAATGTCTGTTCAACATAGAAAGAATAGGAAAAAAATAAAACTATATGTCAGCCTAGAATTTCTCAGAACTCCTTGGTCTTATTTATGGCAGAGGTTCTCAAGTGTTTGGTCCAAGGATCTCAAAGGTATCTCTTTGTGGGCAGATTTTAATACTTAAACCAAAACAATACATGGCAACAAACAGAATGCAAAAAATTGACAAGAATTCAGCTACCCTCTTTTAAGCCAGGCGTTAAAGACATTTGCAAATGTGCAAAAAACAAAGCCACTCTTCCCACTCTAATTTTTTATTTTGGAAATTAGTTATTTTTCACTAAAAATGTTATTTAACACAATTAAGTAACTCTTTTATCTGTTTATGTAATTTAAAAATCTGTTTTATTTCTAACCCAGAGACTTTTCAAAATATATGACATACATAAAAGTTCTCTGGGGTCATCAATTACTTTAAGGATTTGAAGGGTCTGACCACAAGGTGTGAAAATCATTGCCCTAGATAGCCACTGCTCTTAACCCCTCACTGAGTGAAAAAACAAAACACCTGTATAATCAATTGACTTTATCTGCCAAGTAAAAGTCAACTTCATAATTCAAACCACTTTATTAAATAGTTAAGTACTATAATATTTTAGGTGTTAATAGTACACATCATCTCATTACCCACTGAGTCTCATATTTAATTTTACATAAAGTATGAAGAGAGTTAGTTAATTTTACATAACTGTAGCAAAATCCCACTTACATGGACAGTGAACAATTTAATTCCTCTCTACAGACTGAATTAAATGTTTAGGTTACAAATTAGTCTAGTTTCTCCATTTTATACAATCATTACCATGAGTTTTCTATAATAATTATGCAGGAAACTCAGTACATATACTTCTGAAAATGCTGAAATTATAATTAAGACTTGACAAAAGTTTAGTGTAAAAAAGGAGACATGCAAATAACACATTAAGTAACCATGTATTTTATATTATTTTATAGATTGGTTTGTGCAATTTATCTACCACATTTGGACTTGAAAGTTCACTGACTGCTAACTCAACATGGACTTACTAATAACTAAACTAACTGGACTTAAAAACAATCCACAGCTGTCTGAAATTGAAGAACTATTTTTACTTCTTTAAGGGTACAACTTCCGCATAAATCAAGTTAGTTCCTCCATAAATCAGTTTACTTAGGTCTGTACTTTGGGAGTAGGTGATTTTATTCCCTAGCTCTACTTTTTTCTCCCCTCCTTTTTCTTCCTAACATTTTCCAAAGAAAACTTACAGAACAAGAATTTCAAAACCAGCTACCTCATCCTTTCACCATTATGTATTCCCCTAATATACTCTGACACATCAAGTATACCAAGCTCAGTCCCAAAGAAAATTTTAAAAGAAGTTACTATTCTACATAGAAGGTGGAGGGAGGGGGGAACCTAAACTTTTCAAACTGAAAAAAATTACATATCTTCCCCCCAAACTCATAAGAAAGTATCAGAGTGATTTGAAAGTTCAGTATCCCATTTTTAAACCATATTTAGATTGAAGATCGTCAAAATACTGCCATGTTCAGAAAGAAAAAAGGAAGGAGGGAAGGGGTAAAAACTATAGGTTATCTTAGCTGAAAAGGGGCCAGCTTCTCACTCTGTCTGCTCCACAACACGTGAGAGGTGCATTCTAGAGACAGGCAACCCCACAAGTAACTGGCAGATATGTGAACAGATCAAACATTACATAAAGTGGGTTTCTCCATTTTATGTAATCATTACCATGAGTTTTCTATAATAATTATGCAGGAAACTCAGTATATACACTGAGATTTAGGCTGGTGAAAAAAGGAACTCAACAAGCACAGAGCTCCATGAACTCAATTTTCTTGGTTTTGAGAGATTACTCAAAGACTCAGTCCTTTGGACTAAAATAAAGTTCAAGTTCACACTCCAAGGACGATTATGAATAAAGAAAACCAGATATAGAAACCTAGCAACTATGATGCATTTGCAGAGGATAATGATGGTTTAGGTAGAAATAACACAACACTAACCAATTTCACATATGGATTATGACCTCTTGCCTGTAGAACTGACTTAAGAAAAAAATGAATACTCTCTTACATTAGAAGTAAACCTGAACTCGAAGTGCAATGATAAACATATTTTTAAAATGGGACACACAAGGATCAAAGTGTATTTTCAAGTGAGTAATCTTAGCAAACAGCTTTGACTCCCTCTCATCTGATAAAAGTTTTATACAAAAGATGGGGGGTGGGGAAGAGAACAGATAGACTTAAAAAAAAAAAAGAAAAACAACAAGTTGCTGAGAGAGACAGGGTAGAATACAGGTGTCTGTGCCTATATGTACAGAAAGGCGGCCGGGGTGCACCGTGGGGGTGGGGGGAGGAACGTGTTTTTATGTGCAGCAGGCACATAAAGTCGGGGTACTTACTGTGCCTGGTTCTCTGTCTGCTCCCGAGGTTACCAAGAAACGCACAGACATGCCCGTTCAGACACAGAGGCAAGAACAGAAATAAAAAAAAGGGGGGAATAATTAGAACACAAGCCCCAAACAGTTTTAAAAATGGCTTTTATTTATATAAGTCATTGCACATTCCTAATACAGTGATTTCCTGAAAATTACAGTATTTTGTAAACATAAGATTTACAGTTTAACCATACACAAAAGCCTATTTTTTTAAAATTTCTTGACAGAATAAATTACTCTTTTTTTCAAAAAATTAGTCAAGTGCAATTTTGCCCAATATTTAATGCATACTAGAATTAAAGCCTATGAAACTAAGTAGTAACAGATGCAATTATCAAACCTTTCATTTGAACACATTCACTTTCAAATTTAACTTCTTATTTCGCCCCATTTAACAACATTACTTTCTTTGAAAATTACCCAATTAAGCAGTTAACAGTTTTCCATAATATGGTACAGGCCACTGGCATTAACGAGGCAGTTGCCAAGATGTCAAGACGCCTGCTATCTAAAGAGATGGAGAAATCTACAGATGCCCACGTTAAACCCTGAAAACCTCCAGGGTGAACTGTGTTTCAGTGGCCAAGCTTTGCGACAGACAGTTCCTCTTAGCTCATTGTTTGCGCTCTGTATGGGTTGGGGCTTTCTTTAGCGGTGCACAAACCTTGCAGCACTGTTAGAGTGTTAGGACAAGGTCCTAATCTGGCTTGCCCGGCCTCTCACCTCTGTGGTGCTCTGCATCGTGGTGCTTCTTGTCATCTTTAATTGCCAAGTGAGACTGGCCACTCAGAGCACTAGACAGTGCCAGGAGGCCGGCACTGCCGCCGAGGGGCGGGATTCCAGGAGGCTGAAGTCCCGAAGGGTGAGGGGTGAGGGGCACTGGAGGTCCATGGCCGTGAGAAAGATGCTGAGCTTGCAACTGCTGCTGCTGTTGGAGGTGGTGGTTGAGAGGAAGAAGAGGGAGAGAGAAAGAGAAGGTGGTGGCGGCGGCGGTGGCATCCGGGTAGAAACCAGACATGACACGAGAGGATGGAGGAGACAGATCAGGAGGTTACACACACACACACACACACACACACACACACACACACACACACAGACACAGACACAGACACAGACACACACACACAGACACACACACACACACACACACACACACACACACACAGCAAAGAGAGAGAGACAGAGGGAGGAAAGAAAGGGAGAAAAAAAAAACGTGGTTAGTATATTCAGTCCATCAAAAGCCTTCATCTGCTTAGTTACCTGATATCATATAATCTTCCCAAAACATAATCCTCAGACTAACATTGTCACTTTCTGGCCTAACTCACACTCTGAGAGCGTAGCTATACAAGCTTTGATAGGTAAGTAACCCCTCACATATTAGTCCCATCTGTAGGCAGCTCCAGGGTTGAAATCCAGTGCCGTCACTGAATCTAAAATGCCACCGATTTTGGGCACATTCTGATTTCAGAAAGGTTACAATAGGGGAGGCACAGATATACAGCTTACAATATAGCATCTGTAGTCGCAACTAGTCGCAGGTTACTAGGTGATTCCATTCTACCCTAGCATTCTTGTGTTAACCTAACACAATGGTAGGACAAGACAAAACCAAATATTAACTTTAGGTAACCCAGAAAGAAGGAAGAACTAGCATCTCTTATGCACTTGAGTGCTCTTACTTCTTCAAACCCTCACAGAAATGAGGAAGTTCTGATATTCCCATTTCACAGATGGCCAGGTTCAAGGCACTGAGTTTCTCCCACCAGGTGGGAGAGGAGTGAAGTCAACATAGGAAGGACTGTCATGATACCACCACACACAGAGGGAGGCCTCAGGGAGACATGCATGTGACAACCGAAAGAAACCACAGAGGCAGAACTTTGATTATCACTTCCTTTCTCCTGAGCTTCCCGCCCCAAACCTAGCCCCTCTCCATGTCACAGAGGAAAACACTGGGATACAGTGAGGCTAAGAAGCTTGCTGAGGAAAACACTCTGATGACCAAGTCCCCATTCCTAAATGCCTTTGCCTCTACCACTTAACCCATTCCAGAAGTTATAAATCAGTTCATATTAAAAAGTACCATTGCTCTCATATATTATATTTAAGACACTACAGGAAATGAAAAAGTATTCCAGAAATGGCCCCTCCACCATAAATCTGGCTGCATTTCAGCTGTCCAACATAAAACTCATTTTTGATGAGATAGTAAAAACGATTAAAGCTCAATTTCTAAGGTGTAATGTTAGGAAATTCTTAAGATTCTGATTTGTGCTCACTTCCCTGGGACTCAATTACTCATTTTATTTATTACCCCCTTGCGTGTACTGAATATATTAGATCTTTACGCCAGATCTTCAGTAATTTCCACCCCAACTACTGATATTTGATTGAATACTAAACAGGTTTCCAGCCCTCAAGAGCAAGCAGCAGCTAAAAAGCAGAAATCAGTGTCTACAGTTATCTTACAGTGAATTTTCAACCACTCCTAGTATTTTTTTAAAAATCTTTAGAAGCCAACCTCTTTAAACTTCCATTCCTTCCAAAGAGAGCACACTTCTAAAGAGAAGGAAATTAGAAAAGGGAGTGAGGTCAGAGAGAGCAACATTAATAGTATTCTTGGAAAGTATTTATAAACTACTCATTCACCATTTGAGATCATAATAACAATTTCTTTATGCATAAAATCACCTTCCTGTCATCCCAAAGACACTAATTCCTGCTCTGTCACCTTTTAAGAGCTCAGCAATAGCAGGACATAAAACTGAAGAAGCTGGCAGAGGCATCACGGTCCACTAGGCATGCTCATTAGCACTTAATTAGGAACTAGACACCTGCCATAAGAAATGTGCTCAGAAAAGGATGAGGAACAGGTCTGCCCTACCAGCGATTACTATCATTACTTGGAGAGTGAGAGCTATGTCCGGCTGCTGCGGGGGGGAAGGCAGTGATGCATACAGAAGTGGGTGCAGTGGGGTAATTAAGAGCAGCTCTGATTAAAAGAAGATGAGCGAGGCTAAGCAGAGGGGAAGGACTTTTAAGCACAGGGTGGAGGATACAACCCTATCACCCTTCCCTGCACTCTGCCCCTCCCAGTTACCCCCCTAAAGTTGCCCCCCAAATGGAGTCACCAAAAAATGATTCCAGACGTGGGATTTTATGTCAGAGTAAAGGCAGTCTCAGGTGACATTTGAAGACTCTAAAAAGAACGGGATTTTCTGCCAAAGCCAAGTTGGTTTTTAAAAAGATGAACTAGAAAGCATTCGCCATTACTAAAAAGAAGACTAAGCTTACAAAATTAAGGGGCTTTGCCACAGCTATGAAGCAGACCTGAAAGGTTAAACCCAATATTTAGGCAAATGGCTCTCAACAGAGCTATCCAACAGCTTGCACTGGCCATAGGTAACCCCCACCTCTACCCTGCTCTAGATTTTCAGACCCCATGAAGACAATCTATCATTAGAGGCAATGAGGTTCTTCCATCCTTAGCTTGGCCATCTTAAAAGTGTCTTCTTCCACCTTTTTTAAAAAAGCCTAACTCTCTCACAAAATGAAAGGAATACTTAAGTAGATAGCAATAGGATGAATCACAGCTACTGAAGATGCTGCAGACCCAGGAACACGAACACTGCTGCCTCACATTCTACTTCTTTATCCGGCCATGCAGAGCTCCTAGATCATAATTCCAGCTTCCTTATCTGGCCTCAGCTTAGAACACACCAGAGGGAGGGAGACTGGGAATCACAGCTCCCATTTCACAGATGAAAGACTGGCTTGCCACGGGCTCTCAGCCAGAATGATGATTGAAAACCTTTCATTCCCTTCAACAGCATCTCTCCTGTGATCCCAGCAGCCCAGGCATGTTCACAAGGAGTCAGTGACAGACCCAGGGTTCCCAAGCAGTGGAAGGGAGAGGGCAAGCTCTTACTCCACTGATGACTTCACGTTTCTCCCTTCCCAGGTAAGGAGATACTTCTGAGGGCACGCAACACTGAACACCCAGAGACAATCCACTTCACCGTTGGATGTTTACTGGGAAATAAAACGACTTCCACAATGCAGCCTCGGCAGCAGTGACAGATGGGAATTTGTTCTGAGATTTACAACTCACAAGTGCCATCTCTCCAGGCTCCACTTCCCAACACACTACATATGAGAAATGAAAACATCTTTCACTCTAGCTCTCTTCCAAGGAAGCTGATAAGGAAGAATCAAGCGAAACAGAGATAGTTCTGGCTTCTCTCAGAAGACGCTTAATAAATAAGAAGTGTTGTCTGCAAGATAAAATATTCATTGAAACGAATAGAGGGCCCTCATCCAGGAGATTAAAACAGCTGACTCCAAAAGGGCAGCCGACCTGTCCCATGCGTTCTTGAAAGAACGTGTTGTTTTTTTTTCTCCCCACAGTTTACCTGAGACAGCCTAATACCCATCACCATCACTAAAAGGAAAAAACTACTTGAATGCTACTCAAAAATACATGTTAGAACAAAAGACACTGCTATACAGCCAGCAACACCTCAAAAAACCCAGTGGCTCTGCCAATTAAGGTAATTTACATGCATCAGTCCTCCATAGACCCAAACCTGCCCAAATCACTGGGGAAACAAAAATGTTTCTCAACATGACAGCAAGGCTGGGAAAATTCAACCTTCTACCCATTCATTAGCTTACACTAATTAGTAAACTTCTTTTTTTCTTTAAGTTATTGGCTATAGATTTATAACCACAGAACATACAAGCAAAACAGTTTACAAAGCTATCAGAAAAGGCATTTTTGATAAACAGTGGTGGTTTGAAGCAATATGTATCAATCTAAACAGGTGGTTCTCAAACAAAGCAATTTTGACACCCTTTTCCCCCACCCCAGGGACATTTGGCAACATCTAGAGATATTTATGGTTGTCACAGCTGGGAGGGAGAGAGGAACAGAAGTGCTACTGGCATCTAGTAGGTAAAGGCCAGGGATGCTGTTCAACACCGTACAATGCACAGAACAGCCCGCATCACAGAGAATTCACCAGCCTAAAATGTCAGTAACGCTGAAACTGAGAAATTCTGGTCTAGATCTAAGCTAGAATTCTGCACCATTATGTTAGAACCCATATTCTTATATGCCAAAGGCTTTGCCAAATTGTTTAAAACCCCAAAGCACTTTTCAGTATTCAACTCTTCACTTTCCTTTCTCCATCAAGTACCTTGTCACAACTCCCCAAAATGAGCAGCTGCTTATGCTGACTCCAGTGACAATTCAAAACAAACAGAAACTTCACATTTTACAAAACAATTTGGGGAAAGAGCTACACTGGGAACTTTTACGGATTGTTCTGGTGCCGCAGAGATGATTAGGGAAAGGTTTAGTTTGGGGCATGAGGAGATAAATGCACTCATTCTGACCCAAACAATTTGAATAGGCTGGGAATGATATGAGGAAAACAAACACCAAACCCTGAGTTAATGATACTGAAAACCTACAAGGAATCAAATAACCTCATCCATGTCAAACAACAGCAGTGCATTTAGAATTTTAATTCACATTTTACCTAGTGCAGCCCAGGTCAATTATGCTGCTATAATGAAATTGACTTTGCTGTTTACATTCAGAGCTTTAATGTAATAGTGAGGTGGTTTTTAAATTTTTGTCTCTAAAACAGGTGTAGCACAGGATTTATCACCACAGAGCTGCCTATACAAGTAGAAAGGAAACCAGAATAAAAATGACCAATGTCCCCCTCATCCCCACTAGATGTTAATAAGTTCCTCATTACCAACCACTGAATCAATTCGAATTTCTGAAATTTAACCCACTTTACAACCTTTGGGAAAACTATGTCACACAGACCACAAACTGAACCCAACCAGAACTAAAACCATGCCCCCCAACAGCATCTCCAATGCTAAAAGTGTGACAGTAAGCGGCATTTATAGCACTTGGTATTTAAACACTTTTAAAAGGGGGCGGTGGGGGGGAGTGAAAAGTAGCATTTGTTGACAGTTTTCTCCAAATCACTCTTCCTTGATTTTCCGCTATTACTCTGTTCTTTAAAACGCTCAGTTCTTATCTTGGGCGAGTGCAGAAAAAGAAAACTGGTATGCTATGATAAACAAGTGGGAGAAGTGGGAAAGAGCTGTGTGGCAGCAGAAACATCAAGGACACTACTCTGGGAGTTATCTGAAAACCTCCCATTATGTGGATGGCCTCTCCTGTGAAGAGGGGCAGGAGTGATAAACAGGCAGGAACTGCTTGCTGGGGCCAAGAATTCACAAGCCACTTGAAGACAATAAAAAGTAAGTAAATAAATAAATCCACTGAAAGGCCCCATTTTGATGCAGGAGCACACAGAAACAAAACTGATGACCTACATGTAGGCAGGCACCAGATGAAGGCCTAAAAGTCTGAAAAGGATCTAAACTCATCTTTTCTGTTGTTCAGCTAATCTGCACAGGCCAACCTGTTCTGCATCATCACCCTGACTTATTCATTCTACCTGCCCTGGGCACCTGTTTCCATCATGACTTAAAGACCTAAGCTAGAGTGAGTTTTTAAAAGTCATGTTTACTTAAGTAGATCCACTTCTGAAACCACATAAGGTTTCAATAAAAAGATGCTCACCATCACCAGGCATCAGAGAAATATAAATCAAAACCACAAAATGAGACAGCATGTCACACCCACTAGGAGGACTAGAATCAAACAATGGACAATAACAAGTGTTGGAGGAGAAGCAGAGAAACTGGAATTCTCACCCACTGCTAGGGGGGGAATGTAAAATGGTACAGCCACCGGGTTGTTTAAAAAGTTAGATGGAATTACCATATGACCCAGAGACTCCATTCCTATATATAAACACCAGATAAAACATGTCCACAGAAAAATTTTTATACAAATGTTTCAGTTCAGTCGCTCAATCGTGTCTGACTCTTTGCGACCCCATGGACAGCAGCATGCCAGGCCTCCCTGTCCATCACCAACTCCCAGAATATACTCAAACTCATGTCCATTGAGTCAGTGATGCCATCCAACCATCTCACCCTCATACAAATGTTTACAGCAGCATTATTTATAACAGCCAAAATGCAGAAACAATTAAACAATTAAAGTGTTTAATTGTTCACTCGTTCAGCGAGTGACTGAACAGATAAACAAATGCAGTATATTGATGTAATAGAATATTGTTCATCAAAAAAAGGACTGAAATACCTTCTACAACATGTAAAAACCTTGAAAACATTATGCCAAGTGAAATAAGTCAGACACAAAGGGCCACATATTATGTGATTCCATTTATAGGAAATGTTCACAGACAAATCCATAAGAGATAGAAAGATTAGGTGTTGTCAGGGAGTTGAAGGGATGGAGAAAGGGGTCTTGACTGCTAATGAATGTGGGTTTATTTTTGGAGTGACGAAAATGTTCAAGAATTACATATTAGTGATAGTTATACAAGTTTGTAAATATAGTAAAAACACTGAGCACTGTGTTTTTAAAAGGGTGATTGAGGGACTTCCCTGGCGATCCAGTGGTTAAGACTTTGCCTTCCAATGCAGGGGGTGCAGGGTCAAACCCTAGTTGGGGAGCTAAAAGTCCACATGTGTCACAGCCAGAAAACAAAAAAAAACATAAAACAGAATCAATATTGTGAAAAATTCAATAGAGACTTTAAAAATGGTCCACATTTTATGGGATGGGGAGGGAGGTGGGAGGGGGGTTCAGGATGGGGAACACATGTAAACCCATGGCTGATTCATGTCAATGTATGGCAAAAACTACTACAATATTGTACAGTAATTAGCCCCCAACTAAAATAAATAAATTTATTAAAAAAAAAAAAACTGGTCCACATTTAAAAAAAACTCTGAAAAAAAAGCAGGGTGAATGATATGGTACATAAATCACCCATCAATTAAAAAAAAACTGCATAGATCTAATAATTAAAATGAGATGCTCTACTTTCTATTCTGAAGACTCTTCTTCTCCTGCAAAGATGAAAAATATTATAATGCCTTCTAATAAATCCAAATAAAAACCATATGAAAATATATGGGGACATGAACAAGTAAACAGCGCTTCAGCAAGTTTCCTAATAAATTAGAAGCACACTGCCTATTCAGAAGAACCCAGACACTGAAGCCAAGCCCTGCACGTTAGAGATACCTAGCTGTACTCTAGGCAAAAAAAAAAAAAAAAAAAGTCAGATGCAGAGAAGACTTCTTGACTGTATTGTTTCATCCCTTTGGAAAATTAATAAAAGGGCTGAACTATTAGAATTTAAGTGGCAGGTAAGTCACTAAATAGAAGCTGGTAGAGCTGGAAGATCCATGTTTGTTGTCATTTTATTTACTTCCTGTGGTAGCAGGCTATGCATTATTCTCCTAGGATGAATTTGTTTTATAAAGAAACTTACAGCTGGGTTATTGATGGCTTTCCAGGGATTAACTGTATTCTCATAAGAATAAGAGGCTAACCTCATCCTCTTAAACTTTACACACTACAATGCTATAGATGGCTGACAGCTACAGACGGAGGAGAAAAATAATCCAACATTTTTGCTAATCCTTAAACCAATCATCTCATGCAACAATGGGGAGTCCTTTAGGTCTACAACTCAATCTCTTCAGGACAGAAAGGCTCCTTCTACAGACACATCAGGAGTTTGTATTCACAGCCATCACCTACACAAACACACATAGTCAGATACCACAAACCACCCTAGGCTTCTTTTATTTCATACTAAGTTGTTTTAAAGTACAGAGAATTATAAATTTGCCTATGAAACAAGAATACACACACCTGATCAAAACCGGAGCCCCAAACCAGAGCCCCACAGATCTTGACAGAAGTTATATTTGGGGAAAGTAAGTTAGATCACATCCAAATAAATGAAAAATGATAAACAAGTTTGATTACATTAACTCCAAATTTCCCTGAGTTCCTGACCTTCATACACGACTATGGAAAATTGTTTAAGTTTTCTTCATCCAACAATGAGCATGGAGGCAGCTATCAGAAATCTGGCATTTTGTGGTGGGGGAACTGGTCATCTGGGCACCTCTTCTAATTCTGCCCTCCTTCTATCTCAAGGATCCCTGCCACTTCTCAGTGCCAACAAAAGAATTGGTCCCTTCCCCCTTTATGCTGAGTAAGAAAGCCAAAAGTGCTTGATCTTCACATTTTTGCTTCTCAAACTTCTCCCCATCTGTTCCCCAAAGTTAACTTTTCCCCTCATTTCTGAATTTTAAGTTTGTTCACCAAAAGTTAAATGGCAGTGCTTCTACACTGCTGTGCCCTTATTAAAACTCATTCAAGCACACAACCTAACGGCAGAAACAGGGCATCTGGTTGGGTCTAATCTCAAACACCAACATCCACGTTAACCACCAGAAAAGACAAAAGAGGAGGTGATCCACTGCCTGGAGTAAGCACCCCATGAAGGAGCTTGGTCAACTGGACCCAGAGATCTGCTATAGGCACCGAGAGAAACCAGGCAGGCAAAACTCCAGTTCAGGGGAGTCAGTTCACCCACATGTCAGGTAAAGGCTGCCAGTCAGTCTTACCCTCTACAAAAGCCATACAAGGTAAATGGTATTGTCCATCTGAAGATGGACACTGATGGAGGTTAACTTGCTGTACGAGGTCACAAAGCACAGTAGTGCCAAGTGTCACGATCAAGTCCAGTCTTATCCTAGGCCCAGGTAACACAGGTACCAACACGGGCACAATGTTATCCAAGGTTCAGTTCACTTCAGTTGCTCAGTTGTGTCCGACTCTGCAACCCCATGAACCGCAGCACACCAGGCCTCCCTGTCCATCACCAACTCCTGAAGTCTACCCAAACCCAAGTCCATTGAGTCAGTGATGCCATCCAGCCATCTCATCCTCTGTTGTCCCCTTCTACTCCTGCCCTCAATCTTTCCCAACATCAGGGTCTTTTCAAATGAGTCAGCTCTTCGCATGAGGTGGCCAAAGTACTGGAGTTTCAACTTCAACATCAGTCCCTCCAATGAACACCCAGGACCGATCTCCTTTAGGATGGACCGGTTGGATCTCCTTGCAGTCCAAGGGACTCTCAAGAGTCTTCTCCAACACCACAGTTCAAAAGCATCAATTCTTCAGCACTCAGCTTTCTTTATAGTCCAACTCTCACATCCATACATGACTACTGGAAAAACCATAGCCTTGACTAGACAGACTTTTGTTGACAAAGTAATGGCTCTGCTTTTTAACATGCTGTCTAGGTTGGTCATAAGTTTCCTTCCAAGGAGTAAGCATCTTTTAATTTCATGGTTGCAGTCACCATCCGCAGTGATTTTGGAGCCCAAAGAAATAAAGTCAGCCACTGTTTCCACTGTTTCCCCATCTATTTGTCATGAAGTGATGGGACCGGATGCCATGATCTTAGTTTTCTGAATGTTGAGCTTTAAGCCAATTTTTCACTCTCTTCTTTCACTTTCTTTTTTTTTTTTCTTTTCTTTTTTTTTTTTTTTATAAATTTATTTATTTTAGTTGGGGGCTAATTACTTTACAATATTGTAATAGTTTTTGCCATACATTGACATGAATCAGCCATGGGTTTACATGTGTTCCCCTTCCTGGACCCCCCACCCACCTCCCTCCCCATCCCATCCTTCTGGATCATCCCATTGCCCCGGCCCTGAGCCCTTGTCACATGCATCGAACATGGAATGGTGTTCTGTTTCACATCTGATAATATACATGTTTCAATGCTATTCTCCCAGAATGTCCCACCCTCACCTTCTCCCTCAGAGTCCATAAAATTGTTCCATGCATCTGTGTCTCTTATTCTGTCTCGCATATAGGGTTATCATTACCATCTTTCAAATTCCATATATATGCATTAGTATACTGTATTGTTGTTTTTCTTTCTGGCTTACTTCACTCAAGTGAAGTTTTTCTTCTGGCTTACTTCACTTTCATCAAGAGGCTCTTTAGTTCTTCACTTTCTGCCATAAGGGAGGTGTCATCTGCATATCTGAGGTTATTGATATTTCTCCCGGCAATCTTGATTCCAGCTTGTGCTTCCTCCAGCCCAGCATTTCTCATGATGTACTCTGCATTTAAGTCAAATAAGCAGAGTGACAATATACAGCCTTGACATACTCCTTTTCCTATTGGAACCAGTCTGTTGTTCCATGTCCAGTTCTAACTGTTGCTTCCTGACCTGCATACAAGTTTCTCAAGAGGCAGGTCAGGTGGTCTGGTATTCCCATTTCCTTCAGAATTTTCCACAGTTTACTGTGATCCACACAGTCAAAGGCTTTGGTGTAGTCAATAAAGTAGAAATAGATATCTTTCTGAAACTCTCTTGCTTTTTCGATGATCCAGCAGATGTTGGCAATTTGATCTCTGGTTCCTCTGCCTTTTCTAAAACCAGCTTGAACATCTGGAAGTTCACGGTTCATGTACTGCTGAAGCCTGGCTTGGAGAATTTTAAGCATTACTTTACTAGCGTGTGAGATGAGTGCAACTGTGTGGTAGTTTGAGCATTCTTTGGCATTGCCTTTCTTTGGGATTGGAATGAAAACTGACGTTTTCCAGTCCTGTGGCCACTGCTGAGTTTTCCAAATTTGCTGGCATATTGAATGCAGCACTTTCACAGCATCATCATTTAGGATTTGAAATAGCTCAACTGGAATTCCATCACCTCCACTAGTTTTGTTTGTAGTGATGCTTCCTAAGGCCCACTTGACTTCACATTCTAGGATGTCTCGCTCTATCATACCATCGTGATTATCTGGGTCGTGAAGATCTTTTTTGTACAGTTCTTCTGTGTATTCTTGCCACCTCTTCTTAATATCTTATGCTTCTGTTAGGTCCATACTGTTTCTGTCCTCTATTGAGCCCATCTGCATGAAATGTTCCCTTGGTATCTCTAATTTTCTTGAAGAGATCTCTAGTCTTTCCCATTCTATTGTTTTCCTCTATTTCTTTGCATTGATCACTGAGGAAGGCTTTCTTATCTCTCCTTGCTCTTCTTTGGAACTCTGCATTCAAATGGGGATATCTTTCCTTTTCACCTTTGCTTTTTTGCTTCTCTTCTTTTCACAGCTATGTGTAAGGCCTCCTCAGACAGCCATTTTGCTTTTTTGCATTTCTTTTTCTTGGGGATGGTGTTGATTCCTGTCTCCTGTACAATAATACGAACCTCCGTCCATAGTTCATCAGGCACTCTGTCTATCAGGTCTAGTCCCTTAAATCTATTTCTCACTTCTACTGTATAGTCATAAGGGATTTAGGTCATACCTGAATGGTCTAGTGGTTTTCCCTACTTTCTTCAATTTAAGTCTGAATTTGGCAATGAGGAGTTCATGATCTGAGCCACAGTCACCTCCCAGTCTTGTTTTTGCTGACTGTATAGAGCTTCTCCATCTTTGGCTGCAAAGGATATAATCAATCTGATTTCAGTGTTGACCATCCGGTGATGTCCATGTATAGAGTCTTCTCTTGTGTTGTTGGAAGAGGGTGTTTGGTATGACCAGTGCATTCTCTTGGCAGAACTCTATTAGCCTTTGGCCTGCTTCATTCTGTACTCCAAGGCCAAATTTGCCTGTTACTCCAGATGTTTCTTGACTTCCTACTTTTGCATTCCAGTCCCCTATAATGAAAAGGACATCTTTTCGGGGTGTTAGTTCTAGAACATGATGTAAATGGTCTTAGAAAGATTAGCATAAATGAAACACTGAGAAGTTAGGCAGCAGGTATTTGGTTAGAAATAGTAAAACTATGCAATTGTTTTCTTTAAAAAAGAAATTGCACTCTGCTAATTATTCTTTCACTTTTTAATCAAAAAGCAACCATGTGTCTTCAGGGAGTGGGAAAAGTTGGCTGACAAGAAGCACAAGGGGACTTCCTATGGTGGTGGGGACAATCTGTACGCTGAGAGAGAGTGTGGCCCAAAAGGTGTGTGTCTGTGCCAGTGGTCAGTCTGTACACTGTGCATTTCACATGTGAATTACACACCAATTTGTAAAAATCCATGTGTGTACAGGTATATACATAGCCATATCTATATTTGTATGACATATTAATTTTATATGATATAAAACCAATTATATGTGATATAATAAATCCAGTTAAAAGACAACACTAATTATTTGGAATCTTAATCTCAGTTTAGAATCAATTACTTAGTGTCACAGCAGGTAGAAGAGAGTGCTAAGTTCCCAAATACTACAATGGGGAGTAATGAACTTAAAGAGTCCTTTGGTCAGTTTTCTTTTCCTTCAGGTAGCCATTAGCCATTCCACAAATAAAATATTACATTAAGTCAATAAACTATTTCATTTTGAGCATTTTTAATAGCATTCCAAATTTTAAAAAAATATTTGAGGAATGCTGATTAAATTGTGTTGTTTATCCCAATGTTTGGGGGTGGGGGGGGGATCAAGGTTCAAGTAAGTAAGTTCCCTTCCCACAATGAACTTGTTTTCTAAAGTACAAGTGAGCTTGTGTCAAACTGAATAAACCCTGTGCCTATTAAGATCTCTGCATTATTACTTTTTATTGTTACAAGAACATATGTTTAAAAGCTGCTGCTGCTGCTAAGTCGCTTCAGTTGTGTCCGACTCTGTGAGACCCCATAGACGGCAGCCCACCAGGCTCCCCCATCCCTGGGATTCTCCAGGCAAGACCATTGGAGTGGGTTGCCATTTCCTTCTCCAATGCATGAAAGTGAAAAGTGAAAGTGAAGTCGCTCAGTCGTGTCATGTTTAATAGCAAGAAAACTTAAAAAAAATTCAACATGTAGGGTTGCAGTTATTATTCTGCCGATTATCAAATTTACCATCAAAGTTATTTTTAAAAAGTATAACCAAAAATATCTCAAATATCTAAGAAGCTTATCTTTCTTAAATACCAGTAATCTATGTAAGTTGAAGGCAGGTGCTACAGTGGAAAACATTTAAAATTCAGTATTTCCATCAGATAGGAGAACTAAGTGTTCTATGCCAGTGCAAAATGGGTACCATTAATTCACTCCACAAAAATGGAAAAAAAAAAATAGAACCTCTCTCTTCCTACTAAAAGAGCATCCACACTCCCAGGACACAGCTAACCTCACCTAGAAGCCTGGTGTCCTTAGGAAGATACAACTTTTTCCAGGTTTGCTAAAGAGAAATATCTTTAGCCCTGTCAAGCAAGCAGTAAGCTCCTTGATTGTACCTTAAAGGGGATGAGAATGTTTCGGTTTATCTGCATTTTAAAGGGTACTCTTTCATGATCTTTCACACTTGTAATAGATGTCTAAACCGTTAAATTACTATTTCTTTTCTTAGCCTGAAAGTCGATGCCGACGAAGAGCATGGCCTCTCCCATTGTTCTTTACCCTAAGTCGGTCCCTGAACAATACTGACAGCTGCTATCAAACCAGGCTGCATTTACTCTGCGCGCAGCTGCTGCTTGTAGGAACAGACAGCCTCCCAGAGCCTCCTCCCCTCTGGGGAGACAGGTTGACACACTGCATGTTCAATGAAGGGGTGCAAAGGTCCACTGAATTGTCAACCCAATTTTATGCTACTTCGATTTTCCAGGACGCGCACAATTCCTTTCAAGCAAAAATCAAGCATATGCCAGAGCATGAAACTTACGGTGCAGGATAATTATTGATCACTACAAACTTTAAAAGAGCCTGCCGACATAAATTAATATACTGATCCAAACATTACAATTATAAAAGCCGCACATGCCAATATGCTGAAGACTCACAATTGGCGTTAAGTCTTGTGCTGAGCCCAATTCACTGATTTGGGTTATTGTTGCTAGCTATAAGAGCTAATCTGCCTTTATAATCTCAACAACATCTTTCCTGGACTAAAGCCACTCACAAAATTAGCGATTCATCTGCCCTTGCAAAACAACCTGTTATTTTTATTTTCTGATTCAACTTGAAATGAGTGTTGCCTATAAATATCTGGTTAAACCAATTTCCTCCTTTCTAATGGGTAGGATTGGGCAGTGGCTTTGAGGACGTAAAAAGTTTTACCATCAAGAAATGATATGTAAAAATTTAGAGCCTATTAGAAAACAAACATGTTCCACAAAGTTGAACTGGGTACTTGAGAACTGCTTTGCATAAGTTTTCCTTTAATCAAAACAGGCTTTTCCATCCTCATTCATTTGGGTTAAAAAATTCTGCGCTCGAGCTACAAGTACAATTTGCTATTAGTCTTTGCTAATCAAACACAGTACATGCAAAAGTACCAGTGAATATTTGATTTGATCTCTGAAATAAAGCAATTCATTACACAAGAAAAGAGTACAGAAGGCAGCAGACAAATGCAGATGTAATTGTGTTTTTTGTTGAATGTGATTAGAGAGCCCACTAAGTAACAGTCAAAAATGTGATACTAAGGGGGAGAGATGCAGAGCCCGGATCTGGGGGGAAGGGGAGGAGGGAGAATTGTTTATGCAGAGCTAAGCTGTCAAGTGTAATAAAGCAGCTTGAATAAAATTTAAGCTGAAAATCCACTGAAGCTCCCCATTTCAGGGAGGAAAAAGCTATTAAAAGGAAATGAAGGTCACCCTCCCAGTTTATTTCACCTAATTGACTGCCAATAGCTTACCACAGGCAACCCGACTGCAGATCTGCAATTGAGAAACTGATGAAAGGAGAGTTTTCAAGCTGAGGCTCATTCTTTAATCCTCCTTGGCTCTTATGTTTTTCTCCATCTCCAGTTGGGATGTAATTTTAAACCCTGATGGATTAACTGGTTCCATTGTCTGTGGCCGTCACTGCACTATGGCACTCTTAATCCGTACAGCAGCATGTCTAATTATCATTACAAAGTGTCTGAGGGAACTATAAAGACCAGCAGGGCATCTTCTCACAAGCAATTAACATAAATTGATAAATGAGTGATTTGAATCCGCTCAAGGCACTCACGTATGAATAAAATCAGAAAGGATGGTCCCTTGTTTCAGCTACTTCTTTCGCTTAGTCTGGAAAGGCAGAAAACATGAGAACTGTCCTGGATCCTGCAGTTGGGGGGAAGGATGGGGGCGTGGTCCGGGGGTGGGGAATGAACTCATGCAGGAGATGGACCCCACGGTTCACCAGGCTCGTTAATGCAGAGCAAATGACTTGTGATTGACAACCAGTTGCCAGAAAGGAGCACTAACTGAACTCAACCCAGAAGAGCAGAAACCTCGTGAAAGGCTAGAGGGCACCAGGGCAGACAATTATCACTTCTTCAACAGCAAGAGGGCTTTCTTTTCATTGGGGTGCCACTTAAAACTTCATGAAAGAGCCACAAGAAAAGCAAAACAGTTATACATAGGTTCTAATACCCTGGGAAAGCAAAAGGCAAAAGAAGCAAAAGATAACACAATGAAATAATTCCAAGTGATGTCTTGACCCCAACTGGGATCTAAAGTTATATGACAGAAGTAAGGAAAGTAGGTATTTAAAACCTTTACTTAAGGGAGCAGGATAAACTGTATTTATTTTCCCATTGAAAAGAAGATTTATTTTGTTCCCATCCTAAAAAAGGTTGCTATTACCTCCCTTATGCCAAGTGTTCTTCCCTTATACACCTCAGTGCACCTGAAACCACTTCGGCATACCTGAAATTGCCTCCCCCTCCCCTACTTATCAAAAAGGTTATCATCAAGGTTAACTTCATATTATATACAGATTAGATACAGATTAAGCCAACAAATTTAGAAGAAATGAAAGCTGGTTATACACACTGTAGGAGGTAGACCTGGTAGGCCACGTACCCCGATGATGGCATTCAGCTCTGCCATGGTCACCTGTTTGGCACGTTCGACAGCCTGGGCCACCTGCTGTTGATGCTTTGAAAACAAGAAGAAAAGGTATTAGTGAGGCAGCCAAGAACTTCACTGTACCTTCCAACAAGACAAATGCCGCATGTGGTGCAGACTGAGGTGTAATATGAGTTTAAATGCGAACTTGCTGGAGCCCACATTATTTCACAGAACACAGACAACCAGGGAAAGGAAAACAGTGGTGCTGCCCATCTTTCTAAACAGCACCAGTTAACTTCTGATGGGAATTTGGGGTTCAGAATGGTAGAACGTCAAAAAAAGACATCAAAAATGGTCATGTGAAGCCTTAGAAATCAATAGTATGGGATCTGGAAGATCATCCTGATTCTCAGAAAGGGTTTGCTATGGTAAATTTGAGCAGGATAAATTTACAGCCATTTAAAACACCCCTTTGGATACTTAAATTTTAAACGTTAAACCTGCAATCTCTTCTCTGGTCAACAAATCTCAACCCACCAGTTGGTTCTGGACTCTGAGAATTCCTTTCCTCCTTTAGATGTTTCACCCGCCACAGGAGAAAGGAAAGAACACACACACACACACACACACACACACACACACACACACAGACACACAAACAGACACACACACAGACACACACTCTCTCTCTCTCTCTCTGAGATCACAGGCTGGAAATAGCCTGCACACCTCCCAGGTCTACTAACAAATAAAAACAAAGTTGCACATCTCTTTGGGAGAAAGGAGACTATACATAGCAGAGACCCGAATTACTAAAGTCTAACTAACAACAGGCTTCAAAAGGCCAACAAATCTAAACTGTAACATCATGTAAACGCTATGCTGGAAAAGGCTGCCATAGTAATAGCAGAGATGGTGCTACCCAGCATGGAGCAGTAGATGCCAACAAGAACAGACACTCAGCATTCCAGCTCCAAGGCCCATAAGCTTTTCACTCTGTCTCAAGATATATGCATCCTGTACACACTTAAAACACAGTTTTATATTTATTAGCTTGTATCCAAAAGTAAACTTTAAGGCAAAACAAAAACATACTGGTTTTGAGTCAATTTCATAGGTTTACTCACACAAAGAGCTTTCCCCTCTCAAAATATTAAGGTTAAACGCCTATCTATGATTTTGTAACTTAATAAAATGGCTCATATATGGATATAACTCTGTAAGCCAAGGTAACATGAACATGTAACATGAATGCTCTTAACCTTAAGAGTATTGGCATCCACTCCCTCCACAGACAGCATTAAGTCAATCTGCCTTGAGGTACAAGGACAAATGAAATACTTGCTCCCATGATCAAGTCAACCCTGATGGAACCATTTTTAAAAAGCAGTAAAAGGACACACTAATCATCAGAAGCTATCAAGCTTATACTACTCCTCTAAGAAAAGAAAAGCTTTATGCTTGATAGTCATTTTGCAGTTTTCCATAGAAAAGAATTAATTTAAGGTTGAGCTATCGTCACCACTTCCACAGTGTGCCCTTAGATCTATGAGATGGAGTAGCAGGGGGTTTACACACTTCAGCTGTAACAGATGTTCTTCACACTTGTTCCTCGTGATAAAATTAACATCTTAAAACTAGCTAATTTGCAAACAGAGAAGCAACATAATTGCACTTTAACAGCTGAACAGTTTTACTTACTTCCTGAGACAGAAATGGGATGACTTGCGCACAAATCGTATTCAATCTCTTGGCGATTTCAGTCTATAAAGACAAAGCCATATAAATGGTTAGTGTATTTCATAATCAGTTCAGAAAGATAAAACTTCATACCCAACAGTGGAGTCCTCTACTGCCTCACTCTTGAGGGCATAAAATTGCTTTCCCAGGCTATGTTAGCAATATTTATCTTGAGATAAACAGCAGATATTAATCCCACTTGCAAAGAAAGACATAATCGCACATTTTATTGGTCACTTAAATAAGAGATAATGGGTAGTTTAATTGAGTCAGAAAATCTATGCAGTTTGAGGCTATATAATCATTTAACCTGGTGATTCCAAACCCTTCTGTACACTTATTCAATTATGGTATACCAGAGCACTTTTATGAAGCAAGTTCATTCAAACCAAAGTCAGAACCCTGGAGAGCAGAAGCACTGCCAAAACAGACTAGCTCTCAAGATAAGGTCCAGAGCAAGATAGTGGAAGACCTCCTTCCACTTGTTTCGACTCCTGCACAACTGAAATTGAACTTTAATGTTAGTAAGCCTTTACCAAGTTTCAAAATTTCAAACAAGCCTAGAAAACACTGCTGAAACAGACTCTAATCCAGACAGTCAAGTCAAGGGGTTCTGGATATCTGTAAAGTTTTACCACAATTCAGCATCAAATGCCAGGAGCAAAGTGACAGAGTCCACGGTTCCACTGAGTTCAAGAAAATGTGTCCTGAGTGTCTGTGGCACAGGCTATTCCAGAAGAAGCAGGAAAAGTCCCTGCTCAGCTCCAAAGGCACAGGAGTCCCTCTGCAAGACGGACAAATTGGCAAAGGAGGGAGAATACAGTGTGCTCTGCTCCCCGACTAGGAAGGATCCCCCCTGCCTACCCCTCATCCAACATCCTGCAGCAATGCAAAGGATCCCTGCTTTCCTCTAACTCTGAAGAACAGTTCTGTTTTAGGGGGGTGGGGGGAGAAAAGACATCTGAAGAGTCCCAGGTTGACCTTATGTGTATATTTCATCATTTCTGTCAATGCTTACTGATGCAACCTCTATTACTGAATTAGGCAATAAAAAGGACTATGTGGAGAAAAAAATTAGAAGAGCACAGCCCACGCCCTTGAGAAAGAGAGAATGGAATAAGTGAGATAAAGTAGAAACCTCAGGAACTGTATAATCAAGTACATAAAAAAGAGCTGCCTTTTGTCCTCCGAGATGATTCCAGTTAACTGAGCAACAAGCCTTTCCTTTTATGGGATTGGATTTACGCCAATCCAACTCAATTCTCCCTGACCACCACTGAGACAGGGTTACAGACCGTGCCTTGGAAGAAATGTACTGGAAAGGGAAATCACTGGTATAGAGAACAATCCCATGACCTTGCTTGAACAAGTGGCGCTAACAGATATGTATATGCAGAAAGGGCACAGCTGTACCAGGTGCAATCACAAAACTGGGTCAGCCCCACCTAGCTCGTTTGATCACAGCCACCCACTCAAGTGAACACAAGGTCATGGCTCTCCTGGACAGCATGGGCTGGCAACCCTTGCCTTTGCAACAAGGTTCTACCCTGTATGTTTGGGTAGACATAAAGGGGCAGAGATGCCCTTTGTGGGGTCTGAGGTCCTTGCTCTCCACTTTCCACCTGCCATACATTCCAACAGCTTTCTGTTCTTACCCGGTCTCCAAAATTCTCTTCATGTTTTCCAATGTTAAAAATGACATCTGCTCACTATGCGTACATATATGCAGATGTATACTACACAGAAATACACAAGAACTAAGTCTGCCATCCAAAGACAACCACAATAACTCTGTGGTGATCCTGGGAAGCAACCCCCAGGCTCTCATTATCTGTGTGCGCACAAGCCCAGAGTGGAGAGAGACACCTTGATATCAACGGGTCCCATGAGGTATACTGCTCTCCTGTAATTTGTTCCTTCCACTCAAATGTGTCATGGACACCCTTCCACTCCATAAAAACAGATATGAGTAAGAACATCATCAATATATCCCACTACACAAGCAGTCAGGTGTCTAAACACTCCCAACATTGGGGGATATTTATTTTTCACCTAATTTTCCACAATTACACGCTTATGTCGAATAACCCTTTCCCTAGATCTCTAAAAGGAATCTCTAGAAGTGAAATTGCTAGGTCAAAGTGTCTGCATATTTTAAACTGTAACGCATGCTGATAAACTGCCTAGCAGAGAAGCTTACTGATGTATATTATCAGTCTATGACGGCGCTTGCTCCCCCACCCAGTGTCAATACTGCGTTTCATTGACTTTTTAAAATCTTTATCCATCTAATAGATTAAAAAATGATCTCATTTTTATTTGCATTACTCCGATTCTTCCTGAAGTTAAACATCTTTTCATATATTGATTGGCCCACTTTATTTTTCCTTTGCTATCTATTCACCTTTGTCTTTTTGTAGTAGTTCCTTCCATAAGATAAATACTGACTTTTCCACAGTTTTTCCACCTTGTCACCTGTCTTCAACCTTGCTTAGTATGGGTTTTTTGCTGTGCATAACTACGTTTTTACATGGTCAGACTAAAGAATAGCCTTCCTATGTTGCTGGCCTTTGGGTCAGGATTAGAACACTCTCAAATTAAAGAAGCCATTCTTAATTTTCCTCTAGTGCTGCTATGGCTGTACTTTCTACATTTAATTACTTGACCTACATGGAATTTATTTTAGTTTAAGAAGGAAAGATGAGCTGCTCTTTAATTAATAATTATATATGTTATTACACAGAGTGGCTTCAAGGTAGAAGTGAATTTCACTGTCAAGGGACAGTTAAGACCTGGTCTGAATGAAATGAACTCATAAACCTTTAATATTAATCCTTTAATATTAAGAGGAAAATAAAAGAAGTACAGATTAAAAGCACAGAACACATAAATTGGGTTAGAGCAGCTAACACTGCAACAGGAGGACGAGTGTTAAAGATCAAAGCTCAAACTGATGCAGAAACATCAACAGCCATACCAATTGTCCTGGGAATTCTAAATAAACGGTTTGGAAGAGAAACAGTGACAAGAACAACAGAGAAGGGTCTTGTCCCAGCTGTCTCCTTCCTCTGCCAGGTCTCTAATCCCTAATCTTAAAACCATCCTCTGACAAGTGAGCTTGACCTTGAGCCAGGAAATCTAGATTCCAATCTCACCTCTGGTTTACCTTGAAATTCTCCGAGCCAGCTGTAGAGTCCCTGCTCCTGGCGGCGTGAGGACGCATCTGATCTCCCTGACAGTGCTCTGGGAGGTCTAACACATCACCACCACTGCCACCCTTCAAACAGTCTGGATGACAACTGAGAGTGATTCTCCAGCATCATCTCTTGCTTCAACATAAGGATATTCTGACAAGAACTTAGCACAAATTAACAAGTAGTAGTGTTCTCTACCTGTGCTTCTATTCCTGACCACAGAGTTTACAAGCAGGTTCAACTGGATAGTTGACCCTGCTTAAGCAAGTGTTGAGAAAGTCCCATAACCTTTTCAGACTGCCTTTTTTCTACCTCTTCCAAAGACCAGACAACTCCAATGGAAAAAAAAAAACCTGTAGGCTAACTGTGTTCTCCACCTAGAAATCATTTTCCTGACCAAAACTGAAGATGTATTTGGTACCTGCTAACAGACATATTGTTTATAAGTAAACTTACCCTGTATCTGTATTTCTGACACCATGTAAGGCAACAACACTAAGTCAGCATTCAAGAGCCAGCCCCAAATCAGATTTGCATGGAAACATTGTGCCCAAAAACTTACCCAGCTTGGTAAAGGCCCCGGCATCAGGCCCTGCCTCAGGCACGGCAAGCACCCACTGAGGCAGCAGGAGTCCATCTGTCCAGAACCAGCTTTTTTTAAAAAATGTATTTATGTATTATTTTATTTTTGGCTACACTGAGTCTTCATTGCTGTGCGCATGCTTCAGTAGCTGCGACTCATGGCTTAGTTGCCTTGCAGCATGTGGGATCTTCACAGAGCAGGGATCGAACCTATGTCTCCTGCATTGGCAAGCAGATTCCTAACCACTGTACCACCAGGGAAGTCCCCAGAACCAGCTTTTATTCTCATCAGTGCCAACTCCCTTCTCACTGATTTGCTTACGGTAATAAGAGTCAGCCCTCATAATCCAAGAACTTGGGTTTGCATCTCAGCAAAGCAGTACTAGGTGTCCTGAGTTAAGTCACTTCAACGGCTGAGCGCCAGGTCTCTTATCACCAATCTACTTCAGTGATTTATCAGAATCACATAAGCTAATATGTAAACTACAGCTGCACTATTATAAAGTGCTGTGCTCTCATCCCAATCCTTTAAGGATGACCTCAAATCCAAATAGAAGCTGCCTTTCCCTTGTAACACCAATAAACAAACTCTAGGCCCTTCAAGATCCTCCAGAGCTATTTAACTTTCTTTAGTAAACTAAGACTAAATGTTGAAAATCACATCTGAAAATCACATGAAGCTTCTGGACAGTTTCCTCCAGCTTCCGGCATCAAGGCCAGCATTATGCATCTCAACCTAACAGGGAAGCAGGAGAAGACTCCTGATACAGCTCCTCGCTGAACCCTCCCCACTGAAACTGACCACACGATACCCTTTCCACATTTAGAACTTTCAAAGGAATGCCTTACAGAACCAAAACAGAATCTCCATACATCCTAAACTCAATGACCAAAATGGAACTACATAAACCATTCCTAACAAGTGTTAGGAAAAGGCTCTGTTTACAGTAAGAAATCACATCTCAGTACAAGAGTCAGGTTGCTGTTGTTGCTTAGTCACTCTGTCGTGTCTGACTCTTTGCAACCCCCATGGACTGTAGCCCGCCAGGCTCCTCTCTGTCCATGGGATTTTCCAGGAAAGTATACTGGAATGGGCTGTCATTTCCTTCTCCAGGGGATCTCCCCGACCCAGGCATCAAACCTGCATCTCCTGCATTGCAGGTGAATTCTTTACCATTGAGCCATCTGGGAAGCCCACAAGATTCAGATACATGTATATTTTAACAGAGTTAAAGAGGTCAAACACTTCAAAGGCCAGCAATGAACTAAGCTCTTAAACTGAAGATATGATCTTCTGGGCATCTGAACTTATGTTTTTGGACTTCATGATTCCTAAAAGCTCAGCTCTCCACCTTTTCATACTCCTTCCACCTCATCTAATTACCAGACTGAAGAGCCAGCCCGCTGTCCAACGGCTGCCCACTTCTCCACTACACACTGAGTAATATATAATGAGGGTTGTTGGAGGCTCAAAGCAGGGCGAGGACTGCTTAAGAGTAAATTGCCCATGGGTCTCAAAGCAATCCAATGGCACCCTGCCCAAAGTCAGCTTAGGGAGGGGAAACTCCACCACCATTAAATTGCAAATTGATGGATCATAAAAAATGCTGCTTATGCTGAGGGCTGGCAAACTGATCTTTTGGTTTCCTCGAACCAAGCAGGAGGCCAAGGGAAAAACAGTGGAGAGCTGGTCATAAGCATCTGGCAAAAGATAAACGGGCAAGAACATGAAAACAAAGCACACAAAAGGAAATAAATAGATAATCTCTAAATCCCTTCTGACTAGAAGGTTCAGAGTCTGTGAAATGACAGCCTTCAATCCAGAAAAAATGTTCAGCCTCACTGGCAACCAAATAAAATACAAATGTAGTTCTAAGTAAGGTGGGTCATTCTGCACCAGTTATGTTAGCTTATTTTTTAAAAAATTAATGAAATCCAAAGCTGATGAGTCTTCTGGGAAACTGGAGCAATCATACATTACTGATGACAGAGTAAATTGGTATAGTCATCTTGGAAAGCAACTGGGCAATGCGTTTCAAGAGCATGAAATTATTCAAACCTTTCGGTAAGGCTTCCCACAGCTAAGAATTTATCCTAAGGAAATAGTTCAAATGAAAAGCATTCCATGCATGAAGCTGCTCACTGCAGCACAAGTTTCAAAGCAAAAGAGAAAAAGTCAGGTAAAGATATAACAGTAGTTCAACACATCACAACCATCTGCAGAGTTTTTGAAAAACTTAACATTTGCCCTCCTGATAAATCAGTTGTCTAGTACTAGGAGAACGGTTAAATACATGACATCAACCCAAAGGCATGGCAGGTAACCATTTTAAAGTCATATTTATGATAATGATGCTTAAATAGCCAACATATTTACTAGATGAACCAGGAGAAGAACAAAGCTGTGGTGTTCATGTGCTTGTGTTGTTTTTTTTAAAACAACATATGCACATGGCAAAGCACTGTAATTTGATACCCCAAATAAAACCACTGATTATCCTGCAATGGCAGCATTATCAATGCCTTATTTCCCCCAAGAGTGACCTTGCAGATGTCGCCTGTCCTTGATTTACC
Organism: Giraffa tippelskirchi; assembly: GCF_054371585.1. Classification (NCBI taxonomy): domain Eukaryota; kingdom Metazoa; phylum Chordata; class Mammalia; order Artiodactyla; family Giraffidae; genus Giraffa; species Giraffa tippelskirchi. Next base: position 175,579,629 of record NC_137275.1, read on the forward strand.
ATTTGAATGTATTATTCAATGGGGAAGGGTGATCCGGCCTCCCACTCCTGTGATGGACCCTGGCACTGAGTCATAAGGATGCTGAAAAACCCTGACACGCTTTGGGTGCCCAGCCCTCTCACAATCATCCTATCACACATGGAGAAGCAAATGCCTAAATGAAACGATTTGTCTAGGATCATAAAGATGAGAAGCCATGTTCACTCCCTAGCTCTTTCTCCAGGGAAGTGGAAGTGGGAAATTGGAACATACTCTAGACCAAAAACAAAGCTTAAACACTCAGCTTTGAATGCAAAGCAATAGAGCCCACACAGGACCACCGCAGTACAAGGCCATGTCACTGCTGAGCCAACGACGGGACCACAACACATGGCTCCCGTATGTCAATGACAGGGTCACTGGACTCCTGCTGCCTTGGGCAGAAGTACAGTGCAAGGCAAAGGAGGCATTTCACAAGAAGCCTCAGTCCTTAAGTGCAAACTTTAAATAAACAACAGCAGCCAAACTGCACACCTCTGTCTTGCCCTTCAGGGGCAAAGAGAATTAGTGCCTCAGCACTAACTTCAGACAACCTGGCCCACCAATGAAGCAGAGTCCACGAAAACAAAGCCACAAATACATCTCCCATTTCCTGAACACGGTCTCTGATGTACCTAAAGATAATTCAAGATGTTTGCCTAATAGTGCATATCCAAAATCATCTATGCAAAATTCTGCAAATAATTTTCCAATACTCTGCCCACCCCTTTGGAAGGGGAAAAGGCTTCTTGGGCTAGAGATCGCCTTCAGAACAATGGCTATGCACCAGACTAGCCCCTTGCTTCACCAGCACACTCATGAAAAGGGAATCTTACTAGAAATTCTAATGCATCAGAGTAACTTTTCTATTTAAAATATAATGACAGAGATAAACGACTATCCACGATTTGGGGGAAATCCAAATGAAAAGGACTTGAGATCTCTTTAAGTTGAGGATATACTGATCATGAGGTTATCATGTTTAAGAGTGCCCCAGGTTCACTTGAAGGGTTTGATAAAACAGACAGCTGGACCCACTCTCAGAATTTCTGAGCCAGGAGGTCTGGGGCCCCAGCATCTGCCTTTCTAACAAGGTCCCAGGTGCTCTGCAGATTTCTGGACCAGGGACCACACTTTGAGAACCTTGGAAATTGAATAATCATGACAGAGGCAGCGTCTACTGCTTAACACACCTGAGCTCCAATTACATACAGGCTCTAAATGTCAGTTAGTGTAGGTGCCCTTGGAGACTGGACCGGAAAGGTTAAAATAACTCGCCCAGGGTCAGAATTAAGCAGGAAGGGAGGACAGATCTGTCTCTCTCCAAAGCCTTGCCACAGACAGAGATGATCACCTTTCTCCACGTCTTTTTAGAAAATCAGACCAAGGCAAGAACACAAACCGAGGCTGAAGGAAGCCATTTGCCTACTGTGGGAAACCTCAAACTATGTTCATTTAAATCAGTCCACCCATGGCAATGTAATCTCGTCCCTTCTTCAACCCGATAACTAAATCAAAACAAAGAGGACCAGATGACAGACTCCTTCAGTGGCTCAATTAATCAGAATACAAGTCGCCAATTACAGGCAGGTCATAACTTTCATGTTCCGCCTCCTCCTCATTTGGCAGCTTCTACAAGCACATTCTAGACCCCAGCCCTTTCCAACAGGGTGCTGACTCTCTCCTTCTACTGCTCACCTTTCACACTCACAGTTTCTCTCAGAGCAAGGAGAGGTTAAAATAAAGGGAAAGAAAAACCTGCTGAAGGCTGCCTGGGCGGAGATAGCAACACTAATTGCTCCCATTCTCTGGCTCCTCGTGAGGCAGATCGCAGGGGCCTGCATCTTCGGAGAAAGCTCTCGGATCTTCGCAGCAGCTCTCAGCAGAGCAACTCAAGTGCCCTTAATTGTTTATGTTCTTAATGCAGAGCCTCTTGAATGCATTCATTTTTAATAGCAGGCTTGAGTGTGGGGCCCATCAAAGAAGGACAAAGCAACTCTATTCATTGGTCCTCCTTCCTGCAATGACAGTCTTCTGATTTATTTGCAAATGACAAGCTTGGCAGGCCCCACTTGAGGGCTGCCCTCTTTTTTTTTTTTAAAAGAATTCAGTTGCATTTTCCAAGATGAAGTTGAGTCTGCAACGCTGTGTATTTGTGTAAATTCTTCCCCCTTCAGTTCCTTCTAATTAATGACTTAAATGTTTTGACCCAACTGTTGCCAAGCAGAGCATTTGGGCTTTAATTTGTCATTTTGGTAAAGATGCATCCTTGACAAAAGCATCACAGCTGTTTCAGTGCCTAAACAGCACATTTCCATTATTCAGAAACCCTTGTTGTGGAGTTCCGAAAGTGCTGCTCACAGGAAATTGTTCTGACTCGTTCCATGATGGAAAAAGACAGCGTTCAGTGGTGTCAGAGGAAAATGCACTCTGTTGTGCCACAAGAAGGGTTTCAAGACAAACTCCACGGGGTGAACCATGGAACACTACCAAGAATTAATCACCTATTGTTCTGGGAATGGAAAGAGAGCAAGCCTACACCTTTCACCTCTTCACAGGTCTTAGTCGTTTAGGGAGCTCATGAGAAATAAGATAATATCATATAATAGCAAGAAGATCAGTGGGAGGAAAAACCAGCTACATCATCATGGCATGAAGGCTAAAATTACAATTACGAAAATAAAATATGCCTACGTAAAGATCAAGACTGCACATGAATATGCAAAAACCAAGTAGCCTCTGAAAACTGGGTTTCTGGGAATGGTCTTGATTCAAAACTTGGAAAGTTAACTTTCTTTGCAATAACACTTAAACCCTTTTTCATCAGAGCAACCTTTTAGGCCTGTTTCCCTGTGGCTCAGTGGTGAAGAATCTGCCTGCCCATTTAGGAGACGAGGATTATATCCCTAGGTTGGGAACATCCCTTGGTGAAGGAAAGGGCCCCAGTCTTCTTGCCTGGGAAATCCTATGGACAGCAGGCTACAGTTCATGGGGTCACAAAGAGTTGAACATGACTTAGCGACTAAACAACAACAAACCAGTTTCTGGATGGTACTGGCTTCCAAAAGTCTGCATCACTGTGCCCCTACCCTCCATCATGATAAAGCAAACATCCAGTGCACACAACTATAAAGCACAATTTATCATCAGCTTTAGTATTTCTCATCACCCCCCCTTCACCACATCTTATCTGGAGAATATTGGATAGGTATGAATGTTTCCCTAAAAGGTTGGAATCTTCAGCCAATCTAGATGGTGGGAAAGGAATCTCCTGCCTGAAGGGACCATGGACAGTGGTTCCCTAATTTTATAAGCATGCTGCAGCTGAATGACCCATACACATGAAGGACGGCTGCCACTCTTGTTCCAGAGCAACTTCCTGGGAAAAGCAGCTCCTTCATCAAGAGGTCTACGCCATCAAAGCCATGTGACATGCAAGAGAATGGCCCCAAGTTAGATAGACATGTGTGTGTATGCACTGGTAAGGCCATCCTTGAGTCCCAAACTCACGTCTCAGGTGGAAAGCCCCATCTCTGGGCCTGACTCCTCACCAAGTTGAGCTACTGGAGAGGTGGTCCTTTGGGAAGGAAGACAAGGTTCCTGGCATTCCCAGTTGAAACCTAGGGCTCTCTTTTCCATCAACATCATATGCCAAGAAACTCCAGAATGCAAGTTACCCCTTAGAGTGGCCAGAGGATGCATCTGAAGGGAGGGGGCTCTACTGCAGACTGGGGTTGGGCTTCTGCCTCAGGACAGTCCTCTGCGAACCCAGCAGTGCCAGAAAAGCATCAAAGTTTGAGGCAAAAAAAAAAAAAGTGCACAGTGACATCAAAAGTCAAGGAAAAAAATTACTTTCTCAAAAGCACCTTAGATCATAATTAAAATGAAATCTGGGGACTTTCCTGATGGTCCAGTAGTTAAGAATCCACCTGCCAATGCAAGGCACACAGGTTTGATCCCTGATCTGGAAAGATCCCACATGCTGTGGGACAACTAAGTCCATGCACCACAACTAATGAGCCAGTGCTGTAGAGCCTGGGAGCCACAACAAGAGAAGCCTGTACACTGCATCTAGAGAGTATCCCCTGCTCACCACAACTAAAGAAAGCCCACTCAAAGCAACAAAGACCTAATGCAGCCAAAAATAAAGTATTAATTTAGAAAAAATGAAATCTGATAGGCTGGTGAAAATTGTGTTCAAAGCATCCCCTTTGGGAAAAACTTTTAAGTATTTATAAAATGGTAAGTACAAGGATCCTAGATGACAGACTTCATTAGTACACTCAAGAGCCACAGGATATTAACCTGGCTATGCAGGTGGATGCAAAGAGAAACAGCATTTTAAATACAAATTAAAGGACTTCCATGATGGCCCAGTGGTTCAGACTCCCAATGTAGGAGGCCTGGGTCAATCCCTGCTTGAGGAACTAGATCCCACATGCCACAACTAAGACCCAGCACACATAAATAAATACAAATTAATTCTTAAACAAAGCACCTAATCATCACATCGCATCACAATACGATCCACAGAGAAATCTAAGCAGTAAGAGAAAAATAATCATCACTTCTCCAACATAACAATCAAGCTACTTCCAGGGGGTAAAAAGTTTGCTGTTTGAAGACAATTTAGTCAGGGCTACATGGATTGACCATAAATATATATATAATTAAAAGTATTTAAAGAAAAGCCCCCTTATGCCCAGTCGTATCACCTTGTAATTTTAAAATGACACATCAATGTTATAATGTGTTGTCTAACATTTACCAGGGAAGAATTAAACAAGAAGGGATGAAAGAATACTGAAAGAATACTGGATAATCCAAGTGAGAACAATTTGTAAACCAGGGGCCACCAGAAGTTACCACTCCTATCATTCACCAGTTATTTTACAAGTGGACAAATCAATTTTTGTGCTGGTGTGTTTTTAGAAAGCATCCTAGATATTCTTCCATTAATTATGTGGGTTCAAGACATGTCAATTCTTGTTTCCCAGAGCACAAGAAACCAAATTTAACCCACGTATTGTGTTACATGGGTCTGCACTCGCATGGTTCCCACAGGGCTGGGCTGGCTCAATAATGTCGAGCTTCTTCTGGAAGAACAGAATAGACTTCCTGCCATTTGGACTGTGAAACACAGTAATCCACCAGGGAATAAAGGTCAATGTTGCACTTTTGGTCATTACTGAATCATTTGAGATGATCTGCGGTGAGGATGAGAGGAAAATCGAAGGCTGTGAGAACGCTGCAAATGGCTTGACCTCGGACCAATTTCCATCTCCATCTGTCTAATAGACATGTGGATAAAAAGCCTCCCTCCTTCTGGGCTACTCTGCTGTTTTCAAATCCACCGCACAAGCCAGGAACCAGTTAAACAATACGTTAATAAGGGGAAATAACCTTCTAAGCCCCAGACTGACACTTACTCAGGTTTTAGGGCATCAGCTCAAGTTTGGAAAGCAATTTTCCAGTCTGCGAGCAGTTCTGCAAAGGAGAAATTCTAACGAATATGGAGAATCGTCTGCAGTGCAGGGGCATGTGCCAAAAATCTCCTTATTTGTACATGCAAATATATGCATGCTCACATACCTCCGCCCCCCAACCAAAAGACATCCACACGATTTCTATTACGTCTGCTAACACAAAGGGGAACAGCAGTTCCAAAAACTGTGTGCTGCTGAGGAATCCTTTTTCTTGCAATGTCCAATTAATGCTGCTTAATCATTATTAAAGCATTTCAATCATTAAATACAAAATATTCCTGGGAATCCATAGCATAATTATCACTTAAGCCACGGAATAAATGTTAATATCCTGACTTTACGCTAATACTCCTCTTCACTGGTTCAGTCAAGCTCTTTTGTGAAGGTAATGCTGGTCCATATGTAAGTTTAGGCCCCCACAGTATATCAATGTCAAACAACATCGTGTCAAGCTAAGATTCAATTCAGGTAAGTGCCACTGCCAAATTTTCTTGTTCCCAGACGGGCTTTAAGATTATTTTATTGCTTAAAATTTAATTTGTTCCAACTCGTGTCTCCATGACAACGTTGGCTAACCCTGCAAATCATTTGGGTAATTGGATATCTTATCTTTCTATTGCTCTCAAATCGAATGATTCTGCTAGAATTGTAACAGCCAATCAAATTTACAGTCCTCCTGAGTAATAGACTTGGAAAAGTAGCCACATTCATCTCCTCTTTACAGCCATATTAACCAGTATGCGACAAATAGTAGAATCTGGTCTTCAGACTATACTCCAAACTCTAAGTAATGTCAATACCAATATCCTCACTGTGCAAAGTCTACCCAAAAGCCCCTTCCTTTTTACACTATTTTAACTTGCAAAGCAACAATTGGTACCCATTCCATATAAATCCAGAGAAGGCAATGGCAACCCACTCCAGTACTCTTACCTGGAAAATCCCATGGAGGGAGGAGCCTGGTAGGCTACAGTCCATGGGATCACAGACAGTTGGACACGACTGAGTGACTTCACTTTCACTTTTCACTTTCATGCATTGGAGAAGGAAATGGCAACCCACTCCAGTGTTCTTGCCTAGAGAATCCCAGGGACGGGTGAGCCTGGTGGGCTGCTGTCTATGGGGTCGCACAGAGTCGGACACGACTGATGTGACTTAGCAGCAACAGCAGCCATATAAATCTTGAGCAATTTCAGCATTTTGAGGGAAACCAATGCATTTATCAGGAAAGGTAATAATAAAATAAAAATCTCAACTTTTGGTGGGTACTTAACCTTGTGATAAAATCATGACCAAAACAATGGCTGCACAAGATGACAGCAGACACCACCGCTGATCCGTCTGGGGCTCTTTCAGGTGGGTAGGCCACATCTGATATTGTACATTATAAAAAGTAAGAATGAATACAGATTTAGCAACCAGTTCAAAAATCTCTGTATCCCTAGAGAAATCCAGTTGAAATGTGACACCCCATTAATTTCATTTAATTCATGAATTCAGAACAGTCACAGCATTCAGAATAATCAATTATGAAATAGAGGTTTTTTTGTAAGATTCGAAAGTCAGCAGTTCCACTCGAGTTAGTGGTATGATTTTGGCCTTTGGTCAGCTAAAAAGGACAGGAGTTGGACACATTTCAATGGTCCAATTCCAATCTTCTCAGTAGCTGTACAAGGACACTGGCTCCGAGGGAGCTCAGGGCCCAGGCATTGTAAGAGGGTCAGTCGGCTTACAAAAGGAAAAGGTTCCGCAACCCAGGCCAACTGGCAGGCCGAGGGGTTGTCAAGAACTTCATGCTTCCCCTACGGACACTCAGAGGACTTCAGGACTTGAGCTAAACACAGAGCCACAACGTGGGGCATCTCGGCACACCGAAGTCAGTAGGCAGGCGGGCTTTTAAGCAAATGTGAGAGCAGGCACTGGCACAATTTGTCCAGCTGTGCCCTCTTTTAACCCAAATACTTAGAAAAGGTTGCTACTGCATCATGCTTGGCAATAAGAGTCAACAGTCTAAACTTCCAGTCCATCCAATCCCAATGGCCCTGCTTTTCTCTCCCTCCTGTGGGTTTTGTGTGTGTGTGTGTGTGTGTGTGTGTGTGTTCCTGCTTCCTCAAATACTAGCACTTAAGTAGCAATTGTGAACTGACAGTCTACAAAAATCTCAAGCCCATGGAATACGTGGAAAATACTGCAACACATCTACTCAAACTTTTGCATGCACTTCAGAATTTTCATAGCCAAAGAAAACTATACATGTCAATTTACATTCCCACCAACAGTGTAAGAGGGTTCCCTTTTCTTCACATCGTCTCCAGCAATTCTGTTTGTAGATTTTTTAATGATGGCCATTCTGACCGGTGTGAGGTGACACCTCATTGCACTTTTTAGACTTGCATTTCTCTAACAATGAGTGATGTTGAGCATATTTTCAGGTGTTTGTTGGCCCCCTGTACATCTTCTTTGGAGAAATGTCTGTCCAGGTCTTTCGCCCACTTTTTGACTGGGTTGTTTGCTTTTCTGGTATTGTACTGCATGAGCTGCTTGTATATTTTGGAGATTAATCCTTTGTCAGTTGTTTTGTTTGCAATTAGTCCTAAATGAGGTGGATGAACCCAGAGCCTATTACACAGGGTGGAGTAAGTCAGAAAGAGAAACACAAATATTGCATATTAACGCATGCATACGAAATCTAGAAAGATGGTGCTGATACTTCTATTTGCAGGGTAGCAATGGAGACACAGACACAGAGAACAGGCTTGTGGACACAGTGGGGAAAGGAAAGGGTGGGACAAATTGAGAATAGCATGGAAACATATATATTACCATATGCAAAATAGACAGCAAGTGGGAATTTGCTGTGTGACACTGGGAGCTCAACCCAGTGCTTTGTGACAACCTAGAGGGGTGGGATGGGGAGGTAGATGGCGGTGGGGGGGGTTCAGGAGAAAGGGAACATATGTATAACTGTGGCTGATTCATGTAGATGTATGGCAGAAACCAACACCATATTGTAAAGCAATTATCCTTCAATAAAAAAATAAACCAAAAATCTATATGTGTGTATACGTCATCAAGACACACGATTTTTTTCTTTCTCCAACAAAGCAACAACTGTCTTTAATTCACCCACACACCCCTTTTTTTTTTTTCAGGTTAATAAAACTTTCTTCCAATTCAAAATTTGATTTTCTACATTACATCAAAAAGAAGAAAAAAAAAAATAGGAAACGCACCTCCCATCCTTTATTCTGCCAGAACTCACTTCAATAAAAATGAACCAAATCTGTTCTCTGTTGTTCACTCATCCACTTAAATGAAAAAACTCAACACAAAGCTATTCTCATTGGTAGCTGTATTAACTACTTAACGCTGTTGCCTTCCAAGGGCACATTTTGCTGTTTGACTTAAATAAGGCATCTTAATTCCTCTAGACCACATATGTGTGCATGTGTATGTTATGTGCGAGCTCGGTTGTGTCCGACTCTTTTCAACCCTACAGATTGTAACCTGCCAGGCTCCTCTGTCCATGGGATTTTCGTGGCAAGAATACTGGAGTGTTGCCATTTCCTCCTCTAGGGGATCTTCCCAACCCAAGGATCAAACCCTCATCTCCTACATCTCCTGGACTCCAGGTGGATTCTTTTACCACTGAGCCACCATAGAGGCTGCCAACAGGAGATTAAAAAAAAGAGAGAAAAAAAAAAAATGTCCTTTTGAACCTACAGATAAATGCTCCTGATCTTAGAAGTAAACAAACAATAAAAAAGTTGAGGGGAAATACTGGAAAGCAAACAGTTCAGAGGCAGGAAGGAAGGAAACTGGACTTGGAAAAACAATAGGGAGCATGGCCTAGAATTCCAAATACAATGTACAGTTTCAAAGGAATCAATAATAGAGTCAATAACAGATTCTGAGAACAGCTGTCCTGAGACTACCCAAGTGCAGATTCCTGCACACAGGAACTCGCTCTATCTTGATAACTACCCTATCCAGTAGGTGCTACTGTCCTCCCCCAACCTTCTTGCCTGTTCCTTTCCTTTGCAAGGAGGGATAATTAATATCCAAGGGAGGCTGGGAGGATTTACAGAGAGCTCCTAGGTGGCTTAGTGGTAAAGAACTCGCCGGCAATGCAGGAGACAAGCATTTGATCCTCGGGTCAGGAAGATCCCTTGGAGAAGGAAATGGCTACCCACTCCAGTACTCTTGCCTGGGAAATCTCATGAACAGAGGAGTCTGGCGGGATACAATCCATGGAGTTGCAAAAGGAGTCAGCCATGACTTAGTGACTCAATAACAACCCACTGTACAATTTCTAGGGCACATGGAGCTCAGTACATGGAGCTAAGAATATTTACTCTCACGTCCCAAATAAGCTTACTCCTGGTGGCTCAGTAGTAAAGAATCTGCCTGCCAGTGCAAGAGATGCGGGTTCGATCCCTGAGTTGGGAAGATCCCTGGGAGAAGGAAATGGCAACCCACTCCAGTATTTTACCTGGGAAATCCCATAGACAGAGGAGCCAGGGGGGATACAGTCCATGGAGTTTCAAAGAGTCTGACACGACTTAGCGACTAAACAATAACAACAACAATAATAAACCCAAGAAGCTGACTTTTGAAAGCCAAACTGCTGAAACAGACAAGTGTCTGAGAACTGAGTGGGCACCTGTAGCTGCAGGTAGCATGGGGACCAGATGCCCTTCCTCCATCCCAGGGGCCCAACCATTTTTCTCTCCATACCAGACCAAGATGCAGATCAATGTTTAAGACTCCCTTTCCTAAACCAAAAGCAACCTTTTTATTTACACTCACTAATCCATAGAAGCCTTTCAAATGGCACAAATAAAGGCGGCTGCATTTTGTTCTCTAAATCAATTTTCTCCCCAGCCATCAACTAGATGTTCCTGCACAGAGAAAGAACAGCCCTTCCCTTCTAATTCAAAAATCCATACTGCCATTGCCCTTGCAAACTGCTAAACAAGCAGTATCGGCAAGTCACTTGTGTTCTGTAATATATTTACTGCAAATCCCAATGGCTCACCTCCTAATGCAGTTTTTTATTGTGTCTGTGTGTGTCAATACACTGGCCATTCACCTTACTTGTAAGAGGCTCTGCCCAGCTATTTGCTCAAGGCATCAAGAGGGGGCAGAGGACAAAGGCTGCTCTCCTAGAGGTCCCAGCATTGGAGCCTCCTCCTCATGCCAGGATCCTCAAAGAGGTTTTGGTCTCCAGCAATTCACATCCTAATACCACCCACAGCATCTGAGAGTCCACCTTAAGTTCTCCATCAGGCGAGCTTCCATTCACATAAACTTCAAAACCAGAGTCCTAATCAGAGTCCTTCCCAGTTTCCTACCTATCAACACTAAAGCTGTTTCCCTGGTGAATTTGCTGACCACAACTGAAAGGTGCATTATCAAGCACCAAAAGGGGAAGGGGAATCTGGCTTTTTTGTTTAAGTACAAACCTCTGCTTTCAGGTGAGAGCATAAGAGCAAGCACCCCAACACCACATAATGGTGGATCATCTAATACAATCACGCCAGAAACACAAAGGGCAAGTTAGAAGGAAAATGTTACAAAATACTATAAACACCTATTCAGATGGAACTCTTAAGAGTATACTCGGAGAAACTCCCCTTCCATGTGCATCAGCCTCAAAGGTTGCTAAAGAAAGGCTTGAATTATCTATTATCTTTCAGGGTGAGAAGGCAAAAGCTCTATGCAAGATATGGGACAGGCAGAGATATTACAAAAATGCTACTTTACTGACAGACTCCCGGAATCAAATAGGTGAGTATAATACAAGGTGTTCACTTTACATTTCTTTCCCCTTTTCTGTATATTTGAAACTCTTCATAGTAAAATGTTTGGGGTGGGGGAGGAACTCTGTAAAGACAAGTAAATCATGCCCATGCTCCGTCAGGACTGACTCTCTACAACCCCATGGACTGTAGCCTACCAGGCTCCTCTGTCCATGCAACTTTTCAGGCAAGAATACTGGAATGGGTTGTCATTTCCTTCTCCAGGGACTCTTCCTGACTCAGGGATCAAACCCGCATCTCCTGCATTGGCAAGTGGGTTCTTTACCACTGAGCCACCTGGGAAGCCTCTATAAGTAAATAATCAATAGTATAATTATTAAGAAACCTGGCGACTAAGTCAAGTCTAATGCCCTGGGAGAAGCTTGTTATGCAACTTATCCGCAGCTCTGTTAGTGGCTGTGGTCATCCTTAGGAGATAGACGGTGGTTCCCAGGGCAGTAATGCATGCACACACTCAATTCACATGGAAACCCAGACCTCAGCAACATACTACTTCTGTTTTCTTTTTATCTTTTTACTACAAACTGAAATATATTACTCTAATTAAACTTCCCTGAGTAGCCTCCATAGATATTTGACTATAAATCATTTTTCCAAAAGAAAAACATCTGAGCAAAAGTGGTTGGATGAGATTAGAACTGTAATCCTACAAAACATCTGCTGAAACCAAACAGATTTCACTCTTAATTTTATCACAAGGACTCATACTCTAGAGTCAAGTTTTTAATCTAGATTCCATGGACTTGCTGATGGATCTTAAGATGTCCACAAAGAGCCAAAATTCTTTGGCAAAGCAGCATGTGTATCAAAATACATGTTTTTTTGCCAAGCAGGTTTTACCTGATTTTCATATGGGTTCAGGATCCAAAATAGTTACTCTACCTGCTTTGAGGGGCATTAAATGCAACTGAAATGCCTACTCAGGGATTTTCCTGGGGGTCCAGTGGCTAAGACTCCACAATCCTAATGTAGGTGACCTGGGTTCAATTCTTGGTTGAGGAACCAAATCCTACATGCCACAACTAAAGATCCCACACACTGCATTAAAAAAAAAGAAAAAAGATCCTGCACGCCACAACTAAGACTTGGCACAGTCAAATACATAAATAAATACTTAAAAAAAATTTTTTTAAATGCCTACTCAAACTCACTGGGAAAGATGCAAATCTCAAACTCAAGCCTCAAGCAGACTGCAGCATAGTTGAAGTAACAGAAAAAGGCACATGAAAATACCACTACAAAAATCAGAGCAAAAATAAGTGATGTGACAGCCTCCTGTTGGGAGCCATGGAAGGCCTTGAAGTAAAAAGGTAGTGTTGGTATTTGAATTAGATCTTGAAGGATATTGAAGAAGGCCTTGTGAACTTTGACAAAAAAGCCTGGACATTTAAGAAAACAGAAAAACACAAAGCATGTTTTAGGTATGAAGAAGGGACCCATCTGGCTGGGTTAAATGACCTGGAGGGAAGAGGATGGAGGTGACCGGGTAAGACTGGCAGGGACAGTGACCAGAGGCAGACACAGAGGCTGTGAGTGATGGGCAAAGAGGCAACCACCAGAGTGGGAAGTCAAAATTAGAAAACTTGGGCATACTGAAGAGATGAAAAGACCCAAGCCCCTCATTCACTCCCTTAAAGATGCTCCCTTCCAGGATGGGCATTCCAAAACTGTTTACAGTGTGGGTTAATGTTGACCATGGAGTCAGGGCACCCCAGGGGCCACACTGGACAAGCCGACAGGGAGCACCGAGACTGTGAGAACTTTGATGTTAACCACTCCAATTAAAATTTGCATTTATTATACAAGTATACAACAATCAGTATAGTAACATATTTATAGAACTTAACAATTCATAAATAAACAAGTCTGGGGATATGTTTTTAAACTTTTTACTGACTGGCTGTACAAAGCTAGTTAGATCCCTAAAGACAGTACTATCAAACCCAGCCTAGAAAATTTCCTGGATGTCCAATGGTTGAGATTCCATGCTTTCACGGCTGAAGGTGCAGGTTCAATCCATGGTTGGGGAACTAAGATTCCTCAAGCCATGCAGCAGAGGGGAAAAAAGAAAAACAACAACAACAACAACCCAGCCTAGTACCACGTGTATTTATTTCAGTGGTTTAACAAGTAGCATGATTTGGACACACAAGTTCAAATGTACCTATGTTCTCAAAGACAACCGATTATACTTTATCAAATGAATAGTGACTATCTAATGAGTACCTACTGAAAATAGGTACACTACCCCTTTCAGCATGCACAGCAATGCACGCCCACCACGCTTAATAACAATTTTTCCTCTATTTGGCAGGTGAAAAAACTGATTCAATGAACAGAATTCTTCTGGTTTGATTTTCCTTATACTCAAAATAGCCTTCACCCTTCCCTTTTCCGGCAAACATATTTTGTGGTCAAAGAATGACCAAGTAGCAAATAATGCTACTAGAAAAATTAGAAAAATGTGTTTGTTATATTTAGTATGAAAACATGGGGGTGGGATGAAGGTAAACAATATTCTCATGGTTGTGACTATTATGCTGCTTTAAAGTAGGCAAATAGAATTAAAAATTTACTAGGTACCAAAAATTGAAACGTAAAATAATGAAATACAGATTTGTTTGAAATCACAGGTTAGTTGGTAAAATTTTGTGTCAACATTTCTTGTAGTTTCACAAAAAGCATTATGGTGACTGGGTGATCTATATAACTGAACAGTTCTGTAATCACTGTGGTCTTGCAAACAATTTTAGAAACCATTTTTTTCTTTAACCAAATGAATAGTAATACAGGAATCTCTTATGTTAAAATTTCACTGTGAACTTTTTTCATTTTTCCAATCAAACCATGCCTCAGAAAAAAATTAGAAAACCTCTCCCACACCTGAGGGGTCCATGCCTACACACACACACACACACACAACCACACACACACACAACCACACTCTCTCTCTCTCTCTTCTCTCTCTACTTCACGCACCAAGCCATATTCATGGAACAATCCTATGGCACATTTCTTACTACAGAATTCATCAGTCCCATTATCAAACACTATTTTTGAAGCTATAAATGCCTACTCTTGTCAAATCAGCCAACCTCCCAAAACAGCTGTCTAAAATTTAATTACAGACCATTACACTAAATACTCCGCATCAAACGTACTAGTCCTGAGAATTTCAATTTTTAAAAATCTGAAGCAACAGCTAAGTACAGGGATGGGAAGGGGTGGGGGGAGGGCATAGGACATGACTGAGTCAATCAAAGCTTAATGACAGCCCACTCAGTTTCTTAGTTTCCTCAAATTTAATCCAAGCCTGGAGACCACAAAAGTTTAATAATAGAAAAGTCGAAGACTCAGATCTAGGGAAACTCAAAATGGTTCCAGGAGCCAGTAACTGAATATATCTTTAGTGAAACTACCACACAAGATATTTATTTAAATATTTGCTAAGGGAACAGATTTTCCTTTCTGCGTTTCTTAATAAACACTATTTGAAGGGACCTCTGAAGCCTCTGGACAGACTCTCCTCAGCTGACATATACATGGAGCTGGGTTTGAAGCCCGGTGGGGGATGCTCCTTGCTCTGGAGGAGTGAGTCCCCTCTGGAGCGCAGAGCTCTATGTCACAGTCTGTCTAGTCTCACCCTCTGCTCAGAGCAGGAAACCAGGGTCCAGGCAACTTGTTAATGACTCACCCCATCACTAACAGGGTCCCTAATAAGTGACTTCAGTCAGCTCTATCTTACACCAAGATAGATCCCACACATCACTGGAACATTCCACCTCGCCCTGCTCTCTGGAGATGCAGAGCAAAGGGGAGGGGAGGGCGGCCTCTGACCCCACATGTGCCTCCCTGGCCTCACCTCATCCTATTCCCAACCCTGTTAGATTCTACCCCTACATAAAATGCTGGCATTTTCTTCTTCACGGATTTTTTGGCTTTGATTTCAAACTTTAAAAATATTTAAAAAGCTTGATGGTTGGATGGCATCATCGACTCAAGGGGCATGAGTTTGGGCAAACTCCGGGAGACAGTAAAGGACAGGGAAGCCTGGCGTGCTACAGCCCATAGGGCTGCAAAGAGTGGGGCACAACTGAGCGACTGAACAACAATTAGGCTTTCTGACAACCCCCTTAAACTCTATGCCCAAGGCAAATGCCTCACTCGCCTACCCTAGCCCTGGCCCTGGACAGAAACCCACAACGAGCCCAGCTGTGGAAGGGGTCAGGAGGCTGCTGCGTAAGGAGTGAAGGATTTGCCTGGCTTGCTGATAAAAACAAACAAACAAAAAAAACAAAGGCTAATCCTGCACCTCAGAATCGAGGTTCTACACACAGGGAGCTTTATCTCTTAACTCCTACTTGTAAAGGACAGGCCTGGCTAATGAAATGAAGTGAGGGACCACTCCAACCTTGATGACAGTATCTTCTTTGTATTACAAGATGGAGCTTTAACTCCAAGTGCCTATACTCCAGCTGATCAGTTCCATTCGGAGACGCTGACTTAAAAAAGAATAAAAAAAAGATCTCAAAACGAGAAGCTGTAGACCGAAAACCCACATGGTTTAAAAGCAGGAAGAAAGTAAAACATACAGACAAAATAATGAGGGTCACATCAAAGGAATTAACCCCGAGTGAACCCCTAACAGTTCCACCACAACACTTTTAAAGCACTACTGAAGAACATTTCTTTCTAGAGAGGAACTAACTGTGAAAGCAGTCTTAACTCCAAAATTTATATGATCTGAGACACTGTGCTTGGAAATGTTCAGCTCTCATCTGTTTGTTTTTTTCCCTCCTTCTCCTCTCCTTCCCTACCCCACAATCAGGACTGCAGAAAACTTTCCTACCAGTCTTTTCATTTATTTTTAAATTCTTCCACCACCCTGGAGAGCCCTAAGCACTGCCTTCTCTTCAAAAGAATACAGGCACAGAGAGGCAAAGTAATCGATCAAACTCACTGCATTGCTGGGTTTCAACTAGGAATCCTGATAATGCGTTTCATGGTTTTTTTTGGTTCTTAGGCCTATTTTAACCTGTGGACAGTATTGCTCAGTTGGTTACAACCTTCTACTTGCCTAAAGCTGTGGCCCCCACCCACCAGTCAGTACTGCTGATTTTCCTAATTTCTACAATATGTGCCTTGCTCCAAGGTGTCTTGCAAATGGTGAAACTGGTCAAAACAGATAAAGATCGAACACAGGCACACACCAGAGTAGGTGTAGGTCGCTAAGCACAGGCTCAAGGGTGATTCCACTACTGGCCTCATCCTCCAAAGGCAGCAGGGTTGGGGGAGACAGGGAGGAAGCACTGAATGGGGAGCCAGGTGACCCAAACTCAAGTTTCAGTAGATTCTGGGCCCTGACAAGTTGCAGACTCTGAGCATGTGCCCCCACACTACAAGGCACAGCACAACACCTATCCAATCTACTTCACAGGACAAGGCCAATTGCTTTTGAAAATTAAGTGCTGTACAAATTCATGCCACTAAAGACAACTTATGGCATGGCTTTATCAGTGTGCTAAACAGGTACACAAGTGGGATAAATAAGCCCTATGTAAGGATTTACAATGCATCTTGTTCCCCAAAATAACATGCCACATGACAGGAAAAAAAAAAAAAACTTTATCAAGCTGCCAAACACACTAGGCACAGTCCTATCCTCAAAAACAGCTAGACTCACGTTAACCTATTTTTTCATGTACCCGAACACTGGTGGTATCAGAACTGCTCCAACTTTCATGAAAAGTCTCCACCTTCCTGTATAGAGATATCTAGAGTTTATATGACCTACCTGAAAAGAGACAGACAGGCAGGAAGCTATAAAAAGCACAAAGGAAAAAAAATTTTGTCTTCATGCTACAATTAGAGATTTAAATATCCATGATCACCCTGATTTCATTGACTTTTTGGTAACTGGCCACAGATGGCAGCAGAGAAAGTAAGGGGAAGGCTTATCAGGAAGTGTTGACACAACATAAACACGGACTGTGGGCACCAAACCAGCTAAGGAAACCACAATTATACCATTCGTGATCTGGATGCACTTCCACTTTCAAACTTCCAGACAGAAAAGGTGGTGGTGAGATTTGACACCGAAATCTCCAAACTCACCCCTCAACAAAGCCGCTGAAAGATGGGGAGGAGAGTGGTCGTCACGCTGGAGACAAATCTTAACATCAAAGCACTCTCCATGGAAAGTTTCCCCATCACTGCATTTTTTTTTTTTTTCCAGTAACAAAGATGTTGTCAGAAATGACAATTTTTTGTGTCCCCTGATGATGCCTTGCTAGCATTTGGTTATAAGCCATAAAGCAGGACTAATTTCAGCCTGTCGAGTCTTGCTAATGCCCAGTTTCCCCCTAGAGAGAATTCCTGTCAAATCTAATGAGAGCTCCAAAGGCCCTCTCTACAATATAATGAGCACTTAGGCCATGCTGGTGATCAGGCGGCAAAAAGCATCAATTTGAGCCTGGCTACACCCTGGGGGCCAGACGTCACCAGTTTTAATAAGAATTATGATTACTAGCTGCACCAAATGCCTCCTCAGAACTTATTATTAATGTGTGACATTCAGAAGGATGTTTTTCAAATGTAAGGCCACTTTAAACTGAATTACAGCACGGCTTTGCATACCACTCTAGTTAAGGGTCTGTCAGCATTTACAATATAAACCAAATTTCAGGGGGCTTAACATCCTACTATGGAGAACACAACATCTCTCAACTTTTCACATTTTTCAAATTACTGAGCCAATTATACACAGCATATTATTAACGCACACTGGCTCATGAACAGACAATATATACCCACAAATGCCCAATGGAGTCCAGAAACTCATTAGAAAACTATTTTCACACCATGGGGTTCCTGATCCTCCTTCTCCCTTCCTCCTTTCGATAGAGGTCCTCCACCAAGTACAGGAACCCAGGAGAACTTCCCACCTCCTGTAGCTCCCCCAATAAATCCAGCACCAATACACATCATATAGAGGTGGCGTTCCTCTGTACAGAGTCAGTGAGGTTATTACATCCCTTTGAGTTTATGAGTTTAAGAGAAAGCTCAATCTCCTCCTTACCCTTCCAGAATATTTGCTGGGGGAAAAAATGTGCCTTTAGGGTAACTTTAAAAAAACAAAGTGGCACATTAGAACTCCTCCAAGTTTATTTGCATAATTCATTTAAAAGACCATATATCTTTTAGTATAATTACTATCAACAAGTTACAATTGCCTCAATCAGGCACTGGCCCCTTTAAGCATACAGAAACAAAGACACAAACCCAACAGAAACTAGGCTACCAACTTTGCAAATCAGAATAGAACTGGCATTTTTAAAAGCCCAATTACACTGCTAATGAAAAACCCTGAACTTAACCATCTCCTTCCAAACACGTATCTGAGAACAGATCTAATGTACACGATGATAACATAACATTATGAAATCTATGATGAATTAAAAATCAAAGAGTGCAGAGTTACAAAAGCAGAATTCAACTCTGAAACACACTTGCTTAATGAAAGTCTTTGAATATAAGGAAGATCTGAAGGCTGAACTAATCAATTTCTCCACTGTGCCCCAGCCGGTCAGCCATGCTCTTTAATTTAATGAAACAAGGGTTTGAGATGAAATAGCACATATACATCAAGTAAGAATTGTATTGTTGCACTTTGAAATGTGTCCAACTGTGCAACTTCATCTGATGATAATTTTTTAAGAGGCAATCGATTTCTAAAAGACTTATTGTACCCGAGTCTTGATGAAAAAGTGAATGTCAGCATATCTCCAGAATACTTACACCCTGCCATTAATGCTTTCTTTGGCAGACAATGACTACTCAATCGAGGGTCCTTTGGGCTGAGCAATCATTTAGCTTTTCTTCTCTTATGAGGTCCTTAGTGCCTTGTTCCAGCTCAATACTCTTTTTATACACCATTATAGTAGCCATAAGTGTGAATTTTATGGGAACTTGCAAACTCATAGTCATAGCTTGAGCTTTCCAGTCACTAATCTTTTCATGCTTCTGAAACTACTAGGACTGAAGCAACTCCCAACATATGCTGTGGTCATAAAAGGATGCTTTTTTCACCTCCAAACCTGTATCAACCGAGACATTTTTTAAAAAGTTGTTTGCTAATATGCCACTAATCCTGAGTGTTGCTTTATGTAGCCCCCAAAACTCCATACTCTGTCTTATACCTTGTTTAACCTGAGTAAAGAAACTCCTGAATACCCGTCTTTCCCCCAAAGGGCCACACTTCTTTCCAAATCAGCACAAAAACATTAGCTATTCTGAACTTCAGAACTTGACAGGATATCCAGATCTTCCAAGAGGAGAATAAATGTATCCAGGCAGTAAAGTCAAGTCAAAGCCTCAATTCCAATCTGCCTATAAACAGGCTAGTTTACACTTCCAAAGCACCTCTCACCTAGTAACTTAAACATTCTACAACTGTCAAGAACCAGCCCTTGCTGCAGAATACTACCCCCCAATTCCCAGAAAGGGAAACCAAGGCTGAAATATGGCATGCAGATACCTCCCACTACTGAGGACAAAGCCAGTACTACAGAATCATGTCTTGATTTCTCATTTCAACTTGAGACTTCACTAAAGCTTACCTGTTTATGCATTTCTATGTTTAATCCATATGACATTTCATAATACTGTAAAAAGAAAAAAGAACCAAGCATTTCATTAACTCATGTTCTGTAATGCCGAGAACACATATTTGTTACTATTACATGAAAAGGGAAAAAGCCTAATCTTTGATACCTACCATCACATAGTGCCTCTGCATTTCTGTCTTTTCACTTGCCAGTTTCTCACATTCCAATTTAAGGCTATGAAAACAAAACAGGCAACTTAATGTAAACATTATGTCACTTGTTTTAACATCTGCCTCACATATTTGCACTTCAAGTAAAAACACAGACCAATTTGGAAAAGCCATAAACTATCTAGGTAAACACCCAAAAGCTTTGTCCTTGCATTAAGTGGGGAAAAGGAATAAGAGGAATAGTGCAAGGTATCCACTTAAAAACTAAGCTTTTCCTTCTTGGTGCATACCTGGTCTGATGCCAAGACCAAAAGATCTGTCAAAACTTCTGATATACTCAGAAGACTGATTTCTCCTCGTGGTCATCTGTTCACTCCTACTTGTTTTCCTGCATCAAAGTTTGCTTCTCTGGACTTAATCAAAATCTGGCCTTTGTATAACCTTCAGTCTCAGGCATAGGCTGTGTCACCTCTGCCAACTCAAACAGCCTCTTGGTTTGAAAACTGTATCTGTAAAGTTACTTCTACAACTGCTGGTCCCTTTTAATACCTTTGTTTCTTAATTCCCTGCCAAAATATGTCATGTAGCTTCTGCAATTAAAGTGGGCTGAAGTCCTCTCTTCCTGGCAAACATGGTGTGGGCAGGGATGCTTCAAGCTCTAGAGATTATAATCTTCAAGTAGACAAAAGGTCAATAATCAGAAAGCCTCTGACAAAAATAAGAAAGTTCACACCCAAGCAGCTGTGTGCTTTCTCTCGGGCATGATAAAAACAAAACCTGTCATTACAGTTATTTCTTAGCTCTAATCAGCTAAGAATTCATAGAAGCAGGGGAAGAAACTAACATTTCTAGAAAATCTACTATGGACAGGGTGCTTTACAAATAGCTTTCTTTTATACATTTTCTGAAGCAGCTTTCATTAGATGAAGAGACTAAAGGTGAGATGACTACAAATGTGACTCCAATCCCTGGCTCTACCCAAACCAATCCAGAATGAAGCCAAAGCAGGTGAGCTGTCCCCTAAACACATCCACAGCACCCCCACTAATGATGGGCACAGCTAAAACCACCTACCCTCCCATAATGGACTTTGCCTCAAAGAACCCATTCTAGTATGGCAAACAGCGATTTCAACACTGGCTTTGCCTCTCTGAACCTGCACTCCTGAGCTGGGGCATCGACTGAACCAAGCTCAGCCTGTTGCAAAATAAATAAATGAAGTGCAAATATTGACAGTTCTCATGCAACTCCTAAATACACGAAAAAAGGCTCCTTGGAACAGCAGCAAACGGGCAAAGGGGAAACAATGGGAGGAGGAGGAGACAAGAGAAGAGGCGGCCCGGGAAGAGCAGGGGAAAGGGGTAACGTGAATGACAGGTCTTAACTGCGACTCCACGCGCCACCGCCTGGACGCAAGTACTAAGTACAGCCGCCGCCGCCACCAGGATGGGCGACCAGGGCACAGCGCTGCCCGGAGACCACTCATCGGGCGCGGCCCGACACGCACCTGTGATACTGCGCCTGCAGGAACTGAAATTCCTCTTTAATCCGGTCCAGGGACTCCGGGATAGTGAACTTGAAGGGCTGGCCTGCAGCCTGGTGCGGCGTCTAAGGGCGACCAGCGAGGGGGACCGAGCGACAGGGATGCGGGCGGTTGGATAAAGCAGTCGGAGAATCAAAGAGTGGGTGGGACATAAACAAAAAATAAAGTTAGAAGTGGCGCCAAACGGAGTCCCGAACTCGAGTTTGCGCTTCACTTGGGGAGAGAGAAGGTGGACCTTCCCAGATCCGAAGCTCCTCAAATGACGCTCGCAACCTCTTCCAGCCTCCAGGGTGGGACGCGGTAAGTGCGCCTGGGTCACCTGGTTGAAGGGACAAGGGTCCGCGGCGGCGGCCGTGGAGGACCTGGTCAGACTGTTGTCGACGACGCCGCCCCCTCCCTCAGGGGGCGATAATGACCCCGGGGACCAGAAGCGAAAACTCCCTGACGTTCCCCGTTCCCAGAGTCGCCGGGGCCACCTTCAGGCGCGCCGGAACCGGGGCCTCATTGACATGTAAATAGACGAGACCAGAAACAAAGCGAGGGGCGCACTACCCGCCAGGGGAAGGGAGAGGATGCGGCCGCGGGAGAAACCCCAGTCTCCTTAAGTGCCCCGCCCGCCCAGTCTAGACGTCAAGTAGGAGGGAGCCTAGAGCAAAGGGGGAGAAATGAGAGTTTCAGCCCCCTTCCCACACAGGAGGAGAGGGCCCGGGACCTCCCAAGTCTTGCACCCTTGGAGGCCAGGGGGGCTCGGCCAGATTGTAGCAGCCACCCATCTCCTCACCGCACAGAAAGAGCGACTACCACTCCGCCACCTCCCTGCCCCCCACTTCGCCACCCCCGCGCCTCACCGGGTGCCGGCTCTGCGGGAACATCGCTCTGGCGGCGGCCGCGGCTCTGTTCCCGGGCAACTCAATTCTCCGCTCAATTTCCAACTTTAATCCCGCCGAGGAAAATTAAGCCGGGAAGCCAGGCAGAAGCGGGCAGCGCGCTAGCCACGCACGCAGGCGCGCTCGGCGGGACGCACAGGCCACTCTGCTCCCGCCCGTGCGGATTCCCGCGCTCAGGGCCACATCACAGGGCACCGTGGGCCTGGCCGCACCAAGAACCTGCGGGACGCCGCTGGCGCTCGTGAGGAGGGTGCGGGGGCTGCGCTTCCACCCGCGGGCCTCGGCCGCCCGGGCTGAGAGATGACGAGCGCGGTGAATCGGTGCTCCCCTCGGCGATCCGCGTGCACCGCAGCGGTCCCGGGCAACAAATCCAGGGGAGGACTGCTCTCCTTTGCTCTTCTCCCGGTCCGCCTCTTCTTCGGGTATTTCCCGAGGCGCCGACCGCCGGCGAGGTGCAGGTGGCGCGGCGCCCCCGGCTAACCCCACACAAACAAACCTGACGGTGTTCAGGGGTGACCCCCTCGGGCCCAGACAGCGCTCACGACTGGGAGCTCGGGGGCTCTCGTGAGGCGGCGGGGTGCGAGGTCCCGGTCGCAGCGGAGGCTCCGCGCCCGGAGCTCCGCAACCTTAACCCGAGCCGAGGAGAGCGGGATGACGACGAGGCGGGGAAAGTGCGGAGGGCGCGCCGGGAGGCGGCTTGGCACGCCCAGTGCAGCCGGCTCTGGGTGTTCTCCGAGGTTGCACAAACCCTCCTGGGCCGACGGGTCTACTCCGCCGAAGGCAGTCCCGCAGCCGCCCGCTGCTCCTCCAGACCTGGGCGCATCCGGGCGCCGCGGCCCGCGCGCACTCGTCCTGCACCGCCGGCCAGACCTCTCCGGACCCTTTCTCAGAGCCTCTCCGTCGACTCCCTTTCTTTCCTTCTCTTCGTCTGCCTCTCCTCAAAAGACGCTCCAGCCCGCTGCAAAGTTCTCTCACGACCCGGGGAAAGACATCCAAGAAACGGTGAGGAAAAGCCCAAGAGTGCGCTCCGCCGCTCGGCCTCCCTCCCGGGCCGGCAAACTCCGCGGGCAAGTCAGGAGTAGTCGCGGAGACGGTTAAGTTGCCGAGGGCAGGCGGAGGTCCCGACTGGTGGCGCGGTTCCCGCCCGGTCCTGCGAAGGCGGGAGTGGCGCAGTCGGCTGCCTCGGGGACGCAGGACACAGGGTACCCGCCGCCGCCGCCGCCGCCGCTGCTCCTGCAGCCGCCGCTCCAGCCGCTGCCGCCGCCCGCGCCTCTCGCGCCGGTTACATTAACACGCGGTTTCACACTCCGGAGCTAACCAGCGCCGGCCCCGCCCAGCACCGCGCGGGCGGGGGGCGCGAGCGCGGAGCCGGCGGGGGACGTGAGCCTGTCTTGTGGAGGGGGGAGGGGGGAAGACCCTCGTCAGCCAATCGCTTGCGGCGCGCCCAACGTGGGGTGCTGACGAGAAGCCGTCCAGAGCCTATGGCAGCGCGGCACCGGACAGGCTGTCTCACCCGGTCCCCCCTCTTCTCTCCCACCCCACTTGCTTCCATCTCCGCCGTCTCCCCCGTCTCCCCTCCCATCCACCCCACCACTCCTCCGCCAGCCGTGTCCTCCCGGGCTCGGTGAGGAACTGTTCCTGGAGGAGCCGCGGGACGCCGAAACCAGCCAATGGGAAGCAGCGAGACGCGGAGATTGGCACCGTGGATGGGAAGGTCGGTGGGAAGGAGAGCGGCGGGGCCGGGCTGTCAATCAAAGTAACGTGGGGCAGGCGAGGGAGCGCGCGGGAGCGCGCGAGCTGGAGGGACCCGCGAGCGTGCAGCCTCGGAAGCCGAGGGTTCGAGTTTGCAGAAATCCTGCCACTTGTTCACTTTTCCCTTTAATGAAAATCCTCAGATCTCAGTGAAAGTAACCCAGAGACTCACCGCGTAGTTTCTTAAGAGGGAGAGTGGGTGCTTTTTGGTAGTTCAAGCCAAAGGTGTGTTTCGGAGTCTCCTGTTCGATGCTACTTTTGAAAGTGAGGTCATATTCAAAATTTCTGTGAGGATTGTTTTCCCTTGAGCTGTCTTTTCGCGGATGCCCAAGGAGTGGACTGTGCACTTCATGGAAACTGCATAAATAGGCAACTAATTGGCTGCGTAGATAAACCAGCGGCTTAGGACTAGGCTTCTAATGCCCACGCCCCCTTTTGCACTCAAGGTGGTAGGAATTGGTTTTTATTGGAGTATTTCAAACCGCTTTGCAAAAAGATCGGCCTGAGTTGGCGGGAAGGATACCCGAGGAGCTGTCAGGGTAAGGCTGGCGCGTCGCGATCAAGGATGAGATGTTTTGCCCGCCGCGCGAAATCTCGGGTCCTTCTCTTTTCAAGTCCCGATTTCGCTGTACTGGGTAGAAGAGGGCTACTGAGAGTTCCAGGGGCCTCTCAGGAACACGATCACGAGTCTGTTTCCAATTTCTAGAAACAAAGGGAGACAATGGGATAAACAGCATTGAGACCTGAAAAACCTGTCCTGCCCACCCCACCCCCACAGTTCGGGTGGTACCCCCCCCCCGCCCCTTTAGCTATGTAAGGAGCTAAATGGGAAGCTTTGTGGAAAAGACGACTCAAAAATTCTTATGAGTTGGAACTTGACTTGAAAAGGATTTTAAGATTTTAAATAAACGGAGCATACTGCGTATATCTCCAGTTTTTGTCAGTTTTTCTAAAATACATCCCACAGAAAACCTTCAATATTGTTTCTTTTATACGTTATAGAGCAGTTCAGTTGAGCTATTTCCACATGATTGGTAAGTGAATAATGCTGTTTTAGCCAAATAGGGGTGAATTCTTCCATGAGAAAGACACATCTTTGACAAGCATTCATCTAATGTTGGAATATACTTCAGTTTTTGGTGTTAATGGCCCCCATGTTCCCATTATTTTACTTTCAAGAGAATTATGGAAAAGCATTTATTTAAACAGAAATACAATTTATTCGAAGATTTGCTTTTACAGAGATCTTTTCCTTGAAATATTAAAAGAATCATTTTAGATAATACATTTCACTGGTGGAGTTCTTAAATATGTATGATATTGATTTGTCTATAATTGGATCAATCCCAAATATCAATTATAAATGAAAAATTAAAGGAGTGATTTTAGCCAGTCTGTACAACGCCATAGTAATTCTCAAACAAGTTCATATTGTGGCTCATTAAGTGGGGTTAAGGGAGTGGGTTCTATTATTCATTTCTGCTGACATCAGAAATGAATAGCAAGGAAGCTCTGCCCCTTTTCTTGGTTATATTTAGTGATGAGAGCAGTCTTGCTCCACATACAGGACTTTTTGAATCATACACCCATGGGTTGGCAACCTGTTGTTAGTTGCTCAGTCGTGTCCAAGTGTTTGTGACCCCGTGAACCGCAGCACACCAGGTTTCCCTGTCTTTCACTGTCTCCCGGAGTTTGCTCAAACTCATGTCCATTGAGTCATTCTTTCTGGAGCTGTTTCTCCACTCTTCCCCAGTAACATACTGGACACCTGCTGACCTGGGGGGGGCTCATCTTCCAGTGTCATATCTTTTTGCCTTTTCATACTGTTTGTGGGGTTCTCGAGGCAAGCATACTGAAGTGGTTTGCCATTCCCTTCTCCAGTGGACTACATTTTGTCAGAACTCTCCACCATGACCTGTCTTTCTTGGGTGGCCCTGCACAGCTTGGTTCATAGCTTCCTTGAGTTGGGATTGGCAACCTGTGTGCCTTGAAATCACATAGTATTGGGTCACCTATACCAGTCTATGGTTGCTTCATCCCATAATCAGCTCCAGGGTTGTGTAGAAAGTGCTTAGATTCCACAAATAAGCCTCTGCATTTGGGGACAACTAGGGCAACTAAGACTTCTCCTTGGCTTTACCCAAGCTTTACTTTGATTTACTGGCACATGCTAGTAGTTAAGTTTAAGACTTCCCTGGTGGCTCAGACGATAAAGCGTCTGCCTACAATGCAGGAGACCCAGGTTCGATCCCTGGGTCGGGAAGATCCCCTGGAGAAGGAAATGGCAACCCACTCCAGTACTCTTGCCTGGAAAATCCCATGGACGGAGGATCCTGGTAGGCTGCAGTCCATGGGGTCGCAAAGAGCCGGACACGACTGAGCAATTTCACTTTCAGAGAAGTTAAAAGTGTTGCTACTTCTCACCCCTCCTCATCCCCTTCAAAATGTGTTCTAACACATTTTTGCTTGTTTGTTTTAATTTTAATATTTATTTGTTTTGGCTGTGTCCGGTCTTAGCTGCAGTACGCAGGATCTTTAGTTGCAGCGTGTGGGATCTAGACCAAGGGTGGAACCTGGGCCCCTTGTATTGGGAGTGCAGTCTTACCCCTGGACCACTAGGGAAATCTCTAACACATTGTCAGTCAGTAAGTCAGTCAGTTTAGTGGCTCCATCATGTCCAACTCTTTGCAACCCCATGGACTGTAGCACACCAGGCCAGTGTTCTCTGATATAACTGTTCACAGCAAACATGTCTACTCACCATAATTACTAGTCTGCCAAAGTGAAAAATTAGAAATTTTGTTTTATTTTATTTGCTTATTTCAATTTTTTATTTTGTATTGGGGTATAGCTGATTAACAATGTTGTGACAGTTTCAGGTGAACAGCGAGAAATTCTCTTTTAACTCGTGCTTCTTTACCAGTAGAGTTTGATACACCAGGCCTTCTGATTTCCTTCTGATGTAGTATTTGGAGAAAAGAAAGAATACTGATTTGAAAATTGAAAGGCCTTTAATTGTGTGCATAAAGATGGTCGGTTTTCGATGGCTTCTTTCTCTTACAGCACATCCTCCTTGAGAGAGGAGGCTGGGCCCTCTTTCAAGGTCATTTTTTCTATGTGATTGTCATGCTGTAATAATTATACTACAAAACTCTCATCAAACTGCATTACAAATGATGGTGTTTAAACAATCAAGTAGCTTTAATCTTATGTTTTAAATAAATAATATATGTGTGCAGATTGCCTACAGCCTATTTAAAGAAAAATAGTTCTACTCACGAAATCTATAATTTTGGTCTTCTGTTTAAAGTCTGTTAACCATAATCTTCTTTACCTTTAACATATTCATATGTTGATGATGTTTTTACATGAAATAACATTAAGTACTCTGCTTCCATAGGAAATTGTCTCTGAAAAAAAGTTCCCTCTTTATCTTCTGCAAGAAAACAAAAAGATAGCTGTTTATCATTGATGCATGTATGAGTATATTTCCATCCATTTGTTGCTGAGTTATCAAATTTTCAATTCACTAATAGTATAAGTGATTACAAAAACTAAGTGCTATCTGTAGTATAGATACTAGACACAATAGGAAAAATTATGAATGCTGGTCATGGAAATTATACATCTTTTAAATCTCTTACTTTTTTATTTGAAATAAATACTAATTATGCACATTTTAAAAAGATCACTTTTGTCATTTTCTCTTCCTTTCAGCTGTTATACATTTCCTCATTTGACTTTTTTTTTTAAACTAGAAGTTTTCTTAAACCTAAGAATGTAGGGTCCAGAAGAAATCTTCCCAGCATTGTTTTATAACCTTTTTCCCTCAGCATTTTACCAAAGAAAAGAACAGGATGGGCATGGGGTTGGAAGGGAGAAAGCAGAGAAGGAAAGGGAAAAAAAGTCGGTAGCAAATCCATGCAGCAGTAAAACCTCAAATAAAATCACATCCAAAGAATCTCTTGTGGTTTCACACAATATGGTAAAATTAGAGATTGCAGGAAACCAACTAAATTAAACTGGGAGTATTTGAAGAGAAACGAGCAGACTTTATGAAAATGACACATTGACTGACCAGTATGCTTTTTTATCAACAATTTCTTTGTTAAGACGTAGATCAAAGGAACCTGCATATGTTTTCATTTTGTTCTAACTAGAAAATTACATCCAGATGTTTAATAGTCATTTGGTTGGTTTTTCAGCATTGATTAGATATGTTGGTTCTGTTTGCTTACAAGTGTAGCCGGATCATTAGCTAATGCAAAGAAATGTTTGCTGTGAGTTGCTAATTAGGGCTTTTGGAAACCCTCCATGCTCAAGAACAATTTGTACAGTGGCCAGAGAACTTGTGGGACTTGGGGAAGTTGTTTTCCCTTCTCTGTCAGGGTGGGGAGAAGCAGACAGCCCAGTTCCCTAATCTTTTGCCTAGGGGGATTGCGATGCTATCCCTGAGGATTGGAGTGCAAATAAATTAGGAAGAGACCACACAGGCACTCCCAAACACTGAGATAAATGTGCTCTTTCTGGAACCACCACCATGCTGTCTTTGAGGGTGGGGGGAGCGAATATCTAAGACGCTGAACATCAACATGTGGAAGATGCTCAGTGCTAATGTTATCAAATACACAGTCTTTTTAAGTATACTTTAGAGACAGATGGAAAAGCCCTTTATGATAAACGAGTGTACTTGAATTCATTACTGTAGTACTTATAATTAAAAATGTCTCCTTTGCAGTTTCAGTACATTTACAGGGTACGAGAGACCAAGCTTTGGAAGAGGGAGGCTGGGGCTCCTGAAAGGAATGAGGGAGCTGAATTTGGGAGAGGAGGATGAGACTGGGAGGAAATGCAGTGTTTACTTTCACAGCCCACCCACTTGTTTACCTTGTTAAAGCCCCAAAACTTGTCGGAGATTAGCCATTCACACAGTATTCAAATAAACTTTGAGAATTTGAGGCACCAGGCGGATAAACTTCTTAGCTGGCCAATCATGTTTTAAAAAACACTCTGGCCTGCAGAAGAACACCACCTCAGCCAGGGCGAACTTTTGTTTATTTAAGTCTGAACTTCTAGAGAGGTGGAGGTCCAAAATAGCCTGTGTTTATAAGTCATCCTAGAAGTGCAGATACAAATGTGCTTCTCCATCTCACTGCCCCTTCTAGGCCTGTTTACATCTCTCGCCCATGTATGAAGCACGTGTTAATTTGTTAATGTGGCCTGGTACTAGTTGGAATAATACACACTTTTATTTTTTTAATCCTTTCAGTTTAGCATTTAGCTCAAGAGAAGCTGAAGGGTATTTCATAGACAAAAGAAAAAGTAGTTAAAGGAAGTACCTTTGACACCCCTTTCTAGGGTTTCACATCAAGGAGCAAACTTTGTTGATTTAATAATTCTCTTCAATGACCCTTTTTACCACAGGCCTTGGACTTACTAGGAAAAATTAAACTGGAGCACCTTTCCTCTTCCTTTTCTTTGGGAGTATCATTTAAATAACTTTTCTTCCTGGAGCTAGACAGTTTCTTTGAAGGGTTAAAGCTGAGTTCAGCTAATCTCTGATCTCTTGATGTTCCTCACTGGTTGAAGGCAGGTGAGCCCTGGAGATGAGAAATGGGCTAGATAGCAAGTGAATATTTCAAATACCTCCATGGTTTCTAGAATGCTAAGTGTAGACCTAGATGAACAAGTTAAGTGACATAATTACAGAATGTTGGAACATTTCACGAGACAACTGGCCTCTACTCTAAAATTAAGTGTCATGAGAGGGGGAAAAAAAAATGGAAAGGACTATTCCATAAAAGCAAAGACACATGATGAAAATGCAGTATATGAATCTATACTGGCTCCTAGTTCAAAGAACAAAACCCATCAACTATCTGTGAAAGATGTTCTTCAGAAGTTTTAATGTGGACTGGTTATTAGGTAACACGGAATTATGGTTAATTTTTTTTTTTAATTGTGATCATGTCAAAGGATATTCTGAGAAGATGCTTGATGATGCATGCAACTTCAAATGAAGTCTTCAACTGCATAGAAAACGTGTGTAGAGAAAGAGAAAGCAAATCTGCAAATCTGAAGAGAAAGGAAAAGCAAATCTGTAAACAGAAACTATAGAGTTTAGGAGCAGAGTTTTTCATTTTTCATTTTACTAACCTTTCAACTTTTCTATTTGAAATTTTTCATGATAAAAAGTGGGAAAGCCATTTTAGGTTCATTGTCTACATCTTTTTCTTCACATGGTAATAGAAATTCCCTTTGTAGTTAAAAGATTGGCTTATGATGTTTCTGGTTTTTAAAAGTACGAGAAAAGTAGCTCCTCCCCACCCCCTCGCCGCATCATGTTAAAGCGCTCATACTAATATCCAAAGAATTACCCAGTGTTTTTCTCTGGATCTTTCAGTTCTTTTATTATTAATGGTATTTTATTTTATTTTTTCCCGCTGTCTCAAATGTCCCTTAGTTATCAATTAACATAAAATGAAAATCTTTAAACAAATTAAGGCATTACATTAGCAATCCTCTAATGCATCGTTTTGTGGACCATCAAGCTCAGAGTAACCAGAAAATCTACTATAAAATAAGGAAGAAAACTACTTACATATTAAGAATAAGATTGTAGCAAATAAATTTTATATCAGTTTCTTAATTCCCATTATAAATAGGTGTTCTGCTGGCCTTTTCATCACTTAAACCCAGCAGTGAAATTTATAAATTGTTAGTTTGATTTGGAAATTTCCTGAAGATTTTTAAATTTAATACTGAAACAGATTATTGCTGTGTACTAAGCTTTAAATACTAATCTTGTAAAGGAATGAAAATAGCACTAAATCTTGGATGCTGATGTTATGTTCATCTAGAATCACAGAGGCACATATTTATGATGTGCAAGTAAATAGTTTTCCAAACAGTTGTGAAAAGTGACAAAGCATAATCTAAGCATTGACTATTGGAATGCCCCGTCCATCAATTTTTTCCCTTTAATTGTGGCCATTTAGCATGAATTTTGTTTTTCCCATTGCCATTATGTTGACTGAAAGGAAACATTTCTGTGACAGTAGTAAACAGATTCCAGTTTGTGTGTGAACAGATTAAACCCACAATTTCCACTGAAAAACTTGAGTGCCTGACAGTGAGGCAAATATGAAAATACAGAAAAACCAGGACTTTCTACACAGTGTCCAATATTTCTAGCCACCATCCACATAAGCAATGCTTATGTAAAGTGAAAATGATAAAAATAACTCCTTCACGATGACAGAAAAAAATCCCATGGGGACAGAGTTACCATTCTAATTTCCCCCATTGGCGTTCTCCACACTTCAGAAGAACTGGCAAGCTACAATTGACACTTGAAAAAGTGTTACAAAACACTGACTAGTATTAGAGAAATGTTGGTTAATGTAAACAGCCTGCCTCAAGGAATAATACCTTTCTTAAGAAAACTGGATTTCTAATTAGCATTTCTATGGAGATGGATATCTCTAGGTAACTCCAGGAAGTGTTTCAAGAAGTTATTTGCCTTTGCTGGTGAAAGGAGGCATTTTCATATTTATATCTAAGTTGTTGGGTTAAAAGATCAGTGTGTGTGTGTGTGTGTGTGTGTGTGTGTTAGTCACTCAGTCGTGTCCGACTCTTTGCAACCCCGTTGACTGTAGACTGTTAGGCTCCTTTGTCCATAGGATTCTCCAGGCAGGAATACTGGAGTGGGTTGCCATTTCCTTCTCCAGGGAATCTTCCTGACCCAGGGATCGAACCCAGGTCTCCTGCATTGCAGGCAGATTCTTTACTGTCTGAGGTCAGTGGGCTTCAATAAAAAGAACAAATTTTGCCATTTGCAGCTACCTGGATGGTCTTGGAGGGCATTATGTTAAATGAAATAAATCAGAGAAAGACAAATACTGTATGTTATCACTTAATGTAGAATATAAAAAAATACAACAAACTAGTGAATATAACAGAAAAGAAGCAAACTCACAGAGAACAAAGTAGTGGTTACCAGCTAGGAGACAAGGTGAGGGAAGTGGCAATATAAAGGTGGGGGAATGAGAGGTACAAAGCATTGGGTGTAAGATAGGCTCAAGGATGGGTTGTACAACACGGGGAATACAGCCAGTACTTTGTAATGATTGTAAATGGAGTGTAACCTTTAAAAATATATAAAAAATTAAATAGTCAATCAGTGAACCTTAGGCTTCCCTGGTGGCACAGTGGTAAAGAATACACTTGCCAGTGCAGGAGACATGGGTTTGATCCCTGGGTCTAGAAGATCCCCTGGAGAAGGAAATGGCAACTCACTCCAGTATTCTTGCCTGGGAAATGTTATGGACAGAGGAGCCTGGCGGGATACAGTCCATGGGGTCACAAAAGAGTTGGACATGACGTAACCACTGAACAATAACAACAATGGACCTTAAAAGCAAAGGGAATTCTAACACATGCCATCATATGGAGGACATTATGCTAGTGAAATAAGCCAGACACAAAATGACAAATACTTTATTATCCTACTTATATGAAGTACCTAGACTGGGCAAATTTATAGACAGAAAAGAGAACGGAGGTTGCCAGGGGCTGGGAAGAAGAAGTTATTGCTTAACAGGTACAGAGTTTTAGTTTTGCAAGAGGCATAGAGTTCTGTGGATGGATGGTGGTGAAGGCAGCACAACAGTGTGAACGTACTTAGTAACACCGCGCTATGCATTTAAAAATGGTTACGGCAAATTTTGTGTATGTTGTCAGTTATTTGTTTAAACTCAGTAGGATTTCTTTTTTGGGTATGTACCAGTTTTACAGTGGATTCTCATCCTATTCATTCCTGAATGTGCACACCAGTGTTTATTGAGCACTTACTGTGTGTCAGGCACTGTTCTAAGTGCTTTATTGTTTGTATTACTTCATTTGACCGTCAAAGCATTTCTATTACTATCCCTATTTTACTGACCAGAAGCCTAAGGCCCAGTACTTTCTCAGTCACTTGTAGGAGAGCTGGGTTTTTTGAAGCCTGGTACTCCAGAGAACTCACTAGCAGCCACTAGCCACAGTGAGTACTCAGTTATTGGTCAGAGTGCCCTTTCTTTCTCTTTCATTGATCAAATCCCTCATTGATCTCCTGATAGAAAACATTCATATGTACTTTGCTCACGAGCTTGGTAGGCTGTCTTAGTACTTTGGAGGTGAGGTTGATACTTTAAGAATTTATATTCCTGCAGAGTTGCCTCTCGGCTCTAGAACTGTATGCAATGCCAGCAGAGAAAGGCAGCTACCTTCAGTTGTGTGCTTTCTGGAAGCACCCTATCCATGCCCTAAATTGCAGTTCAGTTAAAAAAAAAAAAAAAGATGGGCTCAGTAGCCAGATGAAGCAAAGGAACGCCAAAGATAGCAAGTCTTAATTTCACCTAGGATAGCAAAGCAACTGTCCTGATTTACAATGTCACAAATGATGAAATTAAAAAAAAAAAAAAAAGGCAGGGGGATATATAGAATTCTGTAATTAATAATGGTTTGGGGTGTCCTGGTAATGGTAGACATATGGTCTGGGTCCTGATAATATGTTTGGAAACATTTGACCTGTTGAATGTAAATGGATTGTTTCTATCCTCCAAATTCTCCTAAAATAAACGGATTTTGAATATCTTTGACCATGAACCACACTAAGAAATACATTTTTAAAAATCTCTGTCCAGTTCTCTCTCTCTTTTACATTCACAGGGGTGATATAAACAGGTTGCAACACGATTTTAAAACATTACTTTAAATTATGTTACTGTTCTAGTCAGGGTTCTCCAGAGGGACAGAACCAATAGGAGAGAAAAAGAGAGAAGAGATTTATTAAAGGAATTGGCCCCTGAGGTTATGGAAGCCGTGAATCTGCCATCTGTAAGTCGGAGAACCAGGAAATCCAGTGGTACAATTCATTTTGAGTCCAAAGGCCTGAGAACCAAGGCTACTTGTGTGAGAACCAGGAGCTTGACATTCCAGCTCAAGAAGAGAGGAGAGCTCACCCTTCCTCCTTTTTGGCTTGTGTGGGCACCACCCCCCCTCCATGGGTTGGATGATGCCTGCCTGCATTGGGCATCAGTGATGGTGAACTTTACTTACTCTACTGAGTCAAATGCTTATCTCCAGAAGCACCCTCACCGACACACTCAGAAATGCTTTATCAGCTATCTGAGCATTCCTTAGCCCGGTTGACACCTGAAATGAACCATCACAGCTATAGAATTTTTCAGTTTGATTATTAACAACTTCAGCTTATGGAAAGTCATTAACCCCAAAACCATATTCATGAAAAATGGTGAAACAAGTCTGCTCAATAACTTTAGGACCTTTCTTTACACTTTGGGCAATGATAAATCGTAATCCGTGCCTTAAATGCAGTTGTTCTTGTTTAGTCACTACGTCATGTCCGACTCTTTTTGCAAACCCCTGGACTGTAGCCTGCCAGGCTCCTCTGTCCATGGGATTTCCCAGGCAAGAATACTGGAGTGGGTTGCCATATCCTTATCTAGGGGAAATTCCCAATTCAGAGATGAACCCAGGGATAGAACTGATCTCTTGCATTGACAGGCAGATCCTTTACCACTGAACCAACAGGGAAGCCCTACATGCAGTTAGGTAGTTCCAAATCAGTAAGATTCAAAGCTCTTCAGAGAATTTCCTACACAATTCTTTGGTCATTCCCTTCTCTGCTGGCCCTTTCCTGCCTCTTGTTTCCATCTCCCCTCTCAGGATCCCCGTCCTATCACCCACATCCTTTGGCATCCCTCATTCTCCTCCCTGCCCCACCCCACCCCGAAGCCTAGAGAAGTTTAACAAAAAGTGCACCAAGCTTAGAGACAGAGGATCCTGAAATGGAATCCCTGTCTGCCTCTTACTGTATGACACTGGGCAAACTACTCCCCTCTCTGAGCATCAGTTTCCTGACCCATAAAACCAGGATAAAAGCACAGGTCTCTCAAGGTTGTTGCCTGGACTGAAAGAGATAAGCTGAGATAACACAGTATCCTATTCCACTCAGTGCTTGGCCCTAAGAATCTTGTTCCTTTCCCTTTTTTGCCTGGAAAGAAGGGCCCTACCCTAGATCACTAAAGAGCTGGGGGATTATCACCCCTGCTATTATGCATCCTTGAAAATCAGATAGCAGGACAGATTCTAAAAGGGTGATCTGGGGAACTCTAGTCCAGCCATGGCCTGTATGGAGGCCCCAAGAAATATGTCTGGGGCCCAAGAATACTCTGGGGCCCAGAAATACGTCACTATGGGCTTCTTGGAGGCAGGATAAATGAATCTTGTGAAAGGCAGGAGCCATAGATCATGAATGCCCTCCCGTTCATAGGCTGTTTCATACTCAAGAAATTATGCCACTGGTACACATATCTTTATGGAAGTGAAGGGGCTTCCCTGGTGGCCCAGTGGTTAAGAATCCGCCTTACAATGCCAGGGACACCGGATGGGACACTGTTTGATCCCTGGTCTGGGAAGATCCCACATGCTGCAGAGCAACTAAGCCCCTGCACCACAACTACTGAGCCTGCGCCCTAGAGCCCAGGAACCACAACTACTGAGACCCTTGCGCCTAGAGCCTGTGCTTGGCAACCAGAGAAGCCACTGCAATGAGAAGCCTGCGCACCGCAACTAGAGAGCAGCCCCTTCTCACTGCAACTTGAGAAAGCCCTCACAGCAACAAAGACCCACCACAGTCAAAAAATTAAATAAGTAAATAAATCTTTCTGGAAGTGAAAATGCAATTTGGTGTGGGAGTAGTACTGTGAAAACAAATCATGAGCAACTTACAGTGGTTATTTTGGATGGCTAAATCCCCTGTATTCCCTCATTTAGATAATGTAACAAGAAAAATGTGGCTTACCGGCAAGAGGTTAATGGAATTATGCCTCAAATATGCTCAAGTGTCATACCATCTCACCCTATGAATGTGAAGTTGTGTGTTGAGAAGACCTTGAGAAACACATATAGAAATTAGGAAGTCAGTTAGATATTAACTGAATTCTTTTGAGGAATGTGATCTGCCCTAGGATTCTTTTTGAACTGGGAACTTCCACTTTCCTTTCACATCATCTAGTTTATTAGCGATGGCTGAGGTCTCTCAATCTGTGAATAAGGTTTAGTGAGAATTGATGAGCCCTGGCTAAGTAAGAATCCTAATGGCCGTGGATTGCTGTTCTGTGGTAGAAGTCAATCTCAAATATCTTTAAATCCAACAATTCTCTGTCGACTGAGGGACTCTTTAGGACCTCTTCTATGTGTCTTTCTTCATTTGAAATCTTTTGTTTGAAATCAGGGCTACTCTAGAAAGATAAAAAAATTGAAATAGAAGACATTCATTTATGAGGAGAGTAAAAGAAAAAGAGAAGGGATTTTTCTTTCTAGATTTCACTTTTTACAGTAAGGAACAATTAGAACATTGGGTAAACAAGCGTGACTACCCAAATCAGGCTTTAAAAAAAAAAACAAAACAGAAAAACAAAATCCTCATGATTTATAAAGGGTAGTATGTTTAGCATTGCTGTGTACATAGACCAATTCTCGCAGCTTTTACATCACTGCCGCTCCCTTCCCCCACTGCAGCCATTTAAGGAGGAGTTCTACTTAGGAAGATAGAACAAGGCCTATCTTTATGCTGTGAACAGGACAGAGTTCCCAGTGGTGGGGGAGGGGAAAAGAGGAAGGGATAATGAACAAGGAGAAGGTGGTACTTAGTTCTTCTTAAATTTTACTTGATAAGAATTCCTTCAGTGTCAAGTGGGAGGCATATCTAGAATTTGCTGTCTGTCAACTCATATCTGATGTCTTCAGACAAATCCCTGGAAACACAGCCCTCTTTTTCAGTAAGCATGTTCACATAATAATAGATTAGCAGACATTAGGACTAGAATGGACTAGAAGATCCATAGTTACATTGGGCTAAAATTAGGAAATTTTTTTCTAGGAATGAATGAAGTATTCTCATTTCCAACATCCTTTTAGGTTGAGTATGGAAAAAAAACATGGGTTGGGGGAAAGGCCAGGGTGTGGGTGTTGGTTGTGGATGGAAGACATTAATGATGGGAATTTTTTATTTCCAATGTGAAAAAGAGCCTAAGATTTTCCTTCTGTAAACCCTATCATTCACATTCTTGAAAAGTGTTTTGAAAGAATTCTGCATAGTTCTACAATTTCATCAGATACCCAGGAGGAATCTCAAGCTGGATTTTGTTTCACTGGGTTTAGCTCAGTGGTCTGTACAGTTTTTCTCTATGTAAAAGGAATCAGTGGGGAAACATCTTCTTCAAATATTAGCTTTAGAAACCAGAAAAGTACAATTCCTTTGCAACGCAGCAAGCCTTTAAAGCAAATGGAATTTCTTTGGTGAAGTGGGTTTTTTTCCAGCCATAACTCTTTTATAAGGATTAATGCCCTACTCGTGAATCTCCAGTTATGGACCTTTTCATGATCCATCTAGATCCATTCATCTGGGCTAGTGATCCTCAGTAGGTGGACATTTTCTACTGTCTTAACCATTACGATTTAGCTACCCAATGTTCCAATTCCAATTCCAGTGGGGGATTAAATGAAAATTAAAAGTTTGAAGCATAACTCATTCCAGGTAACAAGTTATAAGCCAAATGTTTATTTGGGTATACCAAAAACACAGTTTCTGTCCTAGGCTTTGAGAACATCAGGAGCTATATAAACATTAATTCCTCTCTCAGAGAGCATGCAGTATAGCTGGGAAATCCATCTTATACTTTGTTTTAATTTTGTTGAAGTATAGTTGATTTATAATGTTGTGTTTAATTTCTGCTATACAGCAAAGTGACTCAGTTATACATATATGTATTCTATTTTCATCTTCTTTTCTATTATGATTTATCATAAGGTATTGGATATAGTTCCCCATCCTATACCATATACTTTGTTGTTTATCCAGCCTATATATAATAGTTTGCATCTGTTAATCCCAATTCTCCCCTCCTTTTTCCCCCTGCCCCCTGGCAACAAGTCTATTCTCTATGTCTATGGGTTTGTTTCTGTTTTATAAGTATGTTCATTTGTGTCGTATTTTATATTCTACATATAAATGATATATGGTATTTGTCTTTCTCTTTCTGACTTACTTCACTTAGCATGATAATCTCTAGGTCCATCCATGTTGCTACAAATGGCATTATTTCATTCTTACTAATGGCTGAGTAATATTCCATTTTATATATACATGCATATATATGTGTGTATATATTAATATATATCACATATTCTTTATTCATTCACCTGTTGATGGACATTTATGTTATTTCCATGTCTTGGCTGTTGTGAATATTGCTGTTGTGAATATAGGCGTGCATGAATCTTTTTGAATTATAGTCTTGTCTGGGTATATGCCCAGGAATGGGATTGTTGGATCTTATGGCAACTCTATTTTTACAAACTTATATTTTAAATGATGAGTACTAATGAAAAAGGGAAAGATATACCCAACTGAATGCAGAGTTGTATAGCAAGAAGAGATAAGAAGGCCTTCTTAAGTGAACAAAACAAAGAAGTAGAGGAAAACAATCGAATGGAAAGGACTAGAGATCTCTTCAAGAAAATTGGAAATATCAAGGGAACATTTCATGGAAGGATGGGCGTGATGAAGGACAGAAATGGTAAGGAACTAACAGGAACAGAAGAGAATAAGAGGTGGCAAGAATACACAGAAGAACGATACAGAAAAGGTCTTAATGACCAGGATAACCAAGATAGTGTGGTCCTCACTTAGAACCAGACATCTGGAGTGTGAAGTCAAGTGGGCCTTAGAAATCATTACTGCAAACAAAGCTAGTGGATGTGATGGAATTCCAACTGAGCTATTTCAAATCTTAAAAGATGATGCTGTGAAAGTGTGCTGCACTCAGTATGTCAGCAAATTTGGAAAACTCAGCCGTGGCCACAGGACTGGAAAAGATCATTTTTCATTCCAATCCTGAAGAAGGACAGTGCCAAAGAATGTTCAAACTATCATACAATTAGGTTCATTTCACATACTAGTAAAGTTATGCTCAAAATCCTTCAAGCTAGGCTTCAGCATTACGTTAACCAAAAAATTCCAGATGTACATGCTGGGTTTAGAAAAGGCACAGGATCAGAGGTCAAATTGCCAACTTTCGTTGGATCATAGAGAAAGCAAGGGAATTCCAGAAAAACATCTACTTCTGCTTTATTGACTATGCTAAAGCATTTGACTGTGTGGAGCACAACAAACTGTGGAAAATTCTTAGAGAGATAAGAATACCAGACCACCATACTTGTCTCCGGAGAAACCTGTATGCAGGTCAAGAAGTAACAGAAACTTACATGGAACAATGGACCGGTTCAAAATTGGGAGAGGACTAAGACAAGGCTGTATATTGTCATCCTGTTTATTTAACTTATATGCAGAGTACATCATGCAAAATGCCAGCCTGGATGAATCACAAGCTGCAATCAAGATTGCTGGGAGAAATATCAACAACCTCAGATATGCAGATGATACCACTCTAACGGCAGAAAGTGAAGAGGAACTAAAGAGCCTCTTGATGAGGGTGAAACGGGAGAGTGAAAAGGCTTGCTTAAAACTCAGCATTCAAAAAGCTAAGATCATGGCATCCAGTCCCATCACTTCATGAGAAATAGAAGGGGAAAAAGTGGAAACAGTGATATATTTTCTTTTCTTGGGCTCCAAGATCACTGCATATGGTGA
Source organism: Giraffa tippelskirchi (assembly GCF_054371585.1). Lineage (NCBI taxonomy): Eukaryota > Metazoa > Chordata > Mammalia > Artiodactyla > Giraffidae > Giraffa > Giraffa tippelskirchi. The sequence continues at coordinate 175,619,634 of NC_137275.1, forward strand.
CTGCAGCCATGAAATTAAAAGACTCTTGCTCCTTGGAAGGAAAGCTTTGACAAATCTAAACAGTGTATTAAAAAGTAGAGACAGCACTTTGCCGAGAAAGGTCCATGTAGTCAAACCTATGGGTTGCCCTGTAGTCATGTATGGATGTGAGAGTTGGACCATAAAGAATGCTGAGCACTGAAGAATTGATGCTTTTAAAGTGTGTATTGAAGGCAAAAGAAGAGGGCGGCAGAGGATGAATGGTTAGATAGCATCACTGACTCAAAGACGTGAGTTTGAGCAAACTCTGGGAGATGGTGAAGGACAAGGAAGCCTGGTGTGCTGCAGTCCATGGGGTCACAAAGAGTCTGACACAACTTAGCAACTGAACAACAACAAATAATAAAAAAATAAAAAACGACTTTAAAGCAGTGCATGCTAAGGGTCAAACGATTGTTACACTCAGTGAGCCCTGTAGGGATTAGTGGAGCCATGTGCCTGGAGATGGTACCATGACGACCTTCATTACTTTTCTGAGGGACTCATTCTTCCAGGTGGCACTGAGCCTTGATTCTATTTCGTGCTAGGATACAACCAAATACAGACATATTTCATTGTCTCATACACATAAAAACTAATATTACTAGCAAAAAAGGTCTCACAGATCTTCAGTCTAAAGTAAAAACCATTGAGTATAGTTTCATGAAAAATCATCTGGCTATTGAGATAGACCTGGCCAACTGTCTTTGAGTTTTGCCAGTAATATTTATTTTCTACCCCTTAATTCCTTCCAAACACTTATAACACCAAAGGTATAAAAACTTACAGGTAGGATGAAGATCTAAGTTTAAAATTTGTATCCATTAGCTTAATTTGGTCTGCAGCTGGTAAAGAATGGGCACAGGAAAGGCTGTCATTGTTCAATTTTAGCAATGAGTTACTTTGCCCCAGCCCCTGAAATACTTGCATCCCCTGAAGCATACTTTGGGGACCATTGAAAATTGTAGGAGTGATCAAAAGGGGATCTTCAGGTTCCATGGCAGGTTGAAGGAAGATGCATTTTGGCAGCTTTATAGTCCTACTTATCATTATCTTCATTTTCTAGCCATTATTCCTGAGTTCACTGGTCCAAATACTTGATGTATGAATTCATTTATTCTTCAAAATAAAGTCAGTACTGTTATCACCTCCTGTGCTGGTTAATTTTGTGTGTCATCTTGACTAGGCTATGGGATGCTCAGATAGATGTTTAAACATTATTTCTGCTGTATCTGGGGGTGTTTCTGCAAGAGGTTAGCATTTGAATCAGTAGACAAAGTAAAGATAGTCTTTACCAATATGGGTGGGCATCATCCAATGAATAGAACAATGTGGAAGGGCAAATTTTCTCTTTGCTTGAGCTGAGACAAACATCTTAAGCCGTCCAACATCATGCTTCTGGTTCTCGGGCCTTAGGACTTGGACTGAATTACACACTGGCTTCCCGGGTTCTCCAGCTTGCAGACTGCAGATCATGTGGCTTCTCATCCTCCACAGTCATGTGAACCAGTTTCTTTGATAAATCTCCTCTCCTCTCTCTCTCTCTCTGTGTGTGTGTGTGTGTGTATATATATATATATATACACACCCTATTGGCTCTGTTTATCTCTAGAGAACTCTGACTAGAAGACCTCTATTTCACATATGGGGATATGAGGCACAGAAAGTTGCTTTGTTGTTGTTGTTGTTGTTCAGTCACTCAGTTGTATCCGACTCTTTGAGACCCCATGGACTGCAGCGTGCCTGGCTTCCCTGTCCTTCACCATCTCCCGGGGCTTGCTCAAACTCATGTCTATTGAGTCGATGATGCCACCCAACCATCTTGTCCTCTGTCATCCCTTGCTCCTCCTGCCTTCAGTCTTTCCCATCATGAGGGTCTTTTCTAATGAGTCGGCTCTTCACATCAGGTGGCCAAAATATTGGAGCTTTAGCTTCAGCATCAGTCCTTCTAATGAATGTTTAGGACTGATTTCCTTTAGGATTGACAGGTTTGATCTCCTTTCAGTCCAAGGGACTCTCAAGAGTCTTCTCCAGAACCACAGCTCAAAAGCGTCAATTCTTCAGTGTTCAGCCTTCTTTATGGTCCAACTCTCACATCCATACAAGACTACAGGAAAAACCATAGCTCTGACTATACAGACCTTTGTCGGCAAAGTAATGTCTCTGCTTTTTAATACATCGTCTATGTTTGTCAGAGAGTTGCTGGCTTTCCTCAAATCTCACTAGCTAGTGGGTGGCAGAGATACTCTGTAGTCAGCATTCCTCAACCTGGGTGCCTGCCACCCCTCAGGTGGGTTACTGACTACCACTTTGAGCCAAAGCCTAACCTCTGGGTTTAACTGAAGGAGCTGGACCTAGAGAAGTCCAGTTTGGAGATGGTCAGAGTTCATGTCACCCTGGTGCATGAGAAAAGTCGTAGAAGAAGAGTGCTCTCTTGAACTCACAGACAGTAGCAACAACACAGAAATGGCATGTTTTTGAACTGGTGTAAGATTTGTCAAGACAAACCACAGCTGCTTTGATTCTTCCCTGGCATTTTTTTTCTTATAGTCCTTAAGGAAATTGAAACAGCCTGTAGCAAGACTTGTTCTTTCTCAGGGCTTCTTGGTCTCCTGTAGAGTTGGTTTGAGTGGGCAAATGTGGGCTTCACCATAGGGAAGGGAGGACACACATGGCTGGATAATGTGCCTGGTAGCACTTCTAGGAGACAAGATTGCCCCCAGCCCCACGTCTCATCACAGATGGTAACTCTGCGGGACTCCCTTTTGCCCTTGTACTTCTGCCCCCTTTCGACCCCTTTCTTGCCCACCTCCCTCACTGTCTTCCATTCCCCCCAATATGATAATCTAGGACACATTTATTGAAGGGTGCTGTTACTGTTCATCACAGTTAAGAAACTTTGTTTAATCTGTCTCTTTTTTGCTTCCTGCTATTGTGAAGGGCCAGGCTGGCCTTCCCGGTGCCTTCTGAGGATGTTTAGACTAAGGAAACAAAGCAAAGTAGGGAGGTTTGTTTAGGAGTTCTGGTCTTGGCCCCATCTTTCTCTCCAAATGAACCAGACACACACTGATTTGGAAGGGGGTAGGTGTGGGAGCTGGATATGGCACTTGCTCAGCTGGTTCTTTTTCCCCATTTGACTGTTGTTCAGTGTGTGTCTGTTCTCCTTTATGGCAAAGATCCCAGTAGGAATAGAGAGGGCAGTGACAAGAGCTGTACCTCAGAACCCCTTCCTGAAGTTCTAATATCAAGAGGACACTGTTAGGTAATGCTAAGGCTTTAATATTAGCAACTGACACAGTCTGGGGGAAGAGAGGCAATAGTATGTATCCCAACAGAGCCCACAAATGGACTGGTTGTACCTTTGTCAATATTGAATCAAGAGCCATAAAATATTTCATCTTCTCTAATCCAATAATCCCACTGCTGGGACTGTGGTCAAGGAAAGAGTTAAAAGTAAGACAAGATAATTATAAGTATACCTAGTGCCCAGGTCTTAATATCTAAATACTAGTATCCACAGATAGGTACCAGAGCTCCTGGGAAAAATCTTTCATTCAGATTTGGGGCAGGGAAACCGCTCACTTTCACTGTCAGTAAGTAAAATGGTGCTCAAAGGATGAAGAGTTTTGAATGAAGCGGTAATAAATTCTCCTTTGGCTTGAGTTTGGGGCACCTGGGAGATACACAGCTGGAGATGTTCAATGGAGGCTACACAGACATGGTTGTGGAGATAGATCTGTGTAGACATACAGGTATAAATATAGACACGTGCAAATGGATAATAGGGCTGAATAGTTCCTACACCACTTTGCAGAAAAATTATTTCAGATGCTTGGTGAACATGCATATTTCTGGGACCTAACTCAGGGAGCAGGACAACTGCATGTTAAGGTATTCTCTAAATTACGCTTTGTGCACATATCAGTGTTAAGAAATATTTGTTTATAAGATTGCAAAAATGCTAGAAGCCATTATAAGACTGAGAATATAGAGAAGTAATAGATATCTCTGGATAATGCAGTTCACAGAACCAAGAAACAATGTTTTACTGCAGATCCCTGTGTCATGTTGCTGAGAGGGCAAGAGAGTTACTACAACCATAAATGTAAAAAGAGAAGCCATAAAAGAACAGAAGAAAATAGAGGTAAAATTTTACCTGATCACAAGATAGAGGACTTTGTAAGCATAAAAGCAAAGGAAAAAACCAAAGTATTGCCACATTTAAATGTTATATACTTCAGCAGGCAAAAGAGATCAGAAGAAAACATTAATATAAGAAATGTGGAGGGACTTCCTTCATGGTCCAGTGGTTAAGACTTCGCCTTCCAGTGCAGGGAATGAGGGTTCAGTCCCTGAACTGGGAGCTAAGATCCCATATGCCATGTGGCCAAAACACTAAAACATAAAGCAGAAGCAATATTGTAACAAATTCGATGATGACTTTTAAAAAATAGTCCATATCAAAAAAAATCTTAAAAAAAAAAAAGAAATGGGGTACTCCTGTGGCACAGATGATCAAGTAATATCATTAATATATAAACTTTATATAATCCATTCAGGAAACTATGACTATCTTACTAGAGAAATGAGCAAACACATGAACAGACAATTCCCAAAGGAAATACAATTATCAATATGTATGAAAAAATGAATATGAAATACATAGTAAGCAAAAATGAAATCCCTTTTTTTTTCAGATTTCCTGTATAAGTGAGATCATGTAGCACTTGTCTTTCTCTGTCTGATTTGTTTCACTTAATATACTGCTTGAAATGCCATTTTTAACTCTTTAAATTGGCAAAAAAAAAAAAGTAATGATTTGGTGTAGAGAGGGAAATAAGAAAAGTCTTCCACTGTTAGTATAATGTATTTGGGCAATTTTTCTGAAAGTCATTTGGAAGTATAGATCAAAAGTTTGAAAATATTCTTACCCTTCAAAAAACAATTCTGCTTCTAGGAACTCATCTTTTCAAAATTATGTAAAATGATGTCCCTTTTAGTACTTTTGGTAATATCAACAAACTGGATGTCCAACAACAGAATTTTGGATCAATGTATTATAGAAGTCATATAATGCTGTGTGTTTGAAAGCGTTTGCAAAGCATGCTTTAGTAAAAGGATTCCACATTTGGATGCCAGATAGTAATAGAAGTGAGTGAAGTAGTGTGGATATAAAATGAAGACATGGAGAAGAGAACTATTTCACGTCCCTAATTTTTTAAAGAGTATAAGTGAAATTATAAACAGCAACTGACAGTCTAAGTTGGAGAACCATAGGACACAGTGAGAACTGCAGTAAAGTGGAAGCACAGTCCTATCACACAGGATCAGCGGAGCTCCACGTGTCTGAACACCCTGTGAGCCCATCAGATGTATTTATTGGCCACCAATTTATAACCTTTGCTTTCAAGTTTTTGTTGGCAAGAAAATGTTTATAATTGTTACATGAAAAAAGTAGGTTCTGTAGTAGTAAATATATAGTAATAAATGTGTAATTGTAAATGTAGTATATCATAGTATGATATTGATTTAGATAATATTTGTGTATATGTGTGTGTGTGTACATCTTAATATATGCACAGAACAAAGCCTAGAAGGAAACAAGCCAAAATGTGACTTTATGTAGGTCTTATAATCACAAGCTGCTTTAATTTTTTTCTTTAATATCTCTGCATTTTTAATATTTTCCATAACAAATGCATACATGTTGTTGTTGTGCAGTTGCTCAGTTGTGTCTGACCCTTTGTGACCCCGTGGACTGCAGCACACCAGACTCCTGTGTCCTTCGCTATCTCCCAGAGTTTGCTCAAATTTACGCCCATTGAGTCGGTGATGCTATCTAACCATCTCATCCTCTGCTGCCCCCTTCTCCTTTTTCTTTCAGTCTTTCCCAGCATCGGGATCTTTTTCAATGAGTACATATTACTTTTAAAAACAACTATACCCACAAAAGTTTATTTTGAAACACCTAGATTCAGTTTTTTGACACTCAAGAAGGATGTTTTGAAAACACCTAGGTTCAGTTTATTGACACTCAGGAAGGATGTTCCTGAAAAGCACAGATGGAGTCCTCCTCTAGCAGTTGTATTGTCAGCTCTTGACCTAAAACTGGGTCTGGTAGCCTGATTGTTGCTGTTATTGTTTTTAAAATGTTCACTGACTTTTGGCAACCTTGTGTTCGTTCATTACCATTGCCAAGAAATTTATGGAAGTGTGAGCCAGTGAGAGTTTACTTGTTCAAACTTTTGAAAAAGTTCTGTTTCTTCATAGATAGAGATGTACACTTTAAAAAGATAACTATACAAATATATACTATCTATGCCAAACCTATATAGGTATAGATAGATATTTACTGTCTACACCAAGCACTATTAAACAGCACAAATCCATGCACTGTACTTCAGTTGTTCAAATGTCCTTATGAAACCAGTTGGAAAACTTGCTGTTCATTTGTGTACATGGGCAGTCTTAAGCAACCATAAGTTGTCTGTTTTCCCCTAGGTTGGGGAACACTTTGGAAGTCAGACTAGCAAATCTCAAGAATGCTAATAGAGAGTTGCAAACCTGTGAGCTCCCTTATTCTGTTCACAGACTACCAGAACAAAATGGATTGCTTCACAATTATGAAGGAGAAAAAAAGGAATAAAAAAGAAGAAAGGAACATGTTGGCTTTTTTGTATGCCATTGGTTTGAGTAGAGGGAGGTTGTTTTTTTCTTTTTTGGATGAAAAGTGTGATCTTAATGGGCACTCCCAGTTAGCCGAGGCAGCCTCTGAAAGCTCCTCTTGTGAGAGGAACCGGAGATAGAAGGATCCATTGTTTCGCCAATCTGAAGTTATCACTCTTCCCTTTATCCTTTCTTTTGGACCTTTTGGACCTTTATCAGAATATTTTAATCCCTACTGTGGTGACTGGTGTAATTTATCTCATTAAGCCTCTCCTGTTTTCTTCTGTTTACATGACTAATATTATTATGTTTTATGGGGCTTATACCAACAAGCCACTCCTTTGTCCCATTGTTTCAGCTCTAGGCCAAAAATCAACAAATGAAGTTTTATCTTTCCAATCTTAGACCTCACCTACTTGTCATTCAGTTTGTACAGGTTGCATGAAGAGCGGGTTCCTTTGAAAACAAAGCAAGGATTCATTTTTATGACCTAAAACCAAACAATTACCTTTCTCAAAAGGTCCCGGTCATCTCTTTTATGAGTGTAGAGTGGCAGACTCACCTTATGAGGGGGGAAAAAATAAGCAGATACTTCCTTGTGGATTGAAAGCCTAAAGTCCCCTAGCAGTAATGCTCTGCTTCCTAACTTGTCTATCGTTCATAGTGTATAGAATATCCTAGAAGCAGAGAACCTGAGCACTGGAAGCTAGCTCTTGAGGTTATCTCATCCAGATCCCAGCCCTTCAGCAAGATTACACCCAAGCCGGACTGAGCCAGACTGGAGGAGAATCAGCCTTCTTTTAAAAGCATATGAAGGAGAGCCTTCGTTCAACCAGTTGCATATTTGAAATGCTCTGTCAGAACGTTCCTTCTCTAAAAAAACAGTCTAATAAAAGCTTTAATTGTCATTTCCTCAGTTCCTCTTTTTCTTTTCCAGATTGAAAACAACTGGGTACCATCCTCAGGGAATCAGCAGCAGTTTAATGAACAGTAACTTTCTCCAAGGCAGTGATTCTCCAATGTTAGTGCACATCAGAACTGCTTGGAGGCTTCTGAAAAACTCAGATTGCTGGACCTCCAGAGTTTCTGATTCGTGAGAAGGAGGAAAGCTGGAGAATTTGCATGTCTAACAGGTTCCAGGTGATGCTGATGCTGTCAGACCAGGAATGCCACTTTGAGAACTGCTGACTCTAGGAACTCGAAAGGAGAAATATGAGGATAATTAAGAAGCAGAAACAAGTGGAGTAACAGCAAGTTAAACAAGTTAACCTCTACGCGGAAAATGCTAAACGCCTATCAGATAAGTTCTTTGCTGTCAAACAGAGTCCAGTGGGGAAGGCTGACCACGAGCAGTAGTTCAGGATGTTAGCCATTAACACAGGGACCTGCGGGAGCAAACTGAGGAGCACAGCGTTCTGGCTAGGTGGGGAAGAGGCTAGGAAGGCTTCCTGCAGAAAGGGAGGCCTGAGGAGTAATTGCTGGGTTGACTACTAAAAAAGGGCAGGTATCTAGACAAAGGGAGGGCTTTCCAGCAGAAGGAACTAAAGAGGAGTTGTGGAGTTTTCATGGAAATTTTCAAGTCGTCCGATTTTCTCAGAGGGGAGAGAGGCCAACGAGGTGGTGATGACAACCGCAGAGGTAGGCAGGGGCTAGATGAAGAAGAAACGTCAGACCTGGTTTAAGGAATCTGGTGATATTCTAAAGACCATTATTTGACATGGAATATAAAGAACAATTTAACAAGGCTCCATGAACCTTGGAGATGTACAGAACACAGCTATCCCCAATCCTTGTACTTCTTTCTCTGTAGTTAGGACTTCTCTATGAGGCTTACTCTGGTTTGCAGCTGATGTCAAGGCCTTGCTAACTTTCTAGCCTAAGTGTGAACAAAATTCCCTTTCCTTTTAGTTTAGTTGCGAGCATTTGGAGTTTCATAAAGGGAAATTTGTAAAGACACTAGGCAAACATAAAACCAAAGTGAATAGAATACAGAATTTAGGTCTAGAGATAAACAGACTCCTCTAGCTTGTCTTTCACTAGCTATACAGTGTACTGCACATTACTTAACTTCTTGTGCCATAGTTTCTGTGTTTAAATAAAGACTAATTCCCTAATAAGATCCATAGATCTTAGTAGTTTGGCCACTACCTGCCTTTTTTAGCTTCATCTTGTGTCCACTGATCTTACTTTTTCTGCTCCAACTGCATAAATCTGCTTCAATCTTGTGTTTTTCATGCTCCCTTCTACCACAGGGCCTTTGCACATACTCTGTATTCTGTCTGGAATAGTCTTGTCTGCCTCTTAAGTAATTCCTAGATCTAGATGTAAGGCCCACTCCCTCTAGGAAATCCTTGATCTCTCTGAATAAGTAAAAATCCCTCCTGTTTATAGGGGTTTTTTTTATACTATGAGGAACTTATATGATAACACTTAATATTGTTATTTGTGTCACTCTTTGCTTAATGTTTCTCTTCTCCTCAACCAGCGGTCAGCAAACTATCTGCAGCTTTGGCCTGCAGTCTGTTTTTGTAAATAAAGTTTTATCGAGGGACTTCCCTTGTGGTCCAGTGGCTAAGACTCTGCACTTCCGGGGCAGGGGGCCTAGGTTCAACCCCTGGTGGGGGGGACCTAGATCCTGCATGCCACAATTAAGTTGTATGCCAAAACTAAAAAAATCCCTCACGCTGCAATGAAGATCAAAGATCCTGCATGCCTCAACTAAGACCAGGTACAGCCAAAGAAATAAATAAATATGTACATTTTTAAGTTTTATTGAAACACAATCATGCCCACTTATTTACATATTATCTGTGGCCACTTCTGTACTATAGTAGCAGAGTTGAGTTGCAGCAGACTTTATGGCTCAAAATGCCTAATTACTCTGGCCCTTCATAGAAAAAATTTACCAATTTCTGTACTTGACTAGAGTCTCCATGAGAGCAGGTACAAGACCTGTTTTTGCTTAGTTACATATCTTCAGCATCTAGCCCAATGTCTGTTATATGAAAGATGCACGATCAATCAATAATAAATGCAGACTTCTCTAGTGGTCCAGTGGTTAAGAACCTGCCTGCCAATGCAGGGGAACACAGGTTCAATCCCTGGTGTGGAAGATTCTACATGCCACAGAGCAACTTAGCCTGTGTGCCACAACTACTGAAGCCTTCACACCTAGAGGCTGTGCTCTGCAACAAGAGAAGCCACCTCAATGAGAAGCACCACAATTAGAGAAAGCCCGTGTACAGTGATGAAGACCTAGCACAGCCAAAAAATAAAATAATAATAATAAATGCAAGGAGTTTTTTTTTTTGATGTCTTTTTTACTAGAGTGTTGGAAGGGTTAAATAGGATAATACATATAAAGAACCCAGCAACAGTGCCTGAAACATACCAGATTGTTAATGAATTCTCAGTCTTAGTGCGTGTTAGTCTTCTCTAGGGGTCTGGATATAAGCTGCCCCTTGGCCCTGGGCTGAGTTACATTCCTGTCCTTCACCAGTTCTACTGTCTCTTGCCCTCTGGCTTTTGCCCCATGTACTTCTATTTCTGGCTCCAGGATTCTTTCCTTGGTCTCAGATTCTTAGGAATGTCTTCACTCTTCCTAGAGATTTTTCTTCTGGGATGTTCCATCTATTTGAAGCATGTTATTCTCAAACCTTGTAGCCTTAGGGTGACCCTCCTTTAATTTGTCCCCAGGGCTTAGCTTCACCAGGGTCATCTATGTGATGGCAGTTTCATCTTATTTTATGGCCTCCTCCTTCAGGGACAGCAGACAACTTCTCTTCTGCTTTGGCAGGAGAAGCTGTAGGATTGGAGAAGAGCTTCTCATGAGAGCAATGAACAGAGGCTTGGGAACTGAACCCATGTGATTCTGAGGCAGGAGGGATCAAAGCCCAGCCTGGAAGCTGTTCAGCCTCGACACAGACACAGCTGGTGCAGAGCCAGAAAGGAGGGGGATTAGTAAAACTGGGGGTCATCAAACTGTCACCTGTGAGCCAAATCCAGCCTGCCTCCCATTCTTCTGTGAGAAGAAGAATGGGTTTTGCCTTTTTAAATGGTTGGGGGGACAAAAATCAAAAGAAGAATATTTTGTCATGCATAAAAAGTATATGAAACTCAAATTTCAGTGTCCATAAATAAATTCTTACTGGAACACAGCTATGCTGTGTTTTATTTACGTCTATGGCTACTTTCACATCACAGCAGCAGAGTAGGTGGTATCAGAGACCGTAAAGCCAAGGATGTTTACTGACTGGCCCTTTAGAGAAATTAGCCTGAGCTGTGGACAGTGATTGTACCCTGAGCTCATCAAAGCATCTTCTGTGTTCAGTGTTGCACGGCCTCTACAAACTCTACCGGATCCCAGCCCAGGGTACAGCCCAGGGTGTGACAGGGGGAGAATGGGTTAATTAGATGGGTTCATTAGGGAAATCATTCCTGAAGGAGGTGGGAAGGGATGGGAGATGAGAGAACACAACAGTCTGGTTCGAAGGCTGGTTTCACCACATAGCACAGTAGGAGCTTGAGCCAGTGTCTTATCTTCTCTAAGCAGCCGTTCCCATATTTTAAAATGTGAATAATTATACTCTCAAATACGCAGTGAGGTGGTGAGAACAAATGAGCTAATGCCTGCGACAATGCCTGGTAAGTAGTAGACACTCAATAAATACTCACTACTTCTTACCATGATATTAAAAGACGCTTGCTCCTTGGAAGAAAAGCTATGACCAACTTAGACAGCATATTAAAAAGTAGAGACATTACTTTGCCAACAAAGGTCTGTCTAGTCAAAAGCTATGTTTTTTCCAGTAGTCATGTATGGATGTGGACCATAAAGGAGGTTGAGTGCCAAAGAATGGATGTTTTTGATCTGTGGTGTTGGAGAAGACTCTTGAGAGTCCCTTGAACTGCAAGGAGATCCAGCCAGTCAATCTTAAAGGAAATCAATCCTGAATATTCATTGGAAGGACTGATGCTGAAGCTGAAACTCCAATACTTTGGCCACCTGATGCGAAGAGCTGACTCATTAGAAAACATCCTGATCCTGGGAAAGATTGAAGGCAGGAGGATAAGGGGATGACAGAGGATGAGAGGGTTGGTTGGCATCACTGACTCAATGGACATGAATTTGAGCAAGCTCCAGGAGATGGTGAAGGACAGGGAAGCCTGGCCTGCTGCAATCCATGGGGTCACAAAGAGTTGGACATGACTGAGCAACTGAACAGCAACAACAACTCTTACTGTGAGCTTCCTTGGTGACTCAGTGGTTAAGTATCTGCTTGCCAATGCAGGAAACGTGGGTTCAGTCCCTGGGTCAGGAAGATCCCCTAGAGGAGGGGATGACTACCTACTCCAGTATTCTTACCTGGGAAATCCCATGGACAGAGGAGCCTGGTGGGCTACTGTCCATGAGGTCACAAAAGAATCAAACACAGAGGAGCAACTGAAAAACAACAACAACACTCTTACTACATATGGATGGACTTTATCAGTGGAAGAGTTGGCTTTGGTGAGGAGAAACTGTATCGTTGCAGCCTGTAGAATAGTAAAAAAAGACATTGGAGACAAACAGCTGAGTTCAGTTTTGTTTCTGCTAATATGTGCATTACTGCTGTGTGATACTAGGAAAGTTGATTAACTTCTCTGAGCCTCAGTTCCACCACCCCCCACCCCCCAACCTTTATGTAACTCAGATGTCAAGTGGGACCTTCCTATTCTTTGATTTAGGACACATTTCCTTATGGAACCACCTGTCACCATCTCAGGTGAAACACATGGGGCTCCTGTTTCACCCTGTGCCACCCAGCATATTCAGAAAATTCTTTCAGCAAGCACTTCATGAATTGAGGAAATTTACTGGAGATTTGAAGAGCTATACTTTTGAGAATGGATGGGATCATTCTGTGCCCCACACTGTTTTTCTAAACTTCTTCCTTTCATCTACCTCCCTTCTTTCTGAGTGAAGAGCCCACAGTGCCCCTGCCCACTACCATTCTCCACCCATTTCCCTACACAACCCCTTCAGCCAAAAGAGGCTAGTCAAGGGCATTTCCTCACAAAGCTGGTTCTGTCCCCAAGAGGAATTCTCCTACCAGCTGCTAAGAGGATAAATTTCCTCTATCCACTAACAAACAAAATAGGGATAATTATGACTACCTCACAAAGTGTTTGTGGGAATTAAATGAGGTAATGTGTCTGCCAGCTCCTGGCATGCAGAAGGCACCCCCACCCCTCTTGATTCTTCCTCTGAGATTTGAAGGAACAAAAGAGAGGAGCTAAGAGATATTTTGAGGTGGGGGTGAGGGTTGATAAAGCAGCCAGGAAGGTCATCCCCTTGACCATCACCCTGCAGCGAAGTAGAAGAGATTATTTGCCAAGAGAAACTGGGAGAGGTGGAGGGACTCGGAGCGGAAGCCAGACAAGTCTGGTTTATCTTGGAGTCCATCCAAAAGGGTTTAGTTACTAAAACAGCAGTTCCTCTACATAAATCCTTCAGGTTCTTGAAAAATATTATTAAATCACTCCTGCATCATAAATAATCCTAATTTTATTAATCTTGCCTCTGAGGCCAAGGCACAGCTCCTGCAAGACTCTCTCCTGGGAATACAGCTGCGGGGGCCTGGTCCCCAGGCAGAGGGCAGTACCCACGCCCAGGCATTCCCTGATGTTTTCTGAGTACTTGCAGAATAGGCTCTTCTTAATAATCTTTCGTTAGGTGTAGGATTCAAAATGGGTGGTTTATTGGCAAGGTTCTGCTTGCAAAGACATGGGAATTCTGTTACTCGTCTGCTTGGATTTGTTTGATGTCCTATTTGCATTAGTATTCCTTTTCTTTCTTTCTTTTTAACCGCAGAAGTTTGGTGTTTTTTCCTTTCTTTTCTTTTTAACTTCTTCCGAAAGAGGTGATAGATGGCTCTCTCTCATTTTGCTTTGAGCCGACAATGTTTCTACCCAATGTTGTGATAACAAATGGTCATGATTAATTGATGCCAAGTTGTACCCTATACCTTAAGAGGCGCTTGCTATCCTCCCTAACTGCTCCTACCCACCTCTCTCTCTCTCTCTTCTTAAATGAGAGATTTCCTTCTTTTCAAAGCAAAATTAAGTTAAAGAGTTAGCAACACCTATCTCTTTATATGGTGGTGTGTGGGGCTTACAAAAATAATATAGAGTAGGAGTTTAGGAAACAAGGACTCAGTTCCTGTTAGTCCTCCGTGTGTCTTCTGAAAGAGTCTTTATTAAATTTTTTGGTTTCATGACTTACTGTTTTCCCCAAATATAAAAATAAGTTGTATTTGTGTGTAAAACATGAAACACTGAAAAATATAAATAAAAACCATGTACTGAGTTCTTCCACATGTGGAAACCCCTCTGTTAGCATCTTCATGCATTTCCCTAGACATTTGTTTTCTCTACAAATGTGCACACATAGTTACCAAATGTGATCCTATTGTGCACAGTTTTGAAGCCTGCATTTTTACTTAATACTTATTTCATGAGCATTTCCTTGTCATAAAAATTCATCAAAAGCACCCCTCTTAATGGCTAGGTGGTACTTGGAGTATTTGCTGTCCCTAACCTAATCATCCTCAGATCATCCCACATGTAGCCTGTGTCGTTTTCCACCATATGAATAATGCTACAGTGAGTGTCTGTATTTGTGTATCTGAAAATTCCCATGGAAGTAATCTTAGGATTCCTGGCAAAATAGAATCCTGGAACTTCACGTTAGTCTTCACTGACTTAAGTCAGCCCAAGGTGTTTCACCTTGGATCACATGACAGTGTTTAGGAACTAAACTAGCAAAAGGACAAGCTGATGTTTGCCTATTGGTGGTTTTACGGTATGCAGCTTGGAGATAATATAATATAATGATGTTGTGCCATGATTTGGAGATATTCCAAAGTGATAATAATAGTAACAGCTCACATTTATTGGGTGGTTAATATGTGCAAGACTCTGTTTTGTTTTACAGATATTAACTCATTTAATCTCACCACAAGTCTAGGAAGTACTTGTAATAGTGGTATTATTATTCCCATTTTATAGATGGGAAAGTTGAGGCAACAGAGGGGTCAAACGTCAAGATAAGTGACTGAGCCAAGCATTTTGACTGGGCGTTCGTGCCCTTAAACACTTGATGACCCTGTCTGGAAGTAACCAAGTGGGAAGATTTCTCACCCCCCACATGCCGAGGCTGCAATGCAGTGGGAAGAGGATGGGGAATCTACTGCTCCCTGCCAAATTGCAGCCCTCCTTCTCCCAGCTCTCCTTGTCCTTTTCCCTAGCTGTGCACCTGCCCAGGTGAGGACAGAGGAAACCAAGCTGTGAAACACCCAATTGTGTATCTGAAAGGGAAGAGGAATATATATCAAGGTGGTTTCATGAAGCTGCTTGTTCAGGAAGGGAGGGAGAAAATAAATGAAAAAACACTGCTTCAGTGTCTTGGTGTTTTTGTTTGGTTTTCATTTTTGGCTTTGACAGTCATTAGAACATTAGGCGTGCCTACATAGAAGCAGTGTTTCCCTTACGTTTTTCACCAATTTCATTTCAGTGAGTTCCCGGCTCGTCTGTCGGTGCAGCGCCAGAAGCAAGCAGCAGAACAGGAGTTACTGGGGATGGCAGTGACCATGAATCCCAAAAGAGGTAACTAATCATTTTTGGTCCTGTCCACTGCTCAGCACCTTGGTTACAAATGATCCCCAGACAACTGTTCAACATGGATGGTTCTAAAGGCACCTTGTTGTGGAGAGTGCTGCCTGGGACTAGAGTTCTGATTAATGGCCATTTTCTTTTGTCCCACCTCCTTATGTTTCCTTAAAATAATACTGGTGTTACAAAAGACCGCACAGGGTGTTTCTATTCAGGTAAAGTTGACTGCTGCCGAGGTGAAAGAAAACACAACACAACCACTGCCGCAGAACGCAAACACAGAGCAAATCGGTCCTGCTTCACCTCCCCGCCTGGCCAGGCTCCACCAAGGATGCCCAGGCAGGGGAGTTCCCTAGGTTCGCCCTGGCTCAGGACTGGAATGTGTAAAACTCTGAACAGTACCAGCAGTGACCCAGGGAAGAAATGAACCACAGAATCTTTCAAGGATGCGGCCATCAGACACTGTCAGTCTCTGCAGTGGGGGACCCGGAATGGCCAGAAATATGCCTCCAGGGTCTCTGTGTGTGGATCTGGCTCGTAGAGGCCGTCAGCCAACGCCTGCTGAATTGTCGTAGGTGTTGTTGAGCTGGAGTGGATGGAATAGTAAAAGGCAGGAATACAGATGCTTTTTTCTTTTATTTTGTTACAGTCTAATAGCACTTATAGTGATGGTAGTGATAACAGTAAGAGTTAACATTGTGTCCTATGGGCCAGGCTCTGTTCCAAGGAGTCTCTCCTTTTCTGGGGGATAACCTCTATCCTGACTTTTTAACACCAAAGTTGCCGAAGGGAAATTGTTAATGGGAGGAAAGTTTTTAAAGTTCCTCAAGTATCTTCAGTTTCCCTGAGTGCCTCTGTAATGTCTAATCAGCCCAGTTGCTCAGAGGCCTAACAGCTAAAAGTAGGAAAGCAAGGAGTCAAGCTCACATTAGAAATTGTGCCTCAAAAAATAAAAATGAAATAGAAAAGATTAATTATTGAATCTCGTCTCCTTGAGGTCACATCAACCTCATCCACTTCCTCTGTTGTTGTAGAGATCCAGAAGGACCCTTTCAGATCACCATGAGGATGGGACGAGAATGGGGAGGAGACTGTTTCAGAAGGTCTGTAAAGAAACAACAAGCAAATTAAAAGGGAGTGCATGGTAGAGTTTTATGTACAGCTAAAAACAGTGACTAAACAGCAACAACTAAAAAAACACCCAAAATGCCTTCTAAGACTCAAGAATTAAAAAAGGCCTATTGTTATATGTGGATACCTCTGAGCTTCCCTTCTAAGAATTCTCCAGGAGGTTGGGGATTGGGAGTAACAGCCACGTTGGTACGATGTGGCTCTTCCCCATGTTGACAGAAGGCACCAGAAGCAGACATGTGACTCAAGGCCAGCCAATTAGATCCTCTCTCCCAGGAATTTACCACTGGAATGAAAGGAAGCTAGTTAGCATGAGCTGGTCTCTTAAATCAAGGACATATAACTCAAGGGCTGTGTTATTACACCATAGGCAGTCAGAACCCTGACTGCAGAGAGAAGGAAGCAGATGTTCTGGGTGACAGGTCAGGGCCCTGAAGTAAGAGACCAGAGAAGAAGACAGAAGGAGAAAAAGAGACGACGCTGGAGCAAAGTAGCTGATTGGCTTCTGCTGCTTTTCTAATTGAGTTCATATTCAACCCATCCAGAGACCCCGCCATGCCTCTTCTGGGCAGCCATTGGCTGCTCTGGAACCTTTATACTCTGCTACTGCTGCTGCTGCCAAGTCGCTTCAGTCGTGTCCGACTCTGTGCGATCCCATGGACGTCAGCCCACCAGGCTCCGCCGTCCCTAGGATTCTCCAGGCAAGAATACTGGAGTGGGTTGCCATTTCCTTCTCCAGTGCATGAAAGGGAAAAGTGAAAGTGAAGTCGCTCAGTCATGTCTGACTCTTAGCGACCCCATGGACTGTAGCCTACCAGGCTCCTCCGTCCATGGGATTTTCCAGGCAAGAGTACTGGAGTGGGGTGCCATTGCCTTCTCCGCTTTATACTCTAACCTCCACTATTTTGATAGTGCTAACTCAAGGGGCTTCTCTTACTTGCTGTTCTGGCTACAATGGCTGTGTAACAAAAAGCACCCCAGGGGCTTCCATGTAGTTCAGTGGTAAAGAATCTGCCTGTCAATGCAGGAGACACCAAGTTCGATCCCTAATCTGGGAAGATCCTACATGCCTCAGAGCAACGAAGCCCGTGTGCCACAACTCCTGAGCCCACATGCTGCAACTACTGAAGCCCTCGCACTTTAGAGCCTGTGCTCCGCAACAAGAGAAACCACCACAGTAAGAAGGTCACGCACTGCATCGAAGAGCAGCCCCCGCTCGCCACGACTAGAGAAAAGCCCACGCAGCAATGAAGACCCAACACAGCCAAAAATAAATAAATAATTGATTTAAAAAACATTCCCAAATTTAGTGGCTTAAAATAAAAACACTTATTTTGCCTAAAAACCTGCACTCTGAGCAGAGCTTAGCAAGGACAGCTTGTTTCCGCTGCAGCTTGGTTTCACTGAGTGCAGCTTGAAGGCCAGGGGCTAAAATTGTCTGAACTCTTCACTGCCTGCCCTAGGAAGACTCAAGAAGCTGGGGACTGCAAGAGTTGGAGCTATGTGGAAATCTCTCTGTCCATCGGTGGTCTCTTTATCATGGTAGCTTCAAGGTATGAAACTCCTCCCTGGAGGCTTGGAGCTCCAAAGGCACAGACCCAAGGAGAGAGGGCCAGGTAGAAGCTGTATCACTTTTTATAACCTAGTTTCCCAAGTCATGTGGTGTTGTTTCCACCTTATCCTATTAATATTTGTGGAAGAAGTTGTCAATACAAAGATCCACCCAGGCTCAAAGGGCTGCTGCCTCTCAATGAAGGAATGTTACCATCACATTGTGAGAATAACATGTGACCAGCATGTATATTAATGTGGACATCTTTAGAAAACAAAATCAGTCATGCCTGTAATCAAAAGAACCTTGATTAACATATGGAATAATCTCTAAAACTCAGAAAGGTTTCAGAGTTCCCAGAAGATTCTCAGGGTTGTGATAAAAAATACACTGGTTGGTAGATACAGTGAGACTTCTTTCTTTTTCTTCCTGTTTCGATTAGCAAAGATTGAATTTTTCCATAGGGGACCTCACTGGGTTCTGCCCAGGAAACAGAATTTTGAAGTTGACTTGTGTCCTTGATTCTGGAACCATCTTATCTTTTATTTTGCCACATAATTAGGTGTAGATTAAGTTCAAATCCCTGCTGTTTATAGCAAAAAGTTTCTGGTCATCTTATTTGCAAATGTTATTTGCAAACATATCCTTTATTGCTTAGTGAATGAGATTTTTCTTCCAACTGGACTCTTCTTTTTTTTGAATGAATAATAATCCAGGTTTTCAGGGTCCAAAATACTCCAGAGCTGTAAAGTGAGCACTATTGAAAGATGTGTTAACTCCTTCAGGCCTCCAAGGTGCTATTTCAAATGTTATTGCTTTATATTCCATAATAGAAGCTTGAACCTTATTGATGGCCTTTCTTTGTGTGCAGAGGGTGAAGGCTGGGAGAGAATGAGTCACTGACCTGGAACAGGGAGCCGAATTAACTCTTTCAGCAAGACTTAAAAGAAAAGATTTTAGTCTTCTAATCTCTAAAGCCTAAAAGATACTGAACCTTCCAGAATAAATCACTACCTAAGATAGTGTTATTAGATATAGTAATTACTGGAATGATAAAATCCTTGTTGATGCTAGCTGAAAATAGTTATATTCTATGCCTACTACATAGCAGCATTTTCAATACTGTACCCGAATGAAGTTGATTATAAAAATATGCACATTCTGATTACATATAGACAACTTCAAGCTGTCTTTTTTTTTTATTGTTAATGAATTTTACTCAGGTTTGTACAAAAATCTTTATAGGTTCAGTCTGTTGTTTGATATGTGAAATAAAATGATAAGACCATTGATGGTAACTTTTCAAACTTCTGCCTATAACAAGTGAATATAGGGCAGCCTGAATAATAGGTTCGTGACATTGTACAGGAGACAGGGATCAAGAAAAGCCCCATGGAAAAGAAATGCAAAAAAGCAAAATGGCTGTCTGAGGAGGCCTTACAGATAGCTGGGAAGAGAAGAGAAGTGAAAAGCAAAGGAGAAAAGGAAAGATATTCCCATCTCAATGCAGAGTTCGAAAGAATAGCAAGGAGAGATAAGAAAGCCTTCCTCAGCGATCAGTGCAAAGAAATAGAGGAAGACAACAGATTGGGAAAGACTAGAGATCTCTTCAAGAAAATTAGAGATACCAAAGGAACATTTCATGCAAAGATAGGCTCGATAAAGGACAAAAATGGTATAGACCTAACAGAGGCAGAAGATATTAAGAAGAGGTGGCAAGAATACACAGAAGAATTGTACAAAAAAGATCTTCACGACCCAGAAAATCATGATGGTATGATCACTCACCTAGAGCCAGACATCCTGGAATGTGAAGTCAAGTAGGCCTTAGAAAGCATCACTACGAACAAAGCTAGTGGAGGTGATGGAATTCCAGTTGAGCTATTTCAAATCCTCAAAGGTGATGCTGTGAAAGTGCTGCACTCGATATGCCAGCAAATTTGGAAAACTCAGCAGTGGCCACAGGACTGGAAAAGGTCAGTCTTCGTTCCAATCCCAAAGAAAGGCAATGCCAAAGAATGCTCAAACTACCGCACAATTGCACTCATCTCACATGCTAGTAAAGTAATGCTCAAAATTCTCCAAGCCAGGCTTCAGCAATACGTGAACCATGAACTTCCAGATGTTCAAGCTGGTTTTAGAAAAGGCAGAGGAACCAGAGATCAAATTGCCAATATCCGCTGGATCATCGAAAAAGCAAGAGAGTTCCAGAAAAACATCTATTTCTGCTTTATTGACTATGCCAAAGCCTTTGACTGTGTGGATCACAATAAACTTTGGAAAATTCTGAAAGAGATGGGAGTACCAGACCATCTGACCTGTCTCTTGAGAAACCTGTATGCAGGTCAGGAAGCAACAGTTAGAACTGGACATGGAACAACAGACTGTTTCCAAATAGGAAAAGGAGTACGTCAAGGCTGTATATTGTCACCCTGCTTGTTTAACTTATATGCAGAGTACATCATGAGAAACGCTGGGCTGGAAGAAACACAAGCTGGAATCAAGATTGCCGGGAGAAATATCAATAACCTCAGATATGCGGATGACACCACCCTTATGGCAGAGAGTGAAGAAGAACTAAAAAGCCTCTTGATGAAGGTGAAGGAGGAGAGTGAAAAAGTTGGCTTAAAGCTCAACGTTCAGAAAATGAAGATCATGGCATCTGGTCCCATCACTCCATGGGAAATAGATGGGGAAACAGTGGAAACAGTGTCAGACTTTATTTTTTTGGGCTCCAGAATCACTGCTGATGGTGACTGCAGCCATGAAATTAAAAGACGCTTACTCCTTGGAAGGAAGGTTATGGCCAACCTAGATAGCATATTTAAAAGCAGAGACATTACTTTGCCAACAAAAGTCCGTCTAGTCAAGGCTATGGTTTTTCCAGTGGTCATGTATGGATGTGAGAGTTGGACGGTGAAGAAAGCTGAGCGCCACAGAATTGATGCTTTTGAACTGTGGTGTTGGAGAAGACTCTTGAGAGTCCCTTGGACTGCAGGAGATCCAATCAATCCATCCTAAAAGAGATCAATCCTGGGTGTTCATTGGAAGGTCTGATGTTGAAGCTGAAACTCCAATACTTTGGGCACCTCATGTGAAGAGTTGACTCATTGGAAAAGACCCTAATGCTGGGTAGGATTGGGGACGGGAGGAGAAGGGGACGACAGAGGATGAGATGGTTGGATGGCATCACTGACTCGATGAACATGTGTTTGGGTAGACTCCGGGAGTTGGTGATGGACAGGGAGGCCTGGCGTGCTGCAATTCATGGGGTCGCAAAGAGTTGGACACGACTGGGCGACTGAACTGAACTGAACTGAACTGAATAATAGGTATATTTTGAGTTGTGTACAACTAGTGATCTGGTAAATATTTAATAACCAGCTCAACCAGGGGTTAGGAGGGTCTTGACTTATAGCACTTGCCAGTTTCTGTGATGTAAATATTTCCACCATGGCTGATTTCAAGCTACCAACATGGCATCACAGAATGCAGAATTGTGGGCACACATTCTGAGCTGTATGAGCTGGTCCTGCACACCTTTGGTTACAATTTTGGGAAAGCCAGTTGGATGACTCCTGGATAAACCTTGTTATAATCCTAGGGGGATAATAAAGACCTACTGTATAGCACAGGGAACTCTACTCAGTACTCTGTAATGACCTATATGGGAAAAGAATCTAAAAAATAGTGAATATATGTATATGTCCCCTTCATGGATCATGCAGAGTACATCATGTGAAATGCCAGCCTGGACAAATCACAAGCTGAAATCAAGATTGCTGGGAGAATTAGAGCTAATCAGTGAATTTAGTAAAGTTGCAGGATACAAAATCAATACACGGACACACTTGCATTTCTATATACTAACAATGAAAAATCAGAAAGAGAAATTAAGGAATCAATCCCACTCACCATTGCAACAAAAAGAATAAAATATGTAGTAATAAACTTACCTAAGGCAACAAAAGAACCGTACACAGAAAATTATAAGACACTAATGAAAGAAATCAAAGATGACATAAACAGATGGAGAGATATTCCGTGTTCCTGGGTAGGAAGAATTAATATTGTGAGAAAGACTGTACTACCAAACGCAGTCTACAGAGTCAATATGATCCCTATCAAATTACGAATGGTATTTTTCACAGAACTAGAACAAAATTTTTCACAATTCATATGGAAGCACAAAAGACCCCGAATAGCCAAAGCAGTCTTGAGAAAGAAGAATGGAGCTGGAGGAATCAACCTTCCTGACTTCATATTATACTACAAAGCTACAGTCATCAAGACAGTATGGTACTGGCACAAAAACAGAAATATAGACCAATGGAACAAGATAGAAAGCCCAGAAATAGACCCATGCACCCATGGGTACCTTACTTTTGACAAAGGAGGCAAGAATATACAATGGGGCAAAGACAACCTCTTCAATAAATGGTGCTGGGAAAAGTGAATAGCTACATGTAAAAGAATGAAATTAGAACACTTCCTAACACCATACACAAAGATAAACTCAAAATGGATTAAAGACCTAAATGTAAGACCAGAAACTATAAAACTCATAGAGGAAAACATAGGCAGAACACTTGATGACATAAATCAAAGCAAGATCCTCTATGACCCATCTCCTAGAGTAATGGAAATAAAAACAAAAGTAAACAAGTGGGACCTGATTAAACTTAAAAGCTTTTGCACAGCAAAGGAAACTATAAGCAAGGTGAAAAGACAACCCTCAGAATGGGAGAAAATAATAGCAAATGAAACAACTGACAAAGGATTAATTTCCAAAATAAACAAGCAGCTCATACAACTCAATGCCAGAAAAACAAACAACCCAGTCAAAAAATGGGAAAAAGACCTAAATAGATATTTCTCCAAAGAAGACATACAGATGGCTAATAAACACATGAAAAGATGCTCAACATCTCTCATTATTAAAGAAATGCAAATCAAAACTACAATGAGATATCACCTCACACTGGTCAGAATGGCCCTCATCAAAAAGTCTACAAACAATAAATGCTGTAGAGGGTGTGGGGAAAAGGGAACACTCTTGCACTGTTGGTAGGAATGTAAATTGATATAGCCCCTATGAAAGACGGTATGGAGATTCCTTAAAAAACTAGGAATAAAACCACCATATGACCCAGCAATCCCACTCCTAGGCATATACCCTGAGGAAACCAAAATTGAAAGGGACACATGTATCCCATTGTTCACTGCAGCACTATTTACAATAGCTAGAACATGGAAGCAACCTAGATGTCCATCGACAGATGAATGGATAAAGAATTTGTGGTACATATACACAATGGAATATTACTCAGCCATAAAAAGGAATGCATTTGCGTCGGTTCTAATGAGGTGGATGAACCTAGAACCTATTATACAGAATGAAGGGAGTCAGAAAGAGAAAGATAAATATCGTATTCTGACATACATATACAGAATCTAAAAAAATGGTACTGAAGAATTTATTTACTGGGCAGCAGTGGAGAAACAGACATAGAGGATAGACTTATGAATGTGGGGAGAGGGAATGAGAGGGTGAGATGAATGAAATGCGTAACATGGAAACTTACATTACAATGTGTAAAACAGATAACCAACGGGAGTTTGCTATATGGCTCAGGAAACTCGGACAGGGGCTCTGTATCAACATAGAGGGGTGGGCTGGGGAGGGAGTTTCAAAAGGGACGGGATATATGTATACCTATGGCTGATTCATGTTGAGGTTTGACAGAAAACAACAAAATTCTGTAAAGCAATTATCCTTCAATAAAAAAATTAATTAGTTAAAAAAAAAGATTGCTGGGAGAAATATCAATAACCTCAGATATGCAGATGATACCACTCTAATGGCAGAAAGTGAAGAGGAACTAAACAGCCTCTTCATGACAGTGAAAGAGGAGAGTAAAAGGGCTGGCTTAAAACTCAGCATTCACAAAACTAAGATCATGGCATCTGGTCCCACCACTTCATGGCAAATAGATGGGGAAAAAGTGGAAGCAGTAATAGATTTTCTTTTCCTGGACTCCAAAATCACTGTGAATGGTGACTGCAACCATGAAATTAAAAGACAGTTGCTCCTTGGAAGGAATGTTATGACAAACCTAGACAGTGTATTAAAAAGTAGAGACATCACTTTGCCAACAAAAGTCTGTATAGTCAAATCTGTGGTTTCTCCAGTAGTCATGGATGGATGTGAGAGCTGGACCAAAAAGAAGGCTGAGCACTGAGGAACTGATACTTTCAAATTGTGGTGCTGGAGTACACTCTTGAGAGTCCCTTGGACAGCAAGGAGATCAAACCATTCAATGCTAAAGGAAATCAACCCTGAATATTCATTGGAAGGACTGATGCTGAAGCTGAAACTCCAATACTTCGGCCACCTGATGAGAAGAGCTGACTCATTGGAAAAAAACCTGATGCTGGGAAAGATAGTGACAGAGGGTGAGATGGTTAGATAGCATCACCAACTCAATGGACATGAATCTGAGCAAACTCTGGGAGTTGGTGATGGACAGGGAGGCCTGGCTTGCTGCAGTCTATGAGATCGCAAAGAATTGGAGATGACTTAGCAACTGAAGAACAACATATATATGTATAATTGATTCATTTTGCTGTACAGCAGAAACTAACACAATTGTAAATCAGCTATACTCCAATAAAATCAATTAAAAAAATATTAGTGGTAGGATCTGCAGCAGAGACATTTAATGTACTTTGACTCTCCATTACTCCCCCACATTCCTCATTGACCAATGGACTGGGAAAAGAGATAGAAGCATTTAAAAGTTGGTATGCAGCCACCAGTCCTCTCTTCCCTTGCCTCTGCACCTCTCGGTAAAGGAGATCACATGTTCCCAGTGGTGCAGATACAAGATGGTAGAACCTGTATCAACATGGTTCCATGAGGGGCTGTGTGGAGCTCAACCCCTATACACCAACCTTGGATGTGTGCCTTCCTTCTGTTAGTGACTAATGCCCAGCAAACCATCCTATACAGGATGACTTAAAACAATTTATTGCTGTAGCTTACATTTCTATGAGTTGGTTGGGCTCCAGGGGGTAGTTCTTCTTTTTTTTAAAACTTTTTATTTTGCATTGGAGTATGGACTTCCCAGGTGGCTCAGTGGTAAAATATCGGCCTGCCAATGCAGGAGACACAGGAAACAAGGGTTCTGTCTCTGGGTCTGGAAAATCCCCTGGAGGAGGAAATGGCAACCTACTCCAGTATTCTTGCCTGGAAAATTCCATGAACAGAGGAGCCTGGTGGGCTACAAGTCCCCAGGTTGCAAGGGTTGGACACAACTGAGCAACTGAGTACTGTAGTCAGTTAACAATGTTGTGGTAGTTTCAGGTGGATAGCAAAGGGAGTCAGCCATACATATACATGTATCCATTCTCCCCCAAACTCCCCTCTGATCCAGGCTGCCACATAACATTAAGCAGAGTTCCATTGCTATACAGTAGGACCTGGTTGGTTATCCGTTTTAAATATAGAAATGTATACATGTCCGTCCCAAACTCCCTATCTCTTCCCTCCATTCTTCCCAAGTGGGCAGTTCTGTTCTTCTCACTTAGGGTTTCACGTGTGCTGTGCTCAGTCACTCTGTCATGTCTCATTCTTTGTGACCCTATGGACTGTAGCCTGCCAGGCTCCTCTGTCCATGGAATTTTCCAGACAAGACTACTGGACTAGGTTGCCATTTCCTACTCCAGGGGATCTTTCCAACCCAGGGATAGAACACACATTTCTTGCATCTCTGCATTGGCAGGAGGATTCTTTATACCACTATGCCACCTGGGATGACTAGGGCTGGAATCCTTGGAAAGCTTGACTGGGATTGAACTGAGAATGACCTTCTTGCTAAGGTCTAACACCTAAGTGCTCCTCCACATAGAGTTGCATTCTCCAGCCATCTGCACATGGCCTCTCTTTGCAGTGGGATGGTCAGAGTTCTTATATCATGAATGACTTCAAATGCAGAGGCTGTCAAGATTTCCTAAGGCTTCTGCTTCATTTTCTTGCTTAAAGTGTGTCACGGGATCAGTGCAGAGACAGAGTAGCAGGTGACTAAGACAAGGGTGTGACTACCAGGAGGTAAGAGTCAGTGGGAGCCCTCTTTGGAGACTAGCTAATCAAATACCACAAGTAAGAAGTAAGCCTTTGTTATGTTAAGCCACTTAGATTTCAGGGTTAATTTGTTCCCTTGGCAAAACCTAATCTGACTAATCCAGAAATTGGTAGTGTATTAGTGAAGATAAGGTAGATGGTGCTGCAAAAATACCTCCCCCTTCCAAATCTTGGCAGCTTAATGTGTGAGCCTCTGGGGGGCTGATGGCTCTCCAGGACTGCTGCCTTCCAGTGATGACTCAGCGGTCTCGGTCACCAAGTGATGACTTATAGGCCACTTGCATTTTGTTGGTCTGTCATTAGGAACATGCGGCTTCCAGATCACCTGGGCAGGAGGAGAGAGGGCAAGGGGAACTCATGGCTCTGAAGTACCTAGTGGTCAGAACTAGTCATATGCCTCTTGCCCCAACTGTAAGGAAGCTGGAAAATTTGGGGTAGCACATGGATATTTGGGGATTAGTAAATGTCTCTGTCATAAAGTTACATGGAGTTCTTTGCCTCTTTTGTTTTTCCTCCCTTTCCTTTCCCCTACCTCACCCTCTATAAGAAATTTAAGAAAAAGAGAGTTTAATGGAAGGGTGAGAAGAAAGAGAGAGGAAAGAAGGAAAGAAATACCAAGGGAGGGAGGGTTGTAAGGAAGGAAGAATACAGAAGGAATGTATAAGATGCAAATTGGACCACTGAACTATTAGCAAAACTATTAACAAGTACTGCTAAACAAAATCTATTAACAAGTAACTGTAATAGCAGAGGCTTTCACTGTGCTTTTAGCCTTTTTTTTTTCCTTTTTAATCAGCAAAGATAAGGAAACTAAACCAGATTAAGTGCTATCTTATTGGAGATACAAAGGCAAACAAGGGGAAAGAAGTGATTGAAGAGCTCTTCAGAAAGCTCAGTACATTCAAATCAGCAGGGCCTGATTACTCACAACCCAGGGCACTTAAGGAATTGGCAAATGTAATTGCAAGACCACCAGCCTTTATTTTAGAAAACGAAGGTTGGACAAGAGAAAGTCCTGACAAGTGAATCTGCAGATGGAGTTGTTGTTGTTTTTTTTTTAAACAGAGAAAAGCGCAACTATAGTAATTATAGACTATTCAGTTTATCTTGGATACCTGGGAAGATACAGGAACAAATCATCAAACAATCAATTTGCAAACATCTAGAAAAGTACAAGGTTCTGCATAGTAATCAGCATGATTTTGTGATGTACAAATTATGCCAGACCAATTTAATTTTACCAGCAGAGAGTGATGAGCCCGTCGGAAGAGGGGAAAGCAATACCCACAATTGGACTTTCTAAGATTTTTTGTATTTGTTTGTTTTCTTTTTCTTTTTTTTTAAATTCCATCCCCAGACATTTTCAGCATCAACTCTCCAAGAGGATGCTACCTAGATCAACAGTTGGGTGGACATGATTCCAGTGAGGCACTCAAGAGTCGTAAAAACTAAGGTTCTGCTCCAGGCTGACACAGTTGTTAGTAACAGGTATTCTTATTTTAATCAGTTGTTGCGGACAAAGAGGATGACTGTGGTAAAGAAGATGTTGAGATACAAATAACATCCTCCACTACAGAGGGGAAGTATGAAAGAAAGAGGAGATATAAAAACCAGTCTAGGAAATACAGCAGCTAAATAATATAGGATTCAGGAATGGAAAATGGAGAAAATGATAACAGGGAAATGACTAGAGATATAATATTAAAAATTTTCCCAGAAAAGGACATATATGTTTACATTAAAAGAGCCCGCTGAGGACCAACTGCAGCCAGTGGAGAAGATAACCCACTCGGACACAGCATTGTTAAAATTTAGAACTCTAAGAATAAATTAAATTTCTAAAAGTTTCTAGAGAGAAAAATTCGGCCAACAACTCATGAATTAAAATTGAGCAGCCAAATTCTCATTAATATCTCTGGGTGCTAGAAGACAATAGAGTGGTCCTTTTAACTCTGGAGGAAGTTGAATTTAAAATAATTTGTATTTTCGGCCAACCTGTCGTTCAACTGTGAGAGTAGAACATAGACATTTCACATAAACCAGCACTTGGAAAGTTTACTTCCCAGGACTCCTTTCTTAAGAAGTTACTTGAATATATATTAAAGAGAATGAGGACATTATCCAAGAAAGAAGGTGGCAAGAGTCTTAATACATGAAATGGAATTAGAGTATAATACAAAATCTTCCATTTTAGAGCAGAAGGGCAATGTTCATAGCTCTAACATGCTCCTTAGCCTGGCAGTGCACAATGTTGATGTAATCTTAATAATGTAAGTATTTTGGCTTTAAACCCTTGCAGTCAACCTAAGGACAGAGTAAGGAAGATCTTGGTTATGTTGCCAAAAAAAAAGAAAATGCAAACATTAAACTTCATACTATGAAGCCCACAAAAAGTGGGAAGTGCAAATTGAAGGAAATATGAAGAGGAGAAGAGTATCATTGACATCCTCAACTTCTATAACGAGAAGTCAAGATATTCAAGTTTTAGAAAGAGAAATTGAGGCATGACATAATATTTAAAGTTATGAGGGTAACCAAGACAAAACTTTAAAATAATGACAACTACCCCAAACTGGAAAGAGTTAGCAGGAAGAAGATAATGTGAATGAGCTTAATGTTTATCTTTTGTAACTGGAGGCCATTCATAACCAAGAAATTGAAAAGAGGAATCAATTTCCAAACACCCCATATATTCAAAGAATGTGTAATTCAGGAGTGATTTTTCATAGGCATCAACAATCTTAAGGACACATTATAGTGCTAATGATCTTGTAGTCATGGCATTTTTTCCCATTCCATTATCCATGCCCAGTTATAAGATTATATTTGAAAACAAAGTCATATCTGCTTTAATGCTTTTTAAATTTTTTCTCAGAATTATCTCTATTATTCCACAGAGTACTCTTTCCAAAATTCATAGCATAATATATGGCTATGTGGCCTCTTGATGGTATTTTATTATATCTAATTTCTCTTCCCCAAGAATATATTCTCAGAATTGGGGTTTTGCTCCCACTGGATGAAAGCTTAGATGACCTTGTTATAGGATAAAAACTATTTTAAAATTATATCCTTAAAAATAATACAAAATTCCCTTGAATTACTTCTAGACGTTTATATAGCAGCATGGTTTACAGGCTCCTGTTAAAATGTGGCAGATGCAAGTAAAACTCTGCTGTTACTTCATAACTGAGGTACAAGACATTCAGTCGTGTAATGTGTGGGACCTACTTAGTGCAGAGTTAATGAAATGACCAACATGAGCTGGCTGCAGGAAGACAGGAGCCAATCACCAAAATTGTCATATATAAATTTCCATTATCAAGGAGTGTGTAATTACAAGTTCCACTGTACTTCTGATTACTGGCTAGAGTGGCATGCCACATGGCCACACAGATAAACACGGTTGCCATACATGTTGCTTGCTAGCTTTAAATTATGCAATTCTTGATTACTCTTGGCAAGAGTTAAACTATTTCAAATTTTGCACAAAATTGGTACTTACCTAATAGGCCAATTACACTACTTCAAATATGCATTATTCTAATTTTTCTAAAATATGAGTATATTGTAAAAGAGAAGTATTTACTTTTTTAAATTAAGGGAAGTCAGGGGGGTGTTTACAACCAGAGGAACTAAAAGCAAAAGTCTTTAGGACTTCCATGGTGGTCCAGTGGTTAAGAATCTGCCTGCCCATGCAAGGGACACATATTCGATCCCTTGTCAAGGAAGATTTCACATACCACATAGCAACTAAGTCTGCATGCCTCAAATACTGAACCCCCACACCCTAGAGCCTATGTTCTGCTACAAGAGAAGCCGCTGCAATGAGAAACCCACACACTGCAACAAAAACCTAGTGCAGCCAAAAGTAACAATAAATAAATTAATTAATTAAAAAAAATCTTTAAAACAGCTTTCATAAGAGATGGAATTGGGGGTGGGGGTAGGAATCATCATAAGCTTCTCTGTATCATTTCATCTACACTGGTCAATTTATTGAAGGTGTATTTACTACCCTAACATAGTAAGTATTGTTTTACAGTAATTAAATTCATAAAAACATTTACAGTTGTCTCTCTCATTTTTTTCTTTTAGTTGTCTCTCTTAATATTTCTCAATGACTGGTCCCTGCAATACTTGTTAAAAATGCGGAATCCCTGGTTCCAAATACAGCCCTAATGAACTTGAGCCCCTCAACTGGGACCCAGGAATCTGCATTGGAACCAGCGGTTGAGACACAGATCTTACCAAAGGCTTACTTGTACATCTTCGTCAGGTGTATTTCAGGACTGAACTTCTTGTGAAACCATCACATGCTGTATGGCCTTCTGTGGTATTTACCATATCCCAGCATCCTTCCTTCCATTTCTGTACCATGAAGATGAAGGGATAAAAGATGACCTCACACACTCTCTTTTTGCATATGATCTTATCTAGGGGAATAATAGTTCTTTTCAAGTTCCCTTAAGCTGTGCCACTTCTTAAACATGGAACAGCTAAGAAAATCTCAGTTTTAAAATTCATGGCAATGACTGGTTTGTTAATTATGTAAGGAGAAATATTTTGATACTGTCTTTGTTTCTTATTTTGGTGCTAATCATTTTTTCTCATTCCTGTGACTGCAGGAATATTGATCTCAGCGTTACTTTGACCACTAATGAATTATGATGGCAATAAGCAGAGACGCACACCTCCAGCCTCCTGGGAGCTTAATCTTCTGCTACAACGTTTGCATTTGTAAGTCAGCATCTGTGTAATCTATATTCAAACTATCTGTTATTCTCCTTTAATTACATATTGGTGGTGATCCATTTGTAGCTTGAGAGCAACCAACTGGAGAGTCAAAGAAGTTATTAAAATATTGACTTTAAATTAGAAGGCCAAAAAGAAACATAGCTGAGTTTATTTCTACCCATTTCATTGTGATGATTCGGGGACAGTTATTCCCCTTCATGTCAAGGAAACCTGGGTCTAAAAAGTTAGTACAGAAGTTTTACCTTAAAAGAACTTTTAACCTTATTAAAGTTCTACCTTAGAACTTTTAACAGTATTTCTGTTAATATCAGCTTTACCTTATCTGTCAAGCACCATTTGGTTTGGCAGGTGATACATTCTTTTTACATCCTGTGTTTCCTACTTGGGCTTCCCTCGTGGATCAGTGGTAAAGAAGCCACCTGCCAATGCAGGAGATGCAGGTTCGATCCCTGGTTAAGGAAGATGCCCTAGAGAAGGAAATGGCAACCCACTCCAGTATTCTTGCCTGGGAAATCCTATGGACAGAAGAGCCTGGCAGGCTACAGTCCATGGGGTCACAAAAGATTTGGACACAACTTAGTGACTAAACAACAACAACTTTCTACTTGGTCCTGATCAGTCACTTAAGTTGAGATTTAGGGAATTGTGGATGGTCAAGTCAAACCCAGAAAACTTTTCCTTTTAGCATTTTGCTAACTTATTTTGACATAGTTTCAAATTTCTATAAAAGTTTCAAGAATTGTACAAGGAATCCCCTTTACTGAGATTCATATTTATTTATATCTTGCTGCATTCACTACCTCTCTCTTTCTACAGATCTATTTATATTGCACACTCTGTTTCTTTCCTGACCCATTTGAGAGTAAATTGAAGACACCCTATCCTTTACTCTGAAATATTTTGGTATTTGTCTAAGAATAACATTCTCTTTAATAACTATGGTTGCTATCAAAATGAGATATTTTAACACAATATAAGCCATAGTCCAAATTTAAATTCAGATTTTCTCAATTATCTCAGTGATGTCCCAATAATTTGTTACAAGTTAATTTTTTCTTCCCCAGACCCGGATCCAGTCCAGGATAATGCATTGTACTGGGTTGTAATATCTCCTTTGTTTCTTGTAATCTGGGAAAGTTTCTAAGCCTTTGTCTTCCTAACTTGACACTTTTAAAAAGAGCAGATCAATACCCCATTTTTTTTCTTTGTCTTTCTCGTTTAGGATGCAGGGGAAGGCTCTTCATTCTGGGTTTGACTGGGGTGTCTTCATGTTTAGACCTGTGTTATATATTTTTGGCAGAGATACCATTGAGGTGAAGAAGCCCTGTCCTTGTCCATGTACCATAACAGGGGTACCCGAAGTCCATCAATGTTGACTTTGATCACTTGGTTCAGGTGCTTTGTCCACTGTGAAGTTACGGCTTTGCTCCTTGTAAATTACAAGTGTTTTGTGGGGAGGTATTTTGAGACTATGTCAATATCCTGTCTATAAAATTTCTCTTTGACTACTTTGCACTGTTTAGTGATGTTACTTCTAGATTTATTAGTTGTCATTTTGCTATAAGGAAGAGCTTTCCTTCTCCACATTTACTTTTTTTACTTATTTAAGTCCAAACTCATGGATTCTTATGGTATTCAATGGGTTATGATCTATTTCTGTCCTTCTGGATTTTGATGCTCAAATTTTCTGATTTGGCCAGCCCCTTTAATCTGTTTTTATTATTATTATTTTTTGACATGTTTTCATGATGCTTTGAAGTACTACCTTACTTTCTATAGCAAATGACTCATCTTGTGCTTCCTCTGGCCCCTCCCTGGAATTAACCATTTCTCCCATGAGCTCCCAGGTGAATTTTGCTAAGAAAATCAAATTTATCTTTTGTGTCTACTCCTCCCCCTTTCTCTTCACCTTTTAGTAACCTGTCCCATGAGTCCCTACTGTAACCATAATTTTTAGTATCTCTAGTTAGGAAATTCTGATAAATTCATTTGCTTTAAAGTTTTTTGGGAATGATTGCATTACCTTTCTTAGAAATGTTTGCATTTTATTTTATTTATTATTATTATCTCTTTGGCCATGGCCATGCCGCATGGCATGCAAGATCTTAGTGCCCTGACCAGGGATTCACCCGCTGCACCCTGCAGGGGAAGCATGGAGTCTTAACCACTGGCTCTCCAGAGAAGCCCCAATATTTGTACTTTAAAAGAGGAAACCAGTTAGAAAGCATTCCTTTCAATTTTTATTGTCATTTTTCCCCTTTTGCTCATTTTGTGAGAGGAGAGTTTTTCTTTTTTTTTTTAAAGGAAGTGCTAGACATAATGAATGAAACACATATTACTGAGCCTAAAATGAATTACATTAGCATTCGTATCTTTTATCTAATAAATTATGGTGCATATATATGCTTACCTATTAGAAAATTTTAACTTCTGAATACTTATATTCTAATTGGTGTTCAAAACTTCTATCAAATAATTTATCATAGGATTTGTCACTTTACTAAGCCAGTTTATTATTGGACATGTGAATTTGCCTCTCTTTTTATTAATTTTCATCATCACAAGACTATATGCATAATTATTCTGTTTTACCAAGAAACAATTATTAAATGCTCATAGGTTCATGGACATATCCAATTGTTTGCTATTCTTTCTTTCCTTTCTCTTCTCTTTTCTTCCTTTTTCTACCTTGAGATTATATTTACCTTTTAACCTAAGAGGCAGGTCATAGGGAATAAATTTTATAAAATACAATGCCTGCCTCATGGCATGATTAGGAGAACTAAACACAATAAAATGCATATGGAAGCTCTTAGCACACTACATGACATCAGTTTTTACTTTTTGATCATTTAAGAAATTGTACTTCCACAAGCTTGCTGCTGCTCCTGCTAAGTTGCTTCCGTTGTGTCTGACTCTTTGCAACCCTATGGACTACAGCCTGCCAGGCTCCTCTGTCCATGCGATTCTCTAGGCAAGAATACCAGAATGAGTTGCCATGCCCTCCTCCAGGGGATCTTCCTGACCCAGGGATCGAACTTACGTCTCTTATGTCTCCTGCATTGGCAGGCAGGTTCTTTACCATTAGGGTTACCTGGGAAGCCCTCCACAAGCTTGAAAGGTCCTCAAAACTGCTACTCTGTGCAAAACTTCTCCTTTAGTAAAATGAAGGCCTATGGTAAATAAGTATGATTCTTTGTAGGGTTTGCATTTAAATTGTAGTAGGTAGATTAAGAGTTTTGCCAAGGATGGGAGCAAGACAATATAATGTGAATTTGGTCATGAGACAAAGGACTCTGGCTCAGTGACTGCCCTGCCAGGTGACCTTAGTGACTTTGCTTTGAGGCTTCAGTTTATTCAACTGTATTACAGTGTGGATGGCCTCCAGGGTGCTTTTGGTTTTAAAACCTGATGATTCTACAAATGCAGCACTTTAAAAAATGGATTTACCCCTGGGATGAAGAAAGTCCTGAAAGATGTATACCACCACACTCATGCTGGGGGTGCCAGGGTGATGGTAGGAGGGAGGGCATTCTTTCCTCCCCTGTCTCTCCCTCTTTTCTTCCCTCCCCATCTCCTTCCCTTCTTTCTTTCCTTCCTGACTTACTTCTTCTTTCAACAATTATTTATAGCATCTTCCATGAGCCAGGCACTATACCTGGGCACTGGCATATAAGAATGTTTCAGTCTTGCATTGATGAAGCTAATAGTCTTTTTGTCTATTTATTTTTTTCCTAAAAAATATCAGAGAACGTGAATGAACGATAACATGAATGTTCATATCTACTAGATTTACCAATTGTTAACATTTTTTGTTCTGTGTGATTGTATCTGTGTGTGTATATGTGCATATGTATACACACATGTATTTTTCTGCACCATTTAAAAGTTTCAGACTCCATGCTTCGCCTCTAAGTAACTGAACGTACATCTCCAAGAATCAGTGCACTCTCATATGTACCATAATACCATTATCACACCTAACTTAGATGAGCTGCCCCCAAATTAGTACCAATCCTATAGAATTATACAATGTCTGTTTCACATTCAGGTTGCTTTAATTATCCCAAGAATGTCTTTTAATGCCCTCTTCACCAAATCCTGGTTCTCCAGACAAAGTTTCACACATTAATTTGATTTTTGTCTTTCTTTTTTTTGGCCTCGATGCACAGCTTGTGGGATGTTAGTTGCCAGATCAGGGTGTAAGCCCAGGCCCTCAGCAGTGAGAGTGAGGAGTCCTAACCACTGGACCGCCAAAGAATTCCCCCATGTCTCTTTTAATATAGAACTGTTCCCCTGATTTTTCTTTTTTAATGACATTGACTTTTTGAAAAGCACAGGCTCATCATCTTATAGAACATATAAAATTCTATTGATAGATTTGTCTGATTCCTTATGGTGCCATGTAACTTATTTCTGTTATTCTGCCTATTTATTGTAATCTGGGAGTTAGATCTCAACGTTTGATTTATGGATAAAGTTGTGCTATCTAGTTGAAGTTTTCTACAAAGATCATTTATTACTGATGATGAAAAAGTAGAAATAAATTTAAATTTATATTATATAATTTGTTGAGATATAGTACAAAAACATGAGTTTGCTAGCAGAGGCCTGGATTTGAGTCCAAATTCTATTCTCTCTAGCAGTTTGACCAGATTAGCTAACCTAGTAATTTAGCCTTTCACAAAAGACCAGAGAAGACAGATCACTCCAGGAACCTTCTTGAAATGTGTATGCTTGTCCCACCTCTCCACTCCCTGATATT
The DNA here is from genome assembly GCF_054371585.1 of Giraffa tippelskirchi. Lineage (NCBI taxonomy): Eukaryota > Metazoa > Chordata > Mammalia > Artiodactyla > Giraffidae > Giraffa > Giraffa tippelskirchi. The sequence continues at coordinate 175,655,319 of NC_137275.1, forward strand.
TTTTTAAAAAGAGGAGTAGTTTACACCACCTTTTATCCTCAGGCCACCCTTCTAACCCCCACCCCATGCGTAAATGCTACCAATTCTGAAACATTTGGGAAGTCTCTACCTTGAAAGATTATCTTAAGAGTTGGAGATATATAATAATATGTATGTTTAATGTGTATAAAGATAATAATATGTATAAAGTACAGAGCACAGAGTCTGCCACATTATTATATGCTCAGTTCACCCACCACTGTTACTGTCATTACAGAAGTAATGCAAAGAAGAGAGAGAGAATTCTTTGCAAAGAAGAGAGAGAGAATTTGAAAAGGGACAGGAAGTGGTATAGTACAGAAGAGGAGTGTTCAGTTTCCAAGTGGTTACTTCAAAAAACCTTCTAAGAATGTTTGTGTTTGTGCAGTGACCTAAATAAAAGTTCAGCTGGGACAGTACTATAACCGAGTAATCACTAACATTTATGCAGCCCTTTACAGTTTACAAAGCACATCCACATGCCTTTTTATGTTTGATATACACCCTCTTTCACGAAGATCAGCTATGTGTAATGCTTTGCCAAAGGACACAGTGTAATCTGTGAAAGTGAAAGTGAAAGTCGCTCAGTTGCGTCCAGCTCTTTGTGACTCCATAGACTGTAGCCCATGGAATTCTCCAGGGCAGAATACTGGAGTGGGTAAGCCTTTCCCTTCTCTAGGGGATCTTCCCAACCCAGGGATTGAACCCAGGTCTCCCACATTGCAGGTAGATTCTTTACCAGCCAAGCCACAAGGGAAGCCGTGTAATCTGTGGGGGAGCTCAAATTAGGAGTTCTGATTGTAGAACAGACTTCTTTTGCTGAAAATGTGCAGCCTGAAACAGACACCAAATGTCTCTTTTCTAAATTCCTGACCAAGGGACTCATTCCTTATGGTGTAGGTTATTGAAATGCTTAGTTTAAAGCTCTCTATTTCAGACTTACAGCTCCTCTTCTGTCGTATTTTATGTACGCTGGGTGACATTTCCGGTACTGTCGTGTGTTGTTACTCAGCCAGAAAGCTTTAGTTATTCCTTGCTCTTTGCTCTGACACAGAGAAGTACTGGTTAGTGAATCTGAATTAACACCATCAGATGCATATTAAAAATGCATTTGAACCTTTCAGCCAGACTAATTTCCTTCCTAATACTGTCTTGTTGTTGTTTAGTCACTAAGTCATGTCCAACTCTTTGGTACTGTTTGACATTAGGCAAATTAAAGACTCGTCCAAAGATAGGCCCTCGTGTTTTTTTTATTTTAGGCCCTTGTTTTTTGAAGCAGTTTGAATTGATGTTTCTTAGTGTTGACCTTGATATTTTTAACCTGGTCATGCATATCTCTCTTTCGGATAAGAGAAATATTACTGTTCTAAACAAAAATTGACTATCTTTTGTTTAGCAGCATAGTGTAGCATGAAACATCTTAGAGGAGTTGCTTTATTCTTTATTATTCAGTTCAAGATATTTTCTAGTTTCTTTTGTGATTTCTTCTTTGTATCCCAAGATAGTTAGAGTTGTATTTTTTTAATTTCCAAATATTTGTGGACTTTCTAGTTAACTTATTAATTGTATCTATATTTCTTTTCTTTGTTTATTGGAAGATAATTACTTTACAGTGTTGTATTGGTTTCTGCCATACAACGTATGAATCAGCTATAAGTAAACATATATCCCCTCCCTCTTGAGTCTACCCCACCACCCCCATCCCCCATCCCAGCGCTCTGGGTCATCACAGAGCACTGGGCTGAGCTCCCTGTCTTATACAACAGCTTCCCACTAGCTATCTATTTTACACGTGATAATGTATATATTTCAATGCTACTCTCTCAATTTGTCCCACTCTCTCCTTCCCCCTCTATGTCCACAATCTTATTGGTGTTTTAGCATAACTTTGCGATGTCCGGGGAACAGATTCTGTGAGATTTCAGTCTTGGGAAAGCAGCTGAGACTTGCTTTGCTGTCCAGCATTTGTTGATTTTACAAGTGCTACAAGTGCACTTGAAGAAGGAAACGTTTTCTGTAGTTGTTAGTAGGAATGTTCCTTGTATATCAATTACACTGTGTGTTAATCTTGCTCAAATCATATGTATTTGCTGATATGCTTATTTGTTTTGGCTTGACTGTTTGCTTACCCTGTTATTTCCCGAGGGTTAAAAAGTGTGCTAAAATCTCTCACTAAAAGTATGGATTCATTTCTCTCTTCAGTTTTTGCTATGTATATATTTTTGGAGGCAAAGTTATTTGGTGCGTACAAATTTAGAATTGTTCTGTCTTGTGAATGTAACCTTTTTTCTCATAATGAAGTGTCATTTGTCTCTAGGAATTCTTTCTTCTTCAGAGAATGCTGCTGCTGCTGCTAAGTCGCTTCAGTCGTGTCTGACTCTGTGCGACCGCATAGACAGCAGCCCACCAGGCTCCTCTGTCCCTGGGATTCTCCAGGCAAGAATACCGGAGTGGGTTGCCATTTCCTTCTTCAATGCATGCATGCATGCTAAGTTGCTTCAATCGTGTCCGACTCTGTGCAACTCCATGGACAGCAGCCCACCAGGCTCCTCTGTCCATGGGGTTCTCCAGGCAAGAATACTGGAGTGGGTTGCCATTTCCTTCTCCAGCTTCAGAGACTACTTTGATACGAATATAGCTAAACTGTGTTTCTCCTGGTTAATATTCACATCCTTTATATCATTCTTTTCCCTTTTCTGTCTGATTATTCTTGATCTTTTTAATACTTCACTTATGTCTCCCCTTAATATTTTGCCATATTTCCTTTACACAATTTTTTCTCACCTTTTAAAATCAAATTGTAGACATTGTGGCTTCAGTATACATTTCTCCAAATAATCACCTAATATCTTAATACCCAGTCCATACTCAAATACCCACAGTTGTTTCTAAGGTGACTTTGATAACTGTGTGGGTCATTGCATTTGACTATGTGGCTCTTAGTCTTTCAAAATCTAGAATAAACTAACTTAATTAATATACTCTTATATCAAGAGTGACCATAAGGAAATGAAATAGATATTTTAAAAGTTACATATATATATCGGAGAAGGCAATGGCAACTCACTCCAGTACTCTTGCCTGGAGAATCCCATGGATGGAGGAGCCTGGTAGGCTGCAGTCCATGGGGTCGCTAGGAGTCGGACACGACTGAGCGACTTCACTTTCACTTTCATGCATTGGAGAAGGAAATGGCAACCCACTTCAGTGTTCTTGCCTGGAGAATCCCAGGGACGGGGCAGCCTGGTGGGCTGCCATCTACGGGGTTGCATATGTATATGTACATGACTATATATACATATATATATAATATATAATAATACATCTCATTTTTAATAATAATCTGAAAAGGCTAGAAAGTAGAAATGAAAAAATACTTTTCTACTTTCTACCGATTGTGAGCATTACTACCTTCCTGTTATATTTATCTATTTCTGAATTTTGAAGAAATCTTAGTCTGTTTCACATTATATGCTCATTATAGTGGCTGAGAAATGAACATTCTGAGACTAAAGGTATAAACTCTTTTAAGGCTTTCCAGGAATGTGTTTCAAATGTTAATAATCCCAATGTGCCAAAGCTTATGGCATTAGAAAGGATGTCTTCTTCAAAGCAGACAGTGCATGGGTAATTACTTATTGTGGATATTTAGTTATTATAGATAATTAGTTACCATACACCTATAGAGGATATTTGTCCTTTGCTCATCTGTGGTAAAAACTGAAAATGCCAAAGATACCTTCTCAGGCTTCCTCAAAGCTAAGCCATCAGCTTGTAACCAGGGATTAACCTGTCAAATAGGCCCCCCCTTTAGACTGAGACTGAAATCGTTTATGCAAAGAATTGGGCACAGTGGAGATCCTTCTGGGGTATATAGTGACAGTCACCTAGAGCAAGTCAGCATATGATACTCAGTGCTCAGGTAGGGCTCAAGCCATGAGGTCCAGCATTCAGTGGTGGTGGCAGCAGTGTTCCCACCAGAAGGAATCTGGCATGATTTCAGCTCTGGTCTTGGTCAATGTCTTATTCTTTCCCATTTCTTGAGCCTGTTTGTCCAGCCTTCTCTGATCCCATCAAGTCTCAATATCCTTTAATAAATTGCTCTGTTGAAACAAGCCAGAGTTTGATTCTACTGCTTGCAAAAAAAGAACTTGGTAAATTTCCATGCAGGAATTCTCCCCTCTATATGGCAGGACCTATTTCAAATGGTAGGAGAATTGACATGCATGAGGGAGATCAGGGGGTGGGGGGAACAGAAAGGTCTCAGCAAGTTGAATTCTCAGGACAGGGAACTGGGAAGAATCTGGTTGAAATTGGGTCAGTATTGAGAGGAAGGTAAGAGCAGCTTCTTAAGAAGGTAACATTTATCACTCTTGGGCACCTGATCTGGTTGCCAGCAGAGTGACTGCAGGGCCCGTTCAGGAATCCAGCCCTTGTAAATGTGGATATGGAATGTTAGGCCTCCAAATGAATGGTAAGCCAAGTGGCCTTGATTGGGACTGACTGTGCATCTGAGACTCTGGGTGGGATCAAGGGGCCGTAGCAGATGAAGCTGTGTAGACTTGCTGCTGCTGCTAAGTTGCTTCAGTCGTGTCCGACTCTGTGCAACCCCATAGATGGCAGCCCACCAGGCTCCGCCATCCCTGGGGTTCTCCAGGCAAGAATACTGGAGTGGGTTGCCATTTCCTTCTCCAGTGCATGAAAGGGAAAAGTGAAAGTGAAGTTGCTCAGTCGTGTCCGACTCTTAGCAACCCCATGGGCTGTAGCCTACCAGGCTCCTCCATCAATGGGATTTTCCAGGCAAGAGTACTGGAGTGGGGTGCCATTGCCTTCTCCGGTGTAGACTTGAAGTAGAAGCTAATAATCACCATGGAAGGCCATGCTACCACTTTTAGAATTTCTCTTTGGCAGTTTTCTTCAGAACCAATTTTCAAGTAATACAACCAAGGCAGCCTTATTATATAAGAGGTCAACTTTATGTCTGACCAAAACCAGTATGGAGGGCCCCAGCTTGATCACCTTCCATATGGGAACAGACTTGGAATTAAATAAAAAATTTAAAGAAATTTTGTCCATTTCAAAATCCAGAAAACCAAGGTTGTAATCACTGGGGATATTTTTAAAAGCATTGCCAGTTCTAAAGGCAAGCTTTAGAGTAACTATTCGTTTAGCCTTTATACATTTCCTAAGTTATACCAGGGCTTTGCATCAACTATCTTCTTTAAATCTCTCAACAACCCTGGAAGGTAGGTTTTAGTAACCTTGCTTTACAGATGAAAGCGCAGGCTGAAAAGTTAATTATCAGATAAGACAGTACGTGAGTGGTAAAGTGAGAATTCAAACCTAGGTCTAGTTCTCTCTAAAGCACATGCTCTTCCTGTAGGCAGTGCTTAGGGAGGAACCAGAAGACTTTAAGCAATTTCAGCATTACTGTTGTCTCCTCAGGAAATTGCTTTAAGGGAAACAATATACACCTGATTATAAATTCCAGCTTTTAAAAGTCACAGTTAACATATCCAGGAGGCCATTTGTGAAATAACCCACAAGATTCTGCCCAAAGGCTATGAAATCTTTGATTAAGGGCTTAAAAACATTGAAAAGCAATACATAGTGGATCTAACTACAGCTCAAGTAATAAAACACCTTCACTGATTTTCATACTCAGCAAAAATATTTTTAATGATAAAAAATAATCATAATCCTCACTCGACTAAACTCAGTGACACATTGGAAAATTAGCCTGGCTTGTGTAACCTTAAACGCAGCTGTGCTGTCTGCGTGAGCACGATGCTTTCTGCCACAGTGAAGAAGAGAGGGCCTGCTTGTGAAGGGGTTCTTTCTGGGCATTTCTTTCCATGATTCTTAGTGTGTATTTGTTAAGGACCCCCCCCCCGCCCCACCCCACCCCCGACCACCACACATACACACACACACAATAGCTAGAAATCTCACCCACTAGAGTTCATTTGGCTAACCTTAGGCCGGTCTTCAGACTGCTGCTAACGCCCACCAGTAAGGACAAAGAAAGGGGAACAGACACTGAATTGCCATGCTTTTATACCTCTTCCCCACCAAACAGCGAGGGAGGGACAATTGTATAGATTGTGAAGGGGAGGTGGGCTGCGTGTGACTGAGTTAGCGAGAGAGGTGGTGAAGATTTCAGATTTTCTTTTTTAAAATAATAGTTTGTTGTGTGGACCTCAGCAGCAGATAGGGCAGTGCCTGCTGGGTGGCACTTAGTCCCACAGACCGATTCACTGTGGGATGGTCTCTGTGTTAGGAGCTAGGTCAGGGGATGCTAGGTCAATCAAGTCTTCCCTGGTGGCTCAGACGGTGAAGAATCCGTTTGCAATGCAGGAGACCTGGGTTCAATCCCTGGGTCAGGAAGATTCCTTGGAGGAGGAAATGGCTACTCACCCCAGTAGTCTTGCCTGGGAAATCCCATGGACAGAGGATCCTGGCGGGCTACAGTCCGTAGGAGGCGGAACTGGACACAACTGAGCAACTAACACTTCCACCTTGGTTGGTGCTTTGTCCTTACCTCCCAATCACTGACTCAGTGGGGAGTGTCAAGTGGTGCTGTGTTGTCTTGAGGTTTCCTAAAAACAACAGCAACAATAACAGCTACCACCAATCAAGCAAAAACTTTCTGCTTCCCAAATTTGTCTCCCAGGGAAGATCCAAAGGCTGTTCTGAACCAGCTGGGCACTGATGTCTCTGTGCTCCTCTGATTTGTGGGTTTGGTGGTGGGAGGCAGGAAGGAACCCAGCAGAGGGGTCTTCCATGCTGTTGCCTCCCTCCTACAATTGTTTCAGATGTCCCAGCTCCAGCCAGACAGTCCTAGATTGTCTCTGCACAGCATGCACAAAACCCCCTGTTTTGTAAAAATAGCTCCTTTGATTTCTCCCAGCCTCGGACCCTGCTTCATTAGGGGCACTGACCAAGAGACAAGTCATCTGTGGCTATCCTGGGGAGAGGGGAAGGGACCACCCATGGCTTCCCAGCTGCACTGCCTGTGGAGCAAAAAGTTCAGAAGCAAAGGATTTTTAAAAATATAATGATATAAAAAGAATGAAAGAAAGAATACCTCTGAAAGCCCTTACTGTTTCCTGCTATCGCCTACAGCGATTGTCCTTTCATTAGCTTGGTATAACAATGTGAAGGTTTTTTTTTTCACTTTGATATCAGCCTAATTCTTGAGATTAAGCTTACGGCAAGCCACCTATCAAGGTTAGAGAAAAGAAAGGTGTAACTGGGAATACCACCAGTCCTTTAGCTATTGTACATTTTCATGTTCATCCTTTGAAGAGTGAGATAATAATATATTGTCTTGTTACTCAGGATCCCCTTGGTTACTGGCAACCAAAAGCCAAATTGAACTTGTGTAGGAGAAAGGAAGGGTTTATTGGGAGAATATTGAGGTGTTTTAAGTACATTGAAGGCAGGATCAAAAGTCAACCTTTGAGAAAGACAAGGAAGCAGTCAAATTTAACACAAAACAAAACAATAAAACTAGGAGCCAAAGTGCTATCGGAATTCTCTCCCTCTGCCCCTTGTGGTTGTGTCCACATCCCTCTCTCTGAGTAGATCTTGAGTTTCACTGTTGTCGGATAGAGCACGAAAGGGACCCTGACTTTATTTCTTAATTCCAGATAGAAATATTTTAGGGAAGGAGAGGATTGTCCTGACTTTAGGCAGGGACACAGCCTGGTCCAGTTAATTGTGTCAGCTAAGAACATGGTTCAGCTCTCTTGAACCCCATGTTTGGAATGTGGAAAACAGCAGTTCCAAGAAGGGAGTTTCTTTCTTGGAAGGAGGGAAGGGGTTTAATATTATATAATATTAATATAACATTATTATTATAGTCAATAACATAATTAATTATGTAATATTAATATAACTCCACAGAGATCTGAAAAGAATCCTTATCTGATTCTTGGCAACCAGAGTCTTGATATAAGCCAGAAATTAAAAACCTGATCCAGATATGGATATATGGCAAAAACTATAGGATTCATTCACTCATTCAACTTGGGACTCCTAAGAATGCAAAATACTGAGAATGACTCAACTCACATTCTTAAGTAAACCAACTACGTAGTAGTTTACACTCTTATTTATACACATTACTGTGTAAGGGATTTTAGTGAATTTTATGTTCACCTCTGGTTTCTCCTAGAAGAAGCTGTGACCACTGTAATTTCATGTGTCTAAGGGAGTTTTCTACACTAGTCTGGACTGGATTTTTTTCTGCATACTCTCCATTGTTTTCATTTTATTTGGTTTGGTGTGAGACATCCACTTTTTACCTTTAAGCTCTTATTTCTGAATGTTGCCTCTGCTAACCCCCTAGGACAGTTGTGTTCACAGTGGCCCCCTGGCCTGATGGAGTTCCCTCTGTACAGGTTCAAGGACATCCATTGTCATCCTGCTGAGGTGACTGCCTCTCCAGGTGCTGATGGTGGGTGGAATGTTCCAAGCCCATTAGGCAGGATGAGCCTTCTTCTCCTGACTGGTGTCTGAAAAGCACATTAAGAGATTGCACCTTTATGCAGGTCTCTGGTGTAGTCTTCTGCACAAAATACTCCTTTCTTTCCACCACCCATCTTGCCTGACTCTCCCTGCCACAATATGTTGCCAGCAGCCTAGATATTACTGTTCATTAATTCATGCCTAACATGCAGTGGCTTATACTAGGTGTTATTAAATGTCTAAAAATAGGCACAGAGCCTGGAAGTGAAAATTGCAAAATGGCTGGGTGGAAAAAATGATGGGACACAGAGCAGGCCTTTTGATATTTTTCGTTGTGGTTATCTTTTCCAGGTTAAATAAGACTAATACACATGGTGAACCAAGGGCAATTAGACACTTCAGATGTTATACTTTTTAGCTTTTTCCAAAATCTGTTTTATTTCTTTAATTTAATGGGACTTTGCCTTGATTGGGACCATTTGCGTAAGATGTCTTGCATTACGTGTTTGCCATCATGTTTGCCATCGTGTTTGCATGTTTGCATTTCTCAAGGTTTGCCTGTCAAATCAGGAAACTAATTCCAGCAAATATACTTTCATGTACACATGACCATAATTGGAATATAAGACTATACTAAAACAAACCCCCAAAATGGTCTTTAAGAGTAAAAGGTTTTATGCTTTCTATTTATAGGAAGAATTTGGGGAGAAGGAGAGAATAGCTTTATTTTTAAAATAATAAAATTGAGTATATAGCAGACTTCCCTGATGGCCCAATGGTTAAAAATCCACCTGCCAATGCGGGGTACACAGGTTCAATCCCTGGTCTGCGAAGATCCCACAAGTCACTGGGCAGTTAAGCTCTTGCGATGAAACTGCAGAGCCATCAAGCTCTCGAGCCTGTGCTCCTCAACAAGAAAAGCCACTGCAATGAGAAGCCTGTGTACTGAAACTAGAGAGTAGCCCCCACACAGCAATGAAGACTCAGTGCAGCCAAAATAAAGAAATAATTTAAATGCAAAAGTGTAGTATAATGTTTTCTGATTGTAACCTGAACAGCTGACAAGGCAAAGAAGGTTGCAGGATTCCTACCTGTGATTGCTGAACAACAGACCTTTCTGCTTTTCTTTATTTTTTTAAATCGAAGAATAGTTGATTTACTATTATATTAGTTTCAAGTGTACAACGTAGTGATTCCGTATTTTTATAAGTGATACTCTATTTAAAGTTATTGCAAAACAACGGCTATAACCTTTTTGCTTTACTTTCCTCCTCTGCTTTCCATCACTCCCCATAAAGTGTTAGCCCACTGCTTACTCTCATCCTGTCTTTAAGGAGACCTGGCTAAAATATTTTCTAACATGCTGTAAACATGATTTCACAAATAATCTTAGCACTATGATTTTATTTAATCTTTATAACAAATCTGTAATGTAAATAGCCTAGGCCCACTCGTTATAAATGTCAAGGCTGGAAGATGTATTCGCAATTTTTGATTTTAAGTCAAGGACTTTTCTCATCATTCATATTTCTGAAATTAGGGTCTGAAGATCCTTGAAAGTCTGCAGTTGTATTTTCAAGGGGCCTTGAGTTCTCTGCAAGAATTTAATTTTGTGTTTTCATTTTGGTAATAATAATAAATGACTATCAACATATTTTTGTTCCTGTGGATGATCAACTTAACAGAGAGCTGCTGTGTGCTTTCAGGGCCTGTATTTTTGTCTGTGTTTGAGATTTTTGTAGGTGCCAGGGAGTGCCACCTTAATTGTTGGAGACAAATGATTTGGAAAACACACATAGAGGCAGTTAATATGTGAAGATTGTCCTCACCAAGTGAAGGCCAAATGACTTCATCACAGGATGTATGAAGGAAGGCTCCGCATAGTTGAATGGAGACAAGAGGTGGAAGCATTGAGTCATTACACAGCATGTGGTCATCAACACACTGGGCTCAGAGGAGCCTGTACAACAAGAACACATTCAGGTTGTGGGATAGAGTGGAGATCTGTACATGTCCCGTTAAATTAAAATTGTTGATTTGAATTTCAGGAGTCCTACATTTGTTGATTAGCAACTTAATTTTAATTTTATTTTTTTTACGGGTATTCCCTGGTGGTCCAGTGTGTAGGATTCCATACTTCCATTTCCAGGGCCCCAGGTTTGATCCCTGGTAGGGGAAACTATGATCCCACAAGCCATGTGGCATGGCCACACATGCACACACAAAATTATTGTTGTATGATCTCTGTAAGCAAACATTCTTTATGTCTAGTTTTTCACCGTAAGAAATTATCTTCTAATTTATTAGTCTGCTTATCTATTATCTGTTTTGTTTTTTTTTTACAATAGGATATAAACTTCCAGAGAGCAAAGTTTGCTTCTCTATAATTTGCTCTTTTTCATGACATTTGGAATCTTGGGGATTGAAAGAATTTACAGAGACCTTGTAGACCAAGTGCATAAGAGGGTGTAGGACAAAACTCTAAGAGAGTTAAGTATTTAAGAGGTAAATAATAGAGGGAAGCTGGCAGTACAGACCAAAGGAACATCTAAGCAGAAAGAGGAGTGTAAAATCATGGGAAGACTTTGGAAGACAGTGTTTTAAAAAGGAGGTCAGAGTCAATAGTATAAATGCTGCCTAGAAGATAAATACAGTATCTAATGGTTGTAGTGACTTGGAGGACATTGGTAACCTTGGGGGAATTATGTTTCATTGAAATAATGGGATGGAAACAAGCCTGGAGTGGACATAGAGTCATGAGAGAGGAAGAAGCTGAGGCAGTAATTGTGAATGACTTAACTCCTTCCTGAAATTCAGCAAGGATGTAGCTAGAGTTGGATATGGAGCTGATAAAAGATTTTTTTTTTTTTTTCAATAGAAGATAGTTGAGCTGATGGACTGAGGCTGGAAAAGAAGTTGAAGGAAAAAGAGAGATAGAGGATAATGGATGTCACTAAGTCTGTGAGAAGTCAGAGGGGTGGAATCGGAAGATGGGGAGAAAGGGTTCAGAAAGAGTAGGCTGCCACTTCTGTTCTGATAGGAGACAAGGCAGGATATATACTCAACATTTGCTGTGAGGAAACAACAAGGAGCATGGTCCCCATCCTTGAGAAGCAACAGTCCAGTTGGAGTGGCAAGACATTGCAACAGAAAAGAGTAATACTCTGTGATAAGCTGGCAGGCAATGAGTGCTGGGGAGTTTGGGAGGAGAGCGAGATGAGCTCCTGATGCTGTGATCAAGGAAGACTTCATGAGAAGTGGCATTTGATTTGGAACTTGAAAGCAGAGTAGGATTGTACTAGCTGGAGATATAAAATGGTAAGAGAAAATAAAGGAGAAGAAGAGTGCATTTCATGTAGAGGACTGGCATGAACAAAGATTGAAGTACTGAACTTCAATTAGTTTATCCTTCAGCAAAGAAACAGAGACTTCTTTTTTGGGGGGCTGTACTCTGATAGAACACAGCAATTGAGAGGAAGAAAGAGACCTCAGAGATTATCCTGTCTAATGTCCTCATTTTTCTAGATATGAGAACCAGAGTGGAGAGAGATGGAAGCGACTGTTGAAAGTTACAAAACTCTTTTTAGGTGGTGTGACCTGTGGAATCTTAGTTTCCCAGCCAGGGATAGAACCTGGGCCCTCCATAGTGAAAGTGTGGAGTCCTAACTGTCAGACCACCAAGGAATTCCCTGGAAGTCACAAAACTCTTAAGTGAGAGCTGGGCTCTGGCTCACAAAGGTAGTTTCCATGATAACATTATTATACATGTTTTAAGGATAGAATATGTTCAGTAAAACTGCACCTGATTTTATTAAATTACATTAGAGGAGCAAGGAAGTAAAGACAAGAAGAACATGAGGTTTTTTTCAAAAAGAGATACAGTTGCTAGTCATGGTGATGATAAGCATTCTGAGTTTTGATGTGGAGACATTTCATTGTTACCTGCATTAATAAAGCGATAAAGATAATTCTTTATTAGGAGATTGATGATTTCCTGTAATTCACCAAACATACTGAGCTCCTATGCCTTGGACAGATTAAGCCCCAACTGGCCAAAAGTGAATTTGAAGAAAAATTTATGTTGACTCAAAGTATACATTTACAACAGAGAAGGAGGAGGTATTCATTTCCATAATGAATTCCCACACACTGTCTGACTTAACCCAAGTGTACTGTCTTACACTTCTTGAGGTCGGAAGTCCAACACAGTTCTCACTGGGCTAAAATCAAGGTGTTAGCTAAACTACAAATCCTTTTTGGAGACTCCAGAGAAGCACCTGTTTCCTGCTTTTTCTAGCTCCTGGAGGCTGCCTTGTTCTCTTGCCTTGTGGCCCCATTCCTCCATATTCAAAACCAGCAACATTGCACCCCTCTGACTCTTTATCTAGTAATTAGGAAATCTGATCTCCCTCTGACCACACCCAGAAAAAGAGGTTCTCTGCTTTTAAGGACTTATGTGATTAGATTGGGTACACCTGGGTCAATCTAGGATTATCTCCTTATCTCAAGATCCTTAACCTTAATCACACCTTTGCCATGTAAAGTAACAAATTCACAGGTTCTGGGATTAGGACATGGACATACTTGGGGGGCGGGTGGAGCGGGGAGGTTGAGGGGCAGGGGATTCCCTGGTGGCTCAGATGGTAAAAATCTGCCTGCAATGCAGGGGACCTGATTTCAATCCCTGGGTCAGGGAGGTCCCCTAGAGAGGGGAATGGCTACCCATTCCAGTATTCTAGCCTGGAGAATTCCATGGACAGAGGAGCCCGGCAGGCTATAGTCCATGCGGTTACAAAGAGCTGGACACCACTGAGTAACTAAGCCGCACACACATACTTGTGGGGAGGGGCATTATTTGGCCTACCTCGAAGAAGGAGAAAGCGAAAAAGAAAAATTATGGATTATTAAAGAGATGACTTACAGATAATTGGGAAAGAAAACGAGCATCAAGAGCCAGTAATAATTCACTAAGTCATAGCAAATTTCTTTTTCTTGTTTAATGGAGTTACGCAGCAAATAGATGTGGGGATGCCAGGGACAAACTTATCAGTTCGGTTTTCCTCTCAGGATGCTCTTGTGGAAAGATGAAGGAATATGTGTCAGATGTCAGTGCAGTAAGCTCTATTCACAACTCATTAAACAACTGATGAAAAGTGGAAATGGATGTAAACCTGGATGAAAGGCTCCTCATGTGTCACAGGGCTTTTTGTCCTTGGTCCTGCTTCAGTCACAGCTTTATCAGTGACTTGGATGAGGACTTAAAGGTCAGGTTTATCGAATCTGTGCGACACAATAGAATTCAAAAGTTAGAGAAAATCTTAATAAACTGGGATGAGAAGATGAAAACATATGAATTGTTATGATAGGAAATTGTGAAGTCAAATTACAGGAAGAAAATCAGTTAAATACAGGATTGATGGTACTAGATTTGGTGTCAGTTTATTGGGGGAAAAAAGAAAAACAGTGAGTGCATCTGTGAAAGTAGAAGTCATGTTAAAGGTGCCAGTTAATGGTTTTTGAGCATTTATTATGTATTGGATACCATGCCAGGGATTTTATGTATGTCATACATTTTCACCCACAAAAAGTACCTTGTATATGTCTCACAGATGGTTTTTTTTTTAGGATTTAGAGATGTGAAGTAACTTTTCTAAGATTGCAAAATTATCTATCAATACAAATTGGAGTCTGACTCCAAAGCCCATACTCATATAATAGAATTACAGGAGAAATTTTTAAAAGTCAAGGAGTTGTAGCTGCATTAGTGACAATACAGTGCCCATGCTGTAGCAGAAGAAATCTTGGATTTATCTCCCAGTTTGAGCTCTTCACATTAGAGGGGATTTTTTTTTTCCAGCACCCTGAGGTATGTGAGATCCTAATTCCCCAACCGAGGATTGAACCCATGCTCCCTGCAATGGAAGCACAGAGTCTTAACCACTGGACCACCAGGGAAGTCCCAAGTGGGGATATGATAAACAAACATGCACAGAGGAGTATAACCAGGGTCATGAGTGGCTTGGATGCTAAGGCATAGAAGTGATAGAAAAAAGTTGGTATATTTTGCCTAAGAGAGACTTAGGTTGAAATGGGTGGCACAAAAGTATAACTACTTATGAAAAATATTCGAAAACAGAACTGTTCTCTCTTTTGGAACTTGTATGGAGGCAGATTTTGTTCAAGAGTGTGTGCTAAGTTGCTTCAGTCGTGTCTGACTCTTTGCGACCCTATGGATCATAGCCGCAAGGCTCCATGGAATCCCAAGGTGTCCATGGGATTCTCCAGGCAAGAATACTGGAGGGGGTTGTCATTTCCTTCTCCAGGGGATCCTCCCAACCCAGGGATCAAACCTGTGTCTCTTAAGTCTCCTGCATTGGCAGGCAGGTTCTTTACCACTAGCGCCACCTGTTCAAGAGAACTTGATGTTAATGATTTATGTTAGAAAGCCAGCATTCAAGGACAGGCGTGTTGTGAGTTCCTTGGAAGTAGCAACCAAAGTTCTTTGGAATTAAATGAGGCTTGGCAGGTGCTCAATTTGTTTGTGTTGACTGTGTTAACAAGTGACTTTGTCAGGGACATCATATAAGAAATTAGTGAATTAAGAAACAGGTTAGAAGAGATGGACTCTTGGGTTATTGCTGAGTTTGGAATTTTTCTTTTTTATTTAGATTGTTGATTTGAGATAATCAACCCACAGCCCTGGGTTCACGGTCCCTCTTTGCCTAACTGGTAAGTTGATGCAAAGTTCTAATGGCCTGATTAACTAGGTTCTAATGACCTGAATGTCAATATAAAAAGTATTTCATATTTGTATTACTAATAGGTCTCTTTCTAAATCTGTTAACGTTTTAATTGTTCTTGAGTAGCCACCATTATTTCTCTCTTCCTGCACTTTGGCAGGATTGATTGGATAAATCATAGAAAAACAGATTAAACTTGCAATCTGGCCACTTTCTGTAAACAAGCTAGCCATATAAGGGCTACTGAGTGGTTATAGTTTTGACAATAGCTACCGAGTCAAGTGGAATTGCTTTAGAGGGTTCATTTAGAAAGTGAGTCATGAACTATGGAGCGGTAAAGATGGCCAAGAGGATTCAGACGTGAAAGAAGATGCCACAGAACGGGGGCCGAGTTGGCAGGGGCCTGATTATATATTTGAGGAACCTCAAGAAAGGCCATTGTCTGGCTTTAAAAAAAATAATGTTGATGCCATATTTGTTTATCAAAATCCCTTCTTTAATGCAAGGTATATAAGTGTTACTAATTTGTGGTTCCAGTGGAACAGACAGCTGAATTGCTCCTAACATTTCTACATTTCTTTTGCTCTATTTTGATGCCCAGCTATTGGACTCAGGTTGGGTGGGTGTCACTAAGTTGGCAAGAATGTAGTGCATTTAGATCCATTCCCTAACCCACCAGCATTTTATACCCATTTATTTGTAACCCCTGCCATTATTAAGCCTCACAGTTTGTTATAATATGATACCATGTCACCAGGGATACCTACAAGTGATGCATCTGTACAGCTATTTAGCCCTTTGAAAGGTGCCTCCTTGAAATTTAATTTAGTGGACTCTCCAACTTATTTTTCCATTCCAGTCACCCTGGCTACCAACCACTTACTCATTTGCCTTAGGTACCTGAATTTCTGCTATTAGGGTTATTCCTTTAGTTTTCAGAGAAGACTCTTTCAGAAAGGTAATCCACTAAATCACTTGCATTTAGTTAGTTGACCAGATTAGTTCGTCTGTCCTTTTCTTTCCTAGGATCTCCTGTGTATCACTCAGGGTCCGTTTGGGAAATGGATGACACATTCAAGCTGGTAATTGAGGAGAATTTAATGAAGGGGCTGTTTACAAAGTGTATGTGGCCTAGGAATGGCCCTTGCTAAGAACATGTGACTTATTAGCACTCCTGTGTCTGATGGGGTGAGGAGCACCTCCTAGATCCTGGTGAGGTAGTTGTAAAAGGAAGCTACCTGAAAGTTGCTGTGATATTTAGTGGAGTGATAAAGCAAGGAGCAAGCTGGAGAATAAATGTCCAGCCTTCACTCTTCTCACCTTGTATATACTATTGGGCTCCCATATTGACTAAGTCCAAACAAAACCAGAGGCCATAGAAGCCCACTGGTGTCCTCAATATAAGTCAGTCTCCTGGGACTGGGCAGAGAGTGGATCTAGAAGGGCAAAAGGAAGAGATTCAGCACAATCTGTAGCCAAACTGGAGTTCCCACTCTGCTCTACCTCCTTACCTGTGCTGTTCCTATATGCCATCCTGTGTATGCTTTCTACTCCTCCCTTCATCCTATAGGTTGATGTCCAAATAACTCCACCACTCCACCTGAATCTCTCCTAGATACCTCACCCTCAACATACCCTGAATGAATTTATCACACTCATATCTTTATGCCCTTTATTATCTTATAAAATCAGTTAACATATCACTATTTTCGGAGAAGGCAATGGCACCCCACTCCAGTGCTCTTGCCTGGAAAATCCCATGGACGGAGGAGCCTGGTAGGCTACAGTCCATGGGGTCGCTAAGAGTCGGACACGACTGAGCGACTTCACTTTCACTTTTCCCTTTCATGCACTGGAGAAAGAAATGGCAACCCGCTCCAGTATTCTTGCCTGGAGAATCCTAGGGACGGCAGAGCCTGGTGAGCTGCCGTCTATGGGGTCGCACAGAGTCGGACACGACTGAAGCGACTTAGCATCTAGCATCACTATTTTAACGGCCATGTCAGAAATCTAGAAATCATTTTATACCACACTCTTTATCTCACCCCCAACACCCCATCACCAATTCTCCTGATTCTGCCTCCAAGGTATTTCTCTCTCTAGCTCCTCCTTTTTTATTCCTGCTCCCACTTTTCTGGTTTAGGTCACTACTACTTCTTGAAGCCTGCCTCCTGGCCTCCAGTAAGTTCCCTCTTGAAACTGTAACCCACATTGCCATCAGAGTGTGTATTTTAAAAATCAAATTCTGTTTCATTCATTCATTTGGAAAATATTTATTGTGAATTATTATGTACCATGCTGTGCTGTGCTTAATGGTTCAGTAGGGTCCGACTCTTTGTGACCCCATGGATTGTAAGCCGCCAGGCTTCCCTGTCCATGGGGATTATCCAGGCAAGCATACTGGAGTGAGTTGCCATGCCCTCCTCCAGGGGATCTTCCTAACCCAAGGATCAAACCCAGGTCTCCCACATTAGAGGGATATTCTTTACCATCTGAGCCACCAGGGAAGCCCAAGAATATTGGAGTGGGTAGTCTATCCCTTCCCAGAGGAGCTTCCCAACCCAGGAATCAAACCAGAGTCTCCCACACTGCAGGCGGATTCTTTACCAGTTGAGCTACCCAGGAAGCCCCATTATGTGCTATATATTATGCTAAAGTGCTGCACTCAATATGCCAGCAAATTTGGAAAACTCAGTAGTGGCCGCAGGACTGGAAAAGGTCAGTTTTCATTCCAATCCCAAAGAAAGGCAATGCCAAAGAATGCTCAAACTACCACACAATTGCACTCATCTCACATGCTAGTAAAGTAATGCTCAAAATTCTCCAAGCCAGGCTTCAGCAATATGTGAACTGTGAACTTCCACATGTTCAAGCTGGTTTTAGAAAAGGAAAAGGAACTAGAGATCAAATTGCCAACATCTGCTGGATCATTGAAAAAGCAAGAGAGTTCCAGAAAAACATCTATTCCTGCTTTATTGACTATGCCAAAGCCTTTGACTATGTGGACCAAAATAAACTGTGGAAAATTCTGAAAGAGCTGGGAATACCAGACCACCTGATCTGCCTCTTGAGAAACCTGTATGCAGGTCAGGAAGCAAGAGTTAGAACTGAACATGCAACAACAGACTGATTCCAAATAGGAAAAGGAGTACGTCAAGGCTGTATATTGTCACCCTGCTTATTTAACTTATATGCAGAGTACATCATGAGAAATGCTGGGCTGGAAGAAGCACAAGCTGGAATCAAGATTGCCAGGAGAAATATCAATAACCTCAGGTATGCAAATGACACCACCTTTATGGCAGAAAGTGAAGAGGAACTAAAAAGCCTCTTGATGAAAGTGAAAGAGGGGAGTGAAAAAGTTGGCTTAAAGCTCAACATTCGGAAAACTAAGATCATGGCATCTGGTCCCATCACTTCATAGGAAATAGATGAGAAAACAGTAGAAACCGTGTCAGACTTAATTTTTTTGGGCTCCAAAATCACTGCAGATGGTGATTGCAGCAATGAAATTAAAAGACGCTTACTCCGTGGAAGGAAAGTTATGACCAACCTAGATAGCATATTAAAAAACAGAGACATTACTTTGTCCACAAAGGTCCATCTAGTCAAGGCCATGGTTTTTCCAATAGTCATGTATGGATGTGAGAATTGGACTGTGAAGAAAGCTGAGTGCCGAAGAATTGATGCTTTTGAACTGTGGTGTTGGAGAAGCCTCTTGAGAGTCCCTTGGACTGCAAGAAGATCCAACCAGTCCATCCTAAAGGAGATCAGTCCTGGGTGTTCAATGGAAGGACTGATGTTGAAGCTGAAACTCCAATATTTTGGCCACTTCATGCAAAGAGTTGACTCATTGGAAAAGACCCTAATGCTGGGAAGGATTGGGGGCAGGAGGAGAAGGGAATGACAGAGGATTAGATGGCTGGATGGCATCACTGACTTGATGGACATGAGTTTGGATAAACTCCGGGAGTTGGTGATGGACAGGGAGGCCTGGCGTGCTGAGTTTCATGGTGTTGCAAAGAGTCAGACATAACTGAGTGACTGAACTGAAATGATTATGCTAAATGTTGGGAATTCAGAAGTGAATAAAACGTGTTCTCTGCCTTCAATTATAATCTCGTGATAGACAGAAGTAAGTATGAGTTGATAGAATTGTGAACCAAATTAACAGAATTGCGAACCAGGCACTTATCTCATGATAGGAATAAGAGTGGCAGAGGAAAGTCCATGGAGAAATTAACTCCTAGCTTAGCCCTGAAGACCTGATAAAAGCTGGTCAGGTAAAAGGAAGGAGAAGAGGAGAGCAGACAGGAAAATGAGACAGGCTCTGAGTGCAACCTGGTGCACATTCTGAAAGCAAGTCAGAGTATAAGAGCTGGAAGAATTTAAAGTAACTTAGTATGGGTGAAGCAGAAACTGTGAAATCACTGGTCAGATGATGAAGAGTTTTAAGGACTTTGAACTTCATCTCAAAGATTATGGGGACCCTGGAGAACTTTAAGCCAAGGATTGGCATGAGCAGATTTGCGTTTTGGAAGGATTTCTCTTGTAGCTGTTTGGCAAATAGATTTGAAAGGAGTAAGATTGGAGACAGATTAGCCAGTTGTTGTTACTGAACTCAGGAAGTAGTGGTAGATACAGAATGATCCAAAATGTATTAAAGTGATATTATTTATAGGAGACATTGAAGAATTGAACTAAGAGGATGAAGAAGGGAAAGAAGTCAAGACTGATGCCTAGAACTCTAGTTTGGGCAACTGGGTAGACAGTGCTAACATTCACCAAGGTAGAGAATTCAGAAAGATGAGGTGTAGGAATGTCAGGTAATGAACTTAATTTTAGACGCACTGAGTTTGTGATTCCTATAGGCCATTCAAAGTGGAGGTGCTGAGTTGGATATTCATATCTAGATTATGAATTATGATAAGACACGAGGTTTCTCAAGGCATTCCTATTGAATGAAAGTAAGTTTCATGAAGGACCAACATGTTGGAGGAAAAGAACAAGTTCCAAAGAGCTAGGAAGAAAAATCTCCATTATCTACTGGATCAAGACCAAGCTCTTAAATTACTTTTCTAACTTTATCTCATGCTAATCCCTAGTTCACAATTTAAGTTCTGCTTGTTCTCTTAGGTTCTATAAGTTGTATTAGATCCAGGTTGCTGGTGGTTCTTCATGGGTGCCTGGGTGTCTATTCCTTGGATATCTGTCTGCTGTTTGCTTTCAGCATTTTCTTTCTCTACCTGGAATATCTGTTCCCTCTTCAATATTTGGTTACAGCCTAATTAGCCTTTAGAAATAATCTCAAGATTTTCTGCCCTGGTAAGACTTGAGTCCACTTGGTTGAACTACCTATTCCTTCTCTCCTTCCTTTCCCTGGCTTTTGTGTGTATATGTTGTTTAGTCACTAAGTCATGTCCGACTCTTTGTGACACTATGGACTGCAGCCTGCCAGGCTCCTCTTCCATGGAATTTCCCAGACAAGAACACTGGGAGTGGATTGTCATTTCCTCCTCCAGGGGATCTTCCCAACCTAGCGATCAAATCCACATCTCCTGTGTCTCCGGCATTGGCAGGTGTATTCTTTACCACTGAGCCACCAGGGAAGCCTATATTTATCATAGTATTTATCATATGATATTGAAATCATCTGTCTACCTAACTTACCTTAAAAATTGTTTTATGACTTCAAGAATTGTACTGCAGGTTGGATTCTCCAAGAAGCAGATTCTGAGACAGACTTTTTTTTCAGTTTTGTTGTTGTTCAGTCACTCAGTCGTGTCTGACTCTTTGCAACCCCGCAGACTGCAGCACGCCAGGCTTCCCTGTCCTTCACTATCCCCCGGAGTTTGCTCAAACTCATGTCCATTGAGTTGATGATGCCATCCAACCATCTCATCCTCTGTCACCCCCTTCTCCTCCTGTCCTCAATCTTTCCCAGCATCAGGATCTTTTCCAATGGGTCCGTTCTTTGCATCAGGTGGCCAAGGTATTGGAGCTTCAACTGCAGGATCAGTCCTTCCAATGAATATTCAGGATTGATTTCCTTTAGGATTGACTGGTTTGCTCTCCTTGCAGTCCAAGGGACTCTCAAGAGTCTTCTTTTTAGTGTACAAGATGTTTATTCAGGATCATCCTTGGGATCAACACCTGTGGAAAGGAGGAGGAAACAGGAGTGGGTCAAGGGAGAAATCAAGTCCTGTTGCAAACCCAGCTACCTCATTCAATACCATGAAGAGCTCTGGGGCTGAATGCTCCTTCAGAGTTGTTCTCAATTGGCATGGGGTGGCTGAGCATCCTTTACTTTGTTGGAGGAAAGAAAGAACAAGTTTCAAAGAGCTAGGAAGAAAAGTCTTCAATTTAAGTTCTATTAGTTCTCTTAGGTTCTTTTAGTTCTAGTAAGTTTTATTCGAAGCAAGTTGCTGGTGATTCTTGGGTCTTTGGGCATGGGCCGCCCCAGGAAGGGGCATGACATTGGAGGAGGCAGCTCCATCACTGAAGCAGTCCTTGCAGAGACTGGCAGCTGAAGGCCATTTGCTGACATCACTTTCTACGGCTGGGATAGCACCTCCTTTCCTGAAAGGGGTGTGGCAGCGCATTGCAAAATCCATCACACACCAGATATTTTTCTTTGCATTTCTAGGGCCTGCCATACTGTGCAGATGCAAAATGTGGGCTGGGGCTGGGGTTGAGCAGTGGTTCTTATTTAAAACCTCATGCTCTTCCATTGGGCTTCCTAGGTGGCACAGTGGTAAAGAATCCACCTGTCAATGGAGGAGACATAAGAGACAGGTTCGATCCCTGGGTTGGGAAGGCCCCCTGGAGTAGGAAATGGCAAATCACTCCAGTATTCTTGCCTGGAAAATCCCATGGACAGAGGAACGTGGCGGGCTACAGTCCATGGGGTTGCAAAGAGTCGAACATAACTGAGCTCACAGGTGCTGTCTTCCATTATGGCATTCAAAAGCCTTGGGGTGTTCCTCCTGGAAGACGATTCGGTGGATCTGTCTTGATTAGTCTAGGCTAGATGGGAAGAAAATATTAATAATATCTTAACAAAACAAAAATATTCAGGTAGGAAGAAACTGGAAATTTTCTAAGCTGGCAACAAGAACTAGAAAGGTAGACTGTTCTTTTAGGACCTACTTTTCTCAGATGGTTTCAAAGGAGTAAAAACAATCAGAGCCGCAAGGCAGAGCAAGAGACAAGACAAGGTTAATGATCAAAGGGGAGAGCAATATAGGAAAATAGCAATATTTCATACACAGCCACACACACACTGAAATGTGTCAGCAATGCGAGGTCATTGTTAACTGCCAAGAATAAGTCTGAAATTGATTGTTAAATGAGAGACAACATTGTCAAGCCTGGGTTGTATGCCTGCTTCAAAATGACAAAATTCTGAGAGGTGGGATGAAAGAAAATTTATCCAGTTGACTACAAAATGAAACTATGATGGCTCCAGGGCTTCCCAGGTGGTGCTAGTGGTAAAGAATCTGCCTGCCAATGCAGGAGATGCAGGTTCAATCTCTGGGTCAGGAAGATCCCCTGTAGAAGGAAATGGCTATGCACTCCAGTATGCTTGCCTGGAAAATCCCATGAATGGAGGAGCCTGGTGGGCTACAGACCATAGGGTTGCAAAGAGTCGGACATGACTGAATACATACACAGCAGCATAGCGGCATGATGTCTCCAGCGCTGGATATTAAATTGTTTTTTCATTACACTAAACTTGACTAGTGAAAAGGTTTTAGAAATTACATTTTTTCCTCTCTACATAATTTAAAATACAGGATTTTGTTTTTTCAAGGGGAACATCTTTTTTTTTTTTTTTAATTTATTTTTGGCTGCACCGCTTGGCTTTCAGTATCTTAGTTCCCTGATGAGGGATTGAACCTGGGCCACGGGTTCTTGCAGCTAACTTTATATTTAATGAGGTAAGGATGTCTGCCCTGCCACTTCTACTGAACTTTCATAATGGAACTCCTAGTCAGTGTAACAAGGCAAGAAAAAGAAAAGGCATTCAGAATGGAAAATGAAACTTTTTAGATGAAATTATTGCCTAAGAAGAAGGTCTCAAAGAATCTACAAAAATGTTCCTAGGACTTTAAAGTGAATTTGATAAGGTCTCAAGCTATGAGATTAAAATACAAAACCAATTGTATTTCTATATACAGGAATACTTTGTTTTATTGTGCTTCACTTAATTGTGCTTCACGGATGGGTTTTCTACAGATTGAAGGTTTGCGGCATCCCTGTGTTGAGCAAGTCTATCAGCTCCATTTTCCAGCAGCATTTGCTCACTTCATGTCTCTGCATCTCATTTGGGTAATTCTCACAATATTTCATGCTTTTTCATTATTGTATTTGTTAGGGTGATCTGTGATTAGTGATTTTTGATGTCACTATTAAGACTTGCTGAAGGCTCAGATGATGGTTGGCTTTCTTTAGCAAAATGTATTTTTAAATTATGGTATATACTTGTTTTTTTAAACATAATGTTATTGCCAACCTAATAGATTACAGTTTAATGTAAATATATCTTTTATATACACTGGGGAAATATACACTTTTATATACACTGGGGAAATATACACTTTTATATGCACACACGTTATGTGACTTGCTTTATTTTGACATTGGCTTTGGTTACTCTGGAACAAAACCCACAGTATTGCTGAGATGTGCCTGTAATGACAATAAACAAAAATTGAAAATTATTACCATTTACAATAGCACCCCAAATCAATCAGTAAATATTTAGATACGAATTCATCAGGATCTATATGCTTAAAACTGATAAAATGAATTTAAAAAACACTGATAAAATGAATAAAAAGACTATTCATGGATTAGAAGATTCAATGACTCAATATACTTAAAATGTCAGTTCTCCTTTGGTCTATATATTTGGTGAAATTCCAATAAAAAATCCTAGCAAGCATGTTTGCATTTATTGGCAAAGTGATTTTAAAATTTATATGGAAAGGCGAAGGAACATATTCAGTGAAATTTGCAAATGAACAAAGTTGGAAGACTTACGCTACTTGATATCAATACTTACTGTAAAGCTACTGTTATTAAAACAATAAGATATTGATGAAAATATAAATATACAAATCAGTGGAGTGGTATAGAGACTTTAGAAATGAACTCACAGAATTGTGATCAGTTGAGTTTTAAAAAAGATACAAAGGCCATTCCATGGAGAAAAGATAGTCTCTTCAAAAAATTGTCCTGAACAACTGAACACCCATGTGCAAAAAAATTGAATCTTGACCTAAACTTCACATTTAGTACAAAATTAACCCCAAATGGGTAACAAAACTAAACACAAATCATAAAGTTATAAAACTTATTAAAGAAAATCTAGGAAAAAAAATCTTTGTGGGCTTAAGGTAGCTAGAGAATTCTTAAATATGATACTAAAAGCAAGATTTTCATAAGAAAAGTTGTTAAATTAGACTTTATCACAATTGAGACTTACACATTATCAAATTGCTGGTAAGAGAATGAAAAGACAAGTCCCAGGATGGGAGAAAAATATTTGCAAATCATGTGTCTGACAAAGACCTTGGACTGAGGATATATAAAGAACTTTCCAAAGTCAACAATAAGAAAGGAACAAGCTAGTTTTCAAAAGAGCAAAAAACTTCAACAGATACTTCAGAAAAGAAACACATTGGTGGCAGGTAAGTGCAGGGAAAGAGTCTCAGCATCACTAGGCATTAGTCATTAGGGAAAGACAAATTAAAATCACGATATAAACTGCACACCTATTAGAATTACTAAAATTAAAAACAAACAACTAACAATACTAGGTCTTGATGTGGAGCAACTGAAAACTTTTCTGCATTGCTATGAGAATGCAAAATGATACAGCCACTCTGAAACACAGTTTGGCAGTTTCTTATAAAAGTAAACATATACTTACCATATGATCCAGCTATCCCACTCCTGGGTATTTACCCTAGAGAACTGAAGACTTCAGTTCACACAAAAACCTGTTGCAGCCTTATTCAAAATTGCTCAAATCTAAAACAACCCAAATATCCTCTAATGAGTGAATGGATAATCAAACTGTGGTACATTTCATGCAATGGAATACTACTGAGT
The DNA here is from genome assembly GCF_054371585.1 of Giraffa tippelskirchi. Classification (NCBI taxonomy): domain Eukaryota; kingdom Metazoa; phylum Chordata; class Mammalia; order Artiodactyla; family Giraffidae; genus Giraffa; species Giraffa tippelskirchi. The sequence continues at coordinate 175,680,668 of NC_137275.1, forward strand.
ATAAAAAGAATGAACTATTTGATACATGCAATACATGCAGCAACTTGGATGGATCGCAGTCATTTTGCTAAGAAGCCAAATTCAAGAAGTTACATATGATGTGATTCCAGTTATATATGTCATTCTGGAAGCTATAAGCTAAAGCTATAGTGATGAAGAACAGAGCAGTGATTTTTCATGATTAGTGATGGAACGGTTGACTAAAGCAGGCAGCCTGAAGGAATTGAGTGTGTGCCTGTGTGTGTGACTTTTTTCTCACTGACCAAGTAGCCTTGGAGTTGAAGATTTACGTGCTATTCGTTGAATAACCTATTCATTAAAGAAATGTTTAAACTTAAAATAATAATGATTATAGTTAAAATTATTCATTGGTTACCATGTGTCATGAGTGATGATAAGCATTTTACAGGTAGTCAAATGTCTCAATTCTACCCCATGGAGTAAGGATGGCTAAAAGTCTGGCATGTGTTCCACTACTCCCTTTCCCATGCCCATGTTTGCCACACCAGAATCCTTTTTAACATTGTACTTAAGGCAGCCAATAGCAATCACTCAGTGTGTTAGTTTGCTAGAGCTGCCATCACAAATTCCACTGACTTCATGACTTAAGCAACTGAAGTTTATTTCTCACAGTTCTGGAGAGTGCAAGTCCAAGATGAAGTCCAAGTTTGGTTTCTTCTGAGACCTCTTGCCTTGGCTCGCATATGGCTACCTTCTTTCTGTGTCCTCATGTGGCCTTCTATCTGTGCATGTACATCCCTGGTGCTTCTTTTGCGGGTTCAGATTTCCTCTTTTACCCAGGGACACCAGTCAGATTGGATTAGGGTCTACCCTAATGGCCTCATCTTAGCTTAATTATCTCTTTAAAGACCCTATCTTCAAATACAGTCACATTTTGAGTTACTAGGGGTTAGGCTTCAAAATATGATTTTGGAAGGACACAATTCAGCCTATTATACTCAGATAGAATGTATTTGCAATCTCTGCCACATAGTATAAATGCAATAATTTTACCCAGAAATAATTTAAAGTGAGTATAACCTGCTTCTATTTTTTTAACTGAAAATGTTTGTCAACCCTGGACCAGAGTACACTGCTTTGAGAATGAGATTTTATTGTAGGATCCCATCTTTGAGCAGCCTTCTGAGCTCTTCAGGCAGTGTGCCTGGAGGTGCCCACTGTGAGCAACCCTCACCTTAAAGGTACAGCAGAATCATCTAGAAATGGCTTCTTGGTCAAATCTGTGTCGAGGCTTCACTGCCACTCCAGAGTCACCCAAAGCCTAGAGCCTCGTCAGACTGTCCCAAATCACTGAGTCAGTATCACTGCAGTCAGGAGTATTCCTCCTTAGCCTGAGGGCGGGGGTCGGGGGCAAGATTTTAAAACCTAGAGAATTTGAGCCACAATGATTCTATCACAAACATATTTGTGCAACATGCACACAGGTTAGAAGCATATTTCATAACAATCTTCAGTTATTGTTACTGGAGAGCAGTCATGACCCTTTATTGCGTAAGAAATTACCCATATTCGCAGATTGAAAGCTAGGAACAGTCCCATTATTCTATATGTAAGATCCAAGAAAATTACATTGAGAAAAGTGATGAAGGGACAATTAAGGGCTACAGATAGACACTTAGCAAAGAATCATGGAATTATGAAACAGATATTGGCTCTAAACAATCCACTGGAAACAAAGCAGTGGCTATGTTCTAGCTACCTACTGTTACCTGTTTTTCTAGAAGTTACCTGACACTCTAATTTGAGATGCATATTTTAGCATTTCTGGAATTGGACTTCAGTCTTGCAATAAATATAAAATTTCATGGGATCTTTCTCCTTCCCTTCATTTTCTTTCCTCTTCTCCTTCCCCCGCCTCTCTGGAAAATCCTTATTAACGAGCTGGTACGTTTTATAGATGGTGCCTTAGAATGGAGGTAATGTATTTCCAATTTGTTTTGAAGTCCAGGTTGAAGACTAATGTTTTAGTTTAGTTCTGCCCAATTGGTTCACAAAGTAGACTCTGATAATTTGCCCTTCAGGACCAGAAGGAACCCTAATGGGAACCATAATGTGCTTTGACATCCTCTCAGATCTCAGCTCTTAGAGGGGCTGTTGTCTGAGGTGTGTCCTAATAAGGTCCTGGGAAGACTAAGTCTGCCAAAGGCCATGTGATGTGCTGGCAAATGCCAAGTTCCAGAAATGAACACAGGGACCTTGATGGTGATATAATGTAACACAAGGGAACATCCCTTTGCTTCAAGACTGTACAAATTTATAAACAAGTATAAATATTTGTATAAATTTATATAAGTTTCAGAGAAAACCTCTATTTTCCCAAGTAAAGTACATTAATGCATGTATATGTATATAATTTCTAAACACTAAAAGTAAACACTACCATCTTACTGTAAATTAGAATAAAAGAACATTAAGTCACTGAAATATATTAAATAACTAATTATATCAAGAATAGTCTAGGCATTAGTCCTCTGGAGCAATCTGCTTCATAGATTAACATGAGAGCTTATTTGCATATATGCTATAGACACACGAAACAGAGAGTGTGTATGTGTACATATATATATAACACATATCGGAGAAGGCAATGGCACCCCACTCCAGTACTCTTGCCTGGAAAATCCCATGGACGGTGGAGCCTGGTAGGCTACAGTCCATGGGGTCACTAAGAGTCAGACACGACTGAGCAACTTCACTTCCACTTTTCCCTTTCATGCATTGGAGAAGGAAATGGCAACCCACTCCAGTATTCTTGCCTGGAGAATCCCAGGGACGGCAGACCCTGGTGGGCTGCCATCTATGGGGTCGCACAGAGTCAGACACGACTGAAGTGACTTAGCAGCAGCAGCAGCAGCAGCATAACATATATGGCATATACAATGTTTTACCAAGAGTAAATACCATGTAGTTAATTCCTGTGGCCAAAGACAAGTTCAGTGTTTTTGCAACATTTGGCGATCACTTCATCTTTGTAATACCATCTAAATTAGCATTTTTAAGAATCCCATATATTACTTAACAGAAAAGACCTAAGTGGCATCAGAAGAGACTGGAGGCAAATTAAGTTTCCTTTTGTCCAACTTTGTGTCACTTCCTGCCTCCATAAATAGGGAAAGCAAAATATCTGTGCTTCTTATTCATGTACATCTGCCAAACCAATTAACACCTCCTGAATGTTATCTTAATTGCATTTATTAACATAACATTAACATAGCAGAGAGATAACATTCAGGAGGTATTAATTGGTTTGGCAGACACTCTTGAATGGGAAGCATAGAGAAGGGCCCTTCTTGGTATCTTGTGTGGGTTTTTTTTTTCCCCCTTTGGTGATGGAGAGGAAATGAGATTACATTGAAAGAAAGAAAATATATCTTAACCAAAATAGTAGCCACATCACAGGGTCACTTGATTTTCCTTTCTAAAAACTGCAGAGAAGCATCTGCTCTGAAGTCTGCTTATTTGACAGTTTACCCCATGCCCTCTCCGCCCCACTGTCCCTGTGTATTTCTGCTAAGGAGGCCTCTGGAGGTATGGAGGTACAGGCTTCTTGGGGATGCACTGAGCTACAGTCATAAATTTTTACAGCATCTCAACAGCTTTAAAAATAATTCAAATGTGTTCCTCTGATGAGACTTTAATAAGACTTCTATCCTAATAGAATCATAGAACTATAGAGTACTTTAACTAGATGAACCTATTTATTAACTCAATAGGCCTTTGGGAGCACCTGCGGTAGCCCAGGCCTATTAAATAGGTAAACAAGACTCAATACCTGGCTCAAGATGTCCTGCTGACATAGGAATTGGCCATGGAGACAACGATGGTAGGTGCATGGTTCTTAGTGGATACCCCATACATCTCTACTAAGTGAATGAGTCAATGAAATACAATCATTGTGGTTCCCTTCTGGTGGTGGTATGGAGGGTGGTATGTGTGAGTATGTCAGTCATTTTTCAGTTCAGTCACTCAGTCATGTCCGACTCTTTGTGACCCAATGGACTGCTGCACGCCAGGCTTCCCTGCCCATCACCAACTCCCGGAGCTTGCTCAAACTCATGTCCATGGAGTTGTTCATGCCATCCAACCATCTCATCCTCTGTCGTCCCCTTCTCCTCCTGTCTTCAATCTTTCCCAGCATTAGGGTCTTTTCAAATGAGTCAGTTCTTCACATCAGGTGGCCAAAGTATTGGAGTTTCAACTTCAACATCAGTCCTTCCAATAATATTCAGGACTGATTTCCTTTAGGATTGACTGGTTGGGTCTCCTTGTAGTCCAAGGAACTCTCAAGAGTCTTCTCCAACACCACAGTTCAAAAGCATCAATTCTTTGGCGCTCAACTTTCTTTATAGTCCAACTCTCACATCCATACATGACTACTGGAAAAACAGTAGCTTTGACTAGACAGACCTTTGATGACAAAGTAATGTCTCTGCTTTTAAATATGCTGTCTAGGTTGGTCATAGCTTTTCTTCCAAAGATCAAGTGTCTTTTAATTTCATGGCTGCAGTCACCATCTGCAGTGATTTTGGAGCCCCCCAAAATAAGGTCTCTCACTGTTTCCATTGTTTCCCCATCTATTTGCCATGAAGTGATGGGACCAGATGCCATGATCTTAGTTTTCTGAATGTTAAGTTTTAAGCCAACTTTTTCACTCTCCTCTTTCACTTTCATCAAGAGGCTCTTTAGTTCTTTTTCGCTTTCTGCCATAAGGGTGGTGTCATCTGCATATCTGATGTTACTGATATTTCTTCCGGCAATCTTGATTATGGCTTATGCTTCATCCAGCCCAGAATTTCGCATGATATACTCTGCATATAAGTTAAATAAGCAAGGTGACAATATACAGCCTTGTCATACTCCTTTCCCGATTTGGAACCACTTTTTGTTCCATGCCCAGTTCTCACTGTTGCTTCTTGAAGTGCATACAGATTTCTCAGGAGGTAGCTCAGGTGGTCTGGTATTCCCATGTCTTTAAGGATTTTCCACAGTTTGTTGTGATCCACACAGTCAAAGGCTTTGGCGTAATTAGTAAAGCAGAAGTAGATGTTTTTCTGGAATTCTCTTGCTTTTTTGATGATCCAACGGATTCTGGCAATTTGATCTCTGGTTCTTCTGACTTTTCTAAATCCAGCTTGAGGTTCACAGTTCACGTATTGCTGTTTGGATTTGTGGGTGTGTAGTGATGTATGTATGCTGTGCTTGGTTGCTCAGTCGTGCCTGACTCTTTGCGACTCCATGGACTGTAGCCCCCCAGGCTCCTCTGTCTATGGGGCTTCTCCAGGCAAGAACACTGGAGTGGGTTGCCATGCCCTCCTCCGGAGGATCTTCCCAACTCAGGGATTGAACCCAGGTCTCCTGCATTGCAGGTGGATTCTTTACTGTCTGAGTCACAAGGGAAGCCTGGGATGTATGTATAAGAAGGCAGAACTGAAGACAGCAGATGATTATGGAAAGTAAAAATGAGGAGGGGCTGAACTGAAGCAGAAACACTAGGGAGGAAGAAGATAGCATAGATAAGGAAATCTGCATAATCCAAATAGCCACTCCCATTTATTGAGAGTTTTCTTTGTTCTTGGCAGTGCCCTTAACATTTGATATGAATTTCATTTCCTCAACAACTGTATAAAGCGGTCCTATTATTATACCCATTTTAAAGATGAGGAAGTTGAGTGTGGTATGCAGAGTAATGCTCCCACCCTCCCCCCCCACCCAAGCCTGTCCACACTCTAACCCCTGAACCTGTGAATATGTTACATTGCATAGCAAAAGAGACTTTGCAGATGGAATTAGGTTAAGGATTTTGCAATGGGAAGGTTATCTTGGATTATCTGTGTGGGCTAGAGGTAATTACAGGGCCTTTATATGAATGAGACAGAAATAGAGTCAGAATAAGAAGGTAACAGGACAGAAGCAGAGGTCAGAGAAGTAAGGAGGCCACACTGGAGACTCTGAAGATGAAAGGACCACAAACCAAGGAATGTAGGTGACCTGTAGAGGGGCTTTCCTGGCCCCTCCACGTAATGTAATGAGACTCCTTCCAGTTACCCGTGTTTTCCATTTTCTTTCATTTCCATTCGCTTTGGAAAAGTACCTTGTTTAATTGTACAGTATTTTTCTTACTGAAAAACTGTTTCCCTCATTGCAGTATCACTACCATGAAGGCTGTTCCTGTGTTTTTCACTTGTTGAACCAATGCTTAACACTGTGCCAGACACAAACAGTATCTTCAATAAATGCATGTTCAAAGAGTATAGAAAGGGAAGAAGTTCTCATACTTGCTCAGGGTGGCATATTTCTGAGCTGTCAGTGTGTCCTCTGAGGGCCTTGATGTATTGAAATAACAGACTTACAATCACCTTGTGACTTGCAGGTGCCCCTGCCCACGTCTCCCTTCAATGAAAAACCTACTGACCCAGCTGCTCAGCTGCACAGTCTTAGTTACTAACCCCTTCAGGGACTACCTGACCTGCAGAAAACATACCCAGTGACTGATCGAGACAGACATAAAGGTCTGGCCATTTCAGTCCAACATGGGACAACTCTGGCAGGCCAGTTTAGCTCCAGAGTTCCTTGTGAGATTATCCAAGGTTGTCATGTAGCCCATACTGTGCTTGATTTCTGCCTCATTCAGTCTTGAGTCCACTTTCCTTCCACAGGTGTTAATCCCAAAGGCACTTCTTAATAAACATCCTGCACACTAAACTGCCATAGAGTCTGCTTCCTGGAGAAACCCATCTCAAACAATCACTAAGCATAGAATTCTACTGAGCCAGGTAGTTACAAATAATTGGAGACAGGGTCTAAAATTTAGGGAAAATGTATAGAACATCTTAATATTAAGGAAATCCTCCCCATTAATTCTCTTTTTTCTGAGTTAGAGAGACTGCTATTACTAAAGACTTAACAGTAGAATTCCTCAACATGCTGATCCCTGCCCCTTTCCAAACATGGTTTGACAGTCATTCAGTTCTCTCTCCTAAGCATCTCTTTGATTCATCAACTTCATTACTGTTAATTCAAGCCACCCATTATTTCTCTCAGTTTCATGAACAACTCTGAGTCCCTTATTTTGTCTTCCTCCATTTTTTCTCCATACTGGAGTGGCCATTGGCCCACTTAAAGCTCTTTAGTAGCTCCACATCACCCATCGTAAAGAGTCTGACTCCTAAACATGATATCCAAAGCCCTCTCTGATTGGGCTTCTCCCTATTTCCAGACTCATCTCTGACATGCCCTAATCATCCTCTCCACTTCACCACCACCTCCTTTGTGTTGGTCCTGCCAAAGTTCTCCAAATTCTCCATGCTGGTGCTGAGGCCCATCATGACCTAGATTCTCTCTAGAGCTCTACCCTTGAATTTGCCACCACTCCTACTTTCTAGTTTCAGCCATCCTGAGTGACATGCAGTTCATCAATACACCTTGACCTTGTTTGACTCTGGGCCTCTGCACATGTTTCCGCTCTGGACTATTTTCTCTTTCTCTACCTACCTATCTCCCTAGCCTTCGCCTTGCCAAGTTGATTTCCACTGATACTCACCCTTCCCTGATTACCTGGGGATGAGTTTGGTGCCTCTCTGATGTGCTCTTTTGGCACCCTGTGCTTCGTCTTTTTGATAACAGCTGTACCATTTATAATTTTCTCTAAACTTAACTCTCTCTGCCACTAGACTAAACTTCTGATTCATAGCTGTGAACACAATGATGAACACAGTGCATATCACACAGAAGGTACTTGGGAAATATTTATTGATGAATGAATGAAGAATTGAAGTCTCATGACAACACTAATGCATAGGCAGGGTAAACGTATTAGAGATATGGAAATTGAGGTTGCTACATTTTAGAGATATGGAAATTGAGGTTGACTGAGCCAAAGTAATGTTGCCTTCTGACTGCAAATCTAGTGCCTTTTGTTGTTTGTTGTTGTTTAGTCACTAAGTTGTGTCCAACGCTTTTGCGACCCCATGGAGCATTTATAGTAAATCTACTTACTGTACATGCTACTTACTGTAAATGCCTCAATCCTTCATTCATTTATCATTGTATCATTCTATAGCTATTCCACAGACTTGAAAGCCTGCTGTGTGGCTGTGTGTTGGGCTCTATTACAGGTGATAGATTGACACAATCTCTCTTATGGAGCTTACATTCTAGAAGGAAAGATTGACAATAAACAAATAACAATAATGTTGAGTAGAGGTAAGTTCTCTGAAGGAAATACAATGTGGTGGTGTGGTAGAGTGGTCACGTGTAGAGGAGAGTAGTTCTTTAGAGTTGAAGGTCAGGGAATACCCTTTGGAGGAAATGATGTTTGAGCTGAGGTCTGAAAGATAAGGAGTCAGTCGTGAGACAAGGCAAAGAAAAACCTTCCTGGCAAAGGGAAGATGATGGACAAAGCTCTGAAATGGGAAAGAACTCAGTGTATTAAAGAATCAGGAAGAAGATCAGAATGGCAAGATCATAGTGAGTAGTGGGGAAAATGATAGGAATAGGATCAGTCTAGGTCATGTAGGACTGGTAGATCCTGGACAAGAGTTTGGATTTTGTTCTAAATGAAATGGGACCCCAGTGAAAGACTTAAAGAGCAGAGATGGGCAGTTACTTAAGCTAGACTGTGACAAAGTGAAAATCCTAATGATTCAGAAAATTTGGATGATTAGGATCTAAGGAAATAAAAGCCCACGTAATGGAAAAGGTAGTCTAGTAGGATAAGAGCTCTAGGACCAATGCGGACCCAGGGGTCATTTTCCCTAGAGAATTACAGGTGCTTTTATAAACCTTGATTATGGTTTCCACCAGTGTGCTCATACTAATAAACTCCATGTCTCAGTTTCCAGCTTCTTATTTCCAATTGTTTACTGGACAGCTGACCCATAATGTCCTGCAGTTTATGTAGATCTGCAATTTAGGTAGATACATTGACTTATCCACCTACACTATCATACAGTGTTATTCTCCTTCTTTATTTTCTTAAGCTATAGGCATCCTAAATGACAACCAAGTAACAAAAGTCCAGTTGACCACCAAGTTCTCACATCTTCTACCACCCAAATATTTCTCAGATTCAGTTTCATTATCCTTGTCCCTCTTCAGGTTCTCATCTGCTATCACCAAGACTTTTGCAGCAACTTCCTAAATTAGCATCAGTCATCTTTATTCCAGTGTCATTTCAAACTACTACCGACCTAATCTTATTTTTTATCCCTAAATGCAAACTCTTTTATATTTTATCCCCAATACAAAAGTAATACTTTCTTGTTAAATAACCAAATCCTATTACCAGAGGAAAATTGAGTGTGTATCCTTCTAAACATTCTGCTATGATTATGCACATATATATACAAATTAGATTATAATATAGTCCTGTTTGGTGACTTGCCTTTTTATTTAATAGATGGTATTTTTCTGAATGAATAGACACACAGCAATGTCATTTTTGGTGGCTTTATATTATTCTGTTATATGAATGTACTATAATTTACTTACATAATTTCCTTTTGAAAGCCGTTCAAGTTATTTTGCTTTCACAAATTATATTGAACATCTTTCTATTATTTTTCTACTTGTATCTCTTTGTGTTACTTTCTTTGAAGGATTTACTTGAAATAGAGCTCTCTATCACATATAATATTTTTTATGTAAAAATTTTATTTATTTATTTTTGGCTGTGCTGGGTCTTCATTGCTGCACAGTCTTTTCTTTAGTTTGTGGCAAGTGGGGGCTACTCTCTAGTTGTGGTGGGCAGGTTTCTCATTGCTGTGGCTTTTCTTGTTGTGGAGCACAAGCTCTAGGACAAGCGGGCTTCAGTAGTTGCGGCTCCAGGCTCTAGTAGTTGTGGTGCTCAGTAGTTGTGGTGCAGGAGCTTAGTTGTTCCTAGGCATGTGGGATCTTCCTGGATCAGGGATTGAAATTATGACTCCTGCATTGGCACGCAGATTCTTTCCCACTGAGTTGCCAAGGAAGCCCTTGATCACATATCATTTAATTGTTGTGGTTTCATGATGTATAGTTGTGTCTTTTTGTTTGTTTGTTTGTTTTTTGGGGGGCCATGGCACATGACTTGCAGGATCTCAGTTCCCCGACTAGGGATTGAACCTTGGGCCACAGCAGTGAAAGCCTGGAATCCTAACTACTAGGTCACCTGGGCACTCCTGTATAGTTGTTTTTAATAGGAAAATCTTTGGCATGAGGTGTGAGACAGTGTTTTGAACTTTATTTTTCCTAAAATTGTTGGCTAGCTTTCCTCAGTACTATTTATACTTTAATCCAACATTTCTTCAATGACTTGAGGTGACAACACTGTCATATACTAAATTTTTATTTAATTTTGAGTCTGTTTCTGAGATTTCTGTTCTGTTTCTTCAATTTGACTACAAATTCAGCAAAGATGCTCTGTTGTTTTGAATCTAGTAGCTTTCTAATGAGTTTTAATATTTGATAGGCCAAGTCCTCCTCTTGGCTCCTTATTTATATATTTACTTTTTTGTGTAGCAGAGATTCCCCCCCCCACCATGTTTTATTTTTCAAATAAAATTTAGCATCATTGTATCATGTCTCAAAAACACTTGTTGAGATTTTTATGTTAATTGTATTAAATTTATACGTTATTTGGAAGAATTTGCCATCAGTAGAACTATCCTCCTAAACCAAATCTGATCTTATCATTATCCTGCTTAAAAACCTGTCATAGCTTTCCCTAATGGAAAGTTGTTTTTGTTTTTTTTTCCATAACATATAACATATTTTGACCCATGCATACTTTCTCTTGTGCTTTAGAGATTTAGAAAATCTTAGATTACAGCACCTCAAAGAATATGGAGTTGTCATTTGAATCTCAAAGTTTGGGCAGTGGAGGAGGTGGGGAGCAGAGAATACATTGGCAGATCTAAGATGTAATTTAGAAATCTGTATTTACCTCACTTGTGTTGTGACTGGAGCCAGGAGCTCCTAAGCTTGATTGCATTTTGGCCTGTAAGTCCATCCAGGGGAAGATCATCAGTTCTAATCTACAAACATTCCAAGAAAATGTGCGTGATCAAGGCTATCTTTCTTTTAAGTCTTGGGAAAACTGTGACTTTCCAAAATTTGGCTCCTGCCTCTTGACAATGAAGAAAATTCCACTAACTGCAAAATAGTTTGGCCACTTTATGTTTAGCCTGCGGCTTAATCTGTAAACCCTGGCCTCAGTCAAAGTTGCTGTTGGCTCTTGTCATCCATCCTCACCCTTCATTGTTCTCCTTGTGTTTCCCCATTCTCTGTCATGCACAAATCTGGTGGAGGAGATCTGGGTCAGTGATAGTGGGTATGCAAGAAGGAAGTGAAGGAACAGGGAGAAATACGAAGATGACTGAGTTGGCAATGTTAAAACTTGCAGAGAGGAGACTTATTTGTCTTTTTAAAATTTTAATTTTTAAAGATTAAAAAAATTATTTTTTAGTTAATTAAATTTTTAACTGTCCTTTGTAAGATCTCAAATGCAAGCACTCTTGTGGGATGTAGACTGATTTTTCAGACATCCAGTCAAATCCTGGATACTCGCAGGGTACTTGTTTATATAAGCATGTTAGCTGGAAAATCTTATAAAAATTCAGTCACAGTGTTTGGGAATTGGATTTCGTGGTTATCTTGTTAAACTTGGGATATAAAATCAACTCCCTCGTTGCTTTTAGCATTGGGAGAAGGGTGTTGTGCATGGGTTTTCAAACTCTAGAGATTTTATTTTGGTCAATTATTTCAGGTTTCCCTTCAAACAATCTTATTGGAGAGGTGCTAAAATGGATACTATAGGTTAGCTTGTGTTTTTTTCTGCCTTTATTTTTTTGCCTTTTGTTTACTAAAGTTGATAATGATGGTGGTGATGGTTTAGTTGCTAAGTCGTATCTGACTCTTGCAACCCCATGGACTGTAGCCTACCAGGCTCCTCTGTCCCTGAGATTTCCCAGGCAAGAATACTGGAGTGGGTAGCCATTTCCTTCTCCAGGGGATCTTCCCAACCCAAAGATTGAACTCATGTCTCCTGCATTGAAGGCAGATTCTTTTCACCACTGAGCCACCAGGGAAGCCCCCATTGATAATGATCAGTTCAGTCGCTCAGTTGTGTCCGACTCTTTGCGACCCATGAACCGCAGCACGCCAGGCCTCCCCATTGAGCAACAAAAGTAAAGAGAAGATGAGTGAACAAAAACAGGAATAAGCGAATGCAATTTATAAATTGAGTCATCATCATTAAATAATCAAAAGCTTGATATTATAGTCCATATAAGTTGAAATTGAGTTATTATAAGACAAAATAATGCCAAAAAGTTTATTGATCTTTATTACCAGTGTATGTTGTTCTCTGGATGTCCTACACATGCTTCTGCAAAGAAGATGCTTCTACTTCACAGTCACTTTTAAGATCAAGTTGTGATGCCATAAAACTATTAACCGATAGAGGTATCGACGTTTTTGAAAATGATCTTTCCAAAGTCCAGAGTATCTGTTTCAAGCTAGTGAAAACATGGTTATAATTGGAGAAGGCAATGGCACCCCACTCCAGTACTCTTGCCTGGAAAATCCCATGGACGGAGGAGCCTGGTAGGCTGCAGTCCATGGGGTCGCGAAGAGTCGGACATGACTGAGCAACTTCACTTTCACTTTTCACTTTCATGCATTGGAGAAGGAAATGGCAACCCACTCCAGTGTTCTTGCCTGGAGAATCCCAGGGACAGCGGAGCTTGCTGGGCTGCCGTCTATGGGGTCGCACAGAGTCGGACACGACTGAGGTGACTTAGCAGCAGTAGCAGCAGCAAACATAACAAGTAAAGGAAGAAGTATAGAGAGCATGTATAATATGGTTTTTGTCGTTCAGAAATGTTATACATGCACCATAAGCCTAGTTTCCCCTTTCGAATGCAAGAAGCTTAGTCATGTAAGCAGGAATAAAAAAAAGTTTAACCAAGCCACTTGGCTTTTCCAAGATCATGAATTATAGAGTTGGGGGTGGGGGGGCTCAAGGACACTAATTGCCCATACAAGCCTGCAGGGCGTTGAACGGAGCTGAGTTTGAGGTCACAGCAGGGATGAGGAGGACAGAAGGTAATGAGATGTCTGGGCAGTAGGGTAGCTCATCAGCTGCTCGTCTGACAAATCCTGGAGCCTGGATGAGCCACATATGACTCATTGGTTCAAACTGATGCAGGAAACACGGTGACCGAGGAAGGAGACCAAAGAGTAACTCAAGATGGTGGGAGACACCGAAATAACAAGCAGTCGTTACGGATGGCCTTATTTAACCAGAGCTAAGAGTTAGAAATGTACATTTGTCCACTTATTTGAAGGGAGTTTCATGCAGTACAACCAGTATATGCACAGACACATTAATAAGTGATGTCCTTTGCATCAGGAAAGGAACAAAATTATCAAACATTATAGAACCTATATTCCAATGTAGAGACTTCTTTTTCCCGCATTAATGAGCATTTCAAATATACTCAGAAAGGACTTCCCTAGTGGTCTGGAGGTTAGAAAACCACTTTGCAATGCAGGGGATGCAGGTTTGATCCCTGGTTGGGGAACTAAGATCCCACATGCTGCATAGCAATTGAGCCCACACGCAACAACTAGAGAGCCCTTACACCACAACAAGAGATCCCACATGATGCAATGAAGATCCCATGTGCCACAACTAAGACCCAATGCAGATAAAATAAATAGAAGAGGAGAAATACACTGACCCTTATGAACCCATTTTCCAGCTTCACCGATTATCAATTATACCTTTCTTGGAAGAAATCCTTTTCGATGAAGAAAGTTGGCATAAGAAGAGACCTGGAAGCACACTCTGCAGTGGGGGAAGCAAAGGCCCACATTGTCAGCAGGGCTCCCTGGATCCCTCCACTGTGACATTATTACAGCATTACTGTGTTACTTGTTAAAGTGAAAGGTATTAGCTCTGTGAATAATCAGGTAATCAAAAAGTAGTTACTGCTTTGACTTTTTATTACATGTTCTTCAGTCACTTACATTTAAAATTTTTTTAATATATCATTATTTTAAACACACATCATTATTTTAATGATATCCAATTAAATATACCTGCATCTCCTCAGCATGCATCATTATGTACTTTACTAAAAAGCACTTTGAATCAAATTGCATACCAACGTTCTTTATTATAATTTATGTGCCCATATCTGAAGCAGAGTTATGCATTTCGTTGATTAATTATCAAGGAATTTGTTTAGACTTTCAGTAAATGTGAAACTTAAACTTCAGTTAACTTTGGTATTTATAGTTTAATGGTATTATGTTATTGTTCTGTAAGATACCATTTTGATTTTTATCTAAGGAGAGTATGGGCACATGAAGAGAAGTCATTACAGTTACCAGAACCATTTGTGCTCACATCCTTACATTTTTTTTCATCTCTTTTGGTTCCCCCTGCAACTCACTCTTTTTGGATTCTGCCCAATAGCAGACTGAAAGATTGCTTGTGGATTCAGTCCCTATCACATGAAAATAATATCTCTAGGTTATAGGAATATAGTGGTATATTTCTTTATTTCCTCTAGTATATGAACAAAAGTCTTCCTATTTGGTTTCTGGATTAATTCATATTTCAAGCCCTGGCATCTTTGTCTTGTGTGTTCAAGAGAGGCTGCCTGTTGTCAGAGCAGCTCTGCACTGTTTCCCACCTCAGGACTCAGATGGTAAAGAATCTGCCTGCAATGCAGGAGACCTGGTTTCGATCCCTGGGTCAGGAAGATCCCCTTGAGAAGGGAATGGTTACCCACTCCGGTATTCTTCCCTGGAAAATTCCCTGGACAGAGGAGCCTGGCAGGCTACAGTCCATGCAGTTGCAAAGAGTTGGGCATGACTGAAGTGACTAACACTTCCACTTTTAGGAGCTGGAGACTGAATTTCTCTGCAACTTGAGTGTATCAGTTATGTTCTCAAATTTCAATTTCATCCCAACTGAGGGATTTGGGACTAGATCATCTCTAATGGTCCTTTCATTGTTAACATTCTGTTTTGTTTGTTTGTGATATTTGTCCTATTTTTAAATATGATACAATCATGTATGATCACTTTCTCAGTATAAAAGTTTTCTACAGTATGCAAATGTACAGAAAATGGCTGTAGAGTCCCCTTAATTCGTTGTCCCTCCCACCCCCTCCCTTTTATAGACAAAAATAACTACCCACATAACATTCTTTGATTAATTTGTCTAATAAAACTTTGTTATACACAGTTGCTTCTTTTTGGCCTTTTAGCAGCTATGATTTGTACATTCTATTTTGAATATTGTTAGTCATTCAAGAGGCTGTGCTAGTGAAAAATGGTGTGGGTGATCTAAAAAGCACAAGTTTTCTGCAGAAGATTTGAAATATGAACAAAGAATAGTTCTTGGTTTGAATATGATTCTGTGAAGTTGGTTCTCCCCCTTTCCGATGACAAGGAAATTTGAGGGGAAGGAGATGGTGGTGAGAAAAGTAGAAAGGAAAAAATATTGTTCATCATCTTACAGATATCAGTGTGTAAAACTAGTCATGCAGACATTTTATTTCCTTCTTCACAATAGTCCATGAAGCTTATGTGGTGAATGGTATTTTTTTGATTAAGTTTTGTAATCCCAACCACTAAGTTTTCCATTGAACAGAGTAACTGAGAATGTAGATTAGGGTAAAATTCAATGTAAACAGATATTTCTTTTAAAAATGCTATTAAATCATAAAATATGATAATTTCTAGCAACAAATTATTATATTAACTACAGAGTCCTTACAGCAAAGTTTAAAGAAGTAGAAATACATTGGTATGCTCTGTTTCACTTCTTTGTAGCACTACCTATTGTCAGTAGCTGATTATTTGAACAACAGTACTAGCCTGGCTGGGCTGGATGAATCACAAACTGGAATCAAAATTGCCAGGAGAAATATTTACACCTCAGATGTGCATTTGATATCACTCTAATGGCAGAAAGCAAATAGGAACTAAAGAGCCTCTTGATGAGGGTGAAAGAGAAGAGTGAAAAAGCTGGCTTAAAACTCAACATTCAAAAAACAAAGATCATGGCATCTGGTCCCATCATTTCATGGCAAATAGATGGGGAAAAAGTGGAATCAGTGATAGATTTTCTTTTCTTGGGCTCCAAAATCACTGGGTATGGTGACTATAGCCATGAAATTAAAAGACACTTGTTCCTTAGAAGAAAAGCTATGACAAACCTAGGCAGTGTATTAAAAAGCACAGAAATCACTTTGCCAATAAATGTCTGTATAGTGAAAGCTATGGTTTTTCCAGTAGTCATGTATGGATGTGAGAGTTGGGCTATAAAGAAGGCTGATCACTGAGGTTTTGATGCTTTCAAAGTGTGGTGCTGGAGAAGACTCTTGAGAGTCCCATGGTCTGCAAGGAGATCAAACCAGTCAGTCCTAAAGGAAATCAGTCCTGAATATTCATTAGAAGGACTGATGCTGAAGCTGAAGCTCCAATCCTTTGGCCACCTGATGTGCAGAGTCGACTCATTGGAAAAGACCCTGATGCTGGGAAGGATTGAGGGCAGGAGTTTAAAAGGGTGACAGAGGATGAGATGGTTGGATGGCATCACTGACTCAACGGACATGAGTTTGAGCAAACTCTGGGATATAGTGAAGGACAGGGAAGCCTGGTGTGCTGCAGTCCATGGGGTTGCAAAGAGTCAGACATGACTTAGTGACTGAACAAATTGCAATTAAAACCAGACATTTCTTTCAATTCAGCATTTCCACAATGTACACAAAATAGTACACACATGAATATTTATGGCATTGTTGATTATATTAGCCCCAAACTGGAAATGACCTAAATGTCCATCAGTGGGAGAATACTTAATATTTATGGGAGGTACATATTCTGTAATGCTAATATTGAAAGAATGAAGTAGACTTCTGTCTAGTAACCTGAGAAGCTCTTTCACATTTAATATTAACAAATAATAATAAAGTTGCAAAAACTATGTATAAAGTATATATATTTAATTATTCTTAAATATATGTAATACTTAAATATTTATATGAAAAGTGAAAGTGTTAGTTGCTCAGTCGTGTCTGACTCTATGTGACCCTATGGCCTGTAGTCTCCCAGGCTCCTCTGTCCATTGAATTCTCCAGGCAAGAATGGGCTTCCCTGGCTAGCTCAGATGGTAAAGACTCTGCCTGCAATATGGGAGACCTAAGTTCAATCCCTGGGTTAGAAAGACCCCCTGGAGGAGGGAATGGCAACCCACTCTGGTATTCTTGCCTGGAGAATTCCATGGACAGAAGAGCCTGGTGGGCTACAGTCCATGGGGTTGCAAAGAGCTGAACACTACTGAACATGCACATATATATATGTATATATATAAATAAAGTAGAAAAAGAACTAGAGAGACACACACTATAGAGGAAATCCTTCTGGAAATAGGGAAAGGAAGATTGTGGGGGATGGAACATGTATTTTCATTGCTGATATTTATATATAAAATTGTAGATAATTTGAAATGTATTGTTTATCATATTCCATGTATTTTAAAAACTTCTATCTCCTTTCACATTTCTAATTTTTAAAAGGGAAAAGTCATGATTTCACTAGTTTCTATTTGATATGTTTCATAGATTACATAGATTCACAGCATTACAAAAGAGAAATATATTATTATATTTTTATTATGTGTTATGTTCATTATTTTGTCCCTTGAGAATCTTCATTAGTAGCATGTGTGTGCGGAGCACTGGTGTATATATTGAATGTGTGTATGTGAAACACTGGTTCCCTGGGCAGTGCCTGAGAGGCAGCATGTTCTCACTGTAGGATCACTCTGGTCCATTTGCCTGGAAGATGACAGGCCCCATGACAACGTGGAGGGAGATGTGCAGAGCAATCTTGCCCTCGTGCTTTTGTGGACCTCCCTGGACTGCTGAACAGAAATTCCTTTGCAATGAAGTTCAGCCCGGTGCTATTCTGTGTGTGGCAGATGATAGACACTGAAACCCAGAGCTTCTCTGAATTTCACATGCAGAAAGCCACATCTCATTGCCCTTCTGTGTTTGTGAGATCTGTCATTAAGAGACGTAAGTCAGATTATCTGAAATAACTTGCTCCACTACTAGTCAGGTTGGTTACCCATGCTTTTTCCTCTTCCCTGGCATGGTAACAGATTTAAACTGACCCTCGTATACAATTCCCGAGCCACTTTCTCTTTCTTTTTCCCTCTCTTGAAAGGTAGGCATTTTAAAATTCCTGTTTCCTATTTTATATTACATCCATTTCTGTCTATAAGTCTTAACCTAATAGTAATTCAACTTCACATTTGGCAATATGGCTACACAAAGCGTTAAAAAAAAAAAAAACTCTGCCATTCCTGTCCTTCAGGAGAACATCCCTGGAGTAGAGAGGTACAACAGAAAGAGTACTGTACCAGGAATCAGAAAATTTGTGTTTGAGGCCTGCTTTCCAGGTCCTTTTGCAAGTCATGTAACTTCTCCTAGGCCTCCCTTTGTGTCAGTTGTAAATGGAGAGACTGGGAAAAACGGGGAGAAACTGGGTTGTAGGGAGACAAGAGGAGGAATATATTCAATGAAGGAGAAAGGGCTTTGGAAAGTATAAAGCAACAGGCCAGTGTGAAACTTTATACAAGCCCATTTTTCCACTTCTCTCTGTCTCTTTCACACACACACAGCTGCAAGCACACTTTGGATTTCTATTCTCTTTCATTTATGTTCCTTTTATTATTTTATTTATTTATTTCTTAATGTGGATCATTTTTAAAGTCTTTTGGCTTTGTTACAATATTGCTTCTGTTTTATGTTTTGATTTTTTTGGCTGTGAGTCATGCAGAATCTTAGCTCCCCGACCAGGGATCGACCCAGCACCCCATGCATTGGAAGGCGAAGTCTTAACCACTGGACCAGAGAATTCCCTATGTTCCCTTTAAAGTAGGCGTCTGAATTCCTCCTAGGGGCGTCCCTGGTGAAGAATCTGCCTGCAATGCGGGAGACCTAGGTTTGATCCCTGGGTTGGGAAGATCCGCTGGAGGAGGGCATGGCAACCTACTCCAGTATTCTTGCATGGAGAATCCCCATGGACAGAGGAGCCTGATGGGTTACAGTCCATGGGGTCACAAACAGTCAGACATGACTGAGGTGACTTAGTGCTAACACATTCAGCTCAGTTTTTTATCACATGTACCCACTGATGTAACCAGACCCTGAGGCCTTGGATTTATTCCTACTTTTCTGGCAGCACCTGTTTTCTCCCAGAGGTGCATTTAGCTTGGTGTTGAAGCACAGTATGTTCTCTTTTTGTTAACTTAACCTTTGCCTTGTTTTTAAAAAATCAGATTTGAAAGAACAGGGACCCTAGAAAGCCTGTGATATGTAAATATTTAGCCAGGTAGATAGGGATAGTAAGCATTTTCTCTTAACACAAAACATGATTTATTTGCTAAAGCTGTAATCTTGTTTGATAATCTATCAGTTTATTATCAGCTATGTGGTGAGACAAAATGCAACAGGGAAATAATCAAGAACCTTCACCTGATACTACACGGTTGACTACAGTGGCTGGAGAAGGGGGAATCTTCTGGAAGGGAATATAAACATAGACTTTCTATTTACAGTTGATTTCCTCCTAGCGCTTTAACCATTTTTCTCCCTGCCTAGATAAGTAGGTCATCTGAAAACCACCAAAGAAGAGGAGTCTTTGCAGGTGTAGAACAATGAAACCTGTTTCTTTACCAGGTCCCATTTGTCCTTGTTTCATGCTCAGTGCATTTCTAAATCACAGAAAAAAAGAGAGATGAAGATGCTCCATTGAAGACAGTATTTAAAAAACAAGCAAACCCCAAACGGGAAAGTCCACTTTTCTGTTAATAAAACAGGAACTTCTTCCATCCCACAGGTAACATCCGAGTCCCGGAATATTAAATTCAGCAAACTAAATTGCTAAACTGAAATTTTAACACAACATTGATCTGTAAGCCTCTCAAGGATGTACTCTGTGGTTTCTGAATCAGAGGCAACACCTTTGTAGGGTATCCTGAGAGACTCCCCCACACCCATTCCCCCACCCTCCACCACCAGGTCAGTTGGAATGCATGGCCCCTGGAGGCAGAGAGATTACCAGGGAGGAATAGTTGTCCTTCAGTTCGGTTCAGTTCAATCGCTCAGTTGTGTCTGACTCTTTGCAACCCCATGGACTGCAGCACGCCAGGCCTCCCTGTCCCGGAGTCTACCCAGACTCATGTCCATTGAGTCGGTGTTGCCATTCAACCATCTCATCCAACCAGTTGTCCTAGAGGTCTGGAAAAAGGCGGTGAAATTTCTGGTCCCTGGTGGGAGGCAGAGAAGTATTTCTTTGCAACACTCATCTTTGACGACCCCATTCTTCTCTGCCTTGAATTTATGTCTTCAGGATTGTCCACCATGCAGGAATGTCTCTACCTGAAAATTCTCAGGTCAAAGGCCTGTGGGGTTACTTCATTGACTTCTGGCTACTGAAAATAGAGGCTGTGTAGTTCTGCAGCTCTCTGCAATTAGGACGTATTCTCCTGTATTATCTCACTTGACACTTACCTGAAATAAGCAGGTGAGGAAACTGAGTTCCAAAGAATTTAAGTATCTAGCCCAAGTTTACACAATTGGTGATTTCTTTCATTCTTTTGTTCCTTTTCTATCTTCTTACTTTTCTTCTTTCAGTTCTCCTTGAAAGACATTTTCTTAAGAATGTCCCTGGACATTCTGGGTATATCTGAAGCCAGATAATTTTAAATCCCTGGCTGTGCATGACCTTGGGCAAGTTACTTATTTTGGTATGCCTTGGTCCTCACCAGCAAAATAAGGCTATCAGTATTATTTACCTCATAGGGTTTTTGGTAGGATAAATCTAGTTGATACAAGTGTAACATTTAGACTAATGTCCAGCACATAGTAAATATTCAATAAGGTTTAGTTATTTTTGCTACTGCTGTTGCTGCTCTGTCCACTCCCTGCTTTGTCCTTTCATCAAACATTAATTGAATGTCCTCTCTCTAATGGGCATTGTGCTAGGCTGGGGAAGTGAGTAAGAGGGTGTCCTTTTTCCACAAGACTCACTATTTACTAGGGGGCAGGCCATGAGATAAGTTTGGGAGACGGCCACATAACAGAGGTACGTCACGGCCTCTGTGTAATCACACATGAGCTCTTTACTGGGTGCTCATGGTTATCTGGGAAGGCCTCGTGGAGGAGGACACCTGTCATTTGAATTGAACATTGGAGATGAAGAGGAGTCCATGAGGTCAATAGTCAATGGACACGCATTCCAGGCAGAGGGACCTGAGTTCAGGACTCCAGGGCCATATGAGAGACCACAGCAGGACTTTGAATGAGAAGCTATGTTAGTTAGTTAGGGCTGCCATAACTAAATTCCACAGATAGGGTGGCTTGAAAAAACAGAAATTAATATGCTCACAGTTCTGGAGGCCTGAAGTCCAGAAGTGTGCAGGTTTAGTTTCTTCTGAGGCATCTCTCCTTGGCTTGACAGGCGCCTTCTCACTATGTCCTCACATGGTCTTTTCTCTGTATCCTTATCTCTTTTTCTTTTAAGGCCACTAGTCATGTTGGATTAGGACCCACTCATATGACCTCATTTAACTTAGTTACCTCTTTCAAGGCCCTGTCTCTAAATACATGAGTCACATTCTCACTTACTGAGGGATTAGGGCTTCTACATATGAATGTTTAGGGGGATACAATTCAGCCCATAATAGAAGTCATCTGTTAAGTATGGCTGGAGTCAAGTGCATGTGAATGAGTGTCAGGAAATGAAGCCAGAATGTCAGACAGTGCCCAGATCTTGAAAGGCTTGGCTTCTCATCAGGCTAAGGAGGACGTCAGAATGGGTAGAAATGGGTTATCACCACCACATTTCGGCGACCCTGGCCCCTTCAGTTTGCATTGTGTAGGGGAGACTTACTGGAAGGAGCCAGACTATGGTTATGTCAGAGGAGACACTGGTTTGGATTCCAGTTCTCTTCCACCCTGCCCCAAGGCAGGTACAAGGTGGCAGCAATACCTGGCATTAAGAGGGTCCCTGAGAACAAGGTTGTGTGGGTGTAGGGGGACAGCTGAGTGCAGAAGATAGAGGCAGGTATAGCTTCCAGTCTATGGAGGGAGCAGCCCCTTGGCTGTGTCAGCACCGACGGGGGTTTGCCAGGCTCACACGAGTGAAAAAGCACCCAAATAACAAATGAAGCAGGCTCTAGTTTTTCCTTTTCAACCAAAAGGCGCCCCTCAAGTGTTCCTAACATAATCGCATATCTTACTACTGTATTTTGTAAATGAGAGAACAGCTTCCCTTTCATCCTCCTGCCAGGTAGAAGCACACAGCAGCTCGTTGCTGGTGACAGTCAGAGAATGAGATAATTACTCCTCTACATTTGAGAATCCTGCTCAAACTCACACATTTCGAGGCAGAAAGGGACACTGTGTTTTGTGTAGTTCCCATTTGGATTAGTGGCTTGAAACAGGGGTGTGAGCAGGCTCTGGTCTTCCTTGTTTCTGGAGTAGCTGCTTGGTCATATCACTGCATCTCTCTGAGACTTGGGCTTCTCTTTTGTAAAATGGGGATATGTATTTGCATGTTCAGTCGCTCAAAGAGTCGCTGACTCTTTGCGACCCCATGCACTGTGGTCCACCAGACTTGTCTGTCCACAGGATTCTCCAGGCAAGATTACTGGAGTGGGTTGCCATTTCTCTCTCCAGGGGATCTTCCCAACCTGGAGATCGAACCTGCATCTCCTGCACTGACAGGCAGATTCTTTACCACTGAGCCTCCCCCCCGGGAAGCCCAAAATGGGGATAATAATATATAAATGACTAGGACATTGTTGAGGATTCAGTGAGGGGAAAAAAAAAATTTGAGCCCTTGGTAGACCTTAATACTTTATGCTAATAATTATTCTCTGGATTAAGAAAAAAAAAAGCTTCAAGGTGCTTGTATTTTATAATTTTGGTGATGTGACAGAAAAGAGTAAGCATTTTTTTCTTTTAATTCCAGTTCTCTACTGTGTTAGGGCCTTGAGCAGAGCAATTGCAAATCCTGCTTTTACTGCCTGACTTGGCAAAGTGGGAAGTGGTCTCTCTCCCTCTCTCCTCTTCTTTCTCCCTTTTCTCCTTCAGTTCCTCTTATCTCAGATGTAGAGATTAATTGGATGGGGTCCATGTTGTCTGCCAGGAAGACAGAAAGTGTGAAGCATCATCTGGATGGGTTTGGGAAGCGCTAGATTCTCCTTCCTCTGCTTTTGACAAACAGAGTGACAGCCCATCGCTGTGTTTAAACAAGTTAATATGTATGTTCTTGACATAAGGAAGCACTCTCATCATGAAATACAGCTTGCATGTCATTTGGTTTTGAGATTTTATTGAGTACTACTAATCTTGACATATTTTGGTTGGCACCACATTCTTGGTGTAGTGGGTTAGCGTTGAATAGTTTGCAGACTCTGTGAAACAAAATCCTCATTTAATGGTTTAGTTTGGCTACATTTCGAAAATACACAAAAACATAATGCACTTCTATTTTATAGGGATTTTTTTTTTTCAGTTTGTGGCTTTGGTTTGGTTTTGGGTTTTTTTTTTCCTTTTTCCTCAGTGCCTTGCTATTTTTTTCTTTTTCTCTGTCTCTCTGTCTTTCTCTGTTTGTCTGTGTCTCTCTTTTCATGTTCCAGCTGCAGCAACCTACAAAGAAAGCTCCAAAGAAAGACTATTGAACTGCAAGCAGAAGAATCCTCTTTGTACTCCTCGATGTCGATGTCAAGAATGTGTCTACACCCTGGCCTAACGCTCTGAACCTTTTCATGTGAGTTCAGGGATTCAGAGCATATGAAGGCCACCACGTAATGGAGTGACAGGTCTGAAGCTCCCCAGTAGAAGCACCTGGGCGAAATGTGCCATGAGACTTCAGTCAACACCAGCCCCCAATGTCACTGAACTCTGTGACATCATGCCCAGGCAGGAAAAGTCAATAGGCCTCTGGCGCGTTCTCCTCCCCTGCTTCCCTCCCTCCTTGTCCCTCCAGTTCCTAACCCACGGACAATATTTAGAAAGCAGTGCTAGGTTCAGGCAGCCCACTCCATTACTTTGGCCAGAACCTTCCAGAGTACATTTTGTTATTGCTTTTTGATGTAAACAGGGGTGCTTACAGTTGGCAGGGGATGTTCTTTCTGTTTTAATTATGCAAGGCATAATTATAGTTCCAGGGTCTGGAAGTAGCATAGAGTTCTTTGGAGAACTTCACAGGGATTTTTCTGTTATGACATAGTTTATCTGGAAAAAAAAAAAGTAACACAAGAGTCATTTCCAAAAAGGAAAAAATAACACTATTCATGCTAGTGTTCCATTCCATATTGAGTAGATCATGAAATTGGAGTAGATTTTTTTCAGGGGTGGGGGTGTCTCAAAATATTGAACTCATGTAATGGTGGGAAAATCTGTATGAATGCTGATGAATGGATATGGATGCAGAAAGATATGAAAATAGATGTTTTTACTTAGGAAAGCAATAATGAAGCATCCAGTTGTATCTGAGTGTAAGTGTTAGAACCCTGGGCCCTGGGGATGTGGAAAAAGATCTCACCATAGTAATAGTAAGCTGGCCTGAACTTGAGTCATAAAATTCCTGCTGCCCCCAGATGTTCAGTTAGAGGGTACTTCGTTACTCTGCTGATGTAGCGAGAAATCACAGAACTGCCAGGGTAATGGAGAGAACAGTGACCGAGGTGGAGAGCTAGGGCTGTTTCTCTGTTATGAAACATGTTTTTATAGGTAATTCTGATGTACGGTAGGTATTAAATAGAGCAACTGAAAGATGTTTTATTTTAGATTACTGCTAGAGTGATATTTTCCCCATGGCACTAATAATCTGGCAGCTTTCACAAGCCCATTTCGCCTCCCAGCTCCTCACGAGCTCTGTCTATGCTGGCATCGGGGAGAGCCCTTGAATCAAAATTTCTGCCTTACAAAAGGAGAGAATCACCTTTACTATCTGTGCTTGTGATATGATGCTTTTTTTCTTTTTGAGAGGAGTAAGATATTGCTCCATTCTGCAGCTACAATTTACAGAAAGAGATATATTTCTGGACAGCCCTGAGTGGGGAAAAAAAAGCATTTTGTAATTAAGTGATCATTTAAGACTCCCCTTTATGCGTGTATCCTGGTTTGAAAGCCAGGGGACATACCGTTTCAGCCTAACATCTCAGCTGTCTGCATCATGCAGGATGTACAATCCTTGTTCAATAGTGTGCTTCTTGCATACCTCAAGAGCTGTCATAGGAACAACAATAAGAGGCCTGTTGTTGAAACAACATCGTTGCCATCACAGAGGGAAAAAAAAGTAATAAGGTCACTGTGAGCTTGGAGCATTGTTAGGGTTGAGCCTGCTCAAATTATTTCATTCATGTTCAAATTTAAGGAGATGAGAAACATATTGCAGGAGAAGCCAAGTTATTTTACATCTGCCCCTTCCCCCACTGTAACACTGCCTGCCAGTCTCCCACCCTCTTTTAGCTGGAGGGCCTGTCCTCTCTGCCACCCCACCCCCACCCCATTCTACTGGTTGTGTGTTGTTTTTTTTTTCAATTTGTTAAGATGCTAAAATCTGCTTTATGTGATTTATGAAGGAACTTGAAGCGATTAGTTTCACAGTGCATGAAAATTCCTCAGGTTCAAGGGGGGATGGCCAATCTGTTACACTGTTTGCCTGGACTGGATGGGAGCATGAGCAGCTCGGAGCCATAAGGAGATTGTGTTGAGTTATTAAACACTTGTGGTAAAGCTGCTTATTGTTAATTCCCCGATGTCCTGCTGAAGCGATAGGGTAAAATCAGATCGGATTAGATCAAAGAGCCTGGGAGCCAGCCTTTGGAGCAGATTCATTTAATCAATAAAGAGACCTCCTGAGCGAGGGGGGAGAGAGTCAGGGCAGTCCTGGTCGCTCAGGAGATTAAGATGGGGGTTGGGGACAGTGGTGGGAAAGAAATAACAATTTATCTGTATTTATTGTGCTCTTCTTTTGGAAGTGTGATGCTTCTCTCAAACATTTTAGCCACACTCACCAAAGGGTTTAAATTTTTCTTTAAGATTTCATTACTCCCCATACTCCATAAACCAAGGGGTTATTTAAAATAACAACAGCACAACTTCTGTTCCATAAAAGGTATTTCCACAAAAGCAATTTAGGTTTAAATGATTCCCCAAGAAACAATAATCTCTTATGAGTTAATCTGCAGAATTTCCTATTATCCCTTTGCCAGAAGAAATTATAGAGAAACAGCAAAAGGCCAAAGTCTTTCCCCACCACCCCCTTTGTATTCTCCCTAACCCTGCCTCCCAACACCCCCCACCCCCCACCCCCACCAGTAATTATAAAGCCTTGTGTGTTAAGAGGTATGATGCCGAGTCCTTCATCCATGATTAACACTTAAACCGATGCATATTCATTCATCTCTTAGCTCCACCAAACCCAACTAAAATGAGGACTTGCCAAGAAGGAAGTGACACCCATTAGAAAGTTAACCACAGAAAATGGAGAAAAAATGAAGGATGGAGCAAATTAGGGATGCAAGTCCCTCAATCGTTATTGGTCTTAATGGTGTTATAAAAATGATGTCGGCTTTTACCAGGAATAATTTATACTCCGAATTAAATAAGGATATGTATCTATAAATCCATTCTATAAAACTTAATTTTCCATCTAGATATGCTGATTACTTCAGGCCTGGCATACCTTTACCGGTTGTTAATTACCGCAGGATGGTTTAACACTATTTTCCAAATCAGCATGCATGCATAAAATGACTGCAATCCAATTTGACACATTATTAGTGATGATTATTGTCATAGATAAATTAGATTGAACAGAAAATAACCTTCATCCTTAGCATGTTTTAGCTCTCAGAATTAATGTGATTTGGTGAACACATATAAATAAAAATCTGATGAGTCCCTGCTGACTACAAGGCCTGCTGGTGCTGAAGTGTATCAATTTCATGCAGATGATGAATTCCTTAAGCATTCAATGATAATCATGCTTGATTTGACAAGACTTTCTCATGCTATTTTAGGGCCTTAATTTTCTGTGAAGTTCTGTCAAGTGCTCATCAAGCACCCACTTATCTCCGTATCTTAACCTGGCAGCCAATCACAAGGTTGCCTAACAGTACAGCTACCGAGTGCCAGCCCATTAATATTCGAGTCACGTGACTGTCCAAGGAGAGAAACCAATCAATGGCTTATTAACATTCAGGTCACATGACTCCTGAGGAGAGTAAATGAGTTACACAGTAAGACATCAAACAAATTTTCATCTTGAAAGAGTGATTGCTTTTTCTGCTGCTGTGATGTTTGTCAAATTCGCTCTAGCCTTGTCCAATTAAGCTCCATGAGCTGAATTAATAATGAAGAGATGTAAGCCCCGCACCAGCATGAGAGCTGTGAGTGGTGCCACAGAATAAGAACTGCTAAAAAAAATTTCTTAGAATGATTGAAAAATCACATCTGGATAACTGGAATAATTACTTTTGCAATCTTGATGCTGTTTTGTACTCTCCAGTGCAAAAGTGTGAACTGGATTATTCTGGGATGTGGTACTTGTTTTGAGTTATGCTTTGAAGATGAATGTGGTTTGGGGTTTAGAATGATTTTGAAGGCATTACGCAAATACATGTTAATTGGATTATTGTTTGTGACCCTAGTAATGAATTTCATTTGCACACTCAATTATGTTCTGGGGACTTCTAGAGATAAAATCTCTCCATATTTTTTAAACTATTTGTAGAAGGGAAGGAGATTATTGTGTATTCTCTTTCTTGTCCTGGATGGAAGAAAGGACTAAACCAAGAACTTTAGAGAGAGTTTGTGTGTATTGGTGTGTGTGCTGTTTATTTTATTAACATTCACAGGTTAGTAAACCAAATTCACTGGATTGTTTCAAAATACACAGGTGAACCTCATGAGAATTTCAGAAAAAAAAAAAAAGATGCTGTCTTACTGATAATAGCCAATGACAGCTTTCTTACAGTTTCCAGGAAAGTTCTTTTCAATCACAAAGTCAATTGCATTCATTTCAGCACAGATGCCCTACAAAAATCAGGTGACATGTTTAGAATAGAGACCCTTTGACTAATAAAGTGTTCATTCTTTCCCTGAAGGGAGTGAGACTTGACTAATGGTTTATTGGAATTATCAAAGAGTGTCAAATCCCTCTTAATAAGTTTCAGCATGAAATTAACCAAATTCCCAAAGGCCTTTCTAAAAGAGCATAGTCAAATAAAAGGTGTTGGGCGTGCTGGAAAGAGTGTTAAAGCCAGTTACTTGGAAGTGATGAGAAATAAATCTAACTGTAGGCAGGAGGCAATGTTTATGTGTACAGTTAATAACCTTCTTAATGGGACTTCTTGGCTTGGTGATTCCCGTATGGGGAGGAAAGTGAGATGTGGAACACAGGGTAGGCGAAGGGCCATAAGTCAGTTCCCAGCACTGTTAGCCAAGGGTGGAAATTGCAAAGAGAGAAGCAATGAATTTAAAAGCCCCAGCAAGCAGAGAAAGTGGAAGGAGAGCTGTTCTAGGGGAGGAGGTAGATGGGGAGTGATTGAGAGTCCAAGTTGAACCATCCTAACAGAAGGAAAACCTACTTTTTCCTAAGGACAAGGAACACCACCAATTCCTGGAGAGTGATTCCTTTCTGACAGTCCTTACTAACAACTTTGAAAATAATGTAATTGTTCATAACTCCTCAGAGTGAGGCCCCAAAAGAGGCATATGATAGAAATACGTTGTTTTGTTTTGTTTTAAAGTAAAATAGAGATCCCAACCTCAAGGCTCAAAATGAATTTCAGATAACCTGTGAAAACACAGCTCTGAGTTTATATGAAAAGATCTGCGGTACCCAAGGTAATGTATGTTTAACTGATACTCTTTACCTGAATGTTTTACCCTTGACTTGCTCTGCAGCAAACTGGGAGCCTGGAACTCTGCTTACATTCACTCCACAGGGAGTGTAGCTGCTTCCTACCAGCACCCCCACTTCCTGACGCTTGAGAGCCCTGGAATGGAAGGCAGCTCGGTGGCTGTAGAAGGCCCTGAATAAAAGCGTATTCCAGTTTCTGCATAACTTTACATAATTAATAGTTTTCCAGGCAAACTATTGTTTGCCTTAATTGTTGTTTCAACAGCTGTTTTCATTAAATTGTAAAGCCCGCTGTGTCTAATCCTTGGAGCCCACTATTGATAACAAGAACAGCCCTGAAGCTTGCTCTAGAGGAAGAGTTTGTTCCCTGCCAAGCTGGAAAACTGTCCTGAAGTTACTTGAAAAATAAGGCCTATAGTGGGACTGGTTGTGTAGCTAATCCATTAGGCTTTTCAAAAGAGCTATGCTCTGTACCCTTATGGCTAGATTGACCCAACAACCAATCAATGCCTTTATTTGCTGCGTGGCTGCCCCTGAAGGGTCTTAGAGCTGGTCCAACTCGTAATCAAAGCCTCCATCAGTACCCGGGCCTTGATGACATA
The DNA here is from genome assembly GCF_054371585.1 of Giraffa tippelskirchi. Taxonomy (NCBI): domain Eukaryota; kingdom Metazoa; phylum Chordata; class Mammalia; order Artiodactyla; family Giraffidae; genus Giraffa; species Giraffa tippelskirchi. The sequence goes on from NC_137275.1 coordinate 175,710,238, forward strand.
AATGGCCAAACTTTCAACGCGGTTGGCCCCGGTCCAGTCACACCATTTTGAAGATACAAAGAGGCTGTGTTGCACGGTGGAATTCATTTTCTTGTTTACTTCCTCCAGAAACAAGAGCATCATCAGCACGCTCAGTGCATCGGATCAGACCGCGGAGTTGTTGACAGAAGCTTGGCGAGGCTTGCCAGCTTTCCACACGAAATGCTGGCTTTCTTCTCACACACCCCCTACCGTTTGTGTCTCTGCCAATTGTAGCACATCAGAGCGGCCATTGAGATAATGACCGTGAAGTCTCATGATACACTTTGATGAAGTGTAACATTTTTTAAAGGATTTTTGTCTGTGCCAAAATGATCGAGGCAGCTGACTAAAAATCACACCATCAAAATCAAGGCTGATTGATGAACAGCAGGCAGAGGCATGAGTCTCCCCAGAGAAGATGGTGGGGGGAGGGGTGATATTTTGCAGCCAAAGTGTCTTTCTTTCCTTGTCTTTGTGCAGCACAGATTTTTTTTGTCTAAGTCATCTTTGTTTCAGATGAATTTATATCAGTGACTGATGCTTCAGCCTTCAACATTTTTTAATTCTTATTTTTCTATAAACTCCCAGAAAATAGAAGGAGCAATTCCTTTCTGACAGTTCCTTACTAATGACTTAGAAAATAATGTTGTTATTAACAACTTGGTGTTGATTGGGAAAAGCACATGGGGTATTTCAGGGCAACACAGGTTTTTTACGTCAGCGGCTGACCAAGGTGTAATATTTTGGTAAATTTGGATTTCTCTAGTTTACTTGGAATGAGAATATGATACACAGAAGTGGTTCTGAGCCAATGAAAATTCAAATCAAGCCAGTGTTAAAAAAACAAAATCAAACAATTAAATTTTAAAAATTTATTCAAGAAGTTATGAAATGGGCAGCATCTAATCTAGCAGATAGAAAGGAGCTCCAAGGAGCTGTACACAATGAAAGACTTTTGTAGGCAGACGGAAGCAGGAACAGGGAAATTATATGAGCAAAAAGTGGATTGGTTGTGGCCAGGCCACTTTCCTTTAGGGGATGTCAGGGGTCTGTCAGGATGAGGTGGTTAGATAGCATTACCTACTCAATGGATGAATCTGAGCAAATTCTGGGAGATAGTGGAGGACAGAGGAGCCTGGCGTGCTACAGTCCATGCAGTTGCAAAGAGTTGTGTAGGACTTAGTGACTGAAAAACAACAAGGGGTCTGTCAGGCAGGTAACCTTACTAGTGTTATTTAGGTGATTCCTGATGGACTGGTTTGAGATTGTGTCTCTGGGAGGGACCAAAGCTGTAACTAAATCTTGGTTTGGTGATGCGGGGTGTAGCATAAGCCACTCCATTTTGGACTTGATGTCATGTTTTTTTTTTACCCAATAACAATGTACATGAAGACTGTGAGCTTCTTTGGGAGAAAAATCATGTGTTTAATTTACTATCCGGTTCATCATGACTACTGTTTATTGAATACCTGCTCAGTATCAGATAACTAAAGTATACACAGATAGTGAGAATTGTCACATAGTGGCCATGGTCTTCGAACTCCATTTTATCACCACCATTTTAGTTGAGGAAACCAAGGTCCAACGGAGGAACCCAAGGCCTGGAGATGTTAAATAACTTGGTCAAGTCCAAAGACTTGGAAAGTGGGAAAGGCAGGGTAAGACCTGTGTGCTTGCTCATGAGATGTGTTGTCTCTGCCTCTGAGGTTGACTGCTTCCATTGTACACCGGATAGAGCTCATTAAACGGTGCTCAGTGAGAGAAGAGGAAGCAATTTGTGGTTGAATTGGTAAAGGCAACAAATAAAGTGGATTTACAGTTTGCTATTCTCACCTCTAAGCTTTGCAAGAAGACATGAGCTACACAGTATCCTCGATGCCAGTTAACCAACACACGCTCAGAGACCAGGTTTGAGTGAGTGAAGCCGTTGTGAGGTTTTGGCTAACCTCTGTCTCTTTGTAGATTACCTTCTTATTCAGGGTTACAGCAGAGGACAGGTCCAACTCTTGGGAGGAAATGTGGTTGATGAGCTTTAGGACTTCTCAGAATGTCACAGTTCAAGAGACACCTGTGCTGAAGCAAGTGCAAAAACCACAAGTGCAAAGAGGTTACAGTTCAGTTACCTTTAGGATCTTTGTTTCTGCTTCTGGAGCAAGAATATATGTCAGAGTGGTGTGGAGGGCTGGAAACTGGGAGAAGAGTGAGAGTAAAGGAAGTCGAAGGTATAGGGGAATAATGATTAAAAAACACTTATGTTTGGATGTGGAAATGAGATTCCCTTGGGCTTCTTTTAAATGTCTTCATACTGTTCCCTAAGTACAGTCAAATAAAAGGTAACAAAAGCTCAGACAGCGGAACAAAGGCACCAAGCTAATTTTGTGCACACATTGCATGGAACAAACTGCAGGGTTTCATTACCCTCTTTCCAAAGAAAGCATATTTCAAGAACTGAGATAGATTCATCCCAGTTTGCACTAGATTTTTTTTTTTTTTACTAATTATTTAGACTTTAAAAAGAAACAGCACGCCAAATCCAAGTTTTGCAAAGAAATTTTGGCAACCAAATGCGTACACCTGTGGCCCTGTGAAAGAAAAAGGACTGCAAAGGCTAAGAGAGGGCAGAAGTTGGGGAAGGCATCTCATTGCTAGAAGTCAGGCAGGAGTTACATTATCCATTTACCCAAGAAATAATGGACCCAGAGGTGTTCAGAGAGTTCTTTTAGCCTTCCTTCCGTACCAAAGTATGGGCACATGCATTTTATAGAGTGTGAGTATTCTACTGGGAGAGTGGATCACAAACTCGTTAGTTCATTTCATGTAGAAACCACTCACACTCTAAAGGAAGAGGGCTCTAGCCTATTTCTTTCAGGAGCCATTGAATGAGAGAGCCACAGAAATCCACTTGACTTTAAAGAAAACTCTCACTATCTGTTTGAGCCCATCCCTTAACCTCACTTTCCTCGTTTGTAATACGATGGCTTTATATTCTCTGAATCCCTCACAGCACTAAAAGTGGATAGTTTTGGAAGACTAATGCCTTTCATTCCTACTGATTCTAACAGGATCTTGAAACTAATTGAATCAGACCAAATTGACAAATAAAAACATCTATTTGTTACTTTCCAAAAAGGCTCCACTTCCCAGCCTTACTCAAGCTAGAGTTTCTCAAAGTGTGGTCTCTGGACCTAGGGCATCAGCCTTGCCTGAAATGCAAATGATCATGCCTCCTCCACCACTTACTGAATTAGAAACTGGAAATAGGACTCAGCCATCTGCACTTCCTACTGCACGTAGGGAGCATCACTACAAACAAAGCTAGTGGAGGTGATGGAATTCCAATTGAGCTATTTCAAATCCTAAAAGGTGATGCTGTGAAAGTGCTGCACTCAATATACTAGCAAATTTGGAAAACTCAGCAGTGGCCACAGAACTGGAAAAGGTCAGTTTTCTTTCCAATCCCAAAGAATGGCAATACCAAAGAATGCTCAAATTACTGCATAATTGCACTCATCTCACACACTAGTAAAGTAATGCTCAAAATGCTCCAAGCCAGGCTTCAACAATACGTGAACCAGGAACTTCCAGATGTTCAGCTGGTTTTAGGAAAGGCAGAAGAACCAGAGGTCAAATTGCCAGCATCTGTTGGATCATCAAAAAAGCAAGAGAGTTCCAGAAAAACATCTACTTCTGCTTTATTGACTATGCCAAAGCCTTTGACTGTGTGGATCACAATAAACTGTGGAAAAATCTTAAAGAGCTGGGAATACCAGACCACCTGACCTGCCTCTTGAGAAAGCTGTATGCAGGTCAGGAAGCAACAGTTAGAAGTGGACATGGAACAACAGACTGGTTCCAAATAGGAAAAGGAATATGTCAAGGCTGTATACTGTCACCGTGCTTATTTAACTTATATGCAGAGTACATCATGAGAAACGCTGGGCTGGATGAAGCAGAAGCTGGAATCAAGATTGCCGGGAGAAATATCAATAACCTCAGATAAGCAGATGACACCACCCTTATGGCACAAAGTGAAGAAGAATTAAAGAGCCTCTTGATGAAAGTGAAAGAGGAGAGTGAAAAAGTTGGCTTAAAGCTCAACATTCAGAAAACTAAGATCATGGCATCCGGTCCCATCACTTCATGGCAGATAGATGGGCAAACGGTGGCTGACTTTATTTTTCTGGGCTCCAAAATCACTGAAGATGGTGATTGCAGCCATGAAATTAAAAGATACTTGCTCCTTGGAAGAAAAGCTATGACCAACCTAGACAGCATATTGAAAAGCAGAGATGTTACTTTGTCAACAAAAGTCCATCTAGTCAAGGCTATGGTTTTTCCAGCAGTCATGTATGGATGTGAGAGTTGGACTATGAAGAAAGCTGAGCACTGAAGAACTGATGCTTTTGAACTGTGGTGTTGGAGAAGACTCTTGAGAGTCGCTTGGACTGCAAGGGGATCCAAGCAGTTCATCCTAAAGGAGATCAGTCCTGAGTGTTCATTGGAAGGACTGATGTTGAAGCTGAAACTCCAATGCTTTGGCCACCTGATGCAAAGAGCTGACTCATTGGAAAAGACCCTGATGCTGGGAAAGATTGAAGGCGGGAGGAGAAGGGGACGACAGAGGATGAGATGGTTGCATGGCATCACTGACTCAATGGAGATGAGTTTGGGTAAACTTCAGGAGCTGGTGATGGACAGGGAGGCCTGGCGTGCTGCAGTCCATGGGGTTGCAAAGAGTCGGACATAATTGAGCGACTGAACTGAACCGAACTGGTCTGTACTTTAACCAGCCCTCCAAGTAATTTTGCTGCTTGCTCAGTTCCCAGACCACTTACTTGCTCTAGCTGTCCCAGCTGCCTGACATGACTTTTTTTGAGGTCTGTTTGAGACACAGCTCAAATATTTTTTTCAAGAAGCCTTTCCAGCATCCCCCAAATGAAATTAAATTCTCCTTTTCCTACTGCCTTGTACCATTTCCCTTCTACCTGTCAAACTTCTCATCTGCTGTAACTGTGTGTGTGTTCATGATGTAGAGTCTGGTAGGGTGTGGTAGGCAGCCTCTAAAATGGCCCTCAATGATACCCATTTGTTTTCCTCCTCTTGAGTGTGAGTTGGTCTAAGTAAGGCTTATTTCTGTGGCAGAAGCAATGGGATGTCAATTCCACGATAAGGTTATACAATGACTGGTATCCATCTTGGTCATATTGTCTTATTTGTCCTGCCTCCCTCTTCATTCTCTGTCTCACTCCTTCCCTCCCTCCTCTTCTTCCTCAGCTTCCTGCCTCATCACCCCTTCCACCCAATCTGACCACTGTGTAAATGTTAGGGAACTGTAGGGTGAAACCACTTACCCTGGCCAGGCAGGAAAATAACCACATGCATGCAGGCATGCTGCTTTACTTCTTTCATGTCCGACTCTTTGCCATGCCATGGACCATAGCCTGCCAGGCTCCTCTGTCCATGGGATTCTCCAGGCAAGAATACTGGAGTGGATTTCTGTGCCCTCCTCCAGGGGATCTTCCAAACCCAGGGATCAAACCTACATCTCTTAAGTCTCCTGCATTGGCAGGCAGGTTCTTTACAACTAGTGCCACCTGGGAAGCCCAACCATGTGCATAAGCTGGCTCATAATGAGGTCCCAATAAAGAACAAGGAACAGGGAAGCGACAGCCAAAAGAAGGACCAGAAGAATTAGGGTGGGGCTAAAAGGAGGGAGGAGACACCAGCCTGTTTGCCCTGCCAACCACCCAGGAACCCTCACCCTGGGATCTATCTTGACTGGGACACATGTGCCCCACCAGAAGGGCCCTGAGTTGGACCAGATATGGGCACAAGCACGATGATTGGCCAGAGACAACGTTGAAGCTAACCCCACCTCCATAAAACCTAAGACCGCCAGCCTTGAGGCAGAGCAATTCTTTTGGGTTCCATTACTCTGTTGCTGTCCCATCTAGCACCCCTTTTCAGCAAAGTCTTTTGCTTTGTCAGTGTGGGTGTCTCCTCAGACAATTCATTTGTGAGTGTTAGACAAGAGCCCACTCTTGGGCCCTGGAAGGGGTCCCCTTCAGTAAACAAGCTCATTCCAACCTGGGCTGTCCTGCCGGGGAGGCCCTGGAGTATGAGAGGCCACATGGAGAAGTGCAGAGCCAGCCCTGTGGGAAGGCACCTGTGAGTAAGCTTGTAAGTGGGTCCTCCCCGAGCTGAACTTGGAAGTGACTGCAGCTCCTACAGACATTTTGATTTGCAGTCTTGTGAGGGACCTTGAGCTAGAACCACCCAGTTCAGCCTCTTCTCCATTCCAGAGTCACAGAAGCTACGAGGTAATAGGTTGCTAAGTTTTGAAATAATTTGTTGTGCAGCAGTAGATAACTAAAACGTAGGACTGGCATGTTTTCATGTTCTCCAAAGTGTGTAATGGTATGCTTTGCTCATAATCGGAGTTTGCTATATGACTGTTGGAATCAGAGGAATGTTGCCTTGAGAAATTTTCAAGGTTAGTTAATTCAAGGTTTGTAAGAGATGTATTCACTGTAGGTCCCAGGGAAAATATGCTTGAATAAGTTATCAGAAAAATTAAAAAAGGGTGGAGGTCAGGGTGGGGGTAAACATGTGATAAGTTTGAGGAAAACACAATTAGGCTTCTAGACAATTTGAGTTTTCCTGTGCTTGTGGTTCTCTAACTGGATGAAATGAGACTTAAAAAAGAAAAAAATAATCATTTGAAAAGGACAGAAGCCCAAGTACCCAAATAAGTATCTGCAGTATGATAAAGCCCAGGAAGTGTCAAAAATGTCAGCCAGAGGCCACTGTTTGAAGACTGAGCACAACACTGAAGAGTCTGAGTTTGCATTTAGCAGTATCCAAAGAACTCTGCTTCATGTCTATTCATTCCTCTACCACATACATTTTTCTCAACATCCTGACATTTACATTTTTCTTTTTTTATTGACATACAGTTGATTTACAATATTATGTAAGTTTCAAGTGTACAACATAGTGATTCACAGCTTGTAAAAGTTATACTCCATTTATAGTTATAGTAAAATATTGGCTTTACTCCCTGTGTTGCACAGTATATATCCTTGTATCTTATTTATTTTGTACATAGTAGTTTGTACCTCTTACTCCCCAACCCCTATCTTGCCTCTCCCCGCTGCCCTCTCCCACTGATAACCACTAGTGTGTTCTCTGCACCTTGACACTGATTTTTCATTTTTTCTTTTCCATTATAGTTTATTATAAGATATGTATGTATAACACAGTTCCATGTGTTACACAGTAGGACCTTTTTGTTTATTTTCTACATAGTAGTTTGTATCTGCTAATCCCAAACTCCTAGTTTATCCCCTTCTTACCCCTTTGGTAACCATAAGTTTGTTTTCTACGTCTGTGAGTCTGTTTCGAGAACAAGTTAATTTGTGTCATATTTTAGATTCTACCAATAAATGATGTCATAGGATATTTGTCTTTCTCTGATAAACTGATGATCTCTTGGGTCATCTATGTTGCTTCAGAGGGCATTATTTCATTCTTTTTAATGACTGAGTAATATTCCGTTATGTGTGTGTGTGTGTCTGTGTATACACATACACACTGACATTTATATTTTCTAATCAACAACTCCCAACTTGCCTTGAATGATCTTCTGAAAGGAAGAACAACACATGCTGCTGGGATTTGGAAGCAGCTGGACATATGTCCTCCTTCTATTATGCAAAGTATACTCCTTGCCTGTCTCAGTGTCACTCCAGTTTCTTTCCCCTTTCTTATCTGAAGAAGAGCTGAGTGTGCCTGAGAGGAAGGAGAGGAGGTTGAAGACAAGCTAGCAACTGACCTCTTACACAATCAGAAGCTTGTCCACAGAGTGACAATCTGCTGTTCACCACCTTTTAGGACTAGCACCCAAAATGCTCCCCGAGTGCTCCTGAATGCTGCTGTTGGCTCCTTCCACCACACACACACACACACACATGAGAGTGTAATGCACTCCTTTGAGAAGTCTGCTCTTGGAGAGAATGCTGCCAGCTGGAACCAGCAGTGGAACGTCCTTCTCTTGGTACTTTAGGACATAATGGAGACTGACCTTCTGGGAGACACACTGCTGACTAGGAGAGGAATGAAGACTTTAATTTCAAATAAGCTTGTTTGGACTTTTCTGCAGAAAAATCTTGACTTGGATGACACCCAATGTAATACAGTTTATTTGGTGTAAGTACAAGGATTTTTCTTTTCATTTTCTCATTTCCTGAACATAGGGCTTTCTTTTTGAGGATTTTTTTCCCCCACTGTTGTTGTCATGTTTGGCCTCATTTTGAAGAGTGAAAAATTATTTAAGAGAAAGGCTCAATTAAGTTTTATATATTAGCCTGGCTATTGCTTATGTTACTCAACTAAGAAAGAGCCAACTAAAACTAAATAACTCTGTGATTCAAGGTACAGCACTTATAGAATAAGTGTCAGGAAAAATTGTTTCTCTTATGATCTGAGGGGTACACCAAGCAAGCTTTTCTGAGTTTGGAGGAATTTTGAAGTTGTTGCTTTATAGAAACTATGATCTTGCCATAAAGATCCTCTGGGGTAAACAGGCTTCAATTTCTTCCTTGTTGCTTTCCCCACATGCCTGCCTCACCCTTCCCAAAGACTTTCCTCTCTGAAGAGCATTCTCCTCCTGCAGATTCACCTAACTCTACGTTAAAAAAAAAAATTATTTATTTTTGGCTATGCTGGATATTCTTTGCTATGCAAGGGCTTTCTCTATTTGCCCCAAGCAGGGGTTACTCTCTAGTTGTGGTGTGCAGGCTTCTCATTGTGGTGGCTTCTCTTGTTGCAGAGCACAGGCTCTAGGGTGAGTGAGCTCAGTAGTTGTGGTATATGGGCTTAGTGCCCTGCTTTATGTGAGATCTTCCTGGACTGGGGATTGAACCTGTGTCTCCTGCATTGGCAGGCAATTCTTAACCACTGGACCAACAGGGAAGTCCGCATAAGCCTATATTTTAAGGGAATATGTTTTCATTCCAATCCCAAAGAAGGGAAATGCCAAAGAATGTTCAAATTACTGTATAGTTGCACTCTTTTCACATGCTAGCAAGGTTATGTTCAAAATACTTCAAGCTAGGCCTCAGCAGTACATGAACCGAGAACTTTCAGATGTACAAGCTGGGTTTAGAAAAGGCAGAAGAACCATTGATCAAATTGCCAACATTTGTTGGATCATAGAGAAAGCAAGGGGATTCCAGAAAAACATCTACTTCTGCCTCATTGACTACACAAATGCCTTTGACTGTGTGGATCACAACAAACTGGAAAATTCTTAAAGAGATGGGAATATCAGACCACCTTACCTATCTCTTGAGATATCTGTATGTGCATCAAGAAGCAGCAGTTAGAATGTGGAATAATGGACTGATTCAAAATTGGGAAAGGAGTATGTCAAGGCTTCATATTGTCACCTTGCTTATTTAACTTATATGCAGAGTCCATGATGTGAAATGCTGGGCTGGATGAATCATAAGGTAGAATCAAGGTTGCCGGAAGAAATACCAACAACTTCAGATATGCAGATGATACCACTCTAATGGCAGAAAGTGAAGAGGAACTAAAGAGCCTCTTAATGAGGGTGAAAGAGGAGAGTGAAAAAGATGACTTAAAACCCAACATTTAAAAAACTAAGATCATGGCATCTGGTCGCATCACTTCATGTCAAATAGAAGGGGAAAAATTTGAAGCAGTGACAGATTTTATTTTCTTGGGCTCTAAAATCACTGCAGATGGTGACTACAGCTATGAAATTAAAAGACACTTGCTCCTTGGAAGGTAAGCTATGGTAAACCTAGACAGTGTATTAAAAAGCAGAGACATCACTTTGCCAAGAAAAGTCCATATAGTCTAAGCTATGGTTTTTCCAGTAGTCATGTACAGATGTGAGAGTTAGAACATGAAGAAGGCTGAGTGCTAAAGAATTGATGCCTTCGAATTGTGGTGCTGGAGGAGACTCTTGAGAGTCCCTCAGACTGCAAGGAGATCAAGTCAGTCAGTCAGTCCTAAAGGAAATCAGTCCTGAATATTCATTGGAAAGACTGATGCTGAAGCTCCAATACTTTGGCCACCTAATGTGAAGAGCCAACTCATTGGAAAAGACCCTGATGCTGGAAAAGATAGAAAGCAAAAAGAGAAGGGAGTGGCAGAGGATGAGATGGCTAGATAGCACCACTGACTCAACGGACATGAATTTGAGCAAACTCTGGGAGAGAGTGGATGACAGAGGAGCCTGGCATGCTGCAGTCCACTCGGTCACAAAGAGTCGGGACTTGGCAACTGATCAATAACAAGAAACCACCTTGGACTCTGGTCAAAGAAGTTATTTCTAATACATATTTGTTAGATATTAAAAATAATAGTTTGATCCCTCTTGCAGTCTTGCATGTATGTCTAAATTGGCTCAGCAATCAAAGCCTGGACTACAACAAATACTTTTTGTTCGCTCCAGCTCTGAGGGCTCATTCTAGCTCATCATCCTGCCCATTCTAACCTAACCCCTTTCAGCCTTGATTTGTTTGGTCTTGGAAATACTGAAGTGGATTCTGTTCTTCCCCATCCCAAACTTATTTCTGCCAAGGGAGATGTAGAGGCAGAATGGTGGTTCACGTTGATGGCAATGAAAGAGTGCACACGGACCAACCCTGCCTCCCTCCTCTGTTTATCCTTTTGTCAACTTGGAAGACATTTGCCAGGGAAGAAAAGGCACGCATTCTTGGTATAATTTATAGTGCACTGTTAAGCAGATGGTATAAGTGGTTTATTTTTAAGGAGGTTATTACTGGTCACAAAACTTCAAGTCAGCTATTTGCAGAAAACTCTGATGAAGGAGGCCCCTGTTTGTGGCGTCCACCCTCCAGAGCATCTGACAAGGGCTTACTGTGCTTTTGCACCCAACCACATTTAATCCATTTATAAGACCCCTTTGTATGAGATGCCGTACCAGAGGAAATTAATGTAGGATATTGCAAACAGCTTTTAAGAATGTCTTTTCTATAGAAGAATTGTGTCATTCTGAGAGAAAGTGGGCTTCCCCCTCACCCCACATTGTTATGACTTGACATCTCTGATGTGGAGTGTTTCCAGCCAGTTATGATAAGAAAAGACTGAATTTTTCACTCTTGTGGAAACCACAGCTGAAGAATGCTATTAGATTATCTATTCTTTTACTCTTCTCCTATAAATATAAATATAAGTGTGTTTAATTTGGGGTCCAAGTTTGGGGAAGAGAGGTGACAGCACTTGAAAACCAGGCAATGAAAAATTGAAAGTTCAAGATGACAATGACTAGTCATTTGGACAACAGAAGATAAACAAGTGCCTTACAGGAAGGAAGGTATTTTCTCATCCAATAGGAAACTTTGGTTTTCTAATTTCTGGGAATGAAAACAAAATTTTTAAATTACAAGCTGACATCAGATGCCAACTTTGGGGGTTTTATATTTTCTAAGTAAGGCATTATGAAGAAAGTAACTACTATCTTCAATTTCCTCATCCCAAGAAATAAGGACAATATGATGTAAAGAAAAAGTGCGACACAATCCCAGAGAGAACCATTCTGTAATAAAGCTATCTCTATGTACACTGTCACTGTACTAGACTTTGGGGGTTTTGTTTCTTTCTTTTAGAGCAGACAGTGACTTACCCTGACTGCCTGGCCCCAGTTTAAAACTTGGTGCTAGAAACGCTGCTCTGGGCATTTGAGTGCATCAGCTGTGAAGTCAGATGACCTATGGTCAAATCTGTGCCTTGTCACCAGTGGTGTATCATCTTGGGCAAGTTATTTCCCTGATTTTCCATTTTTGCATGTGCACAATATGGAAAAGAGTGATACTCTTCATAAGGCTGCTGGGAGGATTACATGAGGTAGGGGGAATTGATTGGTGCATAATGAATGTGCAATACTAGGTAGCTGTTATCAAAGGGCTGACATAGCCCTGTGGACCATTGTGAGCATAGAATACAGAGTTAAAGCAGAGATTTTAAAACAACTTACATTAGAAGAGCATAATTTTTTTGTTGTTGCTAAAATTACCTAATTTTATCATTTATACTTATAAGCAACCATTTAGTAAATAAAGAGTATAAATTTGAAAGAAACAATCAATATCTTATGAAAGTAGAGGTAGCCAATATAGAAAATGGAGTTCATTGAGCCAAAGCTTATTGCTTTTTTTCTTAATTGAAATATAGCTGGCATGCCATATTGTTAGGGCATCCTTGGTGGCTCAGTAAAGAATCCGCTTGCAATGTGGGAGACCTGAGTTCAATCCCTGGGTTGGGAAGATACCCTGGAGGAGGGCATGGCAACCCACTCCAGTATTCTTGCCTGGAGAATCTCCATAGGCAGAGTAGCCTGGTGAGCTGCAGTCCACGGGCTTGCAAAGAGTTGGACTCGACTGAGCGACTAAGCACAGCACAGTACATTACAAAATGATCACCATGATAAGTCTAGTAATCATCTATCCCCATGCAAAGTTATTATAATATTATTGACTATATTCCTTATGCTGCATAGTTCATCTCTGTAAATTATTTTTTGTATAGCTGGAGGTTTATACTTCTTAATTCCCTTCACCTACTTCACCCAACCCCCTCTGGCAACCACAAGTTCATTCTCTGTATCTATGAGAATGTTTTTTATTGTTGGTGTTTTAAATACCTATTTATGTATTTAGCTGTGCCAGGTCTTAGTTGCAGCACATGAGATCTTCAATCTTCGTTGTAGCTTGTGGGATCTTTAGTAGCAACATGAGAACTCTTAGTTGTGACATGTGGGATCCAGTTCCCTGACCAGGGATCGAACCCAGGACTCTTGCATTGGGAGCATGGAGTCTTAGCCACTGGACCAACAGGGAAGTCCCTATGAGTATGGTTTTGTTTGGTTTGTGCTTTGTTTTTTAGATTTCAGTATAAGTGAGATCATATAGTATTTATCTTTCTCTGTTTGATTTATTTCATGTAGCATGGTACCCTCTTGATACACCCTCATGTTGTTATAAATGGCAAGATTTCATTCTGTTTTTAATGACTAATATTCCATTGCATTTTTATATACCATAGCTTCTTTATCCATTCATCTGTTGATAGATACTTAGGTTGCTTCCATATCTTAAGCTATTATGAATAATATTGCAATGAATATAGAAGTGCACATATTTGGGTGTATATATTTTTTCAAATTATTGATTTTGTTCTCATTGAATAAATATCTAAAAGGGAAATCACTGGGTGGTATGGTAGTTTATTTTTAGTTTTTTGAGGAGCCTCTATACTGTTTTCATTGGAGATACACCGATTTACAGTCTCCTCAAAGTGCAAAGGTTCCCTTTTCTCCACATCCTTGCCAACACTTGTTATTTGTTGTCTTTTTTATAACAGCCATTCTGACAGGTGGTAACTCATTGTGGTTTTGATTTGCATTTCTCTGCTGATTAGTGATACTGAGCATCTTTTCATGTGTCTGTTGGCCATCTGTATGTCTTCTTTGTGTTCCCAGCACCATTTATTGAAGAGACTATCTTTTCCCATTGTATATTCCTACATCTTTTGTTATAGATTAATTGACCATAGGTGTGTGGGTTTATTTCTGGATTTTCTGTCCTATTCCATTGTTCTATATTTCTGTTTGTGTGCCAGTACCATACTATTTTTTTTATTACTCTTTCTTTGCAGTATAGTCTGAAGTCAGGGCAGCTGATTCATCCAGCTCCATTTGTCTTTCTCAAGATTGCTTTGGCTATTTGGGTTTTTTTGTGTTTTCATTATAAATTAAAATTTTTTTTTTTTTGTTCTAGTTCTTTGTAAATGGTGTTGTTCCTTTATATTCTATTATTTCTTCAAATAAGTTCTCTGCCCTTTTTTTCTTTCTCTCTTCTCCTTCTGGGACACTCATAATGCAAATGCTTACTTGATATTGTCCCCAAGGTTTCTTAAACCATCCTCATATTTAAAAACTCATTTTTTTCTTTTTGCTGTTTAGCTTGAGTGATTGCCACTACTCTGTCTTCCTGGTTGCTGATCTGTTCCTCTGTATCATCTAATCTACTGGTGATTTTTTTTCTTTCTATAGTATTGTTTATTTTATTGTCTTTTCCAGTTCTGTTTGTTTCTTCCTTATATTTTCTAACTCTGTTGGAATTCTCACTGTGTTTATCCATTCCTCTACCAAGTTCCTTGAGCCACTTTATCATCATTTCCTTGAATTCATGTTGGGTAGATTACTTACCTCCATCTTGTTCAGTTCTTTTTCTGAGGTCATGTCTTGTTCCTTTGTTTGAGACATATTCCTCTATCTCCTCACTTTGCCCAATTCTCTTGTTATCTATGTGTTAGGTAGGTCAGTTATGTTTCCTGATCTTAGAGAAGTGGTTTTATGTAGAAGATGTCCTACGAGGCCCAGCGGTGCCCTCCTCTCTGGTCAGCAGAGCTGTAGGCACTAGTGTTGCCCCCTACATGGGCTCTGTGTGCTCTTCTGTGCAGGCTGACTACTGTGGGTGCTCCAGTGGGCAGAGCTGGCTCTTGGCCTGGTTGGCTATAAGGCCCAGCCTCATACAGTTGCTATAGGCCTGCTGTGGGATGGAGTAGGCTTTCTGCATGGTTGGCTGTGCAACCTGGATGTTCATCTGCTGGTCTGCTGGGTCCCACATAGCTGGTTGCATGGCTTGGAGGCACGTGGCTGCTGCAGACCAATTGGGAGGCAGGGTAAGCCCCTGGTGCCAATAGACTAGAAGGAGGATTCCAAAATGGTGCTTGCCAGTCCCAGTAACATCATGGTAGAATGAGCTCCCCCAAAATTTCTATTGCCAGTGTCACTGTCCCCAGGGGGAGTCCCAGTTGCCTCCTGATTCTCCAGTAGGTTTTTCAAGATCAGCAAGTGGATGTGACCCAGGCTCCATCCCAACTGCTACCTCTCTGCTGAGTCACAGAGCAGGTGAGATTCTATAAACATCCTTTAAGAGTAGAGTTTGTCTCCTATGACTCTCTGGTCTCCTAAGCATAAGCTTATTTTCAAAGCAAGATGCTCTGCAGTCTCATCTTCCCTATGCAGGATTCTGATGTGGGATCAGACACCTCACTCCTTGGGAAGAACCTCTGCAGTTTGTGGTATTCCTGCTGTTTGTGGGCTGCTGACCTCAGGAGTGTTGCTCCAGACTGTACTGTGTCTCTGCCCCTTATACTCATATAGTGTAACTCCTCCTTTATATCTTTAGTGGTAGAAATCTTTTCTGCTAGTTTTTAGGCTGTTGCTCTGTAAGTAGTTGATTTTGGTGTGCCCATGGGAGGAGCTGAGTTCAGAGTCTTCTTACTCTGCCATCTGGGGAAGCTCCAAAGCTTATTATTTTTTAAGCAGAGAGACATAAGGTTTTGGTAATAGATGTAATCTAATCTCTGAGAGCTGATGTTCTCTGTGGTCAGTTAGAGATATCTCAGTGCCCCCTTCAACACTTAGATGCAGGAATACTCCTTCCACCATTTATTTTCTTTCTCTAGTTCTGATTTTGTTACCATTTGTCAATTACTGATTAATAACTTGACTTTCTCAATACATTTGACAGATTCTCATTTTCGCCCAGCCTCCATCCTTCAGACAAACTCCTTTTCATCCTTCAAGATATCTTCTTTGAAAAAGATTTCTCTGTAACTTCCCTAATTCTTTTGTACCAAATTGTGATTTTAAAAATTATCTTTTTTTTTTTTCATGAAATTGTGAGCTCTTAACAAGCAAGGGTGACATTTTTATATTCCTGGGAAAAGTTACCCTCTTTCCTAGATGCCAAATCCAGTACAAACCATGCACTTAATAAGTACTTGTTGACTGTATAAATACATTGAATGAGTGAAGATCAATTTGTAGGTGAACAAATGTTATCCAGTGTGTTGTATCAGAGTAATGTGAGTGAGCCATTTCTGGGAAAAAATGTTGATGTATTTTTAAACTGATGTGACAGGAGGACTTTAAGGGAAGAAGTTACTTTACACCAACCAAACAATTGTAACAATAGCAAGTCACATTTATTGAGTGCTTATTGTATGCTGACATTCTTTAAAGTGGCTTATATATATGTATATCATCTTCTTTAATTTTTTCAGTAATCCCATGAGGTTGCTATTATATCCCACTTTATAGGCGAGGAAACTGAGGTTTAGAAGGGTTGAATAAAATCTCATAGATCACACAAGTGCTGAGTAGTGAAGCTGGGACTTGAACCCAAGCTCATATGTCTGTTCCAATATATTTCGAAGTTACAGCCATCACCCTGAATAGCACCCTCAGAGTAGTGGAGAACACATCATAGAATTTGAACAGTCTCCGAGGCATGCTTTCACAAAAGCACTACACTTCAAAGGAATGTGTCTTTAGAAATACATGGAACAGCTGAAGATTTTCTGAAAGTTTGCTGATGGGTAAAATTATATATTTGGGTACTTGAAGACTTTTATATGGGGATGAAATTACTTTCATAGTAGGCAACAAATAAGTAGAAAAAAACCTAGATACAAATGTGGGACATGCAAAGAAATTGTGGAAAATGCAGCCTAAACAATCCCAATTAATTAGCATCTGAAGAGCTGAAACCCTCTATGAATCTTACCATGTGACCAAGGAACCAATGTCCAATTGTAGAAATGTGAAGTTGCCACATTCTTCTGTAAGTGAAATGCAGAAAATGAAGTCAGTTCAGGTCTTTTTATGAAAAATCTAGTTTTTTTTTTTTGGTCCCACAATGTTAAACTTAATAAACAGTTTTTTCTCATTAAGAAATTCTTCACTAAAGGACTATAACAAGCTTTTAAAAATCTATTTATTAATGAAAACACATTGCTTAATTATACCACTAATTACAGTCTTCCAAGGTCTAGGAAGCACCTATTAATGGGAAACAACACAATTTAGAAAATAATCCACAATGAAATTCTGGAAGAATGAAAGTACTTCACTACAAATGCTTTTGACCTCTTATCATCCCTTTAATGTTCACAAACTTTCTTGAAGACTAGGTGTATGTTGACTATTACTTTCATGTTATCCACAGTTTCCAGCAGCAGTTGAACCGGTTGAATTCTCATCTTCTCAGAACTGATCTAAATATTGATTTCCTTTGAAGTCAGTTTTAACTGTGCTTTTGGAATAGCAGAGAAGGATCAGGACTATTTTCCCAATTTTCTTGACCATAGCTGAAACACCTGCCTTTCTGATTTTTAAAGCCATTCCAATGAGCCAAGAGTCTGACTGGCTGAACAGAGAAAGACAAATACTATATGGTATCACTTGTATGTGATAGCTAAAAAAAAACTGAACTCATAAGACCAGAGAGTAGAAGGGTAGTTACCAGGGGTTGGGGACTGGGGAATTGGAGAGGTGTTGTTAGTCGATAAATAGGTTCTTGAGATATAATGCAAGTGATTATAGTCAACAGTGCTGGATTATAAACTTGAAAGTTGCTAAGAGACTAGATCTTAATTGTTCCCATTACAAAAAAGAAATGGTAATCATGTGATGTGATAGAGGTGTTAGCCAGGGCTAAGGTAGTAATTATATTGCAATATATAAATGTAACAAATCAATATGTTGTATACCTTAAATGTATACAGTGCTATTTATTGAATATATCACAAAAATTAAGTAAAAAAATAAAAAGAGTCTGACTGACTTGAAATCTCTATGTGATATGACAAAGTGTGATTTTACCCTTTAAAGACAAGATAATACCCTTTATCCTCTACCATCTTATTTTCTTTGGAGGAAAAAGATTAATTGCAAGGGGGTAACGTGTGCTGCCTGTAATTATGTGCTATGTGTAAGAAAAGACTAAGTCAAGTGCCCAAATACAGCTTCTTTTATAAAATAAGACCTGACTTGAGTGGATAGAAGCAACAGTGGGAATCAGACCAAAGAAAGAAATCAACTCAGTTGTCACCACATTTTATTATGAAAGTAACAATAGCATGAAGCAACTTAAAAATTTAGAAACAACTTACATGTATTCTCAGTTAGGACTCATTACTGGTCTCTGACTGAACTTTAGAAAGATTTAAGCTGAAAGAAATCAAGTGTTCAGAATACATCAGTGAAATTCTCCTTAATTTAATGAAGAAGAATAGGATCAGAAGGTTAGATGTAGCATCAAATCCCTAAAAAAAATCTTAAAAGGCCACACTTTGTCACATCAACTGGGACTAGATACAATACTGATTTCTTTCAACAGAATTGGGTAAATATTTGACCTCCAATGCCACTATGGTGAATGTATATTCTAGACCTCGGAGGACACAGACTGCAAGCTTTGCTTTCCAATTGGCTCCCTCACAGCCTCTGCTTCTTGGGAAACACTGATAATATACTGTGTCCTTAACTTGGTGCAGTTCAACTCTTAGCTGTTCAATAGATAAAACAATAATGATCTCATACTTTGGTGATTGAAGTTCATGTGACTTGTAAATCAGTACATAATAATAAACTCTGGGTTAACTATTAACCCTCTGAAAATATTCAGGACTAATACCATTCCTCTATTTAATTCTAAAAAGACAGAGATGTAGAGATGTAGTTGGCTTACATACATGAATGTCCCATAGAATAAAAGTTGACAGCAATTACATTAATATTTCTAGAACTTGTGTCTCTCTTGCAATTCCCTGTAAGGATGCAACAAACTCATCTATGTTAAATTACTCATTTTGATAGCTATGTGAGAAGAAGCACAGATGGTATTTCTGAGAATGACATCAAATGGCGTTTAAAATGCTCATTGGCAACATATCACATATTTATATGTGAGTGGAAAGTCATCTTTTGGCTACATTAATGCTGCAAAAATAAACACACTTTGGTCTCTGATGCAAAGTTTAAAGTTCTCATGGCAATATGTGTTTCTTCACTTTGCTTACCAGATACAATAAAATAGTCAACATTTATCAGTCAACTGTTTGTATTAAACACCCACTGTGTGTTTAGCATCAGGTGCTACGGAATCTTAGAGAGAAAGACATTCAAGGACTTTATAGTTTAATGGGGGGGAAGGAAAAATACAAATGTGTACATGTAAACAAGCAGGGCTGGAGATGTATAAACATACACACACTCCTGACCATCTGTGCAAAGACGGAGGCGGAAACTGACTGGAAGGATAAAGGTGGGTGGGTAGAGGGAGTGAAGCAGCTGAAGTGAGGTGAGTCTTGTTTCGTCAAGGCTGTATTGGGGTTTGGACAGAACGTGTTCTCCATTTTTCAGAAAACTGAGAAGTAATATACATGCGTGAATAAAATTTTTCATTCCATTTCTGGTGCAGTGGGTAGGTAGGGGTCTGTGGGATTTGAGGGGCAACTATATTGAAGTGAGAGAAACACCAGTGACAGTGATTTTCAGCATGTGGTCCTGACCATTAGCATCAACCTCACAGGGACACTTATTAGAAATACAGGTTCTCAGGCCTCACCCCAGACTTACTGACTGAGAAAGTCTGGGAGTAGTCCAGCTGTCCATGTTTCCACAAGCCTACCAAGCATTCTCTTTTTATTTTAATTAATTAATTTCTATTTATTTATTTATTTTGGCTATTCTGGGTCTTCATTGATGCGAGGACTTTTCTCTAGTTGTGATAAGCCAGGTCTACCATCTAGTTGTGGTGCTCAGCTTCTCCTATTGAGGAGCACTGGCTGTAGGGTGCACAGGCTCTCATAGTTGCGATTCCTGGACTCAGGAGCACAGGTTCAATAGTTGTCGTGCATGGGTTTATTTGCTCTTCAGCATGTGGTCTTCCCTGGTGGCTCGGTCAGTAAGGAATCTGCCTGCAATGCAGGGGACCAGACCGCCTGCAGCACAGGAGAACTGGGTTCGATCCCTGGGTCAGGAAGATCCTCTGGAGAAGGAAATGGCAACCCACTCCAGTATTCTTGCCTGGAAAATCCCATGAGCAGATGAGCCTGGTGGGTAGTCTGTGGGGTTGCAACAGTCAGACATGACTTAGCGACTAAACCACAACCACATGTGGGGTCTTCCTGGACCAGGGGTTGAACTCGTGTCTCCTGCATCGGCAGGTGGATTTTTTTACAACTGAGCCACCAGAGAAGACCCCGCCAGACGTTCTGATGCTCCTCCATCTGAGGATCGCTGTTCCATGATGGGGTCCTGAGGCTGGAGCAAGGGCAGTATCTCTGAAATGGCAAGTCCAAAGGCTTGCTCGGTCTACTGGAGGGTTCCAGAAGATAGAAGCAGCTGGGGAGGAGGGGCAGCGGGTGAAGGCCTCAAAGCTCACCAGTGGGAACTTCGCAAGGGTTCTTCTGAGCCCTCTGAACTGTGTCAGAGCCTGGATTCTGAGCTAATGTCTTCAGAGAATTCTAACTTTTGCATTTCCTGACTTTTATGAGCATGTGGAGTGTTGTAATTCTGTGAGGCTTTTAAATGTAATTTCCTTTGCTTTTAAGGAAAAATTGAGATGGTGGGGAGGGGGTTGATAGGGGATGGGTGGTGGCTGGTAGTGAGATGGTAATAATGGAGAAAACATTTTCAATAGGAATAAAGCTTCAGCAAAGTTATCCTGTAAAGACATTGCTGCAAAGCCTGTATACATTTATTGAAACATAAGATAAATTAATGATAATAAAAACTAATATTTAGGTAGCTCTTATGATATGCCAAATGTATTCTAAAGTGTTTACATATATTGATCATTAATCCTCATAGCAAGTTTTTATCTCGACCCTATTACTGTTGTCCTATGATTGAAAGGCAACTACAGCACAGAGAGGTTAGGACACTTGCTTAGGGTTACACAGCTGAAACTGGGACTAGAACTTGGGCATTCAGACTGTGTTTTTTAGCCAGTATACTATGACATGCTACAAGAACTTAAACACTACATGACAAGTATTTCTATTTTGAAAGAGTGACTCATTGTTCTAAATTGTTTGGCATTGAGAATCAGGCTTCAGGGCCTGATGAATTTCTTATTTAATTTTCTGGTTGGGCAGCCGAGTATTTCCTGGGTCTACCCAGTTCTCACAGAAGGTAGCCGAAGCTGACTTCTGAGTAGAGTAAATCAGTTACAAAATAAAGGTTAGGCTCAGTGCCAGAGCAAAACTTAGAAAGGCTCTGGAACCCCTCAGCCCTGAACAGTTGAGCCAGGCGTCAGCAAGCCCTGAGGTTTAGAAGCTCCTAAAAGACCTAAGTTCCATGGCGAGTGGGTTTCGTGGGGGTGGAGGGAGTTAGAGGGAGGATGAATGACTCGGTCAGGTTTTAATTTTTCAAATATTGATTTCTTTGGCTGCGCTGGGTCTTAGTTGTGGCACTCGGGATGTTTAGTTGCGGCATGTGAACTGTTGGGGCATGTGGGGTCTAGTCCCTGAACAGGCATCGAACCCAGGCCCTCTGCATTGGGAGCGTGGAGTCTTAGCCACTGGACCACCAGGGAAGTTTCCTTGGGTCAGTTGCTTAATATCATCTTGTCTTCTGTGGGTTATTCTCAGGACAAGAATTCACTGGTGAAGAGCTTGGGCTTTGGGGTTGGATGACAGCCGGAGTTTGAGGCCTGATTGTTTCCCTAGCTAGATGTGGAAACCTACTGTTATGCCTCAGTGTTCTTCATTTATAAAACACAGGTGGAGGGATTTCCCTGGTGGGCCAGTGGTTGAGACTCTGTGCTCCCAATACAGGGGCTCTGGGTTCAATTCTTGGTCAGGGAACTAGATCCCATATGCCACAACTAAAAAATAAAAATAAAAAACCCCACAAAAAACACAGGTGGAATTAGC
The DNA here is from genome assembly GCF_054371585.1 of Giraffa tippelskirchi. Classification (NCBI taxonomy): domain Eukaryota; kingdom Metazoa; phylum Chordata; class Mammalia; order Artiodactyla; family Giraffidae; genus Giraffa; species Giraffa tippelskirchi. The sequence goes on from NC_137275.1 coordinate 175,732,048, forward strand.
GCTGCCCTTAGTGTTGTTGAGAGGATTAAATAAATGGTACTTTTAAAGTTCTTTAAACATTACCTGGCATAGAGAAAGCACCAAACAGATGGCAATTCTTACCTTTGTTTCCTGACATATGCCTGGCACTGTTACAAGCTTTTGAGAACACCAATGACCAGGTTCCACTATTTCTTTTATGACAACTCTAGGACTTAGGTACCTCCCATTTTGCAGGTGAGGAAACTGAGTCTCAGTGGGGTCACTTGCCTGAGGTGACACAAGCAGGGAGTGGCACAGTGAGGCTTTAGCTAACATGGGCCTGAGCCCATGGCTTGCTTTCCTCCCCATGCCCCCACTTGCACAGGCAGCCCGCACTCACCTCCACTGTATTGAAATAATTGGCTCCAGGCCCCTGGGGAAACTGATATGAATCACTGCTTCCTTCATGCTTTTAAAAGCTGGATTTGAAGTGGTTTTGAATTACTTTACTCAGACTTTTACCACTGTGGAAATCCTCCCTATTCATTGTCTTATGGATACATCAGCACAAGAGCTGTTTGGTGGAGTTGTGATTTGCTCATGATTTTCTAGCTCCCTCATGATTGATACATGATTTGGTGATTGATAAGTGATCTGAGTCACAAATGAGGCTTTCTCTGAGGGAACAAATTTTGACGCAGCAGTCACATTCCCTGACGCTTCTCACATTTAACATTATACTGTCACTAATATATTGACATCGTGAACTTGGAGCTCTGTGCCCATTGTTTACATATGAAGGACCAGTTGGTCTGGATCAGGAGAGAGGTCTTCTATGACCTCTGATGTCTTGCTGAACCTGGGTTGCTATCAAGGTCACTGCTAGGCACAGCACTCACCTCCTGTTGCTGCAAATTTAATTTGCTATTCTCTGACTAGTTGTTCAATAGTTTGGACTTTAGTAGATTGTTTTCTTTCCTTGATGTCTTACTGTGTCTGTGTCAGACAAGGCTGCGAAATATCGGGGACCCCAAAATAAGTGCCCTAGATGTGTTGTGAGAGACTGAAATTCAAGGGGTATATTAATGAATGTTTAGCTCATATATGTGCATGTTTTACTGCTATTTACACAGCAAATCCTTTGACTTTATAATATTTAAAGTATATTGTATACCAAGAAAACACAGAAACAAGAAATAAAATGCACAGTACCAATGACTATAGAAACCTAGAAATAGAGACTGTGTTTGACTTTTTGTTATCAAGTTGAAACATATAAAATTGCCAATAGAGAATACTTTTGGCCTATAAAAACAGGTTTCCCCTTGTGGGAACAAAGCAGTTAAAATTAAGTGAGAAACAAAGATTCAAAAACATAAAAATGAAAGCCCCCTCCCACCCTCCACATACTACCAAGACAAATGATAACTATCTGAGGAATTTTTGCTAGAAAATTGAGCAATATCTTTACCAGAGAGGGGTAGGAAATCTTTATAATTTGGAAAAAATGAATTTGATAAAATATCAGGAAAAATAGTATCGGGGGCACTGATTGAACCCATCTGAGTCTCAGTTTTCTCATTTGTAGAATGGGAACATTGTACTGGATGATTCAATGTGAAGAGTCTGAGATTTAGTGGACACGTGAAATAAGCATGGAATTTGAAAAGCAACTCCCCATGAGCCAGGATGCTCCAAAATAGATAGGAAGAAAAACTTGAAAATGCATGGAAAAGGCAGATCAATTTGGGATTAATATCATTATTTATATTCCCAAGGTCTGTTTAAGCTTCATATTAAACAGAAGCACTCCTAAATTGCTACATTCCAGGGGATTTTAGACATACATAGGTTTCATTCTTGTTGTTGTTTAGGCACCAAGTCATGTCTGACTCTTTGCAACCCCATGGACTGTAGCCCACCAGACTCCTCTGTCCATGGGATTCCCAGGCAAGAATAGTGGAGTGGGCTGCCATTTCCTTCTCCAAGGGATCTTCCTGACCCAGGGATCGAACCTGTGTTTACTGTTTGGCAGCCAGATTCTTTACCACTGAGAAACCTGGGAAAGCCCACACAGGTCTCATGCTCATCAACAAAAAAGAATAAAAAGAAAGGAAAAAAGAAAAAAAATCCCTTTGTAGATTTGACTAAAAGCAGGAGATTATTCTTGTTATAATCAGCCTTGAAAACATCTTCCCCTGTCTCAGTATGGCAAAGGGTATACCCTCAGTCTCCTCAGAGTATACTAGGAGGGCTTTGGACAAGAGGGAGCCTTTTCTGGGCAGTTAATAAGCCAATCGGGTAATAGCATTTTACAGATGCTCTGATGGCTCAGCAGGTAAAGAATTCACCTGCAGTGTAGGAGACACAAGAAGACACTAGCTCGATCCCTGGATCGGGAAGATCCCCTGGAGAAGGAAATGGCAACCCACTCCAGTTTTCGTGCCTGGAGAATCCCATGGACAGAAGAGCCTGGTGGGCTACCATCCATTGAATTGCAAAGAGTTGGACACGACTGAGTGACTAAGCACTTGGAGAGAAGTAAACTCTCCTGGGATATATCCTGATAATGTCGATCTTTTCTTAGCAAGCCCATCAATAAGGACTAAGATTAGTTCTTCAAATGGGAACATGATCCCTATTCAAGTATGTGGCATAATGCTAACAGGTAACGTTTCCAAAATACCAGTAATACTCCAGAAACTCTTCCAAGTGTTTTAAATGCATTAATTCTCCTAATCTTAATAACTCTGAGTTCAGTACTACTTATACAGATAATAAAATTGAGGCACAGTTGGGATGTAAAGGTTGACAGGCCACATAGAAATGGGTTAGGAAAAACTGGACAACCCAGGGAGAAGAGAAAATTCACAAGGAAAGAAGCATAGTTTTAGTTGGGAATAGTGGGAGGAGCTGGATGTTATTATCTTAATTGCACTGATTTATTTAATAGAACCAGAGAAGGCAATGGCAACCCACTCCAGTACTCTTGCCTGGAAAATCCCATGGATGGAGGAGCCTGGTAGGCTGCAGTCCATGGGGTCGCACAGAGTCGGACACGACTGAAGCAACTTAGCAGCAGCAGCAGCATTTAATAGAACAATGGTTCTATATGTCATTTAATTATATTACACACACATACTCGCACACACACATACACACACATCACACAAAATTCTCATAATTCAGTTCAGTTCAGTCACTCAGTCGTGTGCGACTCTTTGAGACCCCATGGACTGCAGCAGGCCAGGCTTCCCTGTTCATTACCAACTCCCGGAGCTTACTCAAACTCATTTCCATCACGTCGGTGATGCCATCCAACAGTCTCATCCTCTGTCACCCCCTTCTCCTTCTGCCTTCAATCTTTCCCAGCATCAGGGTCTTTTCCAGTGAGTCAGTTCTTCTCACAGGTGGCCAAAATATTGGAGTTTCAGCTTCCACATCAGTCCTTCCAATAATATTCAGGACTGATCTCCTTTAGGATGGACTGGTTGGATCTCCTTGCAGTCCAAGGGACTCTCAAGAGTCTTCTCCAGCACCACAGTTCAAAAGCATCAATTCTTTGGCACTCAGCTTTCTTTATAGTACAACTCTCACATCCATACATGACTACTGGAAAAACCATAGCTTTGACTAGATGGACCTTTGTTGGCAAAGTAATGTCTCTGCTTTTAAATATGCTGTCTAGGTTGGTCATAGTTTTTCTTCCAAGGAGCAAGTGTCTTTTAATTTCATGGCTGCAGTCATCATCTGCAGTGATGTGGTAGCCCCCCAAAATAAAGTCTCTCACTGTTTCCATTGTTTCCCCATCTATTTGCCATGAATTGATGGGACCAGATGCCATAATCTTCATTTTCTGAATGTTGAATTTTAAGGCAACTTTTTCACTCTTGTCTTTCACTTTCGTCAAGAGGCCCTTTAGTTCTTCTCTTTCTGCCATAGGCTGGTGTCATCTACGTATCTGAGGTTATTGATATTTCTCCCTCAATTTTGATTACAGCTTGTGCTTCATCCAGCCTAGAATTTTGCATGATATACTCTGCATATAAGTTAAATAAGCAAGGTGACAATATACAGCCTTGACGTACTCCTTTCCTGAATTGGAACGAATCTGTTATTTCATGTCCAGTTCTAGCTGGTGCTTCTTGAGCTGCATACAGGTCAGGTCGTCTGGTATTCCCATCTCTTTAAGAATTTTCCACAGTTTGTTATGATCCACACAGTCAAAGGTTTTGGTGTAGTCAATAAAGCAAAAGTCTCATACTCAGCTCTTCTGTCATTTTCATAAATCCTAAGATTATAAGCCTTTCCAGGTATTGTTAGAGGTAGATAACTGGATAGCTGGGGCCACACCTGATATCACAGTATCAGTGCTGGGTCTGGTGTCCTTCCAGTCCTGATTAAAATCCCAACTTCACTGTTCATCAGCTGTGTGACCCAAGTAAATTGCCTAATGTTACTCATATATAAAAAGGTCTTAATAGTATCTACTTCACAGAGCTGCTGGGAGGTTTAAATGAGATAATACCAGTAGTTAGAACAGTATCTAACACATAGCAGATGCTTAAGAAACAGTGACAATAGTAGCTATTTCTAGAATCACCTAACAAAGTAAGCCAACTCCTTTCACAGTGCTCAGTTTCCAGGTTTAACTGGATGTAACACCTTATGAACTTCTTTCTCAAGGTACTTCATTGGACCCAACAGATAGATATATACCTAAAATAGTGAACTTGTTCATTATCTTGCTAATTTTACGGGCCAATCAAATGGGATCTATACCTATCCTGGGAATGCAGTGATAAAGGACATGCTGCTAAGCTGAGATTTTTGGTGGGGCAGCTCTTCCCCCACGATGCCTCTGCTAGACTTCCCTTTGCCTTTTCCACCCCTGTGCCTGAAGCCAGAGGTATGTGTATTTTCCTTCCCAGTGTTCTCATACACTGACTTTTTTTTCACCTACTAAAATGTAGTAAGCTTAAGAAAAGTTCAATTAAAATGAAACATAAATATTTTCTTTCTTACTGTGTCATTAAAAACTCTCCCCTCACATCCCAAGTTACTTGGCATCCACCCAAAGGAAACATTTTACCCTCTTGGCCCCCGGTGTGTAAGGCATAGAGGAAAAAGATCTGCTTAGTCTGTCTCGACAGGATCCTTGCATGGGGAGAGGAGCAAAGGTTTCAAAGGAATGGAAAAGAGAGCGTGAAGTAGGAAAGTAAGCCAAGAGAAAAAAGATGGAGCATTAAAGCTAAGAGAGGGAGAGAAGAAAATGATTTCATTACACAAGTCTAGAACGGACAGTTTCTGGAAGATAGTATCGTACCCTAGGTTTCTGCATTAAAGGTATAAAGCTTACTGTTAGGTGCTGACCTCCTCCAGAAGAGAGTCCAATATAGCATTATCCCTGAGTATTTCTGGTGGAGTCCAAAGTCTAGTGGTATTCAACGTAGCTAGTACTTCAAGTTTACGTTATGAGTTGATAGATCATCTTTACCAGCAGCAATAGCACTATTATTTATTGAGCATTTAATATGTGCTGTGAAACTAACAAAGATTAGTCTCTTTAATCCTTAAAAGAATTTTAAGAGCCAGAGGTGATTATAATCCCAGCTTTAAAGATGGTAAGTTTAGGGAGGTTACATTTAGTAGATATGGATCCTGTATTTTAATCCCAGCAGCTGGACTCCAGCACTTGTGCCCTGTATCTTATTTGATTTATGCTCCATATTGTTGGACAACTTTTCAAAGTTCTTCCTTTTGTAACCCCTCTCCCTCCTGCTCCTCCTCCTCTTAATCTTCTGCCTTCTTCTGTTTACATGGCTCCCATTCGTAGAGTCAGGTTACATTTTGTAAGTGGTGGATCATCCAATTCTGTTTCCTATCACAGAGCTAAGGTATTCCTACCAGTCATCTTTCCAGTAGTCACTAATCCAGTGGAATCATTATCCGTCTCCAGAAAAAATTCAAATAGAGGGAACTGCTCCATCTAGAGTTCCAGTTTGCAAATAAGTTTACTTATTTTCACTTAGTGCCCTTCCTCCCTTCCCCAGAAGCCTTTTCTCTGTCTAAACATTAGGCTTTTATTCCAGGTTTGGCCCATATAAACTGATCTATGGTGGCACGCATGGCGAGCGGCTTCCTGTGGTTATTGGGAGGGCAGTACATTCCTTTTCATCTCCTCTTTTCTAAAAAATATATATCTGTTTCAATCTTTCTTCCCATGTGCTGAATGCTCTCTTTTTCCTTCTTTCATTCATTAGGCATGTCAATTTCTGTTCTGCTCACATTAAAGTAATAGAGTCAAAACTAAGGTGAGGATGGGCGATTACTTTACAATGTGCTCATTTTAATCAGCCTGTCCTTAAATTTGTGTTGAAAAATTTCATCCTGAGAAGTGACACAGGGGCAGCTGAAATTCACATAAGAGTTTCTCTGATATTTATCTGTTGGGGAGTTTAACACATAAAGAGGACACAGAGGGTTTTGTTTTTTTTTTTTACTTTCAAGGTCCAATTCCAAACAAGATAAATCCCTGACCTTTAAAAGCAGTAGCTTCTTGTGGTTATATATGATCATAATGTCTCTATGGTTGTAAGGTAACTAACTGTGTGATTTTGAGTAGTTAATTTCTATGTGGCTCAGTTTCCTCATCTATGAAATGAAGACAATCGAAATAACTACCTTATAGGGCTGTCATGACAAATAAATTATAAATATAACTTCAAAACTTTACCTAACATTGGAAATTCAATGTGTTACCTATTATTATCATTCATTTAAAATGCTAGTCCTTTTTCTTATTTTAGTAGTCACTCAAATTCTTCCTTCCTTCCTTCCTTTTCACCCTCCCTTCCTCCCTCCCTCTCTCCCTCCCATCCTTCCTCCCAAATGTATTTATTTAGCAGTGTCTAGTATGTGCCAGACACTGTGCTAGGCTCTGGAATACAATGGTAAGGAAAAAGAGATAGTGTCCCTGCCTTTACAGATCATATAGTCTAGTGAGGAGACCAGGCAGAAATTAAACAATCAAATAAAATTATATAGCTGTCTCGTGATACATTCTGTGAAGGGTTCATGAGCCAATTGATGTCCAGGGAGTTTGAAACGTGGGGGTTTGCCCTAGCCAGGGAGAATGGGGTGCTCCCTAAGAGTCCTTCAGGAGCTGATGTGAGTTAAGAGCTAAAAGGTGAGCAGGAGAGACAACTTGGCAAAGCAGGGAGGGAGCAGTGTTTTGGGCGGGGGAATCTGCGTGAGGAGAGCAGAGGGAGTGAGGAGGGGGGAATATGATGCCACAAGAAAAAGGAAAAGGGTGGCAGGCACAGATTACACAGAGCTCTCTCTTGGCCAAATCCACGAGCTAAGTGTTTGGAGCAACGGGGAGCCAGAGAAAAAAATTTAAGCTAGGTTGTATGTGTATGTGTGGGGGTATTTAGACTTTAGCGGTTTTATTTGAGTTTCCAAAAGAGTGCTGTGAATGAATTACCATGAACTAATATTGTGAATTAATGAGTTGCTGTGAATTAATATAAAGAAAGATTTGGAGGGGTCTAAATAGGATGTGAGAGACCAAATAAAAGACTATTGCAGTAATCTATGAGAGATGACATCAGCTTGGACTACCATGGTGGTGGCCATGGTGGAATGATGTGGAAGGATATGAGTAGCATTTAACAAATAAAATTCCTAACATTCGGAGATGGATGAGGTAGGCAGGAAGAGCTGGGTGCCATGGCATGACTTCATTAATCCTAATGAGACTGAACATTTTCCTCTTTGTTTCCCTCCAGTACCCAAGAGGCATAGACTGGTATAATATATGGGGTCTTTATAAAGTTGAAATTGTCAACAGACCCAAAATATTTGAGAAAAGCCACTTAGGTATGCTGGTTAGCCAAAATAATAGAGGAAGTTGACCTTCAACCCTTGTCTTTGTTTTTTTCCAGCTGTAGAAATCATTTCTGGTTGCTCTCTGACTCGAGTAAACAACACTCCCTGTCACCTTATCCCTTTGACAGTTGATTCCACTTCTATATTTTCACTGGGACATGATTCTCACTGACAGTAGAAAGTTCAGCACCCAGACCTGCAGCTGTGAAAATACTTGCTCCTCTCCAGAACTATTAGTACTTCTGGGAAACCCGTTACAGTGCCAGCCACTCTCTGGTCCTGAAGTGACCCTGTTATTTTGGGAGGTAGTAAAGGAAATGATATTTTAAAAACCCCAAGTGGCACTCTCTTTGGACACTGAAAAGTGTAAGTGATAAAAGGCTCACTATACTTAAAGACAAGGGGTGAACGGGTGCTGGATACTCCCCAGACTCTTTCTGTGTGTCAGCAAAATAGATCTAAGCTCAGTAAAATAACCCAGGACCGAAGCAGTTTCTTCAGTTGAATAATTAGACAAGAGATGGTCAATTTAGAAAAACTAACTACCTTCTTCTGTTCCTGCTTTAGAATTTTTATTACAAACAAAGCAATAGTTAGGCAGGTTTACGAGCACAGAAAGAAGTTGATTTTGAACTGCTGTCGGCAGAGCCAATGTTTTATTTATCTTCATCTCCAATCACATCCATGGTGCTTGTCACAGAGTAGATACTCAATGAATGTTGGTTGGATAAAGGATTCACATGTGTTTTCATAGGTATTTACATGATAGAGTGAATTAATCATTTTTTGCCCCAGTCTGTAGAGATGGGTGCTACCTGTACTCCATATTTATTTTGAATATGATTTAGCTGCAAGGATGTTCTAAAATGAGATAATAAGGAAATCAGTTTTAGTACAATTTTACACATACAGATGGATACACTTGATGACTAGATGCAGCTATGGATGTTCTCCTTGGAAGATGCTTTTGCAACCTAAATTGCACTAGGATGAGGCTACTGATGTGGGAGGAAGGGAAAGTAAGATAAAACTCACACCTTAATTTCTAGACAGGATTGCTTTTTGAAAAATGAACTCCAAGTGCTTCTTGTATACCTAGCATGGGCAAAGGAGATTTACCAATGATCTGTGATCTGAAATGGCCCAGAATAGGTCCAGTGGTTCCCCTGTCCTTGGAAGCAGGTGGTTTATTCTCTTGATAGCTGCTCTGTACTTCCCCACCATCAGCTTCCTAGACAAGAGCTCCATTTCTCCTGGTCTGTCCTGTTGGAACAGGTTCTTTATCTCCATTCTCATACTACTCTAGTCTTCTTGTTGCTAGATTACTGTTACTGATTCTCAAATTGTGGTTCCCAGACCAGCAGTATTACCATCGTCTTGGAACTTATCAGAAATGAAAATCCTTAGGCCTCACGCTGGACCTACTCCAGAAGAAATTGGTCTTGGAGACCAGCAATTTAAAAAAAAATAATTTTATTTATTTATTTATTTTGATTTTTGGCTATGCTAGGTCTTTGTTGCTGCATGGGCTTTATTCTAGTTGCAGTGAGCAGGGGCTATTCTTTGTTGCAGTGTGCAGGCTTCTCATTGTGATGACTTCTCTTGTTGCCAGGCATGGACTGTAGGGCACACAGGTTTTAGTAGCTACAGTATGTGGGCTCAGTAGTTGCTGCTCCTGGGCTCTAGAGCATAGGCTCAATAGCTGTGGTGCAAGCATAGCCATGTGGCATCTTCCCAGGTCAGGGATTGAACCCATGTCTCCTGCATTGGCAGGCAGATTCTTTACCACTGAGCCACAGGGAAGCCCAGAGGCCCATAAGTTTTAACCAACTCACTTGTGACTCAGCTGGTAGAGAATCTGCTTGCAATGCAGGAGACCTGGGTTCAATCCCTGGGTTGGAACGATCCCCTGGAGAAGAGAAAGGGTACCCACTCCAGTATTCTGACCTGGAGAATTCCATGGACATATAGTCCATGGGGTCGCAAAAAGTCAGACATGACTGAGTGACTTTCACTTTAAACTCAAATGTGAGAACCACTGCTGATATAAAGCTAATTTCCGAGCATACCACCTATTTGTTTGTGTGGTATGTGATTTGTGTGTGTGTGATGTTTTCAGATATTGCTCTTCCCCTGATCCTGTAGAACTCCACATCTCTCCTAGTGCATGCCACACCATTCCTTTGTATTTCAACAGCATCCCTCATCACAACTAGGTTGTAACAACCAGGGAAATCTAACTGGTCTTTTAGTCTCTCTGCAACCTCCCTGGGCAAAGCACAGGGCCTGGGATATAATACGTACTAAGTAAATGTGGCCGATTTAACCATAAAGTAAAATGTTTATCTGACCTTTGAAGCTTGATGGTATGACAGCAGTACTAGAAATGAGTCTTTCCTTTCCAGTGTGGTTTTCTAGTATTATTGTAGAGAATATTAAATTGGAGGTAGGAGACTTGAGCCAAACCAGTCTTCTTGGTGACTTCTAAGACTTAGGAAGGCATTTAAGGGCTTTGCTTCCATTTTTTTCATCTATAAAGTGTCAGTAACAATATCTATGGACAGAGTTGTAGTAAGGACCAAATGCAACAGCACATGTTATCAAATACAAGATATTCTATTGATTTGTTATATTTAAAATGAAAAAAGGCAATCCCATTTTCTGGTTGCACATAGCACTATAAAGATCATTAAGAGCAACATTTAAAGAGAAAATTCCATTTTTATATTATCCAGAGGGTCTTTCTTTCAAGATCAGCCTAAGTTTTTTTTTTTTTAGGGGGAACTGTATTCTCATCATCTGATATTTGAAGCAAGAAAATATAAATGCTTTGTACCGCTTGTCTATTCTTACTTGTTGCTGAGACATCAGCATTACTGCCAACCTTTTAGGCTTTGAAGGGATTTCAAGGTTTATCTTGATTTAATGATTGAAAAAAAAAAAATCAACCAAAGGTACATTTTCTAAGAGCATGTCTGGACCTACCCATTAGAAGAGTGTGAGCTACTGTTCTATCAAAACTAATTAAACCTTAAATGTATAACCAACTCTCAATTACCAAGGTTAATGGGACTACATGCATACATAATTATATCTTACATTTATATAGTGCTTTTAACTTCTTCAAAGCACTTTTCACTGTATTGCATATATAACACAGATGGATTCTTTTTTTAATCCACAAATACAAGGTGAAAAAGAAATCTTGGAGTTAATAATTTCAACTTTGTACCTTTCTAAAGCTATTAGAACTAGTAAAATTGTCTAGTAGGACTTTCATTGCTCTACTCTCTTCCTGACACTTTTCAACTAAAGGCAAGAAATGACTGAAAGATTTGAAGGACTCTCCAGAGGAAAGGAACTCAAGAAGGAGAGGCAGGCAAGGACCTGAGCCATCCGCAGACTAGATCATTAGTGCCAGGGTAATTAAGAATAATGGATTATATGTGTTATTATACCCATAAGAAAGAGAAGAAAAAGCATAGGAAATGATGCATGAGTAGCAGTATTTACAGGGCTCTTGTCATTGTCATTCACTCTACAAGCATTATTGAACACCTACTGTATGTCAGTCATTTTCAACAAAGGGAATGGATACAGCAATGAATAACCCAGGCAAGACTGCTACTGTCATGGCGATGGCCTTTTTGAATGGCAAAGACTGACTATAAACAAGATTGTAAATAGACAAATCAGATAACTTCAGGTAGCACTGTGCACTGTGAAGTCCATAAACACCAAAATGTTGTAGAGAGACCCTTAGGATGGCCACGCTATTTTAGATCGGGTAGCCAGGGAAGGCCTTTCAGGATGTTTGAGCTGCATCCTGCAAAAGGACCCCACCTTGTGTAGGTCTGCTAAACAGAATGATGGAATAAGTGAATTCATCAGGTTCAATATTAGAGGGAGGGCCAGGCCCCACCACTTCTGTGGTTATTAATTTTGTATCCTTCTGTGTATATTCCTGAAATCTCTCCAGGAGCCCTGATGTATTGCCTCTACAATGGAGGTTACTAATTCTGATCACCTTGACAGGGGTGCTCTGAGGAATAATGGGTAAACAATTGTGAGGAGCTATATAAATGCTAAATAATGATCACAGTAATAACCTTTTATTAAAGTCAGCACTGTGATAGGCAGCTCACACTCGGATGCCTTTGCAAATGTGGAAATCGATGCGGCTGCTCCCTGCACACCCCAGCACCATCCTTTAAAATAGAAAAAATAAATGAGCCGATGATCATGATATTCAAAGTGGTTAGTGATCAAATAACTGTCTTGAGAGAAAGCTGGTGTGTGAAGTGTAAAATGGGAGTATAGAGATAATGGTACATTCCAGCCCAGAGAAGGTAGAGGGGAGCTGGTGAATGTAACTGGATGCTGCTGGTACACATGCCACCCGCTGCAGGGTGGTAATTCTAACCTCATCAGGATGAGGCACTGCCACCACCAAAAGCACTGGCAGACGGAAAGTGGGATGAGAAAGAGCCGGATCAGCAGCATCTCTGCCAGCAGCCCCATCTGGCCCTCTTGGCCTTGGCAAGCCTCCCCGGGGGGAGAACTGAGAAGCCAGCACCAAGGGGCCCTACCTTGGAAGGGCACCAAGGAAGCAGAGAGGGAGGGAGGGAGGGAGGGAGGGAGGGAGGCAGGGAACAAGTGTTGCATTTTTTCCTTTCTTGAAAGATCCCAGTTCCAGGAAAGTCTTCAGTTGTCTCTTTTACCGGAGCCTCCCTACACAGTTACAGATAGGAATCCACTCCCTAGCTGCTCCTCTTCCTTCCCTGTAAACCTCTCTCCAAAATATAACATTAATAACACAGAAGCATTCTTTTCTTGTGGGTCCTAGGATCTCTTTGATATAAATGTGCACGTTCCCAAACTTTCTTTCTTGTCTTCCATCTCATATTGGCACACATATTGTGTGAAAAATGTGCATGCACATACACACACACTTACATGCACACACATATACCCACACTCACCTAAATCCTTTGTTAAGCCCCGGCTTGGCTATTATACAGTGTCTATGGAATGTTGGTCACATAGTAGAAAAGTTTAAATTATTGTTGCTGCTTCTCTGAAAAGCAGAAAAAGAGAGAGGTTAATGATAAAAAAAAAAAATGAAAAGAAAGAAACCACTCATTTTAAGGCTGATACTAAACACTTTGGTTCATATTGACTGAATAGGTCACCCCCACCTCAGGACAAATATAGTGGAGGTGATCTTGGAGGTGCTAAAAGCCCCCAGTGCATACTTTACTTTTTGAGACTTGACTAGAAATTAGGGATTTCATGAAATTATTAAGTTGGGGTGGGAAAGGATCAAGGTCCTCACAAAAATCTAATTGATTTTAACCAAATGGAGAAAATTTTAAATGTTAAACACCCTAGTATGTTATATTTGAATTACTTTGGGTGGGCATGCTGCGTGGTACATAGTAAATTTTCTGCAGATAAGTGAGGCAGTTCCATCCACCAGCGTTTCAGACTACTCGAACCTGAACTCCTTTATTTATGTATACTGTTTCTTTAAGTGCGTTGTTTTCCAAACTCGTCAGTGAAAGAATCTAGGGAGAGCTGTCCTCAAGAAATGTGATCATCTTCATGGCCAAATCAGTCTGAATTAAGTTGGTTCATTGGCAGGACTGCCTAAATGGCTCCCAGATTTTGTTTGGTAATGGACTGGCAATAAAGTGGGAGATAATGTCAGAAGAAGGGAAAGCACCTGCTCAGATGCTGTGCTTTTTAAATTAAGCTAACTCATATTTAACCACATTTAGTGTCAAACTCCAAGGAATGGTTCCCAGTTATTGTCTTGGATCCTTTATTTCACTTTATTTTTTTTTTCAAGTCTTTCTTTCTGCTTTGTCTGGCATTTGACTTTCTTAACTCCCTTCTCCTCCCAGCTTCTGGCTCTGTGCTCACCCCTTTGGACTTGATGAGTAATTGTGCCTTTCCTGCTTTTCACCTCTGGCACTCCTTTGAAAATGGGTTATGTTTATCCTCTGGCTCTTGCTACTTTGGGCTGCTCAAAACTTTTGTCTCTACTCAGCCAAGTTTTGATACCAGGACCTTTTCCTGGCTTCGACCTGTCTCAGTGGCATCTGTGCTGGGCTTAACTCCTCCAGATGTGGGCATGAGCAAGAGGAAAGGCAAGCAAGGAAACAGGAAGAATATCTGGCTCACCTTAACCTGTGCCGGGTCCTGAGGCCTTGCTGCATGTACAATCTCTGCCTACTTATTCCTTTGCTTATTCTCTCCTATCTTTGACTTTATGTCAGTTTTTATTAAGTCTCTACCTTCTAACTGGCTGATCCTCCTCTGGTATCCCTTTGTAGGACTTAAATTGGAGTGAGAGTAAGTGATATCCATTAGGCAAAATAAATCTGATAGTCAGGAGTAATTGCTGAATCTCAAGTGTCTTTATAGCACTTATCAAATGCCATTTTACCAGATTAGTTGGCAAATGGCTTTGGCTTTCCAGAGAGTCTGTTGATAGGTAAGTCAATAAATATCTGTCAAATGAATGAATGAATGCGTACTAGTTGTGTAGCACTGTATCAGGTACCTTAAATAAAACAAAAATATAAGACTTCATCCTTGGCTTAAGAAAGACATCTCATGCCAATCACAACAAAACTTTTTTGAAATATCACCAAGGGCCAGACCAGTTTCACTATTTCTTCTAGAAAACAAGATGTTCTCTTTTAATGCACAACCATCTTCATCTGGGCAAAAGGGAATGAGAGCAAAGGACTGGGTCAGTTCTGTTCAGTCACTCAGTCATGTCTGACTCTTTGCGATCTCATGGACTGCAGCACACCAGGCCTCCCTGTCCATCACCAACTCTCGGAGTTCACTCAAACTCATGTGCATTGAGTTGGTGATGCCATCCAACCATCTCATCCTCTGTTGTCCCATTCTCCTCCTGCCTTCAATCTTTCCCAGCATCAGGGTCTTTTCCAATGAGTCAGTTCTTCACATCAGGTGGCCAAAATATTGGAGTTTCAGCTTCAGCATCAGTTCTGCCAATGAACACTCAGGACAGATCTCCTTTAGGATGGACTGGTTGGATCGCCTTGAAGTCCAAGGGACTCTCAAGAGGTAGGGTAGGGCAGTAATACACACCTGTGAGCTAATGACCTATGGAATTTGGACATTTTTTTTACCATCAGTGGATTTTTTGACATTGCATCCTTGAGGAAGCATAAAGATAATACATAAAGATAATGCATATAGGTAAACAAATAGAATGAAGTGAGCACCCATAGAATTGCCACCCATGTCAAGTAATACAACTTTGATATCAGTCCAGAAACCTCTACTCTCCTGCATGATATAATAGTATTTGCTTATTTTTCTTCATAATTCATCCATTTTTGTTTGTTGTTGTTGTTCAGTTACTCAGTCGTGTCCAACTCTTTGTGACCCTGTGGTCTGCAGCACGCCGGGCTTGCCTGTCCTTCAGTATCTACTAGAGATCAAATTGCTAACATCCTTTAGATCACAGAAAAAGCAAGAGAGTTCCAGAAAAACATCGACTTCTGCTTTATTTACTATGCCAAAGCCTTTAACTGTGTGGATCATAACAAACTGTGGAAAATTCTTAAAGAGATGGGAATATCAGACGACCTTACCTGCTTCCTAAGAAATCTGTATGGAGGTCAGGAAGCAACAGTTAGAATTGGACATGGAACAACAGACTGGTTCCAAATCAGGAAGGGAGTACGTCAAGGCTGTATATTGTCACCCTGCTTATTTAACTTATATGCAGAGTACATCATGAGAAATGCTGGGCTGGATGAAGCACAAATTGAAATCAAGATTGCTGGGAGAAATATCAATAACCTCGGATATGCGGATGAGACCACCTTTATGGCAGAAAGTGAAGAAAAACTAAAGAGCCTCTTGATGAAAGTGAAAGAGGAGAGTGAGAAAGTTGGCTTAAAACTCAACATTCAGAAAACTAAGATCATGGCATCTGGTCCCATCACTTCATGGCAAAGAGATGGGGAAACAATGAAAACAGTTAGAGACTTTATTTTTTGGGGCTCCCAAATCACTGCAGATGGTGACTGCAGCCATGAAATTAAAAGACACTTTCTCCTTGGAAGACAGCTATGACCAGCCTAGACAGCATATCAAAAAGCAGAGACATTACTTTGCCAACAAAGGTCCATCTAGTCAAAGCTATGGTTTTTCCAGTAGTCATATATGGATGTGAGAGTTGGACTATAAAGAGAGCTAAGCACTGAAGAACTGAAGCTTCTGAACTGTGGTATTGGGGAAGACTCTTAAGAGTCCCTTGGACTGCAAGGAGATCAAACCAGTCAATCCTGAGGGAAATCAGTCCCGAATATTCATTGGAAGGACTAATGCTGAAACTGAAACTCCAAGACTTTGGCCACCTGATGTGAAGAACTGACTCACTGGAAAAGACCCTGATTCTGGGAAAGATTGAAGGTGGGAGGAGAAGGGAACGAGAGAGGATGTGATGATTGGATGGCATCATTGACTCGATGGACCTGAGTTTGAGTAGGCTCTGGGAGTTGATGATGGACAGGGAAGCCTGAAGTGCTCCAGTCCATGGGGTCTCAAAGAGTTGGACATGACTGGGTGACTGAACTGAACCTTCTCCCAGAATTTGCTCAAACTCATGTCCATTAATTTGATGATGCCATCTTTGTAAATTTCTCTAAAAAAGTTTAGTCTTACCCAACTTTGAAATCAAAATAGATTAAAAAAGAAAAATAGCAACTTGCATGCACACTCAATGTTGGGCATGAAAAAGAAAACTAGTTTTTTAAGTAAGATTCCAAAGTATACAATTTCTATTGCTGATCAAGACATTTACTTTTTTAAAACAATTGAAGTATAGTTGATTTATAATATTATATTAGTTTCAGGTGTACAACATAGTGATTCATTCAGTATCTTTATAGATTATACTCTATTTAAAATTATTACAACACAATAGCCATATTTCCCTGTGTTGTACAATATAACCTTGTAGCTTATTTATTTTATACATAGTAGTTTGTATCTCTTAATCCCCTACCCCATTTTGCCTCTCCCCACTGGTAACCACTAGTTTATTCTCTGTATCTGTGAGTCTGTTTCTGTTTTGTTACATACATTTGTTTATTTCTTAGTTTCTACATATAAAAGATATTTACTCTTTAGTCCACTTTTATGTTTGCTGTTGCCCATCATTCTACTCCTTTATAGTTCAAAGGTATACTTCCCAAAGCTCCCTTTGGTGTTATACTAATGCTTTCCCGGACTCAGTGGAACTTTGAAGGATACTGAGCTCATCTTGATGAAATGGATGTTGACATTCCATGATCATCGCTATAATTATTCCTAATTTGTACTTTGCTTCAAAAAGCCTCTTCCCCTACCATTTTAAAATGGTATCTACAGTTTTAATTATACTTGACAATAAAGTTCTTTCACCACAAAATCTGTTTGATCATGTATATACCCATCATTATCTTCAAATATCCTATTTTAAAGAAATTCCATCCAGATAGAGCTCCCGAAGAGTTGTAATATTAGCAATGGTGTTTTTAGCTGTTTCTGTAATAACTGTTTGTAATGATTGCAAATCACATTTGTACAAATGACTAGATGCTGGTTGAGTTATCTATCAGACTGGGCTGAAATGGTCCTGTAAACCACTGTACACCAAACAAATCTACAGAGTAAAAGCTGAAATGGAACTTGGATTCCATGGACAATCAAATCAGATGCTGTAGTATCAATACATACTTCAGGTCCAGAATAATCTTGCTAATCACACTTCCAAATTAATCAGCTAATGTCAGTTTCCATGAAGAAGAGATCTGGTGGATCCTGGTGAGATAAGACTTGGGAAGGTCAAGGGCAACAGGGAAAGCTCCTGGAGGTGATAGGATTAGCTAGAGCAAAGGACGCAAGACAACAATGAGAAGGCTGTATTAGTAGATATCTGGACCATAAACGCTGTAGTATAAACTTACAATTTTGCCATACTGCTTTGTGAATTATTTACCTTAATTCAGATTTTGTATTTTTCATGATATAATAAATAGTGAGATCTAGGTGAAGAATTGATGCTTTTGAACTGTGGTGTTGGAGAAGACTCTTGAGAGTCCCTTGGACTGCAAGGAGATCCCACCAGTCCTTCCTAAAGGAAATCAGTCCTGAATATTCATTGGAAGGACTGATGCTGAAGCTGGAACTCCATTACTTTGGCCACCTGATGCGAAGAACTGACTCATTGGAAAAGACCCTGATGCTGGGAAAGATTGAAGGCAGGAGGAGAATGGGACAACAGAGGATGAGATAGTTGGATGGCATCACCGACTCAATGCACAGGAGTTTGAGTGAACTCTGGGAGTTGGTGATGGACAGGGAGGCCTGGTGTGCTGCAGTCCATGGGGTCGTAAAGAGTTGAACACGACTGAGTGACTGAACTGAACTGAGTCTCATTTTCCTGTGTGCTTGGATATGGTGAGTAGAGTGCTGTCTGTAGCTGAATCAATAGTTTCATGCAGGGGAGATTTGTGAAACAATATTGGCATGAAAGGTTAGGTCAGATTATGACAATCCTTAAAATGCTTGCATTGGACTTTATCCTTTGGAAGTCATTTGGTGTTTGTTTGTCATTGAGAGCACCTCAAGGAAAACAATGTTTATTGGTGGTTTCTGAGGGGAAAAAGACTTTGGCAGGGAGATTAGGTAAGACAGTTAGTGTTAAGTCTAACTCTTTGTGACCCTATAGACTGTAGCCTGCCAGGTTCCTCTGTCCATGGAATTCTCCAGGCAAGAATAATGGAATGGGTAGTCATTCCCTTCTCCAGTGGATCTTTGCAACTCAGAGATTGAATCTAGGTCTCCTGCATTGCAGGCAGATTCTTTATGGTCTGAGCCACCAGGGAAGCCCCTTAGGTAAGATAATATGGCAATAATTAAGACATTAGAAAGTATGGCTTAGGCTAAGTTTTGGTAGTGGATTAAAAAGGAAGGAGTAGGGGCAGCATTATAAGGGGGGAGAATTTGGCTTCTTTTTCTGTCTTTTTCAACCACTTGGGCTTAATACTGCTCATTCTCCTTGATTTGTTTCCCTTCCCATTTATATTTTTCTTCTTCCCTTGATCCTGCTTTACCATTTTTTCTCTTTTTCCTTTGCTTGCATTACAAACTTTTTTCATATTATTTTTTATATGAGATGATGATTCAGTCAGTCATATTTCAAATGGGAGATATGGGTAGAAATTAACCATATGATTCACCAACTGATTATAATATGTCAGTGCTTTATAAACATATATATATATATAATATATATTTATCTTTCATTTTCAGTTAGAAAGAAGGAAAGGAAAAAAAAAGAGCAAAATGGAAAAATGAGAGACTTCATTTATTCCTTCATTCAAGAAGTGCTGTGTTTCCAAGAAAGAAATCGAACCAAAGAGATAGAAAAAATACAACAAAGTAATTTATGTTACTATAATGTTATTATATAGTTTCCCTTTAAACTCCATTGAGTAAACTAGAGAGGCCAGGATGGGAGGCAGGAGACTAAGGTGTGATGGGTAGACTCCATGCCTTCCCTTTCTGTCATGTTGTTTCTCATATTAAAAGATGGAGTGTAAATCCCTATTCTTAGGCCCCAGTGACTGGCTCAACTTATAGGATGAGGTGGAAGTGACTTTCTGGGACTTCTTAGGCTAGGTTGTAAGAAGTCTGTGTCTTTTGGGAGATTTACTCTTGGGATGCTGCCTTTTGGAACCCAGCCCTCACTTTGAGAGAAGTCCAGATCACATCAAGAGGCTGCATGTAGGTCCTCCAGTTGGCAGCGACAGATCATAGCCAGCACTTCCTGTCTGTCACAGGAGTGACTTGACATCCCACTCAGTTGAGCCTACAGGTGATTGCAACCCCAGCTGACATCTGACTGTACTTCCCAGGAGACCCTGAACGGGGACTGCCCAGCCAATCCCAGTCAACCCGCAGAACAATAAGAGACAAAGATAAGCTACCACTTTAAGCTACTCTACTTTGGTGTGGTTTGTTATATACCAATAGATAATTCTTTCATCAGCTGTTTGAAAGATTCATAATGTCATCTAGCATGCGTGTATATTTAAATTTTTTTTTCTTTTAAAGGTCACTTTATTACTCATTAGCCATGAAATTAGAATCTGAATTGCTCTTGATCAGAAGTCTTAGGAACTATTTAAGCAAATATTTTAAGCACTATCATATTTTGAGTACTGGTTCAGAATAAAGCAACATAGATGTGACAAGAATATTGATTTGTAATCAGAAGGGGGAGTTTGAATTCTAACTCTCTCATTCATCACTGTGTGACCTAGGGCAAGTTATTTAACATCTCTGATTCCTAGTTTCCAATGCTGTAGTATATTTGGGTATTTAGTGCTGCCAGGCAAAACACAGAGAGTCAATAAATTTCCATTTCTTTCCTTATTAAGAAAGTCCTCTTTTCATAAGTGCAACCATGTCAAAGCTTAACACATTATTATACAACTTGCTAAAACTGAATATTTTTTATCATTTATCAAATATTTATCTTGATAAATATTTCATAGGTTTCCATAGTGTTACCTTTAGTAGTATGATCTACCTTACTTTTCCTGTGAGATGACTTGTTTAATAGATTTTGGAACTCATTCTGTTGCTAGATTCTCACAAAGGCAATTTTGTGGTAACTTTCTTTGGTTTTCAAGGACATGACCCTGTCTCATATCTTGAATGTGGTTTCCTACCCTAATGCAAATGTTAATATGTTAAGTGCATATCAAATAAGAATTTTAATTCAGTTCATCATATGTTTATGTATTTAAATTTAAGAATCAAATTGATATAATTGGTAGCATTACCCATTTGCTTTGATTTGAGATGCCAAGTGATTGAAAAAAATTTTAATTTAGAAGAGAATTACCTTGCTTATTTGAATTTATCATTTTTGTATAATTAGAATGAACTAATTTAATTTGCAGTTATCCTTTTAAATGACTTAAATGATATCTGCCGAGACATTCAAGACCACGTGATTAGTGGAGTCATCCTGAATATTAGTCTCATAGCGTTGAAAAGTATAGGTGCAACTTGTGAAGCTTGGAGGTTGAAGTTGCAAGCTTGATCTTTTCTTCATTAGCATATATATATTTTTGTATTTTATACCCCTCATTTTATGCTGCTTTGTGTTTTCCAGAGGAATCACAGTGCATTTGGTGATCGTCCTCCTTTTCTAACTCTGTTCTGATTTTATGTCATTTTCACTCAATGTTCAGCTCACATCTCAGTTCTGAAAAGGTTAGGCTTATTACTCCTTTGGTGAGTTATGGTTGAAATCCTCAAGACAATGCTCTTTATGGAGACTGAGTTACCTTCAGTAAATACTTTTTTAAATGATGCATTTTAATGAGACTTTAAAACTTTTTGACACCAGACTACTGAGTAAAGTAGCTAGAACCTATAGTTTTAGAACAGTGTTTTTCAAAATGCAGGTCTTGACACACAAGTAGATTATAAAGTAATCCTCCAGGTTGTGACAAGCACTGAAAAACAATGGAACTATGTAGAATAGATAATACTAAAATGCATTATATGTAATAAGGGTACATAAAGTTTCATAGAACTTTTGTATTAGTTTTGTGTGTGTGTATATGTACTGGTTTATCATTAAAAATTACTCCATATATTTTTGCAAGTTTCTATCTAAAGTGTTTGAAAAATACCCCCTTGAATTTAATGCTATCTAAAGCAATTAAAAAATACAGCAGTTTGAAATGAAGCCCCCTAAATGTATTTGAAATAGAAAAATGTAGATAGCATTCAGTTACATATTTTAAAGGGATTGGAAGCTACTTTTTCCTAATAAGCCTAGCCCTGGCATAAGTGGGCATTTTTCAAAGGGTCAAGATACAGTTATCTCTAATAAATGATGCATGCTAAGTCACTTCAGTCGTATCCGACAATTTACAACCCACTGGACTGCAGCCCCCTAGGCTCCTCTGTCCATGAGATTCTCCAGGCAAGAATACTGGAGTGGGTTGCCGTGCCCTCCTCTAGAGGATCTTCCCAACCCAAGGATCAAACTCGCGTCTCTTATGTCTCCTGCATTGGCAGGCAGGTTCTCTACCACTACTGCCACCTGGTACCCAAATTTTATGTACCTGGAAGGGGAACAGGTTACACATCTAGTCTGTGACATTGCTATTTATTGCCTTGCTACAGTTAACTGTTGGAGGTGTTTTGTCTTTGCTCATCAGATTAGAAGGACCTAGTTTTCCAAGTTCTCAGTCTGCTAGAAAGCTGGCATCACATTTCTCCCTCACTGGTGGGACCTATGTCTGGATGGGAAACTGGAAAACTCTCACCCTTAAGGCCTCTTTTTGCTAGAGAACCTCCTTTTTCTTCCCCACTGGGTCTTAGGAAGATGGAAGGCAGCATTAAAAGTTGTGTTTCAGTCATGCTATGTGAGTTTGTGTTTTTGTGTGAAGGCCTACTCATTTAGAGGAGCTTTCCATCCCTGGAATTAGAAAATTAATCCTTAATCAGAGTAATGCAAGCAGTGTCACATTTTCAGTCTGCTAATGAGCTGTGGAGAGAGATGGCACATCTTTCTCCAGTTGATGGATGTCCCTTTTAGAAGATATATGATATCCTCACCGGTAGGTTAACACACTTTGGAACCAAAGGAATCGTCGGAGCAGGAAGAGGTTCCTGGTTTTTCTGGCTCTTGCCCCTTAAAGTTTCCCAACTTCTCACTTTTCAGCCTACTTTTTCTCCTGTTAAAATAAACTCATTAGTGGAATCTACCATCATGTATTACTTAATTTTTCCATCTGTTGCTCAGGTGTGTTTGATTCTTTGCTATCCCTTGGATAGTAGCCTGCCAGGCTTCTCTGTCTGTGGGATTTTCCAGGAAAAAATACTAGAGTGGGTTGCCATTTCCTTCTCCAGAGGATCTTCCTGACTCAGGAATCGAACCCACATCTTTTGTGTCTCCTGCATTGGCAGGCAAGTTCTTACCACTGAGCCACCTGGGAAGCCCCAACTTTTCTCATCTGTTATGGTTTAAACTTTGTCATAGAAAACTCTGGCTTTAATCCTTTACTCTCCCTTTATAATGCTTTTATTTTGACCTTACTACTTGCTAAAAATCAACCCAACTCCTTCATCACTGTCCTTCCCCCAACCTCCATTAACCTTTCCCTGTTATTCAGGTTTTTTAACATACACTTGAGAGGTAGCCAACAAAGATGGACTTGAGATTTACATGGTGACCTTTTTTTTTTCTTTTCCTACAAGGACCATTTTCAAGGCTAGGAGATTTCTCCTATTCTTCTCAAGAAACTTTCAGATGAATTAATGAAACAAGGTAGATAAATTTGTTACCATTAATAGAATCTCATTGTCTGTAACTCCAAACGAGGCATAAAGCAGATCTCTATCTAAATGGGAAGAGCCTTATTATAAATTATCTTGAAGATCCTGAGATTGTCCTTAAGAGCAGTGCTATGGGAGGATATGAGGCACAATCTTCCAAAACACTGGACTTGATTTTATCCTGAGTGCTTCCTTGGTTTTAACCTCCTACAATCACAGGATATAGAGAAGGAAGAAATTTGGTGTTCGTTCTGTCTCATTTTACAAACTAGGAAATTGAGACACAGAGGCACCAAGTCATTAAGATCGTTCAGTTATTTAGTTGGCTATGTGGGCCAAGCTGGTTTCAGAAAGGATATAGAAGAGTGGACATATTTGAGAGATATTGATAGACTGTGATAATCAGCACTGACTGGTTGGTGACGGACTGAGGGGTTGGATACTGAGAGGGAAGCTTCAAAAGTGGTGTCTGAATCTTTAGCCTTAGCAACCACGCATATGGGAGGCATTCATTTGAAGGAGGACATAGGAGGCAAAGTGTACTGTCAGAGAAAGATTTAGAATTCAGACTGGAAATGTTGAATTTTGAATGTCTTCAGTCAAACCCAAGAAAACATGTTACAATTGAGTATATACGAGGAAAACCATGAGACTATTGGGTTATGAAAGTTTAGTAAAGAGAGTATTTCCAAGAGGAAGTTATTATTACCCATAGCTGCAGTGAGGCCAAGTAGACAGACATGGAAAGGTGTTCATTGGGTTTAACTACAAGGAAGTCGTTAGTGACCTTGACAAGTTTCAGTGGAGCAGTGGGGCCAGAGCCAGATGGTAGTGAACTGGGAAATGAGTGGGAGGTGAGGAAGTAGAAGTGAATATAAACAACCATTAAGAAGTTTGGGACAGCCAAAGGAAGGGCAGAAGTAGGGCAGCCCCTGCAGGGGAAGATGTAGAGGGAGGGTTTTATTTGATGTGGGAGAGAGTTGGGCATGTTTAGGTACTGATGGTAAGAGTTTTTCAGTTTTCCAGTTTTTATACTGAAATCATTTTTCTTTCCTCTGCCTCCTGCTTTCTGTCTAGAAGTCTGAGTAGTTCCTGGAAATCTCAGAGCAGATCTTTTAGGAGCATCAGAATTATCTCTTGCTAATTCATTATCAACTAACTCTTACCAACCAACTTTTGCTATCAACTCATAAGCCCACATTCCCCTCTGACTTTTTTCCAGATGCTCACATTCATCTTAGATAAAACATCTCTGAAAAATGTTAATGGGGGTAAAGAAAACATAAGTAAGCTTCTCACATCTCAAATTGGCCTGTATATGATTTCCAACTGAGAGATGAATATTTTGGACCAGTTTTAAAAAATCTGAAGAAATTATTGCTTAGGATTAACATTAATTACACATTTAGTCATTGACTTTAAAGAAATTTATTAATTTATTTTAATTGGAGGATAATTACTTTACAATATTGGGATGGTTTTTGCCATGCATCAGTCTGAATCAGCCATAGGCATACATTTGCCCCCTCCATCCTGTAGCCCCCTCTCCTCCTCCACTCCAACCTCCCTCTTCACCCCATCCCTCCAGGTTGTCACAGAGCACCAGCTTCAGGTGCCCTCTGCGTTGACTTGTTTTATAGTTACTTCACTATTATTTATTGACTTCCTAATACATAGTATGTGTTTGGCATGGATCACCTGACACTGACCTGAAAATCTCATTTTGTAAGTATTTTACAGTTTGAAGATAAATTTCTGAGATTTACGATGGTTTTCTACATTTTTGGTACAATGCTTTATGCTACGTCCAAACAATATTATTTATGGTTTAGCGGAAACGTTTTTATTGATACCTTACATCCAAATTCCCTTTCTATTTCTAAAATAAGCCTTTCTGGGTGATTCTCAGTAGGAAAAAGGATCTGATTGCTACAGTAGAAGTATAGGAGACCAGATATCTTCTCTTGATGACCACTGGCAGCTGAGATGTGGACAACTGACTTAGAATTAGCCAACAGAGTCTCTCACCAAGCGTCACATCCTGGGGAAGCAATAGAAAACCTCAGGTAGAAAACTGAGACTCACCGTTGATGATGGCAGCAATGCCGAGTGCCCACCAGTGATGGTGTCCATGGCATCAGCCTAGCCAGACTGCACCAGGGAGCTGTTCCTGGCCGTGTCCTCTGTTGTCCAGCCCCTCTTGGTTCCTGTTTCTGTTCTGAACCTGCTTCCTGTGGAGTCATTGAGCTCTCTGAGACCCTTCCAAAAAATTCTCTTCTGCATAGGTTACCTGGAGGCACTTTCTGTTCTTTGCCATCAGGAACCTT
Organism: Giraffa tippelskirchi; assembly: GCF_054371585.1. Classification (NCBI taxonomy): domain Eukaryota; kingdom Metazoa; phylum Chordata; class Mammalia; order Artiodactyla; family Giraffidae; genus Giraffa; species Giraffa tippelskirchi. The sequence goes on from NC_137275.1 coordinate 175,757,628, forward strand.
ACTTAACTGATTCAGAGGGTCACAATGGAATAATAAAGCAGCCAACAAAAACATGTATACTAGGCTAACATTTGTGGACTGCAGACATTGTGCTAAATGTTTTAAATAAAGGATGTCACCAAATCATCAAAACAACAGGATGAGGCAGGCATGTGGGTCTGTTCTTTCAAGAATCATCTCAAGAGGCTTCTTTTGTAAGAAGGCTTTTCTAATCTCCTTTCCTGCTTGGAAGTAGGCTTGACTTCTCCTTTGTGTCCGTTCTATGTCATATAAAGAGGAGAGAATGTGTATGTGTGTGTGTATATATATGCATGTGCGTTAGCAGCTCAGTCAGGTCCGACTCTTTGTGACCCCATGTACTGTAGCCTGCCAAGCTCCTCTATCCATGGAATTCTCCAGGCAAGAATACTGGAGTGGGTAGCCATTCCCTTCTTCAGGGGATCTTCCCAAGCCAGAGATTGAACCGAGGTCTTGTGCATTACAGGCTGATTCTTTACCATCGGAGCCATAAGGGAAGCCCCTACACATATATATATATATGTATATATTTACACTTATTTTTATATATGAATATTTATATATATTGTACATACACACATATATACACATATACTCTCCTCTTATATATACAATATTAAATATATAAAGTATGTATAATATATATAACATTACAATATATAATATAATATGTAATATATAATATTCCCCCTCATGGGTCACAGCCTTGTTGTAGCAAAGAGGCTTGTGTAACTCAATGAAACTATGAGTCACACTGTGCAGGGCCACCTAAGACAGATGGGTCACAGTGAAGAATTCTGACAAAACATGGTCCACTGGAGAAGGAAATGGCAACCCATTCCAGTATTCTTTCCTGGAAAACCCCATGGACAGTATAAAAAGGCAAAAAGATGAGTCCCCCAGGTTGGGAGGTATCTAAGATGCTACTGGGGATAAAGCAGAGGGAAATTACTGATAGCTCCAGAAGGAAGGTAGTGGTTGGGCCAAAGTGGAAATGCTCAGTTGTGGATGTATAATACGTTTATTTTATTTCCTAGTGATTTATTAAACCCTTACTATGTGTCAGACACCATGCTTAGATGTTCTCTCACATGATCTCATGTCATCCCCACCAGAACTTTATGAATTAGATTTATTAACGATTTTACAAAAGAGGAAGTGAGAATACGAAAGGTTAGATAACTTTTTCAAGATGTTGCCTATGAATGACAGAGTAGAGAATTGAACGAGTTTAATTTGTTTTTGTTTTGAATTCCAACGCCTCTGCTCCTACCACTCTCCAAACTGTCTTCACTGCCTCATTACACTTACGTGGAATTGCTTCCCTCTTGTACTGGATTGAGGGAGAGTCTGCATTTCACTTCTCTCTCTCTGTTTTTTCTTACTTGTGTAGGAGGGAAGGCAAATCTGTTTCTTATGGCACTTCACCCATCTTCTGTCCATGGCAGATGCCACAAATCGATGATTACACTCTGTCCCAGTGAGTTATCTCAGGAATTCCTCTCCCCCTTTTCTCCAGGAAGTCACTCCCAGTTAGTTAACCATGAATCCTATTGCTATTCCTGGCCTAGAACAATACCTCTCACGTAAGTGTGCTTAGCAAATTGTTGTTAGAGTGTTACTATTTTCTTCATTTAACAGATGAGCAAATAATAGAGAATTAAATAAGAGGCCATTCACCTGGAGATATTAATGTCTACCTCATTGGGTTTTGGGAGGAGTAATTGAATTAATGCACCTAGAACCTCTCAAATAGTGTCTTGGCACAAGGTAACTTAGTTATTAGTATGATTACTCAGAAGCACACGTGTTGTATCCATAGAAATAGAAAGGCAGTTGGCAGTTGCCAGGGGCTGAAGGGAGGGAGGAAGGGATGAGGTGTGACTACTTAATGGGTATGAGGTTTCATCTTAGGGTGATGAAAATGTTTGCAACTAGATAGAGGTGGTGATTGCACAACATTGTGACTATACTAAATGTGACAGAATTGTATGGTTCCAAATGGTTGATTTTGTGTTATATGAATTTTCCCTTCAGTAAAAAAAAATTCAGAGGTCGTATTGGATAGGACAAGATGAGGGAGATCTGAGACTGAGTGCTGCCTTAAATTTTGCTCCTTGGGCCTCTAGACTCCTTAAGCCTCAAGGTAAGGCTCCTTACCTTGCCTTAGTCTCAGCCCTGGTAATGTAGCCAGAATTTGAACCTAGGCCTTTAGTTCTCTAAGTAAGGGTTCTTTCCACTTGAATCAGTTGCTTTAGAAATCAGAAAAAGTCTGTCCTCATTGGTGGAGTTGTGATTGGTGTGCTGATAATTGAAGCTGGAGGAGGTGTTGTCCTCAGCTCAGGCAGGAAAACAAGTGAATTTTTAAAGCCCTTTATAGTTTACAAAGCAGTTTTAAAGAACAATGGGTTGCAAATAATAGGAACTTACTGTACCTGAGTAACTCATCTAATGAGCATAGTCAACATGACTCAAAGGGAGGGGTGGGTAGGAAGGAAAGTCTTGAAAGTTTATAGTCAGAAACTTCTCTTCCAGCACTTGGAGTCTGTCTTTACTGACTGCAAAGGAAATGCAAAGACTTCAGAATGGTATCTATTAAAAGTGAAGTGACATCATTCTCCTCCCTGGTCTGTAAGCAGCTCCACTGAGCTTGCTTGCAGCATTAATGGGGCTGGTGACAGCCGCTTAGTCTAGGCTAAATAGACCTTAGGGTACAGTCATGACTTTGCCATAAGCGTGAAGTAACTGGGAGAGTCCTCATGAAAACAAATAAAATCTCAGATCTTCCACAGCTAATCTCTTTGCAGTTTGCTTTATTTATAACTGTGTCAATGTGTTGTAGCAACAGCCCATTTTGTATACACAGCCACTCATTGCTCATTAATAAACAAGAAGATGTTAATGAACAGTCACCTCTCATTTTAAGGCAACTTGACATGTAGACCGTGGCTAAGAATTAAGTAGCAAAAGATGGTTTTAATTTATTACATGTTGTTCTTGTCTCTGTATTAGAGGAATTTTGAAGTGGCCTTCACCTGATTTCTGGTCAAAGGGGAAGCCAGTGTCCAAGTGCAAGCTCACATGTCTGCCGTCTATCTCTCCTTGTAGCCCTGGTCCTGATGTGCCAGCAGAGCAGACAGAAGTGCACAGAAGTTACTTCTGTTGCTTACAAAACATTAAAGAGATCTTGACACCCTTTTCAGATGCTTTTGTCTTTCTTTCTTAAAGCATAAACCTTTTCCCTCTGCCACTGGAGATATAAATGGCATGGTTTCTGTCTCCCAGATCTAATAGTCTAATGGGAAGATGGTCATAGAAAGAACTATCTGTGATATAGGTGATAAAGACCATTCTAAGGGGACTGAGTATGAGGTGAGCAGACAGGAGATGTTTAACTGTATTGATCCTATTGGGCTTAAGGGTGTGGTATGGGGCCAGATTAGTAGGGGGTTGAGAGAAGAGATAACATTTAAACTGAAACTTGAAGGATTTCTTTGGATGATGGAGTGGTAACAGGGTGTGTGTGTAGGATGTGTGTGTGTGTGTGGTGTGTGGTGTATGTGTGTGTGCATGCCGTGAGGACAGAGAGGAAACTTTTGCAGAGCAATGAAAGAATATACAACTCAGCACTTAATTGAGTTTAGAAAGAGAAAGACTGAGTGTTGCATGGCTGGAATGTGGGAACTAACTGGAAGGGAAAGAATGAGTTGAACAAATCTTGTGTCTCTATTTCATCAGTGACAAAAAACAAAGATGTGGAAAAAATTAGGTGTTCTACTTTAAGTTCACAAAGATAAGAATGTAGAGAGTAATGGAAAAATGATGCAGAGGGAAAAAATGATTCTTTGAGATGCTAAGGACAAAGTTTTCTGTATTCCTAGGAATGATTTTATCATAATTTTAGACTTCAGATGTTGGAAAATATACCATGGAGGGCCTGTCTGAGCAAAGCTGTTAAGAGATATGGTACTTTAATGGTCTATGCTGCCAAGTCAGCATGCTGAAGTGGGCCTTTGGCTTGTGGCCTCTCTTTGTGACCTTACCTGGGGTCACTCTTTCTTTGGTTTTCATTTTCAGCATTTTAATTTCCAGAATTGTTTTGGTGATTAACTTTTTTGGTTATTCACGTGTTTAGGTGAATTTTAGGTGAACAACATTTGTGTTTAAGTCAGATTTCTATACCCTTAAGGTTGATTTCATTGGCCTGGGGTTAATTTTTTCTCCTTGAGGAATATAATTCTGTTTTTGCCACAAGACTTAATGGGAAACTTTATCATTACTTTTGAGTACTTTGAGTATTCTGTATCAATTACAATGATGTTTGTCAGAATTTAGAAATTGAAATATATGTGCTGAATATTTACCAGTCCCGGTGAGCTTTTCCCTGGTCTCCATTCTGCTCTGTGCCCAGCACGGACTGGGCTTCCTTGCCTGTTGCTGTCCAAGGCACCAGCACATCAGAGAGAAGCTCCATCCCTCCCTGAGCTTGGGTTATCACTCCTTCCCCTTCTCTCTGCAGGCCTGGGGATGCTAAGGCTCCCTCTGATGCCTCACCAGCCTTGATCAGTGTGCTGACCTTAGCATCCCCACCCCCTCCTCCTCATCTTACATCTTTGTAAACTCAATTGCCCATATGAACATTTTGTGTTTCCTGCAGGATCCCAATAATGCATTACTTAGGTATATTCAGAGAAAGTATATTGAAGATGTGTATATGACAATTTGCATTCATAGCGGCTCAGATGGTAAAGTGTCTGCCTACAATGCGGGAGGCCTGGGTTCAATCCTTGGGTCGGAAAGATCTCCTGGAGAAGGAAATGGCAATCCACTCCAGTATTCTTGCTTGGAAAATCCCATGGATGCAGGAGCCTGATAGGCTACAGTCCATGGGGTTGCAAAGAGTCAGACATGACTGAGCGACTTCACTTTCTTTGTTTCTTAGTAAGTTTATTACAAAAACTGAATTTGGTGGGAGTGTAATTAGGAAACAGTTTTTTTCCTTTACATTAAAATCTAATGTAAAAATTATTTTAAAGATATTCTCACAACTAACAACATGCTTCAGGACTCTTTATTCCTCACCTCTTGAAAACAGCTCAGCCAGAATCATGTTTGACTATTATTGAAGAGCCATATTTTCAAATATTAGAGAACCTAGTTGAACCTAAAAAAAAAAAAATCCACACAACTCATCTTGCATACAGTTTAAAAGTCCTGCCCAAGTCCTCTGCTCTCTCCTCAGCTAAGATCTGACTCAAAGCTTGGGGTTTGGCAGTGTGAAAGATGGACATTATCTGTTCTTTCACTCTTTCCTTTCCTCCCCATCCCACCAAACTCTAATATTATGGATTTCTTTTTCTTCATTTGGCTGTGCTATGTGGGGTCTTAGTTCCTCAACCAGGGATCTAATCTGCGCCCTGGCAGTAAAAGTCCTAACCATGAGAGCACCAGTGAATTCCCCTGCATTTTCTTAAATATCTAGCCTATGAGTAAGCTATCAGCCTCTCTTATCTGACAGGCCCTGGCTTCTCTGAGTAATTCATTTGAAAGCTTCCTCAGTTGGCTCCAGGCTTGGCAAAAACATCCCTTTCTCACCTCTCTATATAAATTTACCTTTGACAAACTTCCTTTCTGATGAATCTCTAGTTTTCTTTTTCATAAGCTTCTGAGGAGGTGAGCAATGGGTTAGTCTGGCCCCCTCTTTAACAATTTATGAGAGGATATGTTGCTAGAAGGATGTTTCAATAGCTTTGAGCTGTTAGCTAAAATTTCCTGGTTAGACATCAGGAAATGTCTAATCTCACACCCTATTATGTTTGCATGCATTAAAAGGCATATTAAGAAAAGAAAAAGAGGATATGGATGGAAGAAAGTGAGAAAAAATTAGTGAAAAAATAGAAGTGGAGAGAGAAGAAAACCAAGAAACAAGACCCCTCACCTTGATTTCCTGAAATTCCTGCTGATGACTTGCTTTTCTTTGGTTGACTTTCAGTCTAACATTGCCCTTGGATGCTAAAGTATGATATTTTATTTGGAAAGAATTCAATGTAGTGAAAGAAGTGATAACTTCAAAAAGTAAAAAATAGACATTCAGGAGCAGTGTACTAAATTGCTAAATTTACTTTTTAATAGTAGTGGACACTGAATTTGTTTCTCTGACATCCATTTCAGCTTCCTTGAGTGACAACCATGATGTTTAGGAGGGATGAATGAACCTTATCTTCAGAGCCAGAGGAGGGCCCTGATTGATCTGAGTCTCTCAGAGTAAACCTATTTCCTTGTTGCAGTGATTGATGCAGGTTTAAGCCAATCAGAGCATAGTATTTATTTCCCATCCTATAAAGATTGCATCTGAATAGTCCAATAAGAGTGAAGCCTGGGACTTTTGTTTGATGATGTTTCCAAAAGCTGGCTGTGGCCTTTGTTCTACCCTTGAATGTGACTGTGGAACCACCATGAGTGCTGCTGGTGGTCATTTCATGAGGCCAGCTCATGAACAAAGCCAACATTTGAAGGCAGACAGAACTGAGAGACCTGCAGAAAAATTGAGTGAGAGCCTAGACTGAACCATGCCTGGGACCACCTCATGGAAAGTCCAATGGACTTTTTAGTTAGAGAAGCTAATAAATTCCCTGAATTTTTTCTGTGAGGTGGCAGGGGCTGTGTCGGGTCTTTGTTGCTACAAGCAGGCTTTCTCTAGTTGCGGTGAGTGGGGGCTACTCTTTGTTGTGGTGCACAGGCTTCACAACAAGTGGTTTCTCTTATTGCAGAGCACAGAATCTAGGGCACACAGGCTCAGTAGTTGTGGCCCATGGGCTTAGTTGCTCTGCGACATGTGTGATCTTCCTGGACCAGGGATTGAACCTGTGTCCCCTGCATTGACGGGCAAATTCTTAACCACTGGACTACCAGGCAAGCCCAATTCCGTGAATTTTTAAAGACATTTGAATAATGTTTCTATTATTTGCCACAGAAATAACTTCAACTGATTACATTTTTGTTGCATTTGAGTAATTTAAACTGAATTAAAACAAACAGTCCTCATTAAAAGACAATATACACTTAGAGCTTTTGAATAGACTTCTAGTTTTTCATACATGCACATTGAAAAGGATCAAAACTAAAATCACAAAAGCCGAACCTCATTGCTTCATTTACATAAAATAAGGGCTATGGAATTGCAAGGAAAACAAACTTTAATATTACAGTTGCTTGAAGATAAAGGAAAAATTATAGATGAGCCAGCACTGAAATGGTTTGAAAGATCCAGCTATTTTGACATAAACTTCTGCCATGCTAGGTAGAATAGAAATGAAGAAAAACTGATGTGAGTTTGAAGTCTACTGTTTGTCAGTTACTTTCATAAACATTATCACACTGAATTCTTACAATAATCCTTTGAGATTGTCATTATCCCCTCCCCCACCTCCACTCCCATGTTACATTTGTGGAAACAGCCTCAGAACAAAAAAGTAATTTGTTCAAGATCATATAGCTATTTAGTATCAGAGGCAGGGTTTGAGTCCAGATTATGCTCTTTTCACAACCCCCATGTTTCTTTATAAGATATAGCTGGAAACTGCAGGGGTCTGTAGGCAGTCAGGATTGGAGCAACTTAGAGTACATTTATCAGTTGCTTTGTGTGCTGGAGATCTGTTTTATTGCAGACCCTAAGCTTTAGCTTTTTTGGTTTTATTTAATTTACAAACAAGTCTGGTTCTCTGCCTTGGAAATAGCAAACACAAAGGAAGAATTGGATTCAGTAGTGTTTGCTACCATATAACCTAACCACACATAGGATGCCTTATTCTGATGCACTGCTTCCTTCTCATTTTCCTAAAAAGATTCACAGTCCCTCTGCCAATATGATAAGTGTTGGGGGAAATGAGTTTCTGAATTGTCATTCTAGGAATTGCCTTTTGCAGCTGAAACTTCACCACTTATTTAAGCCTTCCCCTGCCATCTGCTCAGCTCCAAACTGCTGCAAAGGTTGAGAGGATCTGCTTAAATTACAAAAAACCATATCTATGATAGAAATTCCATGCCATGAAATCTTCTAAATCTTCTCTAATATTTCCAGCTTGACAGATACTGGCTCCAGAGGACCACACTTTTAGGATCACCAGGGTACTATCACAAGGTATCAGGTCTTCAAAGGCAGCCTTCCCACAACATTTAGGACTGTCACCTTCTCTACCTGTGAAAGTATCTTCATGGGTGCTTATTAGTAATAATATATTTAAAAAATTAATAACAAAGTTCCAATAGTTTTAGAATAGATTATCTTACCACTGACAAGATACATATTATGTCTATTAGTATATTAAAATTAAAAAAAAAAGATAGCCTTTCATTAACAGACTGTAGTTCACAAGAGTTCACTAGTTCAGTTCAATTCAGTCACTCAGTCGTATCAGACTCTTTGTGACCCCATGAACCACAGCACGCCAGGCCTCCCTGCCCATCACCAACTCCCTGAGTCCACCCAAACCCATGTCCATCAAATCGATGATGCCATCCAGCCATCTCATCCTCTGTCATCCCCTTCTCCTACTGCCCTCAATCTTTCCCAGCATCAAGGTCTTTTCCAATGAGTCAGCACTTTGCATCAGGTGGCCAAAGTATTGGAGTTTCAGCTTCAACATCAGTCCTTCCAATGAACACCCAGGACTGATCTCCTTTAGGATGGACTGGTTGGATCCCCTTGCAGTCCAAGGGACTCTCAAGAGTCTTCTCCAACACCACAGTTCAAAAGCATCAATTCTTTGGCACTCAGCTTTCTTTATAGTCCAACTCTCACACCCATACATGACCACTGGAAAAACCATAGCCTTGACTAGACAGACCTTTGTTGTCAAAGTAATGTCTCTGCTTTTTAATATGCTGTCTAGGTTGGTCGTAACTTTCCTTCCAAGTAGTAAGCGTCTTTTAATTTCATGGCTGCAATCACCATCTACAGTGATATTGGAGCCCAGAAAAATAAAGTCAGCCACTGTTTACCCATCTATCTGCCATGAAGTGATGGGACCAGATGCCATGATCTTAGTTTTCTGAACGTTGAGATTTAAGCCAACTTTTTCACTCTCCTCTTTCACTTTCATCAAGAGGCTCTTTAGTTCTTTTTCACTTTGTGCCATAAGGGTGGTGTCATCTGCATATCTGAGGTTATTGATATTTCTCCTGGCAATCTTGATTCCAGCTTGTGCTTCTTCCAGCCCAGCGTTCTCATGATATACTCGGCATAAAAGTTAAATAAGCAGGGTGACAATAAACAGCCTTGACGTACTCCTTTTCCTATTTGGAAACAGTCTGTTGTTCCATGTCCAGTTCTAAATGTTGCTTCCTGACCTGCATACAGGTTTCTCAAGAGGCAGGTCGGGTGGTCTGGTATTCCCAGCTCTTTCAGGATTTTCCACAGTTTATTGTGATCCACACAGTCAAAGGCTTTGGCATAGTCAATAAAGCAGAAGTAGATGTTTTTCTGGAACTCTCTTGCTTTTTCGATGATCCATCAGATGTTGGCAATTTGATCTCTGGTTCCTCTGCCTTTTCTAAAACCAGCTTGAACATCTGGAAGTTCACGGTTCACGTATTGCTGAAGCCTGGCCTGGAGAATTTTAAGAATTACTTTACTAGCGTGTGAGATGAGTGCAACTGTGCGGTAGTTTGAGCATTCTTTAGCATTGCCTTTCTTTGGGATTGGAATGAAAACTGACCTTTTCCAGTCCTGTGGCCACTGCTGAGTTTTCCAGATTTGTTGGCATATTGAGTGCAGCACTTTCACAGCATCATCTTTTAGGATTTGAAATAGCTCAACTGGAATTCCATCACCTCCACTAGCTTTGTTCGTAGTGATGCTTCCTAAGGCCCACTTGACTTCCCATTCCAGGATGTCTGGCTCTAGGTGAGTGATCATAACATAGTGATTGTCTGGGTCGTGAAGAACTTTTTTGTATAATTCTTCTGTGTATTCTTGCCACCTCTTCTTAATATTTTCTCCTTCTGTTAGGTCCATACCATTTCTGTCCTTTATTGAGCCCATCTTTGCATGAAATGTTCCCTTGGTATCTCTAATTTTCTTGAAGAGATCTCTAGTCTTTCCCATTCTATTGTTTTCCTCTATTTCTTTGCATTGATCACTGAGGAAGCCTTTCTTATCCCTCCTTGCTATTCTTTGGAACTCTGCATTCAAATGGGTGTATCTTTCCTTTTCTCCTTTGCTTTTCACTTCCTGTCTTTTCACAGCTATTTGTAAGGGCTCCTCAGACAGCCATTTTGCTTTTTTGCATTTCTTTTTCTTGGGGATGGTCTTGATTCCTGTCTCCTGGACAATGTCATGAACCTCCATCCATAGTGCATCTGGCATTCTGTCTATCAGATATAGTCCTTTAAATCTATTTCTCACTTCTATTGTATAGTCATAAGGGATTTGATTTAGGTCATACCTGAATGGTCTAGTGGTTTTCCCTACTTTCTTCAATTTCAGTCTGAATTTGGCAATAAGGAGTTCATGATCTGAGCCACAGTCACCTCCTGGTCTTTTTTTTGCTGACTGTATAGAGCTTCTCCATCTTTGGCTGCAAAGAATATAATCAGTCTGCTTTCAGTGTTGACCATCTGGTGATGTCTATGTCTAGAGTCTTCTCTTGTATTGTGGGAAAGGGTGTTTGCTATGACCAGTGTGTTCTCTTAGCAAAACTCTATTAGCCTTTGCCTTGTTTCATTCTGTACTCCAAGGCCAAATTTGCCTGTTACTCCAGGTTTCTCTTGACTTCCTACTTTTGCATTCCAGACCCCTATAATGAAAAGGACATCTTTTTTGGGTGTTAGTTCTAGAAGGTCTTGTAGGTCTTCATACAACCGTTCAACTTCAGCTTCTTTGGCATTACTGGTTGGGGCATAGACTTGAATTACCGTGATATTGAATGGTTTGCCTTGGAAACAAACAGAGATCATTCTGTCATTTTTGAGATTGCATCCAAGTACTGCTTTTCGGACTCTTTTGTTGACTATGATGGCTACTCCATTTCTTCTGAGGGATTCCTGCCCACAGTAGTAGGTATAATGGTCATCTGAGTTAAACTCACCCATTCCAGTCCATCTTAGTTCACTGATTCCTAGAATGTCGATGTTCACTTTTGTCATCTCCTGTTTGACCACTTCCAGTTTGCCCTGACTCATGGACCTAACATTTCAGGTTCCTGTGCAATATTGCTCTTTACAGCATCGACTCTTGCTTCTATCACCAGTCCCTTTGACAAGTGGGTGTTGTTTTTGCTTTGGCTATATCCCTTCATTCTTTCTGTAGTTATTAAATTCACTGGAACTAACCTCATAATCCACACATTCAAACTCATCTTTTCCCCAGCTCTGAAGCCAGTCAGGTCTGGGAGAATATATGGAAATGTCCATCAGTTTTTTTTAACATATATTTTTAAAGTATTTATCTGACTGCACCAGGTCTTAGTTGCTGCATGCAGGATCTTTAGTTGCAGCATGTGGAATCTTACTTCCCTAACAAGGGATTGAACCTCAGCTCCCTGCATTGGGATCATGGAGTCTTAGTCACTGGACCACCAGGGAAGTCCCAGGAAACCTCCATCAGTTTTGGCGACTTGATATCATCTTAGTCTGATGGTATATGTGAAAGTAACCTACTGAGCACACAGCAGGCATTGTTCTTCAGGTCTGATTGTTAGATTCTTTCCCAGTCTGGAGAAGAGTCTTATGTTATTTTTCTGGAGGCTCCTTCTCTGTCTTTTCTCCCTGTGTTAGTTTAACAAGGACTGAAGTTCTTTTATGATCTGTTCAGCCCTTGTAAAGGCCTGGGTAGGTCTTTGACACTTCTTGTATCTCTAACTTTTACTCCTTGATTTATCCACTCATTTGTTCACTTATTAGGCAATTTTTGCCAGTTTGTTAATGCTAGTCAAGGCAACTCAAAGTGTCTTGGGTCATGCTCTCTAGAAGCAGAGATTGATATGGGTATTCTTAGCAAGTGATTTAGTCCTTTATAGGGAATGCTGTAAAGGTAGTTGGGGAAGAGAATAGGGCCAGGGTGCTATCAGTTGCTTGTTGGTTATGGACAACCCTTGGAGGTGGGGATAGGTAGAGGCCAATGTGAGCTCATAAGCACCTCCTGTCAGGCAAGGACAGTTCCTCTGGGAGACTTGGTGAGTGAGCCACACACTCATAATATCTGAGGACTGGGTGGAACTCAATAGTATCTGCATCACAAGATACCTGATATTTAGTCTCTGAGTGACTCCATAGAAGAGGGTCATTGTGGAGGTGGAGTGATGGAGCTATGTACATAAGAGCACATAAACCAAGCTAGTTGTTAATATGTGTGTATGGGGGGTGTGAGGGGGGATGGAATAGATGTGAGATGGAGGAGAAAACTTCCTTAAGGAAAATTTCCCCAAGGCAATGATTCATAAATTGAGGCTTGAAGGGTGAGATGGATGATGGAAGAGGGAGGAAATTTCAGCCAGAGAAATGAGCATGAATATTTGTACATAAGGCTGCATTATGACTTCTGTGTGCCTTAAGCATTTTAACCTCTCCTGGGCCCCCTCCTCCATGAAAAATAGTAAAAGTTTCATTTTATGACTTGTTATCGTTTAATTACTAAGTTGTATATCCAACTCTTTGTGACCCAATGGACTGTAGCCCCACCAGGCTCCTCTGGCCATGGAATTTCCCAGGCAGGAATACTGGAGTGGGTTGCCATTTCCTTCTCCAGGAGATCTTCCTGGGCCAGGCCAGGGATTGAACCCACATCTCCTGCATTGGCAGGCAGATTCTCTACCACTGAACCATCAGGGAAGCCCCAGCTTTGATATGCTGTCAAGCAAACTCTTAAAAAACATTTTACTTTTACAGTATTATATGATACAGGTTAAAATGCCAGCATTGTGATTAATTGCAGGTGAGGAAACTGAGGCATAGAGATATGAAACTATTTAGCAAAAGCCATGAAGGAAATTGTATAAACAACCTGAGAATCCACTCTATCACTTTTCAGTGAGTTCCAAAGTTGGAGGCAGTTACCCAGCTGGATCCCCACAAAGGGCAAAATTTTCCTTTAGAAGTGGTTCAGGCTCACAACATGGAAGTTTCCATGTGCATCTGCAGTTGTGGGTAGTCAAGCAATGACCCAGCTGGTCATAGGAAGTCTGTGGACTAAATGAAGGGTTTCTATTCAAATGATTATAGTGTGGTCAACTTAAATTCTCAATGCCAATACCTCAATAGCATAGAAAGAGGTTTTTGCTTTTGTTTTCCAGTGTGGGTGGGGGTGTGATAAACTCAGACTGGGCTCCATTCTCTGTCAGTGACAAGCTCAACTGAAAGCATTTCAGCTGTTCTATAGTTAGCCACACAGTTCATGGGAACTCAATGGTTGATTTAATTGATAGTTAGTCACTTGGGGAGAAACAAATGGATTGGAAGACCCAAGAAATCAGCCACTGCACTAATGGAAGAAGTTCATGGGCTTTCTTCCTTCCACACAGAGTCTGGTTCATCTTTTGAACATTATTAGTTGAAATTTTCTTCCAGTAGCTTGTACAATTCTTTCCATGATATGCTGACTACACTTGTATTTTTTCTGTGCAAGCACAGTCATATTTTATTGCTTTATTGGAAACAAGAGTCATTATGTTAACTGCTAATTGAAGTTAATATTTTCTTGGACTGCCACGTTCTTGATAGACCATGGACAGTTCTACAGAAAAGGATTCTGAGCTTCACTGAAGGTGGATTAGGAGTTCCTTTTGAAAATGTTTCTCGCGTCGGCCTCGGTGTGCCGCCGCGGCCCGGGAGTGTTGGCCGGGCGGGCCGGCACTGAACTGAGAAGATGTCCCTGTACGATGATCTGGGAGTGGAGACCAGTGACTCAAAAACAGAAGGCTGGTCCAAAAACTTCAAACTCCTGCAGTCTCAGCTCCAGGTGAAGAAGGCAGCTCTCACTCAGGCCAAGAGCCAGAGGACAAAGCAAAGTACAGTCCTTGCTCCAGTAATCGACCTAAAGCGAGGTGGCTCTTCAGATGAGCGGCAGATCGTGGACACTCCACTGCACGTGGCCGCAGGCCTCAAGGACCCTGTTCCCAGCGGGTTTTCTGCAGGAGAAGTTTTGATCCCCTTAGCTGATGAATATGATCCCATGTTTCCTAATGATTATGAGAAAGTAGTGAAGCGCCAAAGAGAGGAGCGACAGAGGCAGCGGGAGCTGGAAAGACAGAAGGAAATAGAAGAGAGAGAAAAGAGGCGTAAAGACAGACATGAAGCTAGTGGGTTTTCCAGGCGACCCGATCCAGATTCTGATGAAGATGAAGATTATGAGCGAGAGAGGAGGAAAAGAAGTATGGGCGGAGCGGCCATTGCACCTCCCACGTCTCTTGTGGAGAAGGACAAAGAGTTACCCCGAGACTTCCCTTATGAAGAGGATTCACGACCTCGCTCACAGTCTTCCAAAGCTGCTATCCCTCCCCCAGTGTACGAGGAACAAGACCGACCCCGATCCCCCACCGGCCCTGGCAACTCCTTCCTCGCCAACATGGGGGGCACGGTAGCACATAAAATCATGCAGAAGTACGGCTTCCGGGAAGGCCAGGGTCTCGGGAAGCATGAGCAGGGCCTGAGCACAGCGCTGTCAGTGGAGAAGACCAGCAAGCGGGGCGGCAAGATCATCGTGGGCGACGCCACCGAGAAAGACGCAGCCAAGAAATCGGATTCAAATCCATTAACTGAAATACTTAAGTGTCCTACCAAAGTGGTCCTACTCAGGAACATGGTTGGTGCAGGAGAGGTGGATGAAGACTTGGAAGTAGAAACCAAGGAAGAGTGTGAAAAATATGGCAAAGTTGGAAAATGTGTGATATTTGAAATTCCTGGTGCCCCTGATGATGAAGCAGTACGAATATTTTTAGAATTCGAGAGGGTTGAGTCAGCAATTAAAGGGTCCTGGATTTGGCAGAACAAGTTTGATTTTAAAAACTAGAGCCTGAGTCATCTCCAGCGATCCTTCAGCAAGCTGCAGACTGAGCAGAGGAGAAGAAGGCGACAGGGGGCCTTCATGGCTGTGGGTGCAGAGACTCTGTAAGGACTTCTAAGATATATGTTGACTGATCCCTTTTTTATTTTGTGGTTTTTTAATATAGTATAAAAATCCTTTTAAAAAAACAAAAAAACAAACAACAAAAAAAAGTTTTCCCTATAATAAAAGTTACCTAGAGTGTTGGTTAAACATTCAGAATTCCTGGTTTATCCTTTGGGGATGCTGATTCAGAGGTTTTAGGATATGTCCCTGGAAAATGTATTTTAACAGCCATGCAATGTTGCCATTAGGGAAATGTGGGAAACATTGTCCTATGAAGTAGGATTTTGAAAAAGTGATCAGAGACAGAGAGTCCCTGATTCCCAAACATCCCTCCTCATTCCCATGGTGGTATTTCTTTCTTAGTTCTACCTCCCAGACTGCCTTTCAGTCCCATCCCACATGAGTGGCTTGGCCTACAGATTTAGCGTGTCCTCTTTGCTTCAGGTCAGCCTAATATTTCTATCCCATTTCAAGTCATTCCTTTTCCATATACTTTAGTCACAGTGGTACCAAACTATTTGTTCTTCTGTATCTATCTCGAGCTCTTCAAACCTTTTGACTTTTTTTCCCACTCCATTTTCTCCATAGAAGGTCTTCTCTCACTATTTTGCCCATTGCACTTTTATTTCTTCTTTAGGAATTCAAACAGCAGCTTCTACAGACAGAATTAATTCTTGCCTCTGTGTTTTCATCACACTTTGGATTTCTTTTACCCACAATTCACGTTATGTTGTAATTATTTGTTTACTGTCTCTTTCAGTAGGCAGCATGGATAGGAACAATGTCTTCATCTTTGTATAACAGTACTTAACAAAGTTCCAGGTACATAGTAGGAATTATATAAATATTTGTTGAGTGAACTTTAGACTTTTAATAACTTGTATATGAAATTATTATAAAATAACTTATAAATACGCTTTTTATAGAAGTTCATATATTCATTCATTCATCCATTTATTCCAACAAATATCTGTTGAACCACTATTGTATGCTAAGCATTAGTGATTCAGTGATAAGCAAAAAACAGATGTGATCCTTGCCTTCATGGAGTTTTGGGTGAAGTGAAGTGAATGTCGCTCAGACATGTCCGACTTTTTGTGACCCCATGGACTGTAGTCCACCAGGCCCCTCTGTCCATGGAATTCTCTGGGCCAGAATACTAGAGTGGGTAGCCTTTCCCTTCTCCAGAGCATCTTCCCAACCCAGGGATTGAACCCAGGTCTCCCGCATTGCAGGTGGATTCTTTACCATCTGAGCCACCAGGGAAGCCAAATATATTAGTACAATAATTGTGTAATGAATAAACGTTTGCTACAATAAATAGAAATATGGGGATAAGCATGTGGGGGCAATGAAAGCATATAATGATGGAGGTTGAGAGGTAACAATTGATCTGAGTGTTGACGGTGAGAAGAATTATTTAGGGAGAAAGCAGAATGAAGAGTCTTCCAGGCTCAGGAAAAAGCCTATTCAAAGGATCCAGGGTAGGAGGGAGAATGGTAAGAATGAGAGGATGAAAGATGGATGGTATGTCTGGAGCAGAGAGAGAAAGTGGACTTAAGGCCAGAGAAAAGGCTTGTCTACCTGGAGCGTATGGGTTTTCATGGGCCTGTTAAAAGTTTTGTCTTTAAATGCATTGGGAAATCAATAAAAAGAAAACCCAGGATTTTGGTGTGCTATTGCATTTTTGTGGGATTTATCTAGCCAAATGATGACTTGATTTACTATTTATTTTGATTATACAGATTTCTTCAGGACAGGAAGCATGTCTTGTATTTCTTAAGATGTCTCAGAATCTAGCACTATACAATAAATAGAGTAGGTGACCAAAGGATGTGTGTTTCTTGTTATATTTCAGATTCTTGAGAGTGAGGCATTATGTAAACACACTTAGAAAGAAACTTATTTAACCAAATCCATTGGATAACTTATCACAACATTACAATTTGTGTTAAAATTGTGAAAAACATGTTTGTTATGGTGAATGGACAGCTGGTTATCCACTACTATCTTAACCAACAAAGACTGTTTCTTAAATGTTTGGGAAACTAATAGGGTTCTTCCCATTTCCAATAAAGTTATTTATCACTCATGATACTTGAAATTTTACTATTACAGAATCATAAAGACTTTGGGGTCTTTAAGAGTCCTCTTTGAAAGTGTAAATACCTAATTGGGGGTAAGATATATATCAACATTTACCAACTTCTGTCTTTGAGTTATCTCAATGGGAATTCAAATATAAAGGAACTATTTCTATTGGGGATAAAGCAGGGGCATTGGTGATGTAGAAGTAAAGTTTACCAGATGGCTAGTCCCTCAGTTTTGCTTCCATTGTCACCTCCAGAAATTGTTTTGTAAATGATGGCAATGATTGTGCTACTCACTATAGCTGAGTCTATGTGGACTTTGATTTCACAATAAAACAGAGTATCCTTTTCCTCATAACGTCTGGGAAACTGAAGTTTAATAGTATCATGAGGGACAGTGCAATGAACTTTGGAGGATAAGTTGCTCTGTCATACAAGCTGAGCCAGTGGCACTATCTGCCATAGCCTTTGTGTTTCAATGGTCTTCTCAAATCTATTCTTCAGAAACAAGTTCTTTTTGTAAGACCAGAATTTCATTGGAACATCAGTGGCCCTGATAGTAAAATAGTGCTTTCTGATCTTTCATCAAATTTTCCAGACTTCTTTATTTGCCCCACTGCTCAATAGATTTCTAGTTGCTGAAGGGGACATGAATGAGAAAGAGAGGCTTTGTTGAGATTTTGGGGTGAGGGTGGTTTTTCCAGAATATTTCACGATGATTTGAAAAATTAAGAACTCTGTGCATGACAGGGATACATTTCCATTGAACACATTCTATAAGACTTTTCTTATTTCCCTCTAGGGCTTTCTCCACTCTGCCTGGTATATTTCTACAACATCATTTTCTTATTTAGGAATTGTTCTTCACTGAATGAATTATGAACTATGGAAAATCTTATATTAAAAATATTTTTAAATGAATAAAGTCATTCTACTGTTCAATATAACTGCTTTATTCTGTAACATATTCATAAGAGATGCCATAGATCTTACTGGTAGTTTTAATTTTAAAAAATCATCACCAAGGAATAAGATTCTGATTGTTGAAGCAATCACACTAAATAAAGACCAATCTACCTTTTTTTTTTTTTTTAAACTCTTCTTCTGAGAGATACTCATCTCAGGTCCTAATCTGTCTAAAAGAAACTAAGTCAGGGAGCAGCCAAGTGTAGGCCAAACCTGACCAATGGTACACCCGCCCCCCCTCTTTTTGTAAATAAATTTTTATTGGAACATAGTTACACCCATCTGTTTAAGTATTGTTTTGCTGCTTTTGTGCTGCAACAGCAGAGCTAAGTAGTTGTAACAGAGCATATATGGCCCACAGAGCTAAAAATATTCACTCTCTGGACTTTCATTAAAAAAAGTTTGCCAACCCTGGTCTAAGATATGTTTCTGTAGATCCTTTGACTATCATCACTTAAGCTGCAAGTTCCTTGAAAACCCGACCAAATATGATTTCTCTTTGTGTCTTCAGTGTCTGTCACACTACTGTGTTGGAAAGAAGTGCTCAAGTTCAGGATAAATGAAAGTAACTGAATCCATCTGTGTAAATACTCATGCTCCCCTTCAACTCCCAATCTTAAAGAATATGGGAAAGAAACATTGAAAACCAACTATAGGGAGATTTCCTATCAGGACAATTTGGAGTTTATTTTCAGGAAAACTGCATCAGTCAGGCGAACTCTGATCTTCAGTTCAGTTCAGTCACTCAGTCATGTCCGACTCTTTGCGACCCCATGGACTGGAGCACTCCAGGCCTCCCTGTCCATCACCAACTCCCAGAGTTTACTCAAACTCATGTCCGTCGAGTTGGTGATGCCATCCAACCATCTCATTCTCTGTCGTCCCCTTCTCCTCCTGCCCTCAATCTTTCCCAGCATCAGGGTCTTTGCAAATGAGTCAGTTCTTCGCATCAAGTGGCCAAAGTATTGGAGTTTCAGCTTCAGCATCAGTCCTTCCAATGAATATTCAGGACTGATTTCCTTTAGGATGGACTGGTTGGATCCCCTTGCAGTCCAAGGGACTCTCAAGAGTCTTCTCCAACAACAGAGTTCAAAAGCATCAATTCTTCAGCACTCAGCTTTCTTTACAGTCCAACTCTCACATCCATACATGACTACTGGAAAAACCATAGCCTTGACTAGATGGACCTTTGTTGGCAAAGTAATGTCTCTGCTTTTTAATATGCTGTCTAAGTTGGTCATAACTTTTCTTCCAAGGAGTAAGCGTCTTTTAATTTCATGGCTTCAATCACCATCTGCAGTGATTTTGGAGCCCCCCAAAATAAAGTATGCCATTGTTTCCACTGTTTCCCCATCTATTTGCCATGAAGTGATGGGACTGGATGCCATGATCTTAGTTTTCTGAATGTTGAGCTTTAAGCCAACTTTTTCACTCTCCTCTTTTCACTTTCATCAAGAGGCTCTTTAGTTCTTCTTTGTTTTCTGCCATAAGGGTAGTGTCATCTGCATATTCTAGGTTATTGATATTTCTCCCAGCAATCTTGATTCCAGCTTGTGCTTCTTCCAGCCCAGCGTTTCTCATGATGTACTCTGCATATAAGTTAAATAAGCAGGGTATTCCTGCTCCTTTTCCTATTTGGAATTTGGAACGCTGATCTTGGTGTCCTGCAAAGAGTTGCTACTTTTCTTATTCTAGCAATCCAGAGATGGGAAGGCAGGGAAGGATCAATGCAACTTTTCTGCCCCAGGAGAATTTCCATTCCTAGTGACTTCTCCAAGTACTTATAAGGATGTCTTAGTGTCAGGTGCTAGGTGTCTTGGCCATGAAATAGCTAAGAGGGCATGCTGGGGATATTTGTATTCCCCACTCACTCATCCCAGCAGGTAGATTCTGTTTCAACATTTGGTGTTATGTGAAAAAGCAGGCTTGAGGGAAGTAAATGTAGCTTGTTCTCTGTTCTCTTTTACCTTTGTTTGAATGCTCTTGGTTGACTTCCCTATATATATAAATTAGGAAAATGACTAGAATGTAAATTAATTTTTAAAAAAAGTTCACAGATCTGATCTTGTTTGAATAGGCATTGGAAAAGACTCACAAAAATACTTTTCGCTACTTTCCCTAATAATCAGGCCAGAGAGCAAATATGTACTAAGTATATTACCACTCTGCCCCGTCTCATCCTTCTGCTGTAAGACATCACTAATAGATCACTGTGCTCTTTCAGAGAGCCTCAGCATCCTTCTTAATGTGGTCCAAGAAGCCACCACCAATTAGTCAGAATTGGAATATGGGATGGAACCTTACTTTTCAAAGCTGTTTTTATATATGTCTAAATGTGAGACTGGTTGGATCTGGTTGGATCCAACCAGTCCATCCTAAAGGAAATCAGTCCTGAATATTCCCTGGAAGGACTGATGCTGAAGCTGAAACTCCAATACTTTGGCCACTTGGTGTGTAGGACTGACTCATTTGAAAAGACCCTGATGCTGGAAAAGATTGAGGGCAGGAGGAGAAGGGGACAACAGAGGATGAGATGGTTGTATGGCATCACCGACTCAATGTACATGAGTTTGAGTAAACTCCGGGACTGGAGCCTGGAGTGCTCCAGTCCATGGGGTCTCAAAGAGTCGGACACGACTGAGCGACTGAACTGAACTGAACTGAAATGTGAGACTCTTATTTCTTCCTTAGCTCCTCACGTGGTAATTGATCCAGGTCTTGAAGGTAGTAACTGGGGAGGCCTGGCAAACCAAGGCATTCCCAGCAGAGTGCAGAGCACAAAGATATCAGTGATCAGATGGAGTAAAGTAGTGTGTGCATTGGAAAGTCACATGAAATGAAGTTGGAACAGGAAAGAGGATCCAGATTGAGGTGGACATTGGCATCCAGGCCAAGATGTTTGAATGTAATTTGTAAAAGCAATGTTCCCAAAGCACAGTCAATGTTCTCCAGAGAAACAAAATCAATAGGATAGAGTACACACACACACACACACACACACACACACACGCAGGAGTGAGGATTTATTTTAAAGAATTAGCTCTTGTGATTTGTGGAAGCTGCCAAGTTCAAAAACTGCAGTGTAGGCCAGCAGGCTGGAAATTCCAGCAGGAGCTGATGTTGAGGTCTTGAATCTGAAGCCAGTCTGGAGGCCAAATTCCCCTCCCTGAGAGGACCTCAGTCTTCTCTCAAGTCTTTCAATTGATTGGATGTGGCCCACATACATTATGGAAAGTCATCAGCTTTACTCAAAGTATAGTGATTTAAATGTTAATCACATCTTTAAAAGCCACTATAACTGTAAACTGATATTTGCCCAAACAGTGGGATACCATACCCTAGCCAAGTTGACATATTAAAATTAATCATCACAGTCAGCATAGATAATCTTCAGTGGTAGACAGAATTGTGTTTTTAAATTTGTATTATACATTTAAATCTCTTTTACAGAAAACTTCTGATTTCATAGAAATTATTGGTTGGAACAAAGGTAAATTTATTTAAGTAAAACAGAGTTGATGTAAAGAAAATTATTAAATATTGGGTATAGATGGTCTATGAATATGGTGAGTATATGAAGGTTGTACTGAAATGACCGACAGTAGTAAACAAAGGAATTGTTATACTCCTGCAACAAGGAAATGTCATAAGGAAACGGAGTTTTAGGAAGATTAATTCTGTGGCCATGAACAAAGGCCACAGATAGAGAACAGTTCCTTAACAAATAATATATATGAAAATGTTTGCTTTTGCCATAGTAGAAATAATGCATTTTTCAATCTTTTGTTGTTTAAAAGAAATTGGTTATGCTATACTCTTTTTTTACAAAAGAAGTTTAAAATTTTATGTAATCTGAGCAGTTGTCTTTTATGATTTCTTAAGTGGATTTTAAACTTAAGAAGTCATCCCTGGTTTTAAATTCAGAGATCTAAAAACCTTGTTTGAGTGGGCACTTGAAAAAGGATGTTTTAAAAAATTTAACTTTTTAATGTATCTGAGATTTATTTTGTTATACACTATGAAACATGGGTCTAATTAATTTTATTTTTTAAAAAAGTCTTACCTAGTTATTCCCCAACAAGTTAATGAATAGTTCTTCCTTTCTAGTGATGTCACTTTTGTTTCCTAGCAAATTCTTCTATGGAAAAAAAAAAATCAATTCTGGACTATCTAGTGTGTATTCTATGTATTTATATTTTTTCTTCTTTCAGTTCAGTTCAATTCAGTCACTCAGTCATGTCCAACTCTTTGTGACCGCATGAATTGCAGCATGCCAGGCCTCTCTGTCCATCACCAACTCCGGGAGTCTACCCAAACTCATGTCCATTGAGTCAGTGATGCCATCCAACCATCTCATCCTCTGTCATCCCCTTCTCCTCCTGTCCCCAATCCTACCCAGCACTAGGGTCTTTTCCAATGAGTCAACCCTTCGCATGAGGTGGCCAAAGTATTGGAGTTTCAGCTTCAACATCAGTCCTTCCAATGAATACCCAGGATTGATCTCCTTTAGGATGGATTGATTGGATCTCCTTGCAGTCCAAGGGACTCTCAAGAGTCTTCTCCAACACCACAGTTCAAAAGCATCAATTCTGTGGCGCTCAGCTTTCTTCACCGTCCAACTCTCACATCCATACATGACCACTGGAAAAACCATAGCCTTGACTAGACGGACTTTTGTTGGCAAAGTAATGTCTCTGCTTTTAAATATGCTATCTAGGTTGGCCATAACCTTCCTTTCAAGGAGTAAGCGTCCATGGCTGCAATCACCATCAGCAGTGTCTTATTTTAATTATCATAACCAAATTTTTTTTCACCATAGAGAGTTTATTTTCCATATAAAAGGGCAGAAGCTAGCATATAAGCAAAAGAGCAAAGAAAGGAGTTCATGTGGGAGACCGTGACAGTGACTTGAGGCTGAGAGTGGTGAAGTCTGGTCCTAGGGGAGAACTGGAGGTTGTGATGAAGAGATGGGGTCAGATCCAGGACCTGTGTTGCAGGCAGAGACCATGAGACGTGTTAATGCCAAAATGTATGGAACATAGCAAAAGCATTTTTAAAAGAAGTTTCTCACCAAAAATGCTAACTCATCTTGGAGAGTCTCCTGGAGAGGCAGGGGTTGGAGGTTGGTGGCAACTACAGCTCACCAGGACACAGACACTGGTGGCAGCCACTCTTGGGAGCTCCCTCCACTATGTGGACACTGGTGCTGGTGGGCATCATGGCAGAACCTTCCTTCCAGCTCAGCCTTACGATATATTTAAAAATCTAGTGTGGCTAGTCCCATTCATGTTCTTCATTCAAAAATTTCTTTGATAAACATCATTTTTTTTTTTTCCTGAGAACATCAGAATCTAGTCAGATTCTCTGAAATTTTTATGGAATATTTATTGGACTTTTGTAAATCATTATAAGGGTTGTAATGAGTTTGTGTATATTTCATTTATGTATGAGTTTATGTCCACTTTCAATTAACTTTTGATGTTTGTGACAATAGAATTTAGAGTCAACAAATTAGTCTAAAATAACAACAAAGACATTTTAATCTCAGTTGCCTCCTTTACTTAAACAATTAATAGCCAAAATGAATTTAATCCCCTTTCATTTTTGCACCTAAATATCTGGTGGAAATGTAATCCAACAATCAAAGATCCAATGACTGGCTTCAAGGAGCAGAATAATAGAAACAATGATAAATATTGTCAGTGAATGGATTTAGAAACTCTTGAAGTGTAATTCACATTTCAACTTTTATTTAAAATTTCTTTTTAATTCCTTAGTATTTCAAATGGAAACCCCTGATCCCCTTCAGCAAGATTTTTCACCTTGTGTGTTTATAATTTTTTCTCTTACTTCCTTTGCCCCCTTCATGCTTGCGTTATCTGTACAGCAAATTCTTCTGACCCTGGCTAATTCTTGGTACCCTCAAAATTCTCCTAACAGCAGAAAGCAGTGATCAGACAGGTTGAATGATTCAATGAAAATTTAATCTGATCTCATTTTAGCCACATGTAAGAAGCAACCTCTGTGAACTAGAATTGTAATGCTGGAAATTATCTGATTCCTGCAGGCCTCTCTTCCTTCTCTGCCCTGGTAAATGACTGCTAAAGGAATCTAAAGCATGTAAAACACGATAAATGTTGATTTGTTGCCTTGGCCATTGGATATCTTGCCTTCTTGCAGGTAAAATTAAAGAGGAGTATCACAGATTCTAGATTTTATTTATAAGGACAAAACATTTAAATGTACTCACTAAAGTTGCTTTTTGAGTCAGTAATGTCCTATTTCCTTTAAATTAGACTTCCAGATTTGAACCCACTTTGAAAAACAATGCAAAACGAAACAACAACCAAAACAAAGAAATCTCTGTCAATAGAACACTTTAGCTGCAAAGACTGATATCCTGAAAGATAGAGTTGACAAGATGCGATTGGTTCACTGATCAGAAGGGGAGGCATCCTTTATTTGTGGCTGGCTAGGGAAGACCAGTTACAATGTAGAAAAGCTAAGAAATGGTAGGGAGAAGTGGAGAAACGAGCAAGAAAAGAGTGAAAAACTGAACTTAAGAAAAGCATAAGGTACAGATGAAACAGCAACTTTTAGAGTTGATTGGACCAAAGTTTAAGCAGATTGTGGTGACCACTGTTACACTGTTGACCCTCAATGGTCCACATCTCCCAATATTTGCCTTTGCATAGTTCTCTCTCTTTGAACCTGAGTTGCGACTGTGATTTATTTTAATTAACTGGAAGTGGCAGAGTGATGTGGTGTTAGTTCTTGTTCTAAGCCTTAAGCAGTTCATGTTTTGTTCTCTTCAGAGCGATAATCTGCTTTACAAAATTCTGTTTGCCTGCTAGAGCTATGTGGAGAGGCCATTGGAGAAGCCACATAAGAGGGAGAGGCCCTGAGAGACAAGCCTGGTCATCCCAGCATCCTAGCCAAGTTCTAGGTCCCTGGTGAACTACCAGCTGGATAATCCACATGAGCAGCCATTGGTAAGATCAATAGAAGAGTCACCCAGCTAAGTCCAGCCCAGACTGCAGAATTATGAGCAGATAAAATGTCCATTGTTTTGAGCCACTAAGTTTTGGAGTGATTTGTTATGCAGCAAAATATAGTTGCTGGCATGATAATGAAGAGTCAGGGATCAAGACTCTGCTCTCTGAGACAGCATCGTGGGGACTGAGGATGCATACCTAGGACCAAAGCAAGCTTGGTTCAAATCCTTTACTTCATCACTTTTTAGCTTTTATGGCCTTGGACAAGTTATTTAATCTTTCTGGGGCTCAGTCTTGTTATCTGTGAAGTGAGAAAAATATTTCTTCTCTCACAAGATGGTTAAGAAATGAGTGAAAGTTTGGGGAACAAATTAAGTACCCACCAAATCTTAGTTCTATTCCATTTCTTTGCTAACTCCCTCACTCCCTACGCCCACACTGAGGGGATAAAAGTGATCCAAACTACATTATCTATTTAGGGTAGCCATGTGATCTACTAAAGGCAGTTCTCTTTTGCACTATGTATGTATATTTGATGAACAGTCATTCTGTTTATATGAACAAGAAGTAAACACCTAAAATACAGGTGATGGATATTTTAACTGATAGCAGGCTTGGGAGGCATTGCTGGAGTCAATGCATATTTGTATCCATGTCCCATACCACCTACACCTGCTCCTCTGGAATACTACAGCTGTTTATTAGACTCAGCTGGGGTCATAAAGGAATGTTGAAGTTACATTCAGCTTACTTTATTACAGAAGGCATGAAGGCATATGTGATATTTCCATTTGGTTTTCACAAAGAAGCATTAGCATGTCAATTGTTTGTGAAGTTCACTTAGGCAAAAGTTACAGATTTTGAGGTAGTACTGGATAAAATTTGGTGTTTGTTGAGTCCTTGTCTTCATACTGAAAAGAAAAAAGCCCTATAATGTCTAAATTATGTGCAGATACCAAGTTTCGAAGTCTTCTAAGAGAAAACACACACACATACACAAAAGAAAGGATTAAGGAAAAAAGAAATAAACCTGCTCTGGCCTCAGTTTCCAATTTTTAAAATGAGAAAGCCAGACTAGAAGGTTCTCCAAAGTCACTTCCAGATCTGAGTGTTAGCAGACATCTCAAATCCTGTGCATGTATTAGCCCTTTGTGAGATTAAAAACACAGGTTGTTCTCCAGCAAAACTTTAATTGCAAAGCTTTAATTAGGAAAAATATCAAAATACTCAGATTATGCTTTTTTAATTTTATTTTTAATTGTATTTTTATTGTTTCCATTTTATTTTAAGAAGAGATAAGAACTGCAATTTGCCAAATTGCCACACACGTTTCCTTGCCGTACAACTGCCCTAGCAAGTTAACTTAAAACAATTTTCTAAAATGCATTTTTAATGAGAAACTGAGACCCCTGAAATTTGTCTTAAACACTTTTTTTCCCCCTTCAGACCTCTTATAGGGTTGTAGAGTTTCCATACCTCAGTGCCAAGAGCATGACAGAGGAATTTGGCTCAGCTTAGTAATTACCTTGTGTTAGTCTAGCTCAAAGTTGTTTTTCTCTTAATGGTTAAAGAGAGCCATTCGAACGCTTTGATTCTAGTAATAAAAGTCCCAATGGGCAGGATAGGTGAATGCCCATGTAATGTTTAGCCTATTAAAATGGCCATATCCAAAGCTTACGCAGAGTAAATGTTGCTAGGACAGGTCAACGTAGAAAAAATATGAGAAAATAAGAGAACTAAGGTAAGCATGGGAGTGTCCTTCTTTTCTCCAAATAAGATCCCACAATTATAAGGGACATTTATTTTTGCCTTCTTTCATGGCGAGGGGGAAGGATCTCTCCAAAGTCTCACTGTGTGTTTCCAGAATGCTGTCACCTATAGGCTTCACAGTAGTGCACAGTACCTAAGAGCACAAACTATCTTTGGTGAAGGATCAGTTTGTTTTATCTCCCACACTTCCATCCACTGAGGACTGGTACTTGTGTAAAATACAATGAAAATGAATCACTGGAAAAATAACTTTCAGACAATGACATATAAATTATATGCCTCAATTTTTTTTATTATTAGATTTAATTACTCTGTCAAATAGTAATAAGTTTCTAACCATTCTCAGTTTCTATAGTTATTTTGTTGCAGATGGTAACAAAAATGTGGAAACAGGCAGTGGTCCATGGACCATACTTTGAGTAGCACTGACCTAGACTAGGCCAGTAGTATTTTTTGATTCCCACTAAGTATTTCAGGGATGTTTTTATGATCTGAAAGTGTGAAAGTATTAGTTGATCAATTGTGTTTGATTATTTGCAACCCCATGGACTGTAGCCTGCCAGGCTCCTCTGTCGATGGGATTCTCCAGACAAGAATACTGGAATGGGTAGTCATTCCCTTCTCCAGGGCATCTTCCCCACCCAAGGATGGAACCTGGGTCCCCTGCACTGCAGGAAGATTCTTCACTGTCTGAGCCACCAGGGAAGCCCCTGGTGACCTGAGCTGGTCCCAATCACTTGAATGTTTGGGCTTTAATTGAGAAACTGGGACAATTTTATTTTCCCTGGCTGGATACCATCTTGAAACTACAAGAGAAGGGATCAATACTATGAAAGTAGAACCAAGAGATAGCGAGTCAGAAGCTGAATCTGCTTCTGTGTTGTGAAGAAATAGAAGCCAATAAATTAAAATTTTTGCTTAAGCTAGAATTCAGGTTTTCTATTATCTGCAAGAGAAAGAGTCTTGTATGATAAAGTGATTGATGTGCATATTTCCCTCTTACTCTCAATCAGCTTGCCAGTCATCTTTCTAAAACAGAGATCTGGGAAAACCGTTCTTATGGTTATGAAAACCTTAGCTTCCCACTGCCTTGATACAGAATTCAAGCTTCTTAAACCATCATTTAAAGTCTTTCACAATTGAGTACCCTTCTTTTTCAGCTTTTTTTTTTTTTTGCTACTCTCATCCTCAAACACATGCCTGATGCTTTAGTGTGACCAGACATGCACTTTTATATATGTTATAGGTCTGCTTATGTCCCCTTTGGCTGAACTGCATTTTCTCTTCCTACATCCTTTTCTGATTTTCTAAGGATAGAAGCTTGAGAACATAAGGTATTCATTACTTTTAAATGTCAAGCATTATGCATCACCACCATTCCTGCTGATTCAAGGGCTAATTCTAAGAGTGTTGGCATAAAGGCAACTTGATGCACCCAGACATTTGATAAAAACTGCATCTAGACCCCAAGATTTAATTTCATAAGGAGCCTGACATGGTTACATTACCAAAATCTCAGAAGAACAACAAACTTAGGTAAACTGTGAGTTTAAGTTATTGCAAAAATAGATAAGAAATGAAAACATACATTTGCACCAGAATGTGTACACATGTTCATAGCAGCTTTATTCATAATAGTCAAAACTGGAAACAACCTAAATGTTCACCAACTGATCATTGTATAAACAGAATGTGGTATATCTGTACAATGGAATATTATTTGCCATAAAAACAAATGAAGTATTGATACATATTACAACATGGACTAACCTTACAAACATTGTGTTAAGTGAAAGAAGTCATATATGAAAGGCCACATATTGTATAATTCCATTTATATAAATGTATGGAATTGACAAATATATAGAAGAAGTGGCAAAAATACGCAAAAGAACTACACAAAAAAGATCTTCACGACCAGATAATCATGCTGGTGTGATTACTCACCTACAGCCAAACATCCTGGAATGGGAAGTCAAGTGGGCCTTAGGAAGCATCACTATGAACAAAGCTAGTGGAGGTGATGGAATTCCAGTTGAACTATTTCAAATCCTAAAAGATGATGCTGTGAAAGTGCTGCACTCAATATGCCAGCAAATTTGGAAGACTCAGCAGTGGCCACAGGACTGGAAAAGGTCAGTTTTCATTCCAATCCCTAAGAAAGGCAATGTCAAAGAATGCTCAAACTACCACATAATTGCACTCATCTCACATGCTAACAAAGTAATGCTCAAAATTCTCCAAGTCAGGCTTCAACAATATGTGAACCGTGAACTTCCAGATGTTCAACCTGGATGTAGAAAAGGCAGAGGAACCAGAGATCAAATTGCCAACATCCACTGGATCATCGAAAAAGTAAGAGAGTTCCAGAAAAAATATACTTCTGCTTAACTGAATATGCCAAAGCCTTTGACTGTGTGGATCACAACGAACTGTGAAAAATTCTTAAAGAGATGGGAATACCAGACCACCTGACCTGCCTCCTGAGAAATCTGTATGCAGGTCACGAAGCAACAGTTAGAACTGGACATGACTGAGCCACTGAACTGAGGGCTGGGGAGAGTGATGAGATTGAAGGGTGAAGGCTAAGTGTAGCAGAGTTTCTTTTTTAGAGTGATAATGATAAAAATGTTCTCAAATTAATTGTAATGAAGGATGCACAACATTGTGAATATAATAAAAGTCATTGAATTGTACACTTTTAATGGGTGAATTATAGTGTATGTGAACTATGCCTTGATAATGTGGTCTTTAAAAAGAGTTTAGAGGAGCTTTATTCATAAGTGTCAAAACTGAGAAGAAACAAGATGTCCAAGGTGAATGGATAAATCAACTGTGGTACACCCAGGTAATTGAATAGTATTAAGTACAAAAAGAAATGAGCTATTAAACCACAAAAATACACGCAGGAAGCTTAAATGCATATTACTAAGTGAAAGAAGTCAATCTGAAAAGGCTACATGCACACTATATGATTTCAACTATATGACATTCTGGAAAAGGCAAAACTCTAGAGACAGTAAAAAGGTCGGTGTTTGCCAGGGGGTGTAGGATGGGGTGAATGGGCGGAGCATGGAGGATTTCTAGGGCAGTGAAACTATTCTGTATGATTCTGCAGTGGTGGATACATGTCATTAGACACTTGTCTAAACTCATGAAAACTATGGGCTCTGGGTGATAATGATGTGTCAGTGTAGGTTTGATTGGAACAAATGTCCTACTCTGGTGCTGGAAGCTGATAGTGGGAGAGGCTGTGTGTGTGGGTGGAGGGGTATGTGGAGGGTCAGATCACATATGGGAATTCTGTTTTCTGCTCAAATTTGCTATGAACCTTAAACTGCTCTAAAAAATAAAAATCTAAAGGAAGAAGAAAAGGTGGATGAGGAAAAAGTGGGTAAAGAACAGAAAGAGGGCCAGGGGAAGGAGGGAGAGGAGGAGGTGGTGACCTCATAAGGCCCATCTCAGCTGGCACCAACTCTGAAATTTTCCCTGACTCTTCTTGTTTCCCTCCTGGTGGAAGAATTAATTGCTCTCTTATCTGTATTTTCATTATGTTCTTAAAAAAACCCATTTATTTATTTGACTGTGCTGGGTCTTAGTTGCAACACACAGGATCTTTAGTTGTAGCATGCAAACTCTTAGTTGCAGCATGTGGGATCTAGTTTCCCTGACCAGGGATGGAACCCGAGCCCCCTGCATTGTGAGCTCAGAGTCTTAGCCACTCGACCACCAGGGAAGTACCTCATTGTGTTCTTATTCTAGTTCTTTTATCATATCACTTTATTATAGTTGTTTTCAGGTCTTACTTACTGAACTCTGACCAGTCTGAGGGCAGAGGCAATGACTCATTTTCTTGATATTTCTACTAGAAATACTACAAGAGTTCATTGACAGTATGGTGTGTGTATGAATGAAGAACATCTTAAAGCTGCTGATTTAAGTGCAGTTTTAAAGGATTCTTCCCTAGAATCTGTTTTTCTTCAGTCTTTTTTGTAACCTAAAGATACCTCCTTCTATCCCTGGGACAGTGACCAGGATGTGAGTGAGAGTACTGAGGACATGTGACAATCCTAAACGAATGACTTATCACTACTGAGTCTCCTCCAACAGCAGCACATTATTCTAGTAGAGTTTTTGGAAAAAACTCCTCCTTGGGGATAACATAACTATGTGCAGCCTGAAATCTGGGAGCAGGCTTCTGTGTGGTGACGCAGGTCATCTGGGAAGATGTCATTGGGTAGAAAGGAGAAGATCTCACTCACTGAAAGTCACCACTGCCACCTCGAGATGGCTGCCTGAAATGCTCTAGTGAGAGCTTTATTACAAGGCTTTGGGGTTAGATATGGACAAAATGTATGAAATGTGTTCCTGGGAGGGAGGACATTTTAAACTTTTATTCCTTACCATGAGTCATATGAAATAGAATTCTTGAAAGCAGGCTTTAAGAGGACAATAGAGAAAACCTATCAAGATACTGGTGCTAAGAATGAAAAGGAAAAGGTACATAAGAGGGGATAGGATGCCAAAAATAGTTTTCTTTACTTTCCAAATTTGGCAACATTTCATGGACAAAGTGAATATTCTCAGTCACATAACCAGCTTTAATTTTAGGACAAGGGAATATTTTTTTAAGAAGTCATTTATTTCTCCTTTTTAAAATAGAAGCATTGGGAAGGTGAGGAATTTGGTAGTCAGGGCTCTACTACTTACTTACTGAATGATCTAGGGAAGTCACTTCCCCCTCTGAGGTTCAATTTTTTCATTGATAAAATGGCACAATACTACCTGTTCTGTTTATATCACAGGATGTTTGTGAAAATCCACTGAGATCACTGAATGCAAAATGTTTTATAACTTAGACAAATTTATAATCGATGTTAGTGCTATAAAACCTCTCCTACTAAATACCAACAGAGTTTATTTGTGGTTGGTACAAAAAGTTGAAAACAAACTTAAAAAACATTGTACATTTAATCCTTTGTTTCTTTAAATTTTGAAGGAGTTTCTATCAGATTCTGAAAAGGAATCATTAACATTTTGGGAAAAGCCCTTTTTAAATTTCTTGTAGGTATAATATAAGGCATACAAATGTATGTAAGAATACCTAGGCAACAGGTGCTCTTTTAGAATAGAAAACCTCTTCTTTAACCATCTTCTCAAAGAATCATTAATTTGTATCAGAAAATTGGAGAGGGTAGGCATGCAAGGATACTTTCCTAAGGAGCATAATATGTTTGGGCAGTTACCGCCCACAGCATCTGTCCCTTCTCTGATCTATTCCAGAGATCACTTGGCAATTCACAAATGCCATGGGGACCTCACCTGTGCAGTTATATAAATCTTGACCTGCCATAGGGCTCTTCCCTAAAACTGCACCATGATGTCCTTAAGGACAGAGACTGGGACTTACAGGTACTTGTATCTCCTAGTTTCCAGCAGTAAATATTTATTAAATGAAAACTTGACTGAGGCTGCATATCAAGGCTAGGAGGAAGTAGCCCCTCTTTGCAGATTTATACTCAGGGCAGGTTACCTGTTCCTGCATAATTGAAAGAAGACTCTGCAGGTTTGAAGGCTGTCTCACCCCTTCACAGCAGATCAAGTAACTGTGTTAGGCCATGGGTGTTAAATAAAGGGCATCACAGTTTAAGAAAGATGTGAGAAATTAGGAGACAGTTCAGAGGACAGCTATTATGAAGATAAAGAGATTAGAAAGGAAGATGTAGAAAGAGGGGAAGGAAATACTGGTATTATTTAAACCTGACAAGAGAAGCCTGAAAAAAAGCATGGTTAGTGGTTGATTTTCAACATATATGGGGATGCTTATATACAGCCATCTCTTTTCAGAGTTTTCCACAGTTTATTGTGATCCACACAGTCAAAGGCTTTGGCATAGTCAATAAAGCAGAAATAGATGTTTTTCTAGAACTCTCTTGCTTTTTCGATGATCCATCAGATGTTGGCAATTTGATCTCTGGTTCCTCTGCCTTTTCTAAAACCAGCTTGAACATCTGGAAGTTCACGGTTCACGTATTGCTGAAGCCTGGCCTGGAGAATTTTAAGAATTACTTTACTAGCGTGTGAGATGAGTGCAACTGTGCGGTAGTTTGAGCATTCTTTGGCATTGCCTTTCTTTGGGATTGGGATGAAAACTGACCTTTTCCAGTCCTGTGGCCACTGCTGAGTCTTCCATATTTGCTGGCATACTGAGTGCAGCACTTTCACAGCATCATCTTTTAGGATTTGAAATAGCTCAACTGGAATTCCATGACCTCCACTAGCTTTGTTCATAGTGATGCTTTCTAAGGCCCACTTGACTTCACACTCCAGGATGTCTGGCTCTAGGTGAGTGATCACACCATCGTGATTATCTGGGTCGTGAAGACCTTTTTTGTACAGTTTTTCTGTGTATTCTTGCCACCTCTTCTTAATATCTTCTGCTTCTGTTAGGTCCATACCATTTCTGTCCTTTATCGAGCCCATCTTTGCATGAAATGTTCCCTTGGTATCTTTAATTTTCTTGAAGAGATCTCTAGTCTTTCCCATTCTGTTGTTTTCCTCTATTTCTTTGCACTGATCGCTGAGGAAATTTCTTAAAGAGATGGGAATACCAGACCATCTGACCTGTCTCTTGAGAAACCTGTATGCAGGTCAGGAAGCAACAGTTAGAACTGGACATGGAACAACAGACTAGTTCCCAATAGGAAAATGTTCTCCTTTACATCAAGGCTGTATATTGTCACCCTGCTTATTTAACTTATATGCAGAGTACATCATGAGAAACGCTGGGCTGGAAGAAACACAAGCTGGAATCAAGATTGCTGGGAGAAATATCAATAACCTAGAATATGCAGATGACACCACCCTTATGACAGAAAGAGAAGAAGAACTAAAGAGCCTCTTGATGAAAGTGAAAGAGGAGAGTGAAAAAGTTGGCTTAAAGCTCAACGTTCAGAAAACTAAGATCATAGCATCTGGTCCCATCACTTCATGGGAAATAGATGGGGAAACAGTGGAAACAGTGTCAGACTTTATTTTTTTGGGCTCCAAAATCACTGCAGATGGTGATTGCAGCCATGAAATTAAAAGACGCTTACTCCTTGGAAGGAAGGTTATGACCAACCTAGATAGCATATTTAAAAGCAGAGACCTTACTTTGCCAACAAAGGTCTGTCTAGTCAAGGCTATGGTTTTTCCAGTACATGTATGGATGTGAGAGTTGGATGGTGAAGACGGCTGAGTGCCGAAGAATTGATGCTTTTGAACTCTGGTGTTGGAGAAGACTCTTGAGAGTCCCTTGGACTGCAAGAAGGTCCAACCAGTCCATTCTAAAGGAGATCAGTCCTGGGTGTTCATTGGAAGGACTGACATTGAAGCTGAAACTCCAATACTTTGGCCACCTCATGCAAAGAGTTGACTCATTGGAAAAGACCCTAATGCTTGGAAGGATTGGGGGCTGGAGGAGAAGGGGATGACAGAGGATGAGATGGTTGGATGGCATCACCGACTCAATGGACATGGGTTTGGGTAAACTCCGGGAGTTGGTGATGGACAGGGAGGCCTGGCGTGCTGCAATTCATGTGGTCGCAAAGAGTCAGACATGACTGAGTGACTGAACTGAACTGATATACAGCTATTGTGTGTATGTGTGTGTGTGGGGGAAGGCACTCTTAGGAAAAGATTATATTTACAGGGCCCACAAAGATAATGAGGTAAGGCTGTCAAGACTTGATTCTGCACTATGTTTTGATACTCCTAGGTCCCACCCTGTCACTAGGGAACTTAGAGTGTAACCTGCATCACCATTTTGACAGAATGTTTGTGTCCCCCCAAATTCATATATTGAAATCCTACACCCAATATGATGGCATTAGTAGACGAGACCTTTGGGAGGTGATTTGATTATAACAGTGGAGGCTTTATGAATGGAATTAGTGCTCTTCTTATAAAAGAGACCTCACAGAGCTCCCTTACTCTCTGTTTCTGTCATGTGAGGTTGCAGGGAGATGACAGCTGTATATGAACCAGGAAGTGGGTCTCACCAGACACAGAATCTGCTGTTGCCATCATTTTGAACTCTCTAGCTTTCAGAACTATGAGAAATAAGTATGTGTTTTTTAAGCACAAAGTCAAGTGTATTTTGTTACGGTTGCCCAAACTGACGAGGACAGGGGTTTGTATACACGTTAGGAAATTGATGTAGAGTGCGGGACTGTCTGTATTTTAGGTAGAGTAAAAAGAAGTAGAGTTAAAATAAAAGATGAAAGACTGAAGTGAGGAAACATTTTATTCTTAGATTTGAAAACACCCGGTATGTGTGTGTGTGTGTGTGTGTAGCATGTCCTAAAAATCTTTATGCAGCTTAAGCTTTACTAACTTCAGAAAAATAACTGCTATAGACTTATCCTCAAGATCATGTGAAAATTTATTTACATTTATCTTATAGGGACTAGTTTTGTGAATACTGAATGATGAATTATTCATTTTAATTATTTGAGTCACACCCCACTGACTCAAGATAGTAAAGGCTGACTGAAACAAAAAGCAAATTTTCCCATTCAACATTCAAAAAACTAAATAAAAGAACTTTTAAGTTCTATATCTGGGTTTCTGTAGCAAAAACATTCTGTAGGAAAGATGGATCTAAGGACATATATGATCCTGAGGCTTCCCTGGTAGCTCAGTTGGTAAAGAATCCACCTGCAATGCAGGAGACTCTGGTTCGATTCCTGGGTTGGGAAGATCTGCTGGAGAAGGGATAGGCTACCTACTCCAGTATTCTTGGTTTTCCCTGGTGGCTCAGCTGGTAAAGAATCCGTCTGCAATGTGGGAGACCTGGGTTTGATCCCTTGGTTGGGAAGATCCCCTGGAGAAGGGAAAGGCTACCCAATCCAATATTCTGGCCTAGAGAATTCCAAGTCCATGGAGTCACAAAGAGTTGGACACAACTGAGTGACATTTATTATTATTATTATTATGATCCTGAGTGTAAATGTGTACAAGCAAAAATTCCAAACTGTATTTTAAGGCAGTGGAACTGGTGAGACCCAAGTCAAGTTTCTCAAACAGTAAAGGGAACCTAGGTAATATCTGGGTTATGGATGCGACAGGCAGAAAATTTCATTAATGTGACTATATGAAGCCATGAAAGGATGGAGTTGGAAAATATGATGGCAGGGTAGGGCAGAGGGACTTGGAAGGCCCAGGAGGGGTGGAGTAGTCTGCTAGGCTGTTGGATGGGGGAGGGGCCGTGGATGCATTCTCTTCATGTTGTCCCCTCCCCCACCCTCAGAAACCCTTTGTGACTCGAGTTCTCAGTGATGCAGGCCTGGGACTATAGTCGAGTGACTGCACTCTCTCTCAGTGCTCAGTAATCTCAGTCAGCCTTGTGATTCAGACAATGGAATTCAAAAAATGGAATATTCTCTCATTTTTGAATAGCCCTACTGACCCATGTCTGAGTTTTGGCTCCACCTCCTTGGATATTGACTCTGACCTCATCTTCCTGTGTGGGCTAGGGTTGTTCCTTCTGTTCCTGTGGTACCTGGTGGGGTTTCCATGTTTACCAACCTTCTGTAAATTCAAAGGCATCCAAAAGGTAAGTAAATAACCCTGGGCACACCCCCAACAGAGATTCTTTATTGCTGTTTCCATTTCTATTCCACATTTTAAAATGAGTTTGGTTGGGTCACAGAGATACCTAAGATAGGAATTTCGAGGAGAGGATAAAACTAGGCAAGGCCAGTGGTTCAGGGAGTACTAAGGCTTTCATTCGAAGCCCACAGACAAGCTGAGTGTTTGGAGGATTCCAAGAGAAAATCCCAAACAGTAATTCTGTGGCCCTGGGTTGGGTTATTTAGAGAGTTTTGGATCTCTGCAGGAGAACAGAGTTCCCCAATGCTTGATCATGAGTTACATTCTCATATCAGGCATCACTTGACCAAGTCTTCCTTTGTGCTGGGCTGGTCAGGGCAGCAGTGCTGAGCCTCTGAGAGCCTCCAGAGCAGAGGCTGGAGCCTGAGTTTTTAGGACCCAAGGTTTTATCTGAGGGACACAGACATTGACTGTTAGCCTCAGATGCTATGCCCTCCTTGGGCAGGTGACTTCTGACTGAGACTATCAAGGGTGGACTTCAGAGACAAAAGTCTTTCTTTGGGTTTTTTAAAGAAAAAAAGTTGAAAACATTTTAAACCTTTAAAACTGATAAAAGGAAGGCACACAAAGGTCTCTTAATTAGAGTCATATTATTCCTGGATAATGAATATCTGAGTTTTCTAGAGAGGACTGAGAGAAATGAGCCCCAGCACTTCATTCTTTTCTTTTTGTTTTCAGCGTCAGGGCAGAGCCAGGAGGAGAAGGAAAGGTGGCACATTGCTAGGTAAGGTTCTGCCTGTGTCACCGGATCTCTCCGAGGGTGGCCTTCCTGCCTTTTCCATGAGATCCCAGGTCCGTGATCTCTGACCATGTCAGTGGCTAGATAGTTTCTCTCAGAAACCAGAGGTATCTGGGGAGAGGCTCATGGGGAGCCAGTCCGAGCCTGAGACACTTCTTAGATTCCCTATTTTTCTCATGGCTGGGCTTGAAGCCATGATGGACCTGGGCAATGGGTGGCTATGTGAGATGTCAAGAGTCACAACTTCTGTGTCCTGACTTTGTGTAAGTCCTCTGACTTCCTGGATAATCAGATTGCTCTCTGAGGCCACAATGATCTCTGTGTTTCACATGGTGGTTTTGAACATCACATGAGATATAAGGCATGTGAAAGTACTTTACAAGTGAAGCAACATACATATAAAATAATTGACCATTTGATCTCATCTACTAATTCTTGGGTCTTTCAGAATCTAATATCCCAAGGGTTTCCCATAAGAGGACTCATATTATACCTATGCTTCTACCTTCCTTACATGTAACCCACTCTCCTGGTTTCTCAGGTTGGAGATGTCACCAGATAGAAACAGAGGAAGAAACGAAGCTGATTTCTATTCTGAAAAGGTGACTAGTCTTTCCTCTTCTTTCCTGATCCCTCCTTAGCATGTTCTCTGCAATTCCTGGGATTCAGTGCAACCTAGTATAGTCACGGGAGGGGAAAGCACAGGAATGAGTATGTGATGAAGGCCTTAAGGTGAGGGTTATTGAGCATGTTGTGAAGTCATGGATGTGGAGCAATGTAAAGGGGCAGCAGGCTCCAGCCCACCCCTGCCAGGCCAGCAAGTTCCCCTTTCCTTATTCTGGTCCTGGTTGCATCTTTGTACTTCCTGTCTCCTGCAGCCCCCTGGGCCGGCATGATGATACCATCCGCTTTCGTCAGCTCTTATGTCCAGATCTCTTCTGTGAGGTGTGTAATAATGCAACTGCTGAGGTCAATTGGCTGCTGTTCCCGGAGACCCTGGAAGATTCTGCTTCCTCTATGTCCCCTTTGGCTTCCATAGCTCCTGTGGCTGATTCATCATTGACTCTGTCTCCTGCCTTCTCAGCAGTCTCTCCAGGAGATCTACTACCAGCCTCTCTGCCTGAGCCTTCCCCACTGCCCCCCTCCATTCTTTCACCTAACTCCATGACCCCCTTAGCTGACTTTTTTTCACCCTCACCACTGGGTCACACTCTGGCATTAGAGCCTTTTGCTCCCTTGAATTCCGAATTCCCAGTAGATTATTCCTCACCCCAACCCCTTGCCTTTTCCCCTCTCCTACCACATGACACACAGACAGCAGACCCTGTTCTTGCACCAGAGGCCACTTTGTCTCTGAATACCATCTTATCTCTTGACCCCACCCTTTCCCATGATATCAACTGCTTATCAGATTTGTCCCAAGCAATGAATCCCACTGATTATTTTGCACCACCAACCCTGTCTGTTTTACCACAGCCAGACTGCACTTTAACTGTCACTCAGTCTAAATCAATTGCCATGTTACTGGCACCTGTTCCTGAGAATTTGCCTACAGAAAGCCCTGGCATGTTGCCCACTTATGTCCCAACACTCACAGGCATTGATCATTCAAGCCTGTCAATTTCGGACTTCTCCTGGTGGCAAGTTCGTGCCAAAGACTTAATCCCTTCCACGTTGGCACAACGTGATTTCAAGCAAGAGTTTCTTGCCCTCCACTCTGCAGAGGCCTCTTTTGGGGGAGACCCTGCAGCCAACCTCATAGAGCCTGGTAATCTCTCATGTCTCAGCTCTGATGTCCTGGCACTCCTGGAGAGACAAGTACAGAAGAGGAGCGATTTCCTGATGTGGAAAGAAAAGGAAAAGAAAAAAGATTCTTTTCCAGAACAACTGAGGCCAGACTATCAACTAAATTCCTCAGGGATAATGTTAGAGTCAGTTGCTGATAAGCCTGTGCATCAACAACCCCCATATCCTAAGACCTTGGAGGACCAATTACAGCAAAAACCTACCCAGCTCTTCTGGGGTCTCCCATCTCTACACAGCGAGTCCTTGCCCTCTGCTGTTCATGTCTCCAGTAACAGTTCCTCAAACTTTATTTTCAATAGAAACTCAAATGCCTCTACAGGCCAAGAATCCCCAGTACTTCCCCATCCCCAACCTCTGTCCTTGCCTGAGATTCAGCCTGAACCCTTGCCTCAAACCCTGCCTCAATCTCAGCCCCTACCTCTCACTCAGGTCCAGTCCCAAGCTGACCCAAAATCCCCACTCCTGGTCACACCACCTGGCCCTCTACCCCAGATTAGGATCTGTGGAGTGTATTTCCATAGACCTCAGAATGAATCAGAATCTCTCTCCTCATCTGAAATTCAACAGCTGGAATGGAACGTGTTGCAGAAACAACAGGAAAGTTTGTGGGGTTTACCCTCTATGATCCAAAGATCTCGGGAAGACTTTCATCCATTAGCTCCTAAGACTTCTCACCACCAGCACCCTCAGGCCCATGTTTCAGTCTCCATCCTTCCTGGAGAGTTTGCTCTCAGTGATGAACTTCGGAAGAAACTAGAGCATCATCTTCGAAAGAGGCTCATTCAACACCGGTGGGGCCTGCCCCGGAGAATCAGAGAGTCTGTGTCACTGATGCTGCCTCCAACTGGTTTTTTAGAGGCATCTAAGTCAGAGAGCAGTGATGGAGTCTCACTGATCTCTGTGTTTAAGGGTCAGAGTAGCAAACAAGTAGATGTTGAATTGAGTCAACCTGGAAGCTTCCATGAGAGAAGCTCAGAAATGCTCCAGCTAGAGAAAGATGTGGGGAAGGATCAGGAACATAGCCAAGAGAATGGTCAGAAAGATCACCTGTTGAAAGACCCAAACAGCTCTTCATATAAGGATCTGGGGTATGACTCTGAGAAAAACATGAAGAGTCAAATAGTGAGTCTCTCAGAGAAAAATTTAAGGGTGTCAGCAGAGAGTCTACAACTTGAAAATGTCCTAAAAGTACATTTGAGTAAGAAGTTTGAGGAAATAAATGAGGGTCGACTCCCTGGGACTGTGCATAGTTCATGGAATGCTATCAAGCAAACATTGATTCTTTCAGTGAAATCCCACACCGAAATAAAAGAGAGAAGTTTGCCATCATCAGTGGGTGAGTCCTACTCTTTGAATACCTTCCAGGACCTGACTTTTGTTGATCCCAGTGCACAGCAGATGCTGGAAGCACATATTAAAAGGTTTCATAGGAGGATGTCATGGGGCCTTCCTTCCAAGGTCCTTGAATCCATACAAATTTTTAAACTGAAAGATGCCTCATCCCAGTCCTTGTCCCATGCCAACTTTCCCTCCTCAACCAATGCAATTTCTGAGGGAGATTCCAAATCTGGGAGCTCCAAGTCCTTTAGAAGAAGCTTTAAATCTTTCCATGCAGACAAAGTGGAAACAACCAATTCAGCCCCTTTCCTGGATCACTCTCTCCCTGTCACCTCACTTGTGGGGAAAGGAGGACAGAGGGTCCTGAGACAATCACACTCTGATGTCAACCATGAGCTTGCAGAGGATGTTCAGAAAATTAAGGATCCCAGACAGATTCATCTGCCTGTTTCACTCTGCATCACAGCGAGAGGAAGTCATAGACAGACACAACTAGCTGACAGATATCCCCGAAAGCCGCTTGCAAAGCAAGTTGGAGCCAGATATGAGCCAAAGTATAAGAGTGTGAGTTCCAGTGATAAAGGAGAAATGCAACAGGGCAAAAAGGTGGAGAAGTCAGAACCTGTTTCTATGCCCAAAGTGTCTAGGGAGATATTCAGGGCTGAGGAGCTTGACACTCTTCAATTAAAAACTAATGACATGTTGACAACTAACAAGTCAGGGAGCTCCCAAATAACAAATGTGAATGAGAATAAAGTAGAAACTACTGTGACCACTGAAAGCCCCCCACCCAAACTACCAGTTCCCCAAGATCCTAAATGCTCATCCCTTAAAGAACAACTGTTTGGTGAGTTAAAGTTTAGATTGGAGAAGAGGGAGCATAGCCAAGCTCAAGGCCAACCCACGGACATGTCCCTTGCTTCAGATAACTTGACTTACAAGGCCTCACTGACTCCTGCCCAGGGTGTCTCAGGTGGGGACACAGGAGATTCCCAGGTGCTGCATGTCCATGTGGAGGACAGAGGAATCAGGATGGAGCAGCATCAGGAACCTTGGGTCCCTAAGCATGGCTTCCAGAAGTGCCAGGATAAGAATTTCCCACCAACCGTGAAGAGAGTAAGCTCCCCAGAGTGCAGAGCAGAAGAGCTAGGTGGAGGGGATGCAGGGCTGGGGACATCCCAGCTTAGGAGGAAGAGTTTCCCTCCTCAGGAGGCGGTACTAGAGAAGATGCTTGTGAGCAAGTCTTCCCAGACCCTTTCAAAGAAGGGACAGCCTCTTCCTGAAGGCCATATCAGAAAAAGAATGAAGCACTTTTTGCAGTGGCTGTATCCTGGGGAAAAATGCAAAAGGCAAGAAGATCCCCAGGAAAAGGGCAGCTCCATATCAAGCACGCAGAGCAGAGGCCTAGTTAAAAGTAGAGTTGCCGCTACTGGATCAACAGAGGCTCAGAAAATCGTGACAGACATCGGGAAGTTCCTAGAGGAGAAATTGGGGTATCGGCATGCATTAGGTGCCACCAGCTCTCAAGAGGACCCTCCTTCCCTGGTGCACTTTGGGCAACCTCAACAAAAGGCTAGAGTACAGGTCCACACAGAGCCTGTCCGGGGACATCCTTTCAACTCCAAGGCTCCCTATAAAGTGACAAATACCAAGTCCTGTCACCAAGAAGCTATCTTGGCTGGCCAGAGCTATCCTCCAAGTACAAGACAGAGTAGAAGCAAAAAGAGACAGCCCCAGAAAGCTGTGACATTTAAGGACCAGCAGTTGTGTCAGAAACATCCCCCACCAGTGCCCCACAGGGAGCCTCTGCCCCACCCAAGCCCCACCCACAGGTGTCAAGCTGGCCAGGCCTGTCCAGCTGCGCCCACCTCTGCTGAAGGCACTGTGTTCCGAGATCTGTCTCTACTGTTTAGACAGAAAACACTTCTCCAGAATTTCCAAGGAGGAAAACTTCCCATCCAAAAATAATTCCTTCCTTGTGGAGAATGTTGATCCTCCCCAATAAATGTTTCTCTGATAATAAGATGTCTTTTCTGTGTACTGTGTTGAGGGCATGGGTTTGGGTAACTCAGGGCTTATATGTAAGGGAAGAATATAGTTTAGCTCTTACTTACTGCTTCCTTTGGCTTTGGCTCAAAGGTGACCAGTCCTCTGGAGTTCTTGTTGAGAAACAGATACCATGTGCCCCCCACCCCCATCCTCTGCAAAAGACCATTTCCTCCTTAATGATGTTTGAGGAGATGGGCTTTGTCTCCTGCCTCTTAGCTTAGCCTTAAAGAAAATGTATAGCAGCCCACATACCTCCCTCACTGAATGTTTTACATCCTTTAGAGAAGTAGGAAAGACAGGTCTTCTATATCTGAAGAGGCTTAAGGACGGGTTTACTTTCTGAAAATAATCCTGAAGAAGAAATAAATCTTAATCGTTATTGAGAACTCAGTGACCAGAGGCTCCTACATGGGGCTGAATCCCTTGAATGGCAGTGTTTGGGTGTGGATGTTACTGTACTGGATGCTGGGCTGGTTGCTGAAGGGTCCAGGAACAGTATAAAAGCTGCTTAAGAATCTGTTTCACGTGGGTCGTGTTAATGTAAAGTGCTTGTCAGGAAAGCATACTTTAAACTTGACATTGAGGTTTCCCTATGAGAAAGGCACTTTGGGGAAGTGGTTCCCTTCCTTGGGTATTTTTTTCAGGCTGCTCAATTGGTGAATTCTTTTTACAGAGCAAAATCACCACTCAGCTGTCAGTGGTAGGAATGTTAACTAGGCAGTCACCTACCTTCCAGGGTACAATACAGCTGAGAGTAAGGAAAAGATGTCTTAAAGTGAGACATCTTAAAGAATGTCCCTGCTGGTGGAAAAAAAGGTTAATGCCTCATTATTCCCATATTGTGACTCTGTCCTGCTCCCTTACTCTTCAATCTGATCCAAGCACCACATCCTTGAGGCTGAGAACAGCACAGCCCACTGATCCTTTATACCAGAAAGGCATGAGGGCGTCTTAGAGTACTGAAACAGCATCTCCAAGGATGTCATCAAGATGGCATCCCCCTCTTTGGAGAAGGTGATGAAGGTGATCGTGGTGCTTTCCTTCCATCTATGTTTGATGGCAATATACAAGATACTGCCCTTAGTGCATACAGTT